>NC_060129.1:158556698-159180747 GCF_021461395.2 Schistocerca americana
GTAAGATCAGCTAGAGGCAGAAGGCTATCCATGTAGGTGCGGAGTGCGAAACAGCACACTCCGAATGCATTACAAAGGTACAACTGCCAGCGACTAGGAGTGTGATTCACGTGTGCGAATGGACACGCATCTCGCAATTGGCGGCAACACAAGATTCTGCTGTTCCTAAATATTAAAAATTAAGTCGCTGTGGCAATTAGGGATTCACTATCGTTTCGATGACGAACACTTGGATATATATTTTCCTCCCGTTTTCGTTTATCTCAGAAAACCACCACTACTCGCGGGAGAGCTAAAATTGACACCGATCCTCGTGGTAGCAGCAACAATCAGTTACTGAGGCAGCGACAAAGCTCTGTCGGTTGCAGGAGACGGAAGACTAGCAGAAAAAGAAATTCAGCTTCTACATTACCACTGTTTGCATTTGCGATTAACTTTTAAATTTGCTCACACTCTGTACAGTGTAATTATGAGTATCTGATGCTGGTTTCACGGTTTGTGTGTCGCGTGCCAGCGTTCCAGTGACGTAGCAAAATATTGGTGGACGATCGGCGTGGGAGTCATTGAACGACACATGTGCAGTGTACGTAAAAAATAAAAAATTTAAGCAGTGCTGATTCAGCGAAGTTTGCCATCCTGCATCGTTGTACAGGGTACATAGAAAATATATGATGAAAATTGTAGCCTGGAAACGCTGCATGAAACACAGAAATTTGAGAATAGCATTTAGGCGTCGCAATTACACATTTTCGGCAGTACCGGAACGTAATTAAAATCTCCCACACGGGCATCTTGGCACCAAATGATGGTTAATTTACCGAAAATGTATACCTATTAAATGATCGATAAAAATAAATGATTAATTGCAGCGGATACTAGAAGACTTGGCTGCCAAGTGACGTCACACGTCAGTGTGGTCTGCTGCCGTCTCTAAACGCCCCTCAGCCGCTGTCGTCACCATTAAGACGTCACGGAAGACTCAGCTGTCACGACAGCTCTGTGATGGCAGACATCTGTAGCCAAGTCTTTCTATTTTTTTGCTTGTTTATCGTTGTTGCCGAGCAAACTGCCGCATTCATTCACGTAATTCAGTTTGGAAGGTCACATGAATTACATGTAGAGGTAATGACAAAATCATTCATGTGTGGCAACAGGAAATGCTCTGGCTGGAGGTATTGTTTCCTGGGCGATAGCGTGCTAGACACAAGACTACTATCTCATGTGAGCGTTTTGCTCGTTCGTTACGTAAGGAAGATACAACAGTAGGAATAGTAACAGTCAACTTCGTCATGAATTACAGGCTTAATTATGTGTAGCTCATAAGAAATAGTCTGATTCAGTTGTGTGTAAAATGAAATGTGGCAAGGACGATACCTTTTAGTGAGTTTGTCCGTTGCGAGCGTAACTTTAAACTTTGATTTTTTTAATAGATAAAACACTTTATCTTTTAAAATTGTCGTCGCATTAAACTAAAAAAAAGTGCTGTCTGACTGCTAGCTGCCGCGTTCGTTACTTCTTTCTGTTTTCATTTCTTTAATAGAATCCCAATTACTCCACTGAAAATCAGAATCTAACTGCCATCTTTCCGTGGCGCCTACAGCAACAATCGACCGCTGATGCACCGACAGAGCTCTGTGGTCTGCGAGATATGGAGAATTAACGGAGAGATAAACTCGGCTTCTATATTACTACGATCTGCATTTGCAGAACGTGTATACGTAAACAGAATATTTGAAGAACAGGATAAATTTAAAGTATCACACGTGTATCGGACTTGGCTGACGCAGCATGTTTCATTTTTCAATATCTCATAAAAGAGCGAAAATGAATGACGGATAAGCATCGACTTAATTAACGTAATTATCTGTAGCAAATGTTCAAACCGACGACCGTTGTCATGCTGACATAGCGCCTTAAATATTCACGTGCGGCCTCTGGCTTCCATATTGAGATTCTTTCATTTGATGCCGTCCTTGTGCCCTACACTTTTGGTCAAATTGTGTTTCCGCACACTGCATATGCCAGACGAGGCGTGACAGAGGGTTGGTCGAATTCTCTAGAGTCCAGTACACTTAATCTTTGATGGAAAGTGTGAAAAACGGCAAAATGACGGAATGCGATGGAAGCAATTTGTAACTTTAAAATTCAGTGGATGATAACTATGATACGTTTAACAAAGGCGCTAAGGAAATAGATGTGAAATACGTTTCTGGATTAAAAAATGTCCTCGGGTAAAGTAGTAAATGTACAAGTGTCGTGACAAGCGTATCAGTCGCGCTATTATGGGGCAACACGTGAGACCGCACAGAGTCAATATTAATGAAAGTAGAGGCTATGCACCGTCGGTCAACTGCCAAAGCATTGAAAACGAAGCAAAATTTTTAACTGCGTTGGTCACATTGTTACCATCAACGTGAGTAATGGCGGTACTCTTTTTTATCGTCTGTGATTCGGTATTGATGACTCAGAGGCTGTTGAATAGGGCGATATTAACTTCTCTTTGTATTTCAATAAACATCTGAAACATGTGGACAACAATCTATGGAACTACGTAGACCTCGACCAGAATTTAATATTTTCTGTGATTTAACACCTAGCCTGGTTACTGAGCAGGTAAGGTGTACGGTACGACAGATATGACGTTCACACGGGACACAACATTCACAAGACGAAACTTTGGGCAACTGCTTTTCTCTAGTCATGTTTGCATATGAAACGTTAGTCCGAAGAAGCCTCTATTTTGCGAGCTTCATAACATTTACGCTCATAGCCTCTGCAATGCAACTATCCTCGGTACAGCGAACTTTTCGGCGTTCCCCTAATATCGAGAGGAGACATTAACAAATGGTGCAGGGTACGGACTTGTTACGGACGCCAGTGAGAACATGGGGAGCAGGAGGAGGTTGCACATAAACGGGTGTTCAAAAGTATCCACGTCCGTTAAAGCGTTGGAAGGTGCTGTACTGAGCGACAAAAGTTACGTTTACTGGTGCACGGTTGTGAACTAAGTATAGATACAGGTTGCGCACTTATTTCTTTTACGGCTTTGTGGTACCGACTATTCAAACACGATAGAGACTGGACGGCATACTTGACAACAGGTTACAAAAAGGATAACTTTACGTGTTTGCACATTGTCAAGAAGACGAGTACTGGCCTGTTTTTATACACGACCGGAATGTACAGGAGACCACAGCAGCATTTCCGGAAAGAAGATGTCACAGCGATGTAAACACGTCGTCTACTCGGCTCGCGCGGTCCATTTGCACAATCAGCAGACAGAGCGATTAATAATTATATTAGCTGGCAGCTGTAGCTAGCAGAGTTGAAACCAGTCGGAAAGATGTCCGCCGTTTACGTTTTCAAGGTGTATTGAGCGCATAGTAGAGCAAAAATGAGACACATTGAAATGGAAAGAAATTGTTTCTTCAGTACGTTAGTAATAAGAATGTGAGGCCAGGGTCACTCGATTACAGGCGTGGCGTGTTTGCCAGTGCAGGATCGTCGGTAATGAATGACTCGCGAGTGTCGATGTTGCGACGTCTCCACAGTGTATCAGCAAGAGACGCCCTCCCCAGACCTGAATATGTGTAACACAACTGAAGCGAAGGGAACAGTCAATTCTGGGAAGCGCGCCATATTTCTAACATTTTCCCTCGTTTGCCACTTGCCTCATCTAAGTGTAATACTTTGCCTAGCGTTTTACGTAAAAATATTTAGAGTACTGTTACCAACAAAAAATATAGCAATACAGACTTTTGTATAAGAAAAGGGCTTCACATTTTTCTGTCGTCAGAGATGCCGCAAAAATCAGATTTCCCAGGAAAAAAAAAATTCAATTTGTGCAGCGGCTATTCTACGGAGCAGGTCATCGAATCATTTGCGTCCGGACGTGGGGGAGCGGCGTCGCAGACGTCGACACCTCGTCTGGCAGCACGACGACAGTGATGTGGAGCCGAAGTAAAGGAGACGAATCTTTCTAATGTAATCCTGAACAGATACAAAAGTTCAACTCGACAAGAGCACGGACAGCGTCTGACGCAAGAATGCCGTCGCGAGCCACTCCGTTCCCCGTTGTAACGGAATTTTAGGCGCAACAGTTTATTGTAAACACTGTGTGATTTAAATTGTCCGTTCACCTGATTCTGACGAATTACAGGGCGGTGAACTGGAAGGAACTGCGATTACGATGAGAAGTTGAAGGTTTTTCTTAGCTGTAGATTAATCGGAAGAACGTAACATTTCTTATCGTATCTTCTGTGGATTAGGGGAGACCACACTATGCTGTTTCAGTCCGTTCACCTATGCGATGAAATAAAATAAATTAAACAGATTTACCCTTAGTTCGCAGATGCCTTCATCGCCTCGCTAGTACGAACGACCTCCAGATTCAGCCGTTGACAAAAGTTTGCTACCGGCGCTTCCTCCTTTCCTAAACAGAGCAGGACACACAGCGAGAGGTGAATAACGTACACAGAAATGAATGACTTCGTTAAATGTACTGATATCAGCTGTCTTTTTTTCTCCTTTCTGCTCTCACTATAAAGCTACGGCACAAGAGTAACACACACTGTGTGACGTGGTGGTTGTACGTGCAGGAACGGTAAAGTATAATCTGCCGGAACCGAGAGGTGCTATCAGTTTCTTCTGACCAGAAGACAAAGTAGCTTCAAATGTTACCAATACTGACTAAACTGAAAGCAGCAAAATACTTCCTCCAGAACCACATCTTCACTGGCTCCAAAACTTTCATAGCAACTGCAAGTTTCGATGTTTACGTCGAGGCATCGGTCTGAAAGAAACAGAAGTGCCGTAGTATGCATTATTCGTGCAAATCTCCTGAGTACAACAGACGCTTTGTTACGCCAAAGTCAGTGTATCAATGACAAATTAAAACTTCTAGTAGTAGACAGTGGTTCTAGTACGGCAACTGTGTTTCCCGTAATTCACTCACAGTTTTCAAAGATTACGTACATGTATGACTGGCGCCAGTTTCTACTACAGTCTTGTAGTAAGGACCATTTAAACACTACGGAGAGTGCACAACGCGTTTTGTAGAAGCAGATATTAATGAGTAATTTACTCTGTGTCGTCATCAAGGCAACTCTGATACTGATTTGATACGTGGCCGGAATGTGTGAGATGTCGCGGAACTACTTTGCGGAGGAAGATGCAACTACAACGTTAACACGGAGGAATCTTTTGGAACACTGAACGTATCATCTTGGTGAACAGAGGATAAGGTAGGGCTGCATATGTGGGTTGTGACAATCTCTCGTAATAAACAGGACGGGAGTGTAGATGTTATAACGTCACGGTTGTGTATCATGGAACGCCATGCGTATGGAACATATGTAAATTTTCCACAGTATGACTACACATCTGCATATGCGTTTCTAGGGCTGGGATGACCGGTGAGCTCCCGCGCTTGCCGACCATCACAAAGACACGTGAAACAAAAGTCGTTACAGTTTGCCCACTGACTGATCACTCAGGAATGTTTGGACACTCTTTCAAAAGGGAGAATTTCAACCCAAATGACAACAGCACACGCTACGCGGCAAACATTTACCAAAATCCTTGGGTTGGATGAAAGCAGGGATGTTGGCTGTAGTCGGTCGTCATTTCTGAAACTCTACGAATGGCGAAAATTTTTGACACGACAGAGAGTTAATCTCTAACCCACTATTATGAATTTACTCTACAAGCAACGTTTTCTTCTTATCTCGATATTGGTTCGTCATTTGTACTAGATAAAGCACAAGTCGTACGTTTTTATTCCGTGTAAAAATAGGACGTTACGGATGTCACTTCTTAAAGCATAATGCCACACATGAGACGTAGTCGTGAGGAAATGGCCAGAAAACTATATGATTCCCGCCAACCGATTCTGTGGAAGAGGCCAGCTGAATGAGCCACAGTCCAACAAGAAGAGAAATTGGTCGCATTCCTGTAATTCTGCCATTTGTGAAAATAAAGAGTTGGCAGGACAGTGTTAGAAACGTTTGCTGTCGTTCCACATGGCCAAACGTAACAGGGACAGTTATCGCATTAACGTCGCGAATCTTCTAGAAAGTAGATTAATTGAATTACCAAATGAGTGGTCCTAATGCAACAAGATCAGTTGCTGAAGTCAGTACTTGATTGCAGTTGCAGATAGTGCAACCGTCTAATCCATTTGGTTTCGAACCACAACACGGGAAGGATAGATGCAGGCGCCGTGTATACGTGTGTCTCTACGGTCTAACACATGAAGCCCGGTGTGTGTTCACAGATTCACATACGCCAGCGAGGAGCACATAACGAAGTCAGGCAACGTAAACCAAAGTTTTGGCGGACTTCATTCTCGCGATAGGCGCCACCCAGCTACACGACAGAATAATAAAGCTGAGGCAAGCTTTTTCCATGTCTTTGCCTTCTCAGTGAATTAATAGTTGACTTGAATGCAGTCTTCCTCCTATCATGAGCAGCGTGTAAAGGCATTCGAGGAATCCTTTCTTATCTGTTACCATTTAACACATCGATACAAAGAAATGATGCTGTAAACTTTTTAATTACGTCATCATAAGCGATGCCTGATGACAACATATTCGCTAATTCTACGTACACGACTAAGATTTCTCCTTGGCTCTAGAGCAATTTTTCTGTCCATTATACGTCTTCAAAACCATGTAGTGTAAATACGTTCCAGCTCTTACCGTTCCACGTATTCCGCACGACGCCTGTGATCCACGCGAGCGTAATAAAACAGCAGCAGTGAGTTATTTGGCTTCGCTAAAAACGTTTTGACGGTACTTCTTTACGATTTCCTTACATGTTTACCGGGAGATTTTTTCACTCAATCGCCTCCTTCTCGGGGGTGTAGCGTAACATCAGCTGGAGGCAGCTGTGACAGAAGGCCATCCATGAATGTGCCGAGTGCGAAACAGCACAGTCCGGATGCGTTACAGTGGTACAGCTGGCCAGCGACTAGGAGTGTGATTCACATGTGGGGAACGACACACACCTACGCGAGTTCTTGCTGTGGGTAGACATGCGTCAAGTAGGGATTCACTCTCATTTCGATGATGAACACTTGCATCTGAATTCTTCTCCCGTTTTCGCTTATTTCACAAAACCGCCATCAATTGCGGGAGAGTTAAAACTGCCAACATTCCGCGCTGCTGGCAGCAACAATCGGTCTCTGACGCAGCGACAAAGCTCTGTCGGTTGCAGGAGACGGAAAATTAACAGAAAAATAAGTCCAGCTTCTACATTACTACTATATGTATTTGTGAATAACGTCTAATTGTGCTGACAATCAGTACAGAGTAATTATGCAGATCTGATGCTGGTTTCGTGATTTTGTGTGTCGCGTGCTGGCTTTCCAGTGACGCGACGCAATATGGGCGGGCGACCGGGGTGGGAGTCACTCAGTGACGTATGTGTAGCGTACGTTAAAAGTGAACAATTTAAGCAGTGCTGGTTGAGCAGGGTTTCGCCATCCAGCATCGTTATACAGGGTCCGGAGAAACGATTTGACCAAAGGTGTAGGGCGGAAAGACAGTGTGAAACTTAGTAGTACAACAACTCGGGGTCGAAAATTCGTATTTTGGGAGCTACAGGAACGTAATTAAAATCTGACATGTGGACGTCTTTACTCAAAATGAAAGATAATTCACACAAAATGTAAGTGTAATCACAGTCTATGGACGAACCAGTCTCAGGACGATAACAAGAAAAACTCTAAGCATCACATACACCTGTGTAATACTTAGCCGACGTTATAGACAACATTTATTTAGAAATAAAGACAATCACATGTCCATGATTTATATTTCAACATGTCTTCAAGAGGACAAAGTAAAGGAAACGTGATCCACCACTTACTTAGCGTTAAGTATGTCGCAGCAAATGTTCAAACTGCCCACCGTTTTCATGCTGGCATAGCGCTGTAAATATTCAACAGCCATTTCTAGTACCTATGCTCGGATTGGTTTTTTTAATGCTGTCTTTCTGCCCTACACTTTGGGTCAGACTGTTTTCTCACACACTGTATATGTGAGACAAGACATGGCAGAGTGATGGTCAACTTCTCAGGAGTCCATAGAAAGTGCTGGAAACGGCAAAATGACGGAATGCGCTGGTACCGATATATAACCTTAAAATTTAATAGAAAAAATGCGATACGTTTAACCATGTAGCTAGAATGTAAGATGTAAAATATGTTTCTTGATCACAAAAAGTCCTCAACTGAAGTGGTGAATGTACAAATGTCGTGACAAATGCCTCCGTGACGTTACTATGGAGCAACATATGAGCCCCTGCAGCATCGGTATTCATGAAACGAGAGACAGTGCACCGGTGGTGGGTTCCGAAAGTACTGAAAATGAAACACGATTTTTAACTTTGGTCCCATTGCTCCTATCATCGTAAGTAAAGTATTTTTACAGCTTTTGTGACGTGGAAGCGATGACACAGACCGATGAATACCGTCATATCAACTCCCCCCACACGTTAACCTATAGAACCAAGTAGCCCTCATTTCTTCTTCTGATCAGAGGCAAACCACATTCAATTTATTTACGTTTTTGACTGTACTCAAACGTGGTGAATTTTGCCTCTAGTCCTCCGTCAAGGTATCTGACACCTGCTGCGATTTTCCATGTTTGTATTCAGCGGTTAAGACAGAGACGACGACCACACGGGAAACAACATTCAGGTGAGGAAAATTTCGGAAACCATTTTTCTCTAATGATGAGGTTGCACGTTAAACATTAATCGGCTTTGATAGGATGAACAAACGTCGATGTCCAGAGCTTCATAATTTTTACACACATCTCTCTGCAATGGAGCTGCCCTTGACGAAGCGAACTTGTCATTGTGTGTAATATGAAGAGGAAACATTAACAAGTAGTGGAGAGTACCGAGTCCTGGAAGACGCCAGTGGAGTCGTGATATGGGGGAAGATGAGGAGCAGACTGCACGTAAAGGGATGTCCAAAAGCCTCGTGCACGGCCACTGAAGCGTACGTAGCTGATTTATTAAGCGATCAGGATTACGCTCGTTGCGGAAAGCAGCGCGAGATGGGCACTGCTGCAAACACATTTCACCAAAAAGCGTTTGGCGTTTACGCACGGCGGCAAAACTACTCAAAGACTGAGGACCCATTCAGACCGCTGTGCACAGAGTTAGGGGGTGTCTTGTCTCCGGCCACTGTTTGCCGTAGCCCTCGCCACTGAGTGAGAGGCTGGCTGTGGCTATTAGCACATTTCCAGGATCCATATCGCAGTGTTTGCGCGATAAGACAGAACTGCTATTGGCAGATCCGTTTGCAAATACTGCCCTACGTACTATGTAGTAGCAGCCCTACTATTTGACGGTACATTGATAATTTTTACTTATCGGCCGTCTGACAGTAACTGAATAAAACACAATTTTAGTGCCATACGCGTTTCGCCTTTATTTTCTTCAAGACATCATCAGTGGCAGGTTGCGTGGACAATTTCTTACATATTACGCTCCTGTTGCATTTTCGGTGTTCTTCTTCTTTTGAATGGGAATTTGCGGTTTTTTCCCACATTCCACAGCACTATGAACTGAACGCTTGTTTCAATGCAATGTTTTGGTTTCTGCTGCCGACTGTCAGACGGTCCATAAGTAAAAATTATCAATATACCGTAATATTACACGCAACTGAGGAAGACAGGACTACAAAAGTTGAAGATGTCTACTATTTGACGTTCACAGAAACGGACTGGGTACCAGATACGCTTCCTAATGTAAGTATATTACGGAGAAATCGAAGATTCGAATAGTAGAGAACGATTCTATCATCGCAAATGTCCCGCAGACGTGTTTGTCCCATATTGGGCAATGAATGACTTCGAGAGAGTATCTAGGCAAGCAAATCGCACCGATGTGTGGTACAGCTTTGCGACGCCGTCTGTTGAAACACGACGAATGGCACGTTTAACAAGAGGGTATAAATAATGACAACTTTTATTTTCGTGGTTTTTCAAAAAACATTGCGGAATTGTTTTAATATATACCAAGAATGTGAAACAGACTACGTTACAATTTTGAAACCATAAGGAGTATAAGGTTTGCTTGTAGCCCGGTGACTTAAAAACGATTGGCCAGACATCCGCCATTTGCACGCTTTCAAAGAGGGTTAAACGGAAACAATCACCTCTTGAGAAAATCATGCATCAAGGAAAACATGTCAAGCAGTCAGCCCTTACAACACAAGTAAGGCCTGAATAAATACATGTAAGCGACAGAGTTGCAAACGGTTACGTACACACCACTGAGATGTTTCTAGAGTGTACTAAAGCTAGAGACAAACAAAAAGTATGCTCTTGAAATTCCTTAACTTCCTAAAACGACGGAACTTTTCGAGTGCCAAATGTATTTTCTGAGTGTGGCCAATAACAGACCAAGCTGTGTCGGTTCCAGAATACATAATTTCATAGTCAGCTTTCCAGGTAAGCAAATTCGTCTCTGGTTTTACGGTGGTGAGTTTCCTGCTCCGCTAATGGTGCAATTTGCTTGCCCGCGGCCAACAACACGTGTGAAAACAGAGAGGGTATTACGAAACCTGAATATGCTTTGGACGATAACGCGATAAAACAGTTAGCAATAAATCTAAATATTCGCTGTAGTATTTTAGGTAAAATTAGTTGCGTTATCTATATTGAGGTAAAACCAAGGTACATCAGTTCCGTGGAAAGGCAGGCCGCAAGAGATGGGAACGTAGAGCAGAAACTTGCACCGGCACCGCGACTACAGTCTTTCCTTGAGGGGCTGCAGAGGATTTCCCCGACTTGGTTGCGATTCGAGCATGGGGGGGAAGCAGCGTCGCAGACATCGACGCCTTCTTTGACAGCACGGCTGCAGCCGGCTGGTGCAGAGAGATGGAGAGATTTGTCCTAATCTTGATTTCTTATTCAAATCTAAGGCGCCAAACACGCCGAAAGCATTTGTATCCAGAATGCCGCTGCGAGACACTCCGTTCCCAGTTGTAACGAAATCTGCGGCGCAGTACTGCTTTCGCGACATTTCAAAAATTCACCTCTTTGTAATTGTTCGTTTATGTACTGCTGAAGAAACGAAAACCTCTGAACTAATTACGATGATGAGTCTACGAAACATTTAGCTTTGGAAGGAGAACGATTATGGAAATTATTGTCGATTGTATCAGTTAGTATCATTTCCTGGTGTCGAATACGATAGATTGTTACTTTCCACGTCTGCATACGAGTTTTAGCCGCTGTTTCAGAGCAATAAATCATTGTCTCTCCACGTGAACAAATCGGTGCACGGCACTCACATTATGTATGTGAATGCCAACAAGATAAGTAAGAAGACGTTGAATCTTTATAGCTCGTCCATTACTATTGCAAAAATATTGAAATGCTTTCAAATGCGATCAGAGTGTGTAATATAGCACACAATAGTTTGCTGTAGGGAGGTGGAAGTGTTATGCAAGCATGACGCCACAAGTGATTACTGGAAGTCAGTAGTATTTTTCATTGAAGAATACGATGCATAATTTCGATTGGACAGAATGATACCTTTGGCGAGATTGTATCTGAAAGGCCTAACTCTAAACGTGGGTTTATATAGATTAAATACAGTCATGTGCGCTCCCGACGTTATTTATCGCTTAAAGGTTTACTCGCTTCTAACTCCGATGAATGTAAAGTTTGACTGATGGCTGTGCATTTACTATCATTTTTCCGTTTTCATTTTCTGCATCAAACCGCCATTATTCGCGAGAAAGTTAAAACTGCTGACATTGTGGAGCGCCAGCACCAGCAATAGGTACCTGAGGCAACGACAATGCCCTGTGGGCTGCAGGAGACGCAGAATTAACGGAAAAATAAACTCAGTTTCTATATTTCTACGATCTGCAAGCGCGATTAAAAGTGCCCAACGTCAGTCAGTACCGTGTCATTATGCGAATCCGAAGCTGCTTTTACGATTTTGTGTAATTCCTTTTGGTAGTCAGTCAGTGACGCGTGTGAGAAAACGCAAACGTAAGCTGTGGCGTTTTGGGCGGGGGGGGGGGGGGGGGGGGGGTTCGCCATCCTGCACCGTTACACATTATCAGACATGACACGACAAGGGTGCTGACCGCAGTCTCAATTCTTCGATAAAATGAAAGTGCTTAAAAGCGTAAAATGATGGAATGCTGTGATAGTGTTTCTTTCCTTCAAATTACAGCAAGAAATCCGGCGTCGGTGACCATGTTTCGGCAGTCGATATGATAGCACATGACGAACCAGAAGCGGTAGCGGCAGATCGGTTTATGAAAAGCACATTCGTTAGCCGTTTGTAGAACTGTTAAATAACCTTTTATATTTTGTTTGACACAATGAAAGCCATTATTAACATATCGTTACTTTTTCGAAGCGGAAACACAGAGAATCAAATATTTTATTTTTACGCTAAACATTTCTCCTCCGTTCGGCATTTATAATTTTCTGCAAAAAGATATCAGAATTTCCGTGTCCATTACTATATACAAGGTCCTTGGTCGTTGTGTGACAGAATGGAGTCCGTAGACTTTTTTTCGCGCTGTTTATTCCAACGTCTCATTCCTTGTATCAAAGGTTAATACGGCAAGTCGCATGCTGCCATCTGTCGGCCATCGACTACACTGCGTCCTCTGTAACTCCTTCCGCAGTTACCTTCTTCTGCAACAGGGGTTCCATCACAACGTCTTTCGACAGCGCTCTTTGGGGTGCGAATCACGCACTTCCAACAAATAAAAACGAACATTCGTACATAAAAATCTCTTCTTTGGGCAACGAGGGAGGGTTGTAGCCTATTTGTATGAAAGAAGGTAAATTGAGACAACTGTGAGCCGACAAGACTGCCACATCAGAGAAACAGGCAGTTGCGATTTCAAATCCGCCTCCACACAGCACCAGAGAATATCGTATACCGCAGTCAGGAGCCGTAGAATAAATTTCACACTGTTTTCGTTCTCGTACGAAGCGTTGCTCAGAGCTTTCAAATAAGTAGTAGCATATTAAAACATGAAATAAGTTTATATTTTGTATTTCTTTTGAAAAGAATGGAAATAAATAAATTTTTTTTTTTTCGTCACGTTCCAACACTACCAGGAACATCTTTTCTTTTTTCCTGAGAGGAAAAAAATTGATTTCAATGTTTGGTGCAAGTATATTCCCTGCGAAGCGTACTTTTCAACTACTTAATATAATACGTGGCGTTAATTTCTCTTTAGTTCTTCAGTGACAGGGCACAAATCCTGGCATGGAGAACAAGAGACATAAGCAGTTAGGTGCGGCGCTGGAAGATACATCATCTGAATGGAGAAAGAGCCAAAGTAACAACCGGCGGCAGTCTTCAGAGAAAGCGGTCGCGAATCAGGTGTTGAGTGCGACGGACTACCTGGCGGATCTTGAAACGGAAAATCTGAACATGAACAGTAGCGGGAGGCAAAGGCTGGCCAAGTTCTGTTACGCAGGAAGAGTATCCATCAATCTGTGGGCGGCGATATACCACTGTGTGGACAGATTAAAGTTGCGTAACTGGTCAGTGAGTGGGACAGGATACTGGAATGCGTCTGACAACTGGCGGCAGACGCAGCATTACGCTCTGCTCACAGTTTTGGACATTAGTTCGCTGTCTTGAGTAGGGAGAGACTCCAATGTTTCTCTTAACCAGGTACACGGATTGACATGTGTCTTTTTCGTGGAAGATCAATACTTGCATATGAATTAAAAAGATATGTTATGCGCCGAATACTACTAAAGATGTACCCGGTAATAGTGGGGCAACTTTGAAACGTACAAGCAAAAATGCTTGACGTTTACTGAGTGTAGAATGAGGAAAGTCGGCAACAAACGAATGACCAGACAAAAATTGAATGTAAAATTGTTAATAATCATGCCGCTCGTAAAAAAGTATTATACAGAGCGTTCAAATTGATTGTATTGATACCGAGAAAATACTCTGATGTTCAAGGGTGAGAAACTGTCGAAATGCTCGATAAAGATAAATAAATGATTGGATACAGCGAGACACGTGGCGCGTGCTCTACGGAGACAGGGGCGCGACGTGGCGCCTCAGCCGCTGTGGCCGCCATTACGACTTGAGGAACGACTCAGCTGTCACTGCAGCCCTATGATGGCGGACATCTGTGGCCAAGTCTTAGTATTTTGTTCTTGTTTATCACGGTTGCTCAAAAAATTGAAACATTTATTCACACTATGCAGTATGTAATTCGGCTCGCCCTGTTACCAAATGTTCAGTTTATAAAGAAAAAATATAAATTACATGAAGGGCATTTCTGCTCTGGCTGGAGCAATTGTCTCCTCCACGATTGCATGATAGACGTAACACTTCTATCACGTGTGAGCATTTTCCTCATTCTTTACCTAAGAAAAATACGAGACTAGTAAAATTAATAGTCAACTTCGTCATGAATTACAGGCTCAGTTGTGCGTAGTTCGTAAGAACGTGGCAGGAACGATATCTTTAGTGAGTTTGTATATGGTGGACGCAACATAAAACCTGGGTTCTGTAATTGCTGGTAACTCAATTGCATCACGAACATTATCGTTCAAAATTGTCAACGCGTTAAATTAACAGAAACGTACTGTTTGACTGCCAGTTGCCGCTTTCGTTACTCCTTCCTGTTTTGATTTCTTTAATAGAATCCCAGTTACTGCGGAGAAAGCCTGAATCTAACTGCCATCATTTCGTGGCGCCAACACCAACAATCGACCGCTGATGTACCGACAGAGCTCTGTGGTCTGCAGGAGACGCAGAATTAACGGAAAGATAAACTCGGCTTCTGCATACTACGATCTGCGTTTGCGATTAATGTCTGAGTGTGCTTGCAATCAGTACGGTGTCACCATGCGAATCTGGTGCTGGTTTGGTGATGTTGTGGATCGCGTGCTACTTTCCAGTGACGTGGCGGAATGTAGGCGGTCAACCTGGCTGCACGTCATTCAGTGAGATACGTGTAGCGTCTGTAAAAAGTGAATAATTTAAGCGCTGCTGGCTGAGCGACGTTTGCCATCCAGGAATGTTATACAGGGTGCGGAAAATCAATTTGACCAAAAGTGCAGGGCGGAAAGACAGTACGAATCGTAGGAATTTGAGTGGAAGTAAGAGCCGCAAATGCGTAATTTCGGCGCTACAGGAGTGTAATTAAAATCTGACATGGAGACCTCTTTACCCAAAATGAAAGGTAATTTATAGAAAATGTACGGGTGAACACAGTCTTTGGACTAACCAGTCTTCAGGATGAGAAGAAGGAAACTATAAAACATCACATACACATTCATCATACTTAGGCGACGTACCACACAATATTTCCTTAGAAATGAAGACAATCGCATGTCCATATTTAATACTTGAAGATGTCTTAAAAAGGTCAAAGTAAATGAAAAATGAGTCACCTCTTAAGTAAGCGTGTCGTAGCAAGTGACATAATGATAGTCGAACTCTCACGACTCCATAGAAAGTGCTGGAAACGACAAAATGACGGAATGCGTTGGTAGCGATATACAACTATAAAATTTAGTAGACGGCAAGTACGTGAAAGAAAATGCGAAACGTTTAAGCAAGTAGTAAATGTATAAATGTGGTGAGAAAAGCGTCTGGCACATTATTATGGGGCAACATATTATGAGCCTCTACAGCGTCGGTATTAATGGAACGAGAGAGACAATGCACCATTGGTCAGTTCCCCAGTTCCCTATGGACTGAAAATGAAACGCAACTTTTAATGGCGTTGGTCGCATTGCTCCTATCATAGAGACGAACTAATTTTATAGTTTCTGTGATGTGGAAGTGATGACTCAGAGACCGATGAATAGCGTGATATCAGCTGTTCTCCGTATCTCGATATATCCCTGCGACACAGTAACCCACGAGACCGAGTTGCCCTGATTTGTTCTCCTGACAGAGGCGAACTACATTCTATTTACGGTTTTCACTGTACTGAAACGTCGTGAAATTTGCCTCAAATCCTCCATGTAGGTATATGATACCTGCAGCAAGTTTCCATGTGTGTACTGAGCAGTCAGGATGAACGATACGACAGAGACGACGACTACACGGGAAACAACATTCAGGGGAGGAAAATTTCGGAAACCGTTTTAATCATGTGGTTACATGTTAAACAGTAATCGGTTTTGCTTGAGTGAGCAAACGTCCATGTCCCGAGCTTCATAATTATTACACGCGTGGTCTCTGCAATGCAGCTGTCCTTCATGAAGCAGACTTACCATTCTTTGCGCAGTAGGTGGAGACATTAACAGATGGTGGAGAGTACGGAATCCTGGCAGACGTCAGTGGAGCCATGATGTGGTGGAGGGTGAAGAGGAGATTGGAAATAGAGGAACGTTCAAGCGTTCATACAAGCGTTCATTGAAGCGTTCATAGCTGATTTCTTGAGCGATCAGGATTACGCTCGTTGTGGAAAGAAGTGCGAGATGGACACTGCTGCAAACACATTTCACCAAAAAGCTTTGGGCGTTTAGGCACGGCGACAATACTGCTCAAAGACTACAGACCCATCCACACGGCTGTGCACAGAGTCAGGGGGTGTCTTGTCTCCGGCCACTGTTTGCCGTAGCCCTTGCCTCTAAGCGAGAGGCTGGCTGTGGTTATAAGCACATTTCCAGTATCGATATCGCAGAGGTCCCGTGATGAGACGGAACTGCTAATAGCAGATCCGTTTGCAGAGACTGCTCTATGTAATTAATAGTAGCTGTCCTACTATTTGACGTTCACAGAAACGGGCTGAGTACCAGATACGCTCCCCTACGCAAGTATGTTACTGAGAAATCGGAGATTCGAATAGTAGAGAACAATTGTATCATCGCAAATGTGGCAGTTGTGTTTGTCCCATATTGGGCAATCGCTTCGAGAGAGTGTGTAGATATACAAATCGCGCCGATCTGTGGTACAGCTTTGCGATGTCGACTGTTGAACCGCGACGAATGGTACGTTTAAGAAGAGGACATAAAAATGACAACATTTGTTTTCGTGGCCATTCAAATAAATCGCGGGATTGTTTTAATATATACCAAGAATGTGCAACCGACTACGGTAGAATTTGGAGATATAAGACGCTGCAGGAATAAAATCAGCATGTTGGCAACAGACGTCACGTAATCCGTTGGTCGAGGCGAACACAAAGCCGTGAGGAGTACAAGTTTTGCGCTTGTAGCCCAGTGAGCAAACACGATCGGACAGATATCCGCCGATTACACGCTTTCCAAGTGTGTTAATACCTGTAGTAAAAGAAAAGTTGTATTAAATGGAAAAAATCGTCTGTCCAGAAATGCATGGCTCTTTTGAGAGTAGTTGCCGTGTTATTCTAGTGAGAAGCAAAAAGGCCGGACTCGCCCGATTTCAGGGCTAGCATATGTGGCAGTGCGCAGCCGTTCATAATGAATGAGACGCGAGTGTGGATGTTATGACGTCACTGTGGTGTACGAGCAAGTAACGCCGGCCGTGGTCTCTAGTTAATGAAGTACTGTCGCAAAGAGACTGCACAGCTACGCACTAAGCTCTCGATAACACGAGATACAATAATAACAACAACTCATTCTCTATCCATTATCATCACGACAATTGTAACACGCTTTTAGTATGTGGCCGGAATAGGTAAAGAGCCACAGCACCGCGTCGCAATGGAAGGTGCCAAATTAAGGAGAACATGTCAAGCAGTCAGCTCCTAAAAGACAAGTTTAAACCAGAATAATTATATGTAAGCGAGCGACAGAGTTGCAGACGGTAAGATAAACACCTCTGAGATGATTTTAGAATGTATTGAAGCTAGAGCCAAACAAAAAGTATGCCCTTGAAATTCCTTAACTTCCTAAAACGACGGTCTTTTCGAGTGCCACATGTCTTCTCTTAGTGCGGTCAACAACAGGCCAAGCTGTGTCGGCTCTAGAATAGATGTAAACCTTCACAAGTTGCTTTCTCGGTAAGCAAATTTCTCTCCGATGCTGGTTTGACGACGGTGAGTTTCCTGCACTGCTAATGGCGCATTTGATTGCCGGCGGACACAAACACATGTGAAAACAGTGAGGGTATTAGGAAACTTGAATATGCTTAGGACGATAATGCGAGAAAACAGTTAGTAATAAATGTAAATATTCGCCGTAGTGTTTTGGCAACATTATTTACGTTGTATATATTCAGGTAAAACCAAGGAACATCTGCTCCGTGAGAAGACAGGCCGCAGAGACGAGAGTGTGCAGCAGTAACTTGTACCGACACGGCGGCTGCTGCCTTAGCGTCGGGAAGCTGCAGAGGCTCTCCTAGACTTGATAACTTTTAACCCGTGGTGGAAGCAGCGTCGCAGACATCGACACCTTGTTTGCCAGCACGGCTGTAGTCGGCTGGTCCAGAAAGAGGCGACGGAGAGATTCGTCCGAACTTCGGTTTGTTATTCGCGGCTAATCCGGCGAAGAACGCCGAAAAGCGAGTGTCAGGGCAACGTAGCTGCGGTACACTCCGTTCCCATTTGTAACGAAATTTTCGGCACGGTTCCAAGTCTCTGTAATTGTTCGTTTACGTATTGCTGAAGAAACGAAAGCCTTTGAACTAATTACGATGGTGAGTTTACAAAACATTCAGCTTTACGAAGACAATGGCTATGGAAATTACTCTCCCTTGTATAAGTTAATATCATTTTCTAGCGACCAGTGTCATGGGTAGTTTCTGTTGGAACGAACGCCGACTTTTGCGATTCGGTTTCTACGTCTGCATACGAGTTTCAGCCGCTGTTTCAGAGCGATAAAACATTATCAATCCCTGTTAACAGGGAGCTCACACAACGTTTGTGAATGCCGACATGATAATTAAGCAGTAACAAGACGATAAACCTTTTTAGCTCGTCAATTACTATTGCGAAAATATTGAAATGCTTTTATATGCGGACAGTGTTTAATATAGCAGACAATCGTTTGCTACAGGGAGGTGGAACTGTCACGCAAGTACGACGCCACAAGTGATTAGTGGAAGTGAGTAGTATTTTTCATTGAGGAATGCGATGCGTAATTTCGATTGGACAGAATGATAAGTTTTGCGTGTTTGTGTGTGGAAGGCCTAACTGTAAATGAGGGTTTAAATGGACAACATACAGTTATGTGTGCCCCACCGACGATGTTTATCGTTTAAAGGTTTATCGTTTGCATGTAAAGTTTGATTGGTGGTTGTGCATTTACTATAATATCTCCGTTTTCATTTTCTCCATAAAACCGCCATTGTCAGCGAGCAAGTGATAAACTGCCGACATTGTGGAGCGCCAGCAGCAACAATAGGTCGCTGAGGCAGCGACAAAGCTCTGTGGGCTGCAGCAGACGCGGAATTAACGGAAAAATAAACTCAGCTTTATCTTTCCACGATCTGCAACCGCGATTAAAAGTGCCCAACGCCAGTACCGTGTCAGGATGCGAATGCGACGCTGGTTTTACGATTTTGTGTAACCCGTGCTGGCGTTCGAGTGGCGTCCCTTTTGGTAGTCAGTCACTGACGTGTGTGAGAAAACGCAAACGTAAGCAGTGGCGGTTGGGCGGGGTTTTGTCATCCTGCACTGTTACACATCATCACACATGACCAGGGTGCTGACCGCAGTCTCAATTCTTCGATAAAATGAAAGTGCTTAAAACCGTAAAATGATTGAATGCTGTGGTAGTGTTTTTTTCCCTCGAAATACAGCAAGAAATCCGGCACCGGTGACCATGTTTCGGGAGTCGATATGATAGCGTTTACATGACGAACCAGAAGCGATAGCGGCAGTTCGGTTTATGGAAAGCACATTCGTTAGCCGTGTGTAGAACTGTTAAATAACGTTTATATTTTGTTTGACAGAATGGAAGGGATTATTAACATTCCGTTACTTTCTCGAAACGGAAACACAAGTGATTCAAAAATTTTATTTTTACGCTAAACATTCTCCTCCGTTCGACATTTATAATTTACTATAAAAAGGTATCAGAATTTCAATGTCCATATTATACGCAATGGAGCCCGTATACATCTTTTTCGCACTGTGTATTCCGTTTCACCGGCATATTCCCTATATCAAAGCTTAACACGGGAAGTCGCATGCTGCCATCTGTCGGCCATCGACGACACTGCATCCTCTGTAACTCCTTTCGCAGTTACCTTCTTCTGCAACACGGGCGCCATCGCAGCGTATACCGCTGATTCGGATGCGAATCACGCACGTCCAAGAAATAAAAACAGAACATCCGTACATCGAAATCTCTTGTAGTGGGCAACGAGGGAGGGCTGTAGCCTATATGTATGACAGAAGATAAAATGAGATAACTGTGAGCGGACAAGACCGCCACACCAGAGAAACAGGCGTCTGCGGTTCCAAATTCGCCTCCACACAGCACCAGAGAATATCGTATAACGCAGTCAGGAGTCGTAGAATAAATTTCAGACTGTTTTCGTTCTGGAGCGAAGCGTTGCTCAGCGCTGTCAAATAAGTAGTAGCATATTAAAACATAAAATAAGTTTATATTTCGTATTTCTTTTGCAAAGAATGGAAATAAATACTGTTTTTTTCGTCACATTCCAACACTCCCCGGAACATCTTTTCTTTTTCCTGAGAGGAAAAAAAATTGATTTCAATGTGAGGTGCAAGTATATTGCCTACGAAGTGTACTTTTCAACTACTCAAAATAATACGTGGCATTAATTTTCTTTTAGTTGTTCAGTAAAAGGGCACAATTCGTAGCATGGAGTAACAAGAGGCATAAGCAGTTAGGTGCGACGCTGGAAGATACATCATCTGAATGGAGAAAGACCCAAATTCACAACCGGCGGCAGTCTTCAGAGAATGCGGTCGCGGACCGCGTGTTACGAGCGATCGACTGTCTGGCGGATCTTGAAACGGAAAATCTGAACTACATCGACAGCAGCGGGAGGCAAAGAGCGGAAAAGTTCTGTTACGTAGGAGGACTACCCAGAAATCTGTGGGCGGCGATATGGCACCGGGTGGACAGATTAAAATCGGCGTAACTGGTCAGTGAGTGGGACACGTTACTTTAATGCATCTTACAACTGGCAGCAGACGCGAAATTACGTCTGCCTTTTGCGTAGAAGATCAAATTTTGCACGCAAATCATACAGACGTGTTAAGCACCTAATACTACTAGAGATGTGCCTTGTAAAGGCGGGCCAAGTTTCAGAGGTGAACGTAATTTGCTTGACGCTGTGTTTAGAATGAGGAAATACAGTAAATAACGAACAAGTGCCCGACAAAATTGAATGTAAAATTGTTAATAATCGTGCCGCTCGTAAAAAAGTATTATACAGAGCGTTTAAATTGATTGTATTGATACCGAGAAAATATACTGGAGTTCAAAGGTGAGTAAGTATGGAAATGCTCGATAAAGAGAAACAAGTGATTACATACAGCAAAACACGTCGTGCGTTGTCTTGGAGACAGGGGTGCCTTGTGACGTCACCCCACACTGTGGGCTGCAGCTGCATCCGTGGACGAGCCTCGGCAGCCGTGGCCGCCATTAAGATTTCACGAATGACTCAGCTGCCACTGCAGCTTGGTGATGGCAGACATCTGTAGCCGAGTCTCAGTATTTTGTGCCTGTTGTTCTTTGTTGGAAAATCGCAGCATTCATTCACACTATGCAGTACTTAACTCGGTTCGCCCTTTTACTAAATATTCAGTTTATACAGTAAGGTATGAATTACATGCAAAGGTAATTGTAAAATCATTCCTCTGTCGGAGAAAGAAATGCTCTGGATAGAGGAATTGTTTCCAGGAGGATTGCGTGACAGACGCAAGACTGCTTTCTCGTCTGAGCATTTTGCTAATTCCTTACCTAAAAAAAATACGAGAGTGGTAGTAGAAATAGTCAACTTCGTCATGAATTACAGGCTACGTTACGTGTAGGTCATAATAAATAGTGTAATTTAGTTGTGTGTAAAATGAAACTTGACACGGACGATAACTATAGTGAGTTTGCCTGTGGAGGGCCCAACTTAAAACCTGGGTTTCTGTAATTGCAGGTAACTCAATCGCATCACGAAAGTTATCATTCAAAATTGTCATCGCATTAAACTACCAGAAACGTACTGTTTGATTCCGAGTTGCCTCATTCGTTACTTCTTTCTGTTTTCATTCCTTTAACAGAATCCCAGTTACTCCGGAGAAACTCTGAATGTTAACTGCCATCATTCCGTGGCGCCAACAGCAACACTCGACCGCTGATGCAGCGACAGAGCTCTGTGGTCTGCGGGAGACGGAGAATTAACGGAAAGATTTAGTCGGCTTCTACATTACTATGATCTGCAATTGCGATTAATGTCCGAATGTGCTTACAACCAGTACGGTGTCACCGTGCGAATCTGGTGCTGGTTTGGTGATTTTGTGGATCGCGTGCTGGCTTTTCAGTGACGTTGCGGAATATAGGCGGACAACCTGGCTGGGTGTCATTCAGTGACGTATGTGTAACGAACGTATGAAGCGACTAATTTAAACATTGCTGTTTGAGCGAGGTTTGCCATCCAGCACCGATATACAGGGCGTGCAGAAACAGTTTGACCAAAAATGCAGGGCGGAAGGACAGCATGAATCATAGGAATGTGTGTTTGGCAACTAAGGGTCGTAAATCCATATTTTCAGCGCTACGGGAACGTAATTGAAATCTGCCATACTGAGGCCCTTGTTCAAAATGATAGGTATTTTCCAGAAAATGTATACGTAAACGGAATGTTTGGACTAACCAGTCGTCACGACGAGAACAAGATAAATTTCAAGCGTCACAAACACGTGTATCGCATTTAGCTGACGAACGAGACAGTACTTTTCAGAAATGAGGACAATCACATGCCCATGTCTCTTGTTTGAGTATATTTAAAAAAAGTGAAAATGAGTGAAAAATGAGCGACCACTTAATTAACAGGAGTATGTATAGAAAACGTTTTAACTGACCACCGTTTCCATGCTGCCGTAGCGCCTTAAATATTTAACTGCGACCTGTATTTCTATACTCAGATTCCTTCGTTTGACACTCTCTTTGTGCCCTACGCTTTTGGTCAAACAATGGCAACATGTCAGAATGCGTTGGTAGCGATTTGTAACTTTAAAGCTCAGTACACAGTAACTATGTTAAAGGAAATGTGACTTATATAACGAGGCACTACGGAATTAGACGTGTAATATGTTTTCTGATTACAAAAAGTTCTCTAGTGGAGCGGTAACCGCACAAATGTCGTGACAAGTGTGTCTGTCACGCTATTATGGAGCAACGTATGAGACCACACAGAATCGGTATTAGTGAAAGCACGCACCGTTGGTCAGTTGCCAAAGCGTTCATAATTAAACAAAACACCTAACTGGGTCTATGACATTGGAACTAGCATCGTGAATGAAGACGAAATAAATTTATAGTGTCTATGATGTGGAAGTGTGGATTCAGAGACTGATGAATACGGTGAATTTAATTCCTCTATTTTTTTTTTTTTTGTTCGATAAATACTGTATCTACGACACTATGGAACCAAGTAGCCACTATTTCTTCTCCTGACCAGAGGCAAACACTATTCTACTTATTAACTGTTTTGACAATACTGAAATGTGGTGAATATTGCTTCTAGCCCTCCATCAAGGTGGGCTAACAGAATCGGATACCTGCCGCGAGTTTCCATGTTTGTACTGAGCAGTCAAGATGAAAGGCGCGACAGAGACGGCGACCACGCGGGACACAACATTGGGATGACCAAAATTTCGGAAACCACTTTTCTGTAGTCATGTTTACATGTTAAACCTTAACCGATTCTACTAGCCGGAACGAACGCCTGCGGTACGTCCCAAGATTCTTATGTATCAGACCCATGGTCTCCGCTGAGCAAACTATCGACGATGAAACAAACTTGGCGGTGTTTCCGTATTGTGAAAGGAAAACGTCAACATGTAATATAGAGTACGAATTTCTTACGGAGGTCAGTGAAAATATAAGATGGAGAAGTGTGAGGAGCAGATCACACGTAAAGGACTGTTCAGAAGTCTTATCCAGGCCCATTAAAGCGTTCGTGGCTGCTTTAATTAATAGACCGGAATTACGCTCGTTGTCGAAAGAAATACGAGGCGGGCACTGGTGGAAGCGTTTTGCACCTGAAAAGATTAGGCATTTAGATGTGGGCAGAAGACTTGAAGTAAATTCACATTCCCACCGCTGTACGCAGGGTTAAGGGATGTTTTTGTCACCAGCGACTGTTGTGAGCCGGAGGCTGTGCCACTAAGCGAGAGGCGGCTGTGGTTGTAGGGACACATCCAGCATCGACATCGCAGATGTGGAATGTAGTAGCAGTCCTACTATTTTACTGTCACAAAACGATTTCAGGGTCGCATACAGCTCCGTAAATATGTATATAACCGACAAGTCAGAGATTCGAATAGTAGATAATAATTGTATCATAACGAATTTCCCGCAGATGTGCTTGTCCCACACTGGGCAATCATTTAGAAAGAGTACGTAGACATACAAATCGCACTGGCTCGTGGGACAACTTTGCGATGTCGACTATTGAAACACGAGTGATAGCACGTTTAATAAGAGACAATCAAAATACTAACTTTTGTTTTACGTGATAATAAAAAAAAATTGCAAGATTGTTTCAATATATGGCAAGAATATGAAGGACACTACGGCAGACTTTCGAGATTGGCGGAAGGTACGGAACACAGTTTGTGTCCAAAATTTTGCACAGGCCGGTGTGCAGCGTGTAACGCATTCAGGCACCGTGAACAAAGCTCTTGCGGTATTGGTTCTCGCGACCTGCTCTGCCCAGCAACAGGACAGAAGAATATGGATGAGACAAGTTTTTTTGTTTTAATTTTCTACCGCCTTGTCAGTGAATTACTGTTTGACTTGAACGTGTTCTTTGTCCTCACAGGTGCAGTGTGTAAAGGTTCTGGATAGATATATTTTAATCTGTTTCCAGTTACGAATGGAATCTGTCGATACACACCGCGTTTAAATTCCGCATCGGCACAAAGCAGGTGATATTGTCGACTACTTTTAATACATCTTCACAATCGATGTCTGTTGACAAAATAGACGCTGACAATGCGTATATGATTAAGACTTGGCCGTCACTCAAGACGAATGTTTCTAGCCGCTACAAGTCTTCATAACCTTGAGGCGTAAATACGTAACAACTATTACCACACAAAGCGTGTGATCCGGGTGGGCATAATAAAACAGAATCTCATGCATTAACTGACCCGGATAAAAATGTTTTGACGGTGGTTTTTGACGATTTCTATACGTGTTTTCTGGAAGATTTTCTCACACAACCTCCGCCTCCTCCTCAGAAATTTAGGATACCGTCAGCTGGAGGCAGATGGAACAGAAGGCCGCCCATGAATGTGCGGACTGCGAAACAGCACTGTCGGGATGCATTAAAAAGGTGCAACTGGCCATCGACTAGGCGTGTGATTCACATGTTGGAACGGACACGTATCTCGTGAATGGCGGGCGGCGCGACATCCTGCTGTGGGTGGATTTTAAGAAAGGTCAGATAACAGCCGTCACTCGCGAGACAGTCGAACTGCCATCAGTGGCAAAGCTCTGTAGGCCGCAGGGGACGCAGAACTGACGGAGAAATATGTTCGGCTTAACTATGTATAATATTTCGCACGTGTGTTTTGCCAACTATATTGACAGTACTGTTAACGACGCAAAACCGAGGTAAACAGACTTTTTTATTTCATACAAAGGCTTTACGTCTTCTGTCATCAGAGAGGCCGCACAGATCAGATTTCGCAACTGTAGTTTCAACCTGGACAGCGGCTGTACTCCAGAGTAATTCGTCGAATCATTGACGCTGTAAAACAGGGACTGAACAACTTTAAATTTTAAGGCCGTCATCGTTACGAAATCTGAACGACGTAAGTTAATTAATTAAATATTAACAGAAAGAGAATTATTAAATTTTAAATATTAAATCATAGCAAGAATTTAAAGCATTTTAGCATCAGTACGTTTCTTTGCATTAGTAGCTGAGTATCAGATACCATCATATCTATTTAAAAGATACTGTGTAAATAACATTGCCACCTTTTATAATTATTGTTCTAGCAATTCAACGTGAGACGCTTTCCTATGTAAAGTCAGTGTATTGGAGACATATTAAACATTTTATTAGTACACACTAGTTTTAGCTTAGCAACTGTGCTTGCCGTAATTGGGACACGGTTTTTAAAGATTATCAACATACACAATGCGTGCCATTTTGTAGTGCGGTTTCCTGGTATGGACTTTTCGGACACGTCGGAGAGCGGACACCACACTTCGTACGAGCACCTAGTAATGTTAAATTTCTTCTCTATTCTCATTAGGGCAACTTTCATGCTGATTTGATATGTGGATGGAATGTGTAAGAAATCACAGCACTACTTCTCAGAGGAGGAAGCAAACCACAACGAAAACTCTTTGGCAACAAAGGCTGTGCAATTCGAATGTCGATGCAGAAAATAAAGCGATGGAAATTTGTGCGTTTGGAACATGTAATCCCCGTTTTCCTAACGATCGATTAGATGTACGCTATTTATATGTTTAGATAACACATTAAAGCAGTAGCAGAATAAACAGTACACCATTTAAACGCTAAAACTTAATTATAGGACAAATCTTTCGCAGTACTAAACGCATCGTCTTAGTGGGAATACTGTAAGGCCGAGCTCTGTCGAAGGCAGGGGCTGCACGTGTGGCGCTGCAGAGTCGGCCGTAATAAACAGGGCGAGTGTGTCCTTCCATGGGTTGAAAGCAGGGATGCGTGTCGGTCGTCAGGTGTAAAACGTTACGAATGGCGAAGATTTTGAGACGACGGGATGTTAATCTCTAACTCGGTATAAGGGCGTCCTCCATCAGTAACGTATTCGGTTCTTCACGCTTCATATCTCGATACTGTGTCGCTATCTGTACTGGAGTATGCAGGGACCATAGCCTCTTATTCTGTGTAAATTCGGACATCACAAATGTTAGTTCTTAAGCCATAATGAAACACACCACACGTACTCCTGAGGAAACGGCCAGAAAACTGTATGCTTCCCGCCAGGCCGATATTTGCTCTTCTGTAGAAGCGGCCAGCTAAATGAGCCACAGTCTAACAAGAACAGGAATTCTGTCGTTCGTGAAAATAAAGACTTGTCAGGACAGTGTGTGAAACGTTTGGTGTCGTCCCACCTGACCAAACGCAACAGGGATAGATACCGGATTAGCACTGCGAGTCTTGGGGAAATTAGCTTAACGGAATTGCTACACGTGTGACGCTAATACGACTCGGATCCGTCGTTGATATGAGTGCTTAATACTGCAACTGTCTTATCCACCTGGTTTCGAACCTCGACACGGCAAGGATAGATGCATTTGCCGTCTACATGTGTGTGACTATGGCCTAAGGTATGAAACGCTGTGTGTGTGCCCAAAGTTTCACGTGCGCCAACGAGCGCCGTACAACGCAAAAAGGCGCCGTAAATTAAAATAAAGCTTTGGTGGCGTTGGTTCTCGCGTTCGGCGCTGCCCAGACACGACAGAATAATATCGCTGACGCAAGATTTTTTTTTCCATTTTTATCACCTTTCCAGTAAATTACTTGTTAGTTTCCATACGGTGCTCCTCTTCACATGCGCAGTGTGTTAGGGCCGATGATAGATCTTTTTCCTTATCCGTTACCAGATACGAATGCAGTCTGTAGAAACACAGAAGGACAACAGCTGGACACATTGCCACGAAGTAAGACAGGTTCTCACACTGCGATTATATTCCGCCTCGATGCGAAACAGACGACGCTGTCAACTTGTTTATTAAACCTTCACAATCGATGGGTGGTGACAACATATCTGCTAATCCTGTGTACTTGTTTAAGGTTCCGCCTCGGGCCGAGAGGAATTTTTCTAGCCATCATACGTCTTCAAAGCCGTGGGGTGTAAATAAGTTCCATCCCTTACCGCTACGCATATTCTGCACCACGTGTGTCATTAAGGTGAGCATAATATAAGTAACACAAGCGTTAACTGGCTTGGATAGAAAGGTTCTGAAGGTATTTTTTGGCGATTTCTAAACGTGTTTTCCAGAAGATTTTCTCACAGAATCGTCTACTTCTTAGGAGTGTAGGATACAATCAGCTGGAGGCAGCTGAGACACAAGTCCATCCATGTAGGTTCGGTGTGCGAAAGAGCACACTTCGAATGCATTACAATGTTACAACTGCCGGCGACTAGGGGTGCGATTCACGTGTCGGAATGGACACGCATCTCGCAACTGGACAGCTACGCCAGGCTCTGCTGCTCGTAAATATTAAAAATTAAGTCTCTGTGCCAATTAGGGATCCACTCTCGATCAGATGATGCATATACATTTTTCTCCCGCTTTCGTTTGCTTCAGAAAACCGCCATTACTCGCGGCAGACTTTAAAATTGACATCGTTCTGCGTAGTAGCAGCAACAATCAGTCGCTGAGGCAGCGACAAAGCTCTGTCGGTTGCAGGACGCGGAAGACTAACGGAAAAAGAAATTCATCTTACACATTACTGCTATCTACATTTGTGATTAACGTTTAAATATGCACGTAATCGGTACAGTGTAATTACGCGGATCTGATACTGGTTTCATGATTTTATGTGTCGCGTGCTAGCGTTCCAGTGACGTGGCAGAATATGGGTGGCAGTCACCCAGCGTTCGTAAAAAAAGAAAAATTTAAGCTGTTGTGATTCAGCGAAGTTTGCCATCCGGCGTCGTCATACAGGGTGCATAGAAACAATCTGACCAAAAGTGTATCGTGGAAACGCAGCATGAAATACAAAAATTTGAGTATAGCAACTAGGCTTCGCGATTGAATATTTTCGGCGGCACCGGAACGTAATTAAAATCCCACACACGACCGTCTTGGCTCCAAATGACTGGTAGTTTACAGAAAATATATACGTAAACACAGGCTGTGTGAACTAACCAACCGCCACCATGAGAACAAGATAAATTTAAAGCGCCACTTACACGTGTATCGCACTTAGCTGACTCAGGACACTGCACGTTTTTAGAGATGAACAGAATCAGATGTGCATGTCTCATGTTTCAATACGTCTTAAAAAGGTGAAAATGACTAAAAAACGATCCGCCACTTATTGCTATAAGTATGTCACAGCAAATGTTTAGACTGACCACAGTTGCCATGTTGGCATAGCACCCGAAATATTCAACTGACACTTGCAATACCGAAATTCCTTGATTTGATGCTGCCTTCCTGCTCTGCACTTTCGGTCAAATTGTTTTTCCCCACCCTGTTTCTTCTAGACGTGACGTGACAGTAATGGTCGAATTCTCAGCCATCCAATACACTTCGTCTATGGTAGAAAGTGCTAAATACGGCAAAATGACGGAATGCGTTACGAGCGATTTATAACTTTGAAGTTCAGTACACAGTAACTACGTAAAAGCACATGTGATACATTTAACCAAATCGTTACGAAGCAAGATTTAAATACGTTTCCTGATTAGAATGGGCAATGATTTCTGAGCAGTATGTAGATACACAAATCGTGCCAATCTGTGCTACAACTGTGCAATGTCGGTCATTTAAACACGACGGATAGCACACTTCACAAAAAGAAATAAAAATGATAATCTCGTTTTTCGTAGTAAAAAAAAATTGCGGTATTTTTTTAACGTATAGCAGAAATGTGAAACAGACTACTGTAGAATTCCGAGGTGGAAGACGTGACGGGAACAATGTCAGCATGTTGCCAACAGAGGACAGGAGATTCGTTTGTCGAGGTGAAGACAATGCCTTAAAATGCCGCTCACAGGCGAAAAACAACGTTGGTTAGGACAACGTGAATTTTTATCAGTGACTGCCGGCCGGTGTGGCTGAGCGGTTCTAGGCGCTTCAGTCCTGAACCGCGCGACCGCTATAATCGCAGGTTCAAATCCTGCCTCAGGCATGGATGTGACGTCCTTAGGTTAGTTAGGTTTAAGTAGTGCTAAGTTCTAGGGGACTGATGACCTCAGAAGTTAAGTCCCATAGTGCTCAGAGCCATTTTATTAGTCACTGGCAATTGTTTACAGAGTTACACCGTAATTATCGTTAATTGAGGAGTTTTTAGAGTGGAAAAGAATGGCTTGCATCGCGTCCTAAAACCGGTGTAACGAAAAGAAGATTGTTAAACGCTTGTACACTTCGAGATTACTTTTCAGCTGAAAACGCTCTTGTCTGCTTTGGATTATGAAAGAGATTTGAAAAGAACTGTTGAACATTCCCCCGAAACGCTGTTCCACCTCTGAAACTGCCCCACACCGGTGCTGATTTAGGGCGTAGTAATGAGCCTAATAGTGAGGGAAACGTCTGGATACAAAAACGAAGCTAATGTAAAGAAGTAGAAAATATTGTTCAGGAAAATGCGAAGAGATTATCGACTAACAAAGAGATTACTACTAGCCAAAACATTAACCACGAAATCAAACGCAACGCGTGCTTAAGTGCCGAAAAATAACAAATTATGCATGAACCGAGGTACTACTCAATTCTTTACGAAATCAAAATTACAATCTCACCACAGTTACTTAAATGAAATAGGAAGCCCGGCATCATTGGTGACGGACAAACTTGTGATTGTTTTAGAATTTTAATTTGGCTCAAAACAGTCTTTATTATAAACTTCGGACATTTGTCCTCTTTTTTTTTGGTCGTCAGTCTACTGACTGGTTTGATGCGGCCCGCCACGAAGTCCTTTCCTGTGCTAACCTCTTCATCTCAGAGTAGCACTTGCAACCTACGTCCTCAATTATTTGCTCGACGTATTCCAATCTCTGTCTTCCTCTACAGTTTTTGCCCTCTACAGCTCCCTCTAGTACCATGGAAGTCATTCCCTCATGTCTTAGCAGATGTCCTATCATCCTGTCCCTTCTCCTTATCAGTGTTTTCCACATATTCCTTTCCTCTCCGATTCTGCGTAGAACCTCCTCATTCCTTACCTTATCAGTCCACCTAATTTTCAACATTCATCTATAGCACCACATCTCAAATGCTTCGATTCTCTTCTGTTCCGGTTTTCCCACAGTCCATGTTTCACTACCATACAATGCTGTACTCCAGACGTACATCCTCAGAAATTTCTTCCTCAAACTAAGGCCGGTATTTGATATTAGTAGACTTCTCTTGGCCAGAAATGCCTTTTTTGCCATAGCGAGTCTGCTTTTGATGTCCTCCTTGCTCCGTCCGTCATTGGATATTTTACTGCCTAGGTAGCAGTATTCCTTAACTTCATTGACTTCGTGACCATCAGTCCTGATGTTAAGTTTCTCGCTGTTCTCATTTCTACTACTTCTCATTACCTTCGTCTTTCTCCGATCTACCCTCAAACCATACTGTGTACTCATTAGACTGTTCATTGCGTTCAGCAGATCATTTAATTCTTCTTCACTTTTACTCAGGATAGCAATGTCATCAGCGAATCGTATCATTGATATCCTTTCACCTTGTATTTTAATTCCACTCCTGAACCTTTCTTTTATTTCCATCATTGCTTCCTCGATGTACAGATTGAAGAGTAGGGGCGAAAGGCTACAGCCTTGTCTGACACCCTTCTTAAAACGAGCACTTCGTTCTTGATCGTCCACTCTTATTATTCCCTCTTGGTTGTTGTACATATTGTATATGACCCATCTCTCCCTATAGCTTAGCCCTACTTTTTTCAGAATCTCGAACAGCTTGCACCATTTTATATTGTCGAATGCTTTTTCCAGGTCGACAAATCCTATGAAAGTGTCTTGATTTTTCTTTAGCCTTGCTTCCATTATTAGCCGTAACGTCAGAATTACCTTTCTCGTCCCTTTACTTGTCCTCTTACTGATGCTATATACAAATCTCCACTTTCATTGAATTACATAAACACGAATAAGAATCATATTTTGCGTCTGCAACCAAAATCATACATAGTGGACAAGATGAACAATCAATAATAAACAATCGTTCTTGTTTAACCATATCTCAAACACTGGTAACACTATACACCTCCAAACAAAAGTTATACGGCCACATAATACCACAACATCATTATATGGACAAAGATCTTAAAGCTTAATAAAACTGAACTGCCCACATAAAGGTCCACAGTGAAACATGCTTATACTAAAAATGCAAAGTGGGCCAACCAAGGTCGCAAAACTGGCACACAGGAATAATAACAAGTTGCACAGTCATTAAAGATACTCAGATAACTAACGTAAGTATTGAATAAGAATGGCTAGTAATAACTCAACCAGTAAAATAACAGAAACGCTAATATTAACAAAGTGGCCTCGCTTAACTAGAGAACAGCATTAAGGTCCACAGCAGTGTTTGGAAGCAACAACGCTACGGCCGGCAGGCAATACGAGCGTTCACTCCCCACGGCTTGTGCACATGTTCATTAACAGGCGGTGTATATTTATATATAGTCCGACTGGCCTTAGAATGTGCGGTCCTGACAAGAGTCCATAACCGCACCGACGCCAGAAAACGAGCAGACTTAAAAAATGGCCTGCAGCACAAATAGATTGCAATGAAAACTAGGTCAAATCACAGCCACACTGAAATTTATAAGCATGCCCCCAAATTCTTATGGAGCAATACTCTAACATTCCCGTCTCCCAATAAATTAGCAGGAAACTTAGAGATCACTTCCAGCTGCCTTCAGGCACTTTCAAAATTAAATAAACATACCAAATCCTGCCGTGACAAATGATTAAACCATTAACTCTACCGCTGCCGGGCGCTTACACAACCGCAACCAGTCCCAAAGCGGTCAGTATGTCGTAAAACAAGTTAAAAGTTGGGTGAAATCCACTTAAAATACACACTCCACAGATGATGAGAAACGAAATGAGGCACATGAGCCTCCTTAAAATAGCCACTGTGGAACCAAGTTCAGAATCATGTCCGGCAGCTACCCATGCCACAGTAAGTTTCAACAATCTTCTTAGATAAACACAGAATAAAAGTCATACGTAACTTTGAGCTTGCAGAATACCAGCTGGGTAGCTGTTCAGTGTGAGACGACAAACGCACCACAATTTTGCACGCCAAGGCGGCCAATGATCGGCACCGTGCATCCGGCGCGCCAAAAGACAAGGGCGGCGAGCACGGCGGGGCCCGTGCACCACGGTCAGGGGCGCCGGCTTGTTGTCAGCACAAGTTGGCTCGTTGAGCGGCGAGCGGAGACTCCCCCGTCACACGTTCATGCGGAAAACCGCCGTGGGGAGGCAGTCAAAGACAGCAGGACAGACGGATATCCATCTCAGCGATGCAAGTAGAACACCCTAGCGCCTGCCACCACGGCTCAATGTCTCTTTTTAAATTGTCTAACCTACCTGCCCAATTAAGGGATCTGACATTTCACGCTCCGATCTGCAGAACGCCAGTTTTGTTTCTCCTGATAACGAAGTACCCATGGGTAGTCACCGCCTGGAGATCTGAATGGGAGACTATTTTACCACCGGAATATTTTACCCAACAGAATGCTGTCATCGTTTAAGCGAAGAGTAAAGCTGCATACCCTCGGGAAAAATTACGGCTGTAGTGTCCCCTTGCTTTCAGCCATCCCCAGCACCAGCACAACAAGGCCATTTTGGTTGACGTCACAAAGCCAGATCAGTCAATCATCAAAAGTGTAGCTCCTGCAACTACTGAAAATGCTGCTGCTCCTCTCCAGGAACCACACACTTGTCTGGCCTCTCAACAGATACCCCTCGCTTGTGGCTATCTGTATAGCTGAGGCACGCTTGCCTCGCCACCAACGACAAGATCCACGCTTTGTGGTGCGGTTTTTTGGCTACAAACCCTATTTTTCAACGCAGTCTCAGTTGGATGTGGCGGCCTTGTTGGGACGGCCTGTGTGCCTACACGGTGCCGCTCTCCTGGTCGAGGTGAGAGCAGACGCCCATCTGCACCAGCGACCTCCCCATCATCCACGTACTGCTTCCCTCCACTGGGCCAAACAGGTGGAAGTCGGAATGCGAGGGATCCAGGCTCTAGAGTTTATGAGAACGAACAGTCGAATAAACTTTTGTGAACACCGCCTTAGGTGTGCAGACTTGTATAAACACATATTTTTAAGTGTCAATACAAGCAAATGTAATGATAATTAAATGGAAACCCTTAGCTGCCGACAGGTGTTGTTGATATACATCAATGGGGACAGTTCAAAATGTGTGCCCTGATGGGGACTCGAACCCGGGTCTCCTGCTTAGTTGGCAGACACTCCATGCATCTGAGCTACCGATGGCACAGAGGATAGTGTGAATGCAGGGACGCCGGCCGTGGTGGTCTCGCGGTTCTAGGCGCGCAGTCCGGAACCGCGCGACTGCTACGGTCGCAGGTTCGAATCCTGCCTCGGGCATGGATGTGTGTGATGTCCTTAGGGTAGTTAGGTTTAAGTAGTTCTAAGTTCTAGGGGACTGATGACCACAGCTGTTAAGTCCCATAGTGCTCAGAGCCATTTGACCCATTTTGAATGCAGGGACTTATCCCGTGCACGCTTCCCATGACACCCACATTCCCAAATGTCCACACCCTACATTCGCTGTGTTCTTAATTGATATTTGCCCATTCACTCATTACTCGCGCCAGACTAAGCTGACGAGTCCCGTAAGAGTTCGGGCAAAGCGTGCTCATTCACACAGAAGAAGGTCAGTGGCCGGGTAGCCTCTGACTTCCAATTGTGCAGTGCTGATCTCTCGAGGTCTGCGACCCAACTGGGCCGACCAGCGACGGACGGCTGGTTAAGTCAACATCGACAGGGGGCGCTGAACTTTGTCTTCCTGGAAGTTTGCCGCTGCCCGCTCTTTGCATTGGCGTGCTGATCGGCGCGTTCTTGAGGGCGTTTCACTGTGCTGTGGTGGTCGGTGTGCAGAAGGTCCTTTACGTGTCCACAGCGACTGGGCAACGTCTGCGTGGCGTCACGTCGCGAAGAGGCTCCGAGTACGAGTGGGCTGTGTCAGCGGCGCCAGCCGTGCTGCAGAGGGCGCTCGTGGTGCAGAGCCACTGGAGGCGTGGCCCGGCGGGTCCCCCTTTATCCTGCACGGCCGCTGTCGGCGTCAGGGGGATAAATTTTGACACCCTCGGGCTAGTTATGACATGTGATACTATGTAAATAAGGAAAGCTGTGTCTCAGACAAGTGGTTCCACTTCAGTCTGTGCCAGTTCTCCGACAGAAACGTGTGTTCCTCTATGAGTGACATGATGTCGTCAGCTACAGTATGCTCTAGGCTCCTTCAACAGACCTGTGTCAGCCATGTTGGATGTATGATGCTGTGTGTCCAGTCTTGTACCATTTCTGTAAACAGGACGGAGCTGAACTCCCCTCTTGTTGTACGGCACTGGTACAAGTCATTCTCCCTAAATACGAACCGGGGAAGGACCTCATCTTGTGGTATATTTAATGTAAAACTTAACTTCAGTTCCGTAAGCATCTGGTGCATTGCTCACTTTAGGTGGTCTCAATTGTTTTTCAATAACAACAGAGCTAATATCCATATCCCTCCTTTTTGATTCTGTGCAGTGGTCAAACATTCTACGAATACATTTTTAAATTACTAATTTAAAAACTACTTGCACAATTGTCCCCATTTATTATTTTTCGATCAGGCCAGATTTTTATCAGTTGTGTGTCAACCGCGGCCCTCAGCTGACTCTTTACCAACTACCGAGCGTTTCTCGACGCCTGCGGCACGTAAGGTCGCTACAGCTTTCTTGAAGATGTTTCTGCATTGTGTGCCTTATTCCTGGTTACTTGCGCCTATTCTTCTAGATCTATTTTGACGTCGACATAGAAGGTTTTATTGTACATCGTTTCGAATCAAAAATCTAGAATATGCGTTTCGTCCTCTTGCACTAATTGATTGTCGCCACGTATGCAAACAGCGGTTTCAATAAGCTCTGACGTTACTTCGAAATAAAACGCAGTGTGGTGTTAGAGGCGTGTACTGCAGTATCAGTTTGCAGCTCACATTCGGTCAATTGAAACACATTCACAGCACTGACGTAGAGGCCCTCCATCACGTTTCCACTGCCTTTCACTGAAACGATGTCCACGCTCGCTGTCCGTTGCATTCCCTTGAACAGTCCGCCCCCCTCTCCAGTAGAGATCTCAGTCTGAGCTAGAGCACGAAGCCGACTGGGACCAGATCAGGGAGATATGTTAAATGTTGGAGGACTGTGTTCCTCTTAAGGCCACAAACTGACACACGAGGGCGCTGCTATGGGCCTGGTAGCAATGATAGAAATATGTACACCATCACACACCTCGCGTAATCTGTTCGAAGCAGATGGTTGCCCAGTGATTCTAACTTAACACTGCTAGTGCACAAAACTTGAGGCTGCGTTGGTCCATAATATATTCTCATCCTAAAATTCAGTCTTGGATTCTATTGATTCTAAATACACAAGCGTTTTCTACTATCTGAAAAAGACTCGTTTCGGGGCAAAAAATAGACGAATATGCTCCTCTCTGTCGGAAAAGTGGGGAACCAGCTGCCTCTTCCTCTTTCTACCTTTCTCACAAAATATTTTGTCATACAAACGTGTTTGCGCTATTTTTACACAAATTATTATAAATCGCTTTATCTAGACAATCCTCGTAGTAAAATCTTTATACTTAGCATCTTCCTTTCAGCGGGCGTTTATAATTAAATGTTCCCTATTTAACCCGTTATAACGCAGAAACTAATTACTGTACAAGTACCAAACTTGGTAGCATGGGGTGCATTATTTCCAAGCATCACAGCGCCACCATCCAGTTCCAACTATGGCCACCAGATGCCGTGATTCGTAGTCTCACACACCTGACCAGTCCCAGTGACTTGCTGACGTGTCAACATTAGCTTGGACAAAAGGAGCAAGGAGTTATTGGCGAATCTCTATTATCAAAACAACAGTAATGCTGCAGTTGCACTTCGAGAATATCGCCGGCTGAAAGGACAAAAGAAGGATCCTCTTTCTCCACCTGCTGTGCGGAGCATGATGAAGAAGTTTGGATCAACTGGAGAACTGTGAGTCGCTCTGGGAAGAGGCCGTCGGCCGGTTACACCGCAGATGGTTGATGAAATCGCTGCTGCTATGGCAGACAACGCTGCGCGCAATTTTCGATCGTGAGGAGGTGCACGTGCTGTGTCACGACAGTTGAACATCCCGCGCACTGTACTGAAGGTGCTTCGAACCATTCTCAAATGGTATCCGCAAAAGACCTGTATCACACAGCAGCTTGCACCGCTGGACGCACAACCACGTGCTGACTTCGCTCTCCACAGGAACTGAAGTTGGCGAGGCCTAGCCCTGGACCATCCTATGGACAGAAAAAGTTCATTTTTTTCTGACAGGTAAACACACAGAACTGCCGAGTGTAGGAACTTTCAGCTCCAGTCACTGTGCATGAAGTTCCCCTGTGTGGTGAACGTGTCACCGTATGGTGTGGCTTACATCCATATTCATCATTGGCCCATTCCTTTTTGAACAGGTTGGCACTCATGGGACCAAAGATGTGCAGTGTGACTGGCTAGCGCTACTGCGATATGCTTCACCAACATGTCGTACCCGCTCTACAGGAGAGAGATGCATTGAACTGGACAGTTTTCATGCAAGATGGGGCCCACCGCACATCGAGTTATCAGCTGATCGTTTCCCAATGCTTGGCCGGAACGATCACCTGGTCTCACTCCCTGTGGCCTCTGGTTGTGGGGCTACCTCAAGGACAGGGTTTACCAGGACCAGCGAAACATTCACACATGTGCTGATCTGAAGCGCAGCGTATCAAGAGAGGTAGCAAGTATACGTACAGACATGATTCGTTGTACTGTAGAGAATGCAATCTCGAGCTTCCAGATTTATCTGGACACTGATGGGCGCCATATAGAGCCCATTTTGTAGCAGTAATGGTAGCGGTATGTAATGGTATGATATGCCGTACCAGCACATTGAAAGTGTTTCAATTCAACTAATTCTGCATTACTTCTCTTCCACATGTCCTTGACATTAATGCTACCAACTTTGGTACTTGTACAGTACCTAGTATCTGTGTTATAACATGTTAAATAGGGGAAGTTTAATGATAACCACCCAGTATCTATATCTCTCTCCCACTGCCTTCTATGCTCCCATTGGAAATTTCAGCTGTCTGTCTCCCTCACTGTCGCTGCCTTCATCCCTTTCTCTCGCATTTCCTTGCCACTGTCTCCTTCTCTGCCATTTTCTCTCGGTAGCACTCCCATTGCTATTATTTTTCTCTTCCATTGCCGTTGTCCCTTTCCTTCTCGCTTACAGTCTGCTGTCAGTCTGTGCAACCACAATTGTCTTCCCTCTACACATCTCCTTGGGTATCGTTTGCTTGGAAGCTTGACCCATAGGCTGGGAAAGTTTTACGTGTATAGGGACTGGGGAAAAGTAGGCAAAGCCGGTTTCAGAGGGGAGAGGGGTGGGGGGGGGGTTGGAAGGCAGGTGTCCAGACACCCAATACGTAGCATGCGTGCTCTGCATGCATTTACCTTTTTTATTTCCACCACCCCCCTCTCTTTTCTGATCCCATTGCTCCTATAGCCACGCATCTCCCTTCCTCTTTTACAACCACTGTCTCTCATTCACCATCAATGTCTTGTCTCTCTTTGGCTCCAACCGCTATTGTATTAATCCATCACTTTTCCTCTTTCTGTGCCATTTTACCTCTCCACCACCATTGTCTCCTCTCTCTTTCTCTCCCACTGGTACGGTCTTCTCCCTCTTCCAACGTTATTTGCTCTCTCTGGTACTCTCTTTAAGGAAAAGCGAGAGCGAGTAGTCCTCACGCTAAAATTTCTCGTGAGGAAGGCGGACTGAGCGTTGCGGGAGCTGGTTCTCTAGATTTATGTCAGAGTCTTTTAAAGAGGGGCATATTCGCTACTTTGGACATTGACAAGAGTATTTTCCCGGTGATTACATTCTGTTCCCTGGCATAGGAAAATGTGCTATTTATATAAAAACGAATTATGCACAAGTTTTGACAGCTCATTGTGTACTTCAACACATTTACATCCTTCGGCACATGTAAACAACAAATGAGTATGCCTAATATAAGATTAACACAAAATCGTCGCTCATCCTACACTACTTTATATAAAAATGCACAAAATTTTGTGGCTATCTAGGCTACACCTACAGTATACCAAGAAATGCTAAGTTTGATTTGAATTTAAAAAATGTTTCTATGATAAAAGAAAAATTTACTAAAAAGTTACTAAAAACGGCATATGGTGACCTCAGAACCCTAACAATGCCTCCAGGACCTTTGCCATATGTTCACTACATTGATTAACACTACACGTACGTCTCAGATTTGAGGTTACACTCATACATATGGTAATTCTGATTCCCTGCATGTCTCCATGAATTTAATTTATTAAACACAGATGACTCTAATATATGTAAATATGTGTGCTGTAAGTTGCAAGATGATAAATAGGGAGTTTTGTCAAACTGCTAAACAAATCAATGATCACTACAAAACCCTGTTGGTTACAATTTGCTGTGGGCTTCAACTTAAGCCCATGTACTTTCCATCACTTCGTCTGTGAATACTGTAGTGTCTCACCATGCTTAGAGTTAGTGATGCCTGCGAGAGGTTTGCTGTGGCGGCTGAAAATTCTAAGTCATTTAACTGCTACCGAAGGCTGTTCTCCCTCAGAGCCCAGAATCCAGGTCCCCCTCTCCACTGTGCTGTCCTCTGGTGAGTCTAGGATCGCAATAAATTCCACAAAGCAGTCCCAGCAAGAGGCAAAATATCCCTGTGGATAATTCGCGGACTAATGGTAGTGAATCTTCTGAGAGGTGCCCAATGAGTCCGTTATAAAGTTACAACAATCTCCCTTCCATACTCATTTTAAAGATAATTAACCAGATTCGTGGCTTTTTGGTGCCGGAAATCTGAAACGGACAACTCTTAACTCCCACTATCTGTCCTGTTCAATGTTTTAGCCAATGTACAGAATGTACAGAAAACGATTTCTATTTTCCTACTTTAGACTTCATTCATATTAAACAATCGTAGCCGTTGTATTTCTTAAAAAGTCGACAGCAAAGCACCCGTCTTGTGGCTGGGGGTCCCACACCGTTTAAACCAAAAGTGCCCTACAGCTTCACATCTCGCCCCACTTTAGAGATCGTGTCTGCGCACAGCATCTGGACTGTTGTTCCCCAGAAAGCTGGATACTTGTGGAGGACAGGGCGATACGAAACTGCTCCCCCACACTGTATGCAATTTCTTCATCACCAACGAATTCCCACTTCAAAGACATGATGAAATGGAGTACCATCGTTTAGGACGCAAAGCAGATGATGCCAGAGTGCGAAGTTCAGATAACATTCAGTATACTGTTCCAAACATTCCACCTGCTCTCCTTCTTCCCCTAGCAGGGTTCGCCTTCCGGAAGACATACAGTAACTCTCATTGGGTGAATGCTGGCTGTCTCCCCTGCTGAGGTGGGCTCTTCTTATCTTGTATTCAGTAAGATCCCCAAGTACATAATACAGATGTTAACAAGATGAATTTAATATACAGGGAAAAATTTCAATTATTTATTGCGCAAGAACTAAACATTGTACACATGTCGTAGATTCAACTTTTTGAAGAGAACCTCTGAAAGTTTTGTTTACAAACATTTGATACGTGAACCGTGAGTGACCCGACAGACGTCAATACAGTAATCGAATTCTTGCCATACCTGTCCCATGGCTGGCATACATGACATCGCCGACTGTGGCATTCGGTTCCCGTATTCTCTCCCGGAGATCTGCTACATCACACCAGACCTTTAATGTGTCCCCACAGAAAAAAGTCACACGGAGTGGCACCTGAACTCGCCATATTTGGGACTAGCGCTGACTATCGTCAAATCGGATACTGCGTGATGAGTTTGACAGAGCACTGAAAGACCTGAGTCGAAACAAGGCCCCAGCGTAGACAACATTCCATTAGAACTACTGACAGCCTTGGGAGAGGCAGTCCTGACAAAACTCTACTATCTGATGAGCAAGATATATGAGATAGGTGAAATACCCTCAGACTTCAAGAAGAATATAATAATTCCAATCCCAAAGAAAGCAGGTGTTGACAGATGTGAAAATTATCCAACTATCAGTTTAATAAGTCACGACTGCAAAATACTAACGCGAATTCTTTATAGACGAATGGAAAAACTAGTAGAAACCAACCTCGGGGAAGATCAGTTTGTATTCCGTAGAAATAGTGGAACACGTGGGGCAATACTGACCCTACGACTTATCTTAGGAGCTAGATTAAGGAAAGGCAAACCTACGTTTCTAGCATTTGTAGACTTAGAGAAAGCTTTTGACAATATTGACTGGAATACTCTCTTTCAAATTCTGAAGGTGGCAGGGGTAAAATGCAGGGAGCGAAAGGCTATTTACAATTTGTACAGAAATCAGATGGCAGTTACAAGAGTCGAGGGACAGGAAGGGGAAGCAGTGGTTGGGAAGGGAGTGAGGGGGGGGGGGGTTGTAGCCTATCCCCGATGTTATTCAATCTGTATATTGAGCAAGCAGTGAAGGAAACAAAAGAAAAATTCGGAGTAGGTATTAAAATCCATGGAGAAGAAATTAAAACTTTGAGGTTCGGCGATGACATTTTAATTCTGTCAGAGACAACAAAGGACTTGGAAGAGTAGTTGAACGGAATGGATAGTGTCTTGAAAGGAGATGAACATCATCAAAAGCAAATCGAGGATAATGGAATGTAGTCGAATTAAGTCGGGTGATGGTGAGGGAATTAGATTAGGAAATGAGACACTTAAAATAGTAAAGGAGTTTTGCTATTTGGGAAGCAAAATAACTGATGAAGGTCGAAGTAGAGATTATATAAAATGTAGACTGGCAATGGCAAGAAAGGCGTTTCTAAAGAAGAGAAATTTGTTAACATCGAGTATAGATTTAAGTGTCAGGAAGTCGTTTCTGAAAGTATCTGTATGGAGTGTAGCCATGTATGGAAGTGAAACATGGATGATAAATAGTTTGGACAAAATGAGAATAGAAGCTTTTGAGATGTGGTGCTACAGAAGAATGCTGAAGATTAGATGGGCAGATCACATAACTGATGAGGAGGTACTGAACAGGATTGGGGAGAAGAGAAGTTTATGGTACAACTTGACTAGAAGAAGGGATCGGTTGGTAGGACATGTTCTGAGGGATCAAGGGATCACCAATTTAGTATTGGAGGGCAGCGTGGAGGGTAAAAATCGAAGAGGGAGACCAAGAGATGAATACACTAAGCAGATTCAGAAGGATGTAGGTTGCAGTAGTTACTGGGAGATGAAGAAGCTTGCACAGGATAGAGTAGCATGGAGAGCTGCAGCAAACCAGTCACAGGACTGAAGACCACAACAAAAACGAAACTACGCTGTGGCGGTATACAGGGGAAATCTTTCAGGGTTTCTCTTCAAAATGCAATATATATGAGATCTGTACAATGTTTGGTTCTTGTGCAATAAATAATTGAAAATGTTCCCAGACTTGATGTACACCTGTACAGATACAGTAATCAGATGTGGCTATCACTGATGTAACCTTAGTCATAGCAGTCCTGTCGGTTCTACCTTTTGGTTAACTGAGGTTTGCTAGATTCATCAATTTGTTGGTATTTGGTTATGGTCCATGACAATTTTTACAAAAGTGGTCATGCAACTATATAACGGTGAACGATGAGAGTGGCTCCACGCAGTACCTCTTCCACTCGCAGTCTGACACGCGATTTGTTTGGTGTTGCAGTTGCTTCAGGTCAGTACGTAGTATCAATCTTTTTATCTGAGTGGTGTGTGTTAACCTTGGCACTGTTTTTTTTTTTCGGAATTTTAAGTCCAGAACAAAATGAAGTAGATTGCCTTATCTTAGTGGATTGTGCAGTGCTTTGGCGATTTCATTGCTGTCTACATGTTCTAGAGTAATTATTGTTGATTAATGGTAGTTTGTTTCAAACTTTGTTAGGGTGCCGTCAGATGCTTTGCTTGCTGGGGACCTGCGTCTGGATGTAACCACATGAGAAGCTGCTCAGTCATGAGAGTCAGAGGCGTCAGTCGTGGAAAGCTGTTCCCTTACAGGCGCTTCACAGGATGTAGAGGTGTGGCCATTTTGAATGTCGGGTGTAACGTTCGTGGGTACGTATAGTATTTTTGTCTGCCTTGTTGGCTAGTTCGTTTTCTTTCGCATTGCTCGGCTTTGTTGCAAGTGAAGTTTGTTGTCTCATTTTGGTGTGTTGGACGCTGTTGTTGCGTGTTGGGAACAGGATAATCTAGACTTCCGATGCCCTGCTCGTGAACCCGTGCCCTCAGCCCTGAGTTACATCCTTACCTCAGCAGCCAAGAGCCGGTGGCCCTCACTACCCGTCACTAAATCTCACTGTCCTAATCTGTAGTGTCCTGACAATGAACAACACAGTCTTGCACATAACAAGAGTGGCATATGATGCCCACAATGCAGTTGGCAGCAAGTTTCTCTGAGTGAAATATATGCTAAAGACCCAACAGGAACATTGTCAAAACAAAACTTTTTACATCTGGAAAGACGACGTCTATTTTGGTCCGATGACGATATATGCCATGAAGGCTCAGGTCTGAAGCAAGCAGGCAACCATGCCACGGTAAAACTGTGGCGGGATGGTCCTTTTGTACAACCGCCACACCAGAGGGCGCTGCTGCGTCAGTTGTGCAATGACGCTGCTATCAGTGGTCATGTGAACTCTCTGAGCATCACAGACGAGGTTCTGGACGTCCAAGTAGCAGAGACACTGGCCCATGTCTTTGTATTGTCAGGGCAGCACTGGTAGGTTGTACAGCCTGCACAGCACAGGTGAGAGGGACTCTGAGCCCAGACGCGTCCACGCGAACTTTTGTGAACCTGTTATAAGAAGTGATGCTGTGGGCAGACAAAGCTGTAGCCTGTTTCCCCCTCACACCACAGCATCGACGTGCACCACTCGACTAACGTCATCAGAGGCTCACTTGGAAGATGGATTGGCGTGCCGAGGTCTTGAGCGACGAAAGCGGATTCTGCCTGCACGCAAGTGATGGTAGTTTGCTCGTATGACGTAGACCTGGTAAGTGCTGTCTCATAGACAAGACACACTGGTCTCACCCACTACAGCTCTCTTTCATTTTTGCTCCTTCTGGACGGGACTTTAACATGCAGCTGATATGTGCAGAATATTGTTAGACCTGTTCAATGACGCTCTTGTAACAGGAAGGTAATGTGTTGTTCCAACAGGACAATCCTCCCCCACACGCTGCCCGTGTAACTCAACGTGCTCTGCAAGATGTGCAGCAAACTCCCTGGCGAGCAATGTCCCTGGACTTATCTGCAACCGAGCAAATGTGGGATACAATGGGACGAGAAGTGACTTCTGCGACTCGACAACCAACAACTCTTACAGAACCGGTCGAGCAGGGATGGCATAATGTATCGCAGTATTCTACATTTGTATAATCGACTGGATACCAGAGTCAGTGCCTGAATTACCACCTGTGGGAGCTACACCATATACTAATATGTGTGTTTCAGCAGGGGCCGATACATGCTACCTCAGATCCGCTGGTGCTATTGATCTGTAAACGTAACAATTTCACGTACTCCATATGCACAGTGGCTACAATAAATCGTGCGTGAACTGGAAAGCTCTAAATGGGTGCACTAACTTTTTTCCACAGAGTATAACAGCAGTTAAGTGTTTTCTCTGCCAGAGCGCTCCTAAAATAGTTTCGTTTCGTTCAGTATAATAGGAAAGTCTTTAATACACACATAAAAAAAGTATTGCTTCACTCCGGTTCCCAGAACTCCTGAAGTGAGACGTTGACTGTGGATATTTTATCACAGACACAGTCCCTTTGACTGTTCAGAGATATCACTAAACCCGCCCAAAGATGTAAACAACCGTGCATGAGCAGCGCGTATTAGACGGAGGGGGTCCGACAGCGGATCAGTTACAGTCATTCCACCAGGACACCTCGCGTTGTCTTTCAACCGTGCCTAGACAGTCAACACCGCGGGGCCAACGCGTCCGCATTGTTACTTTGTGCCAGGAAGGACTCTCACCAAGGGAAGTGTCAAGGCGTCTCGGAGTAAACCAAAGCGATGTTGTTAGGAGATGCAGAGAGACAGGAACCGTCGATAACATGCCTCGTTCAGGCCACCCAAGAGCTACTACCGCAGTGGATGACCGCTACCTACGGATTATGGCTCAGAGGAACCCTGACAGCCGTGCCACCATGTTGAATAATGTTTTTCGGGCAGCCACAGGTCGTCGTGTTATGACTCAAGCTGTGCGCAATAGGCTGGATGATGCGCAACTTCACTCTCGACATCCATGTCGAGGTACATCTTTGCAACCAAGACAACATGTAGCGCGGTACAGATGGGCCCGACAAGACGCCGAATGGACCGCTCGGGAATGGCATCACGTTTTCTTCGCTGACGAGTGTCGCATATGCCTTCAACCAGACAATTGTCGGAGACGTGTTCGGAGGCAACCCAGTAAGGCTGAACGCCTTTGACACACTGTCCAGAGAGTGCAGCAAGGTGGAGGGTCCCAGGTGTTTTGGGGTGGCATTACGTGGGGCCGACGTACGCCGCTGGTGGTCATGGAAGGCGCCGTAACGTCTGTACGATACGTGAATGTCATCCTCCAAACGATAGTGCAAACATATTGGCAGCATATTGGCGAGGCATTCGTCTTCCTGGACTACATCCGTGACCCCATCGTACAGATCTTGTGAATGACTTCCTTCAGGATCACATCATCAAAAAAAAAAAAAAAAAAAAAAAAAGGTTCAAATGGCTCTGAGCACTATGGGACATAACATCTGAGGTCATCAGTCCCCTAGAACTTAGAACTACTTAAACCTAACTGTCCTAAGGACATCACACACCTCCATGCCCGAGGCAGGATTCGAACCTGCGACCGTACCGGTCGCGCGGTTCCAAACTGAAGCGCCTAGAACCGCACGGCCACTGCGGCCGGCATCACGTCATCGCTCGACTAGAGCGGCCAGCATGTCATCCAGAAATGAACCCTATCTAACATGCCTGGGACATTCCATTAACTTCCGGGTTTGCTGCCTGGTGACGTCGTCGACCACAGCCGATATTTCGACAGGAGCACACCCTGCCAATCTCGACGCACAACTGCAAGGAGGAAGCAATGTACAAGAGAATTTAATACCTCAGTTCACAGAGAAGAAACAAGGAAGATAACACACACAAACAAGTAACCGCAGAGTCAACACACAACCAAGGATAACCAACATCAGAAATATCGATAGTGACTATTGATCAACAGGTGAGGTACCACTAATTCTGTCACTCTGTTTTTTTATTTTTTATTTTTTTAATGAGAGACAGATTCCAAGGAGCATTTAAACAAAATCCACCATCTCTGTTCATAAGGTTGCTTGATAGTTTGATTTCAACAGCTTCCTTAATAACCTTGGTTCACAGGGCCCTCGTTACCTCACACCCTGAAAGTTTGGCAGCTGAGCTGTCACATCTCGAAGTCACCTTTCGTCAGAATTGTTATAGTGAGAGGCAGATCAAACCTGCGTTGCGCCATCAGCCTTCTGTGCAACGGCTGAGTGACGATAGCAACGAAGTGGCACCCAAGTCTACGGCCTTTTTGCCTTATGCAGGAAGCATTTCCAACAGGATTGGCCGTATTTTGCGGAAATATGATGTGAAATGTGTTTTCCGACCACCGTGTAAGATTAAGGTCTTGTTGGCGTCGGTAGAAGATCATCTTGGTTTGCGTAAGGCTGGTGTCTATCGCATTCCTTGCACTTGTGGCATGTCATATATTGGTCAGACAATCAGGACTGTGGAAGACCGGTGTATTGAACATAAGCGTCACACACGCTTACAACAGCCGAGCAAATCCGCTGTTGCAGAACATTGCCTTGACACCGGCCATCCTATGGAATACAACAACACGGAGATTCTGGCTTGCACGTGTGATAGTGCACGTGGGATAGTGTTATTAAGGAAGCTGTTGAAGTCAGACTATCAAGCAACCTTATTAACAGAGATGGTGGATTCTGTTTAAAAGCTGCTTAGAATCCGGCTCTGTCTCTCATCAAAAACCAGAGGGACAGAATTAGTGCTACCTCACCTGCTGATTAATAGTCACTATCGATATTTCTAATGTTTGTTGTCCTTGGTTGTGTGTTGACTCTGTGGTTACTTGTTCTGTGCGCTCAAATGGCTCTGAGCATTATGGGACTGAACATCTGAGGTCATCAGTCCCCTAGAACTTAGAACTACTTAAACCTAACTAACCTAAGGACATCTAACTTAAACTAACACTCCCATGTCCGGAGGAGGACTCGAACCTCTGATGGGGGGAGCCGCGCGAATTGTGGCAAGGAGCCCTAGACCGTGCGGCTACCTCGCGCGGCCCTGTTGTTCCCTGTGTGAATGTTTTGGACCGCTCTTAAGTCCATCGTAAAAATGTATTTACACTGATCCAAGTTGTCCAAAATTTATTTTGCATTCAATGTTGGATGTGCACCAGTAATAGTCCTTGTGTTGGGGTATCTGTAGTCACAGCATAATCTGTATATTCTTGTGCCATCCGACAACATTTTTGGGACAACATTTTTGGGAACAGTTAAAACATCTACACCTGTTCAACAGTCCCCTCAGACAGTTGCTGATGGAGGAATTCTTCCGTTATTGGCTGTAGGTGTTCTGGAAGCCTGTATGGTTTCCTGTGGCAGGAGCGTTATTGTCGGTGAGCTGAGAGGAAACTCGGACATGTTAGGTAGCTGGAACCAGCGGTTAGGTAGAAAGTGACGGGCGTGGCTAGGGTGAATTCACATATATAAACTGAAGTTTTCCCGTGCAGATCTGAGAGTGATGTTTTCTAAGTCACCGTTTTCCTGCTGGCTTTGAATTTTATATTGCGTGCAGCCAATTCAAGTTAATTTATTCAACTTAGATGGTTATCTCCCCAGTCCTGCGGTCCAATCTTGGAACATTACGCGATAGTAGTAACGTTACTACACTGAAACGCCAAGAAAAAAAGAAAAATACTGCATTTCCGAGGTAGCGATGAACTGCTGACTTTCTCGTACGACGATTTCACGAGTGTACTGTGAATATCAGGAATCTGCTAAAACATCAAATCGCCGACATCACAGCGGCCGGAAAAATATCCTGCAAGATCGGGACCAACGACGGCTGAAGAGAATCGTTCAACGTGACAGAAGTGCAATCGTTCCGCAGATTGCTGCAGATTTCAGTGCTGGGCCATGAACAAGTTTCAGTGTGTGAACCATTCAACGTAACATAATCGATATGGGCTCTCTGAGCCGAACGCCCGCCCCTGTACCCCTGATGACTGCACAACACAGAGCTTTACGCCTCGCCTGGGCGTCAGCACCGACATTGGGCTGCTGATGGCTGGAAACATTTTGTCTGGTACGACGAGTCTCGTTTCATATTGTATCGAGCGGTTGAACGTGAATCGGTACCGAGACAACCTCATGAACCCATGGACCCTGCGCGTCAACAGGGGACTGTTCAAGCTGGTGGAGGCTCCGTAATGGAGTGCAGCTAGAGTGATACGGGACCCCTGATACATCTAGATACGACTCTGACAGCTGACGCGTATGCTACTATCCTGGCCGATCACCTGCATCCATTCATGTCCATCGTGCATTACGACGGACTTTGGTAAATCAAGCAGGACAATGTGACACCCCACACGTCCAGAATTGCTACAGAGTGGCTCCAGAAACACTTTTCTGAGTTTAAACGCTTTCGCTGGCCACCAAACTCCCCAGATATGAACATTATTGAGCAGATGTGGGATGTAATGTGCTGTTCAGAAGAGATCTCCACCCCTCGTACTCTCACGGATGTATGGACAGCCCTGCATGATTCATGGTCTCAGTTCCCTCCAGCACTGCTTCAGACATTAGTCGAGTCCATGCCACGTCGCGTTGCGGCATTTCTGCGTGCTCGCGGGGGCGCTGCACGATGTTAGGCAGGTATACAGGTTTCTTTGGCTCCTCAGTGTACTAACAGTGCTGGTAATTGCCGGTGCTGGACTTAGATTGGTGAAGCTTAACTATGCCTCGCTGATCAAAGCGAAGATGACGACGTCACATTTAGAGCGGTTTTACTAGTGTAGCAAAATTTATCCGGGTCTGCCAGTAAACTGTTTGCAACTAAACACGCGGAGTAGAGCGTCACGTGATGTGTTTAATGCGAAGCAAAAAAAAAAAAAAAAATTAAAAAAATTGGCTCTGAGCACTATGGGACTTAACATCTGAGGTCATCACTCACCTAGAACTTAGAACTACTTAAACCTAACTAACCTAAGGACATTAGACACATCCATGCCCGAGGCAGGATACGAATCTGCGATCGTAGCGGTCTCGCGGTTCGAGACTGGAGCGCCTAGAACCGCTCGGCCACTCCGGCTGGCTGACGCGGGGCAAACTGCGATTGTGTTTTCGCGACGCGGCGGGAGTTCCGAAGAAACGACGGAAGGAGTTCATCACTTTGTTTCGGTTCTGCAGCGTGCTCGCGCGCGCGCACCTGTGTGTGTGTGTGTGTGTGTGTGTGTGTGTGTGTTTGTTTGAGAGTGAGTGAGTGTGTATGTGATCAAATAGGTATGTAGGTAGGCTGAGCTGCACGTCACACCTACCTCGTGTCATACGAAGATGGCGAGGGATGCTGCAATCTCTAGTTCCTCTACATCCAAAATAGAAATCCCTCCTCCACGAAATTCACCGTTAAGGTTCGCTGTAATTTGACACTTTCTGAAAAAATGACTTTATGTAATACCGTCTGTGGCAGTGATGCTCAGTAGGAGTGTATATTAAATTCACACAGGGATCGGTTCCATTTGCACTGTTCGCTCACTCAGTTTTTATTCGAACAAATTGGCCATCATCTGTTGATTACAAATCACACTAAATTCGAGGTACTACGTCCTTACAGTTTAACTCTTGCCAGACATATGTTCTTTCACATTAACTTCTGACAAATTTTTTTCCCTTCCACTATATTAATTGTAAAAATACACTTTTAAGCAACATGGTTTCTTCTTTACAAGTGCTACACAGTATATACATTGATTTTTAACGTTTTCTTTAATACCTTACTGTATTTCTCAATCAGTATGTCAACATCCTGTACAACAACTGCTCTTATTCCTGTGTCCTGTGCAATTGTCCTTTAACACTATGCATTCACTTCAAACAACATGTCACAACGACACTTGTTTGTTACTGTCTCATACTATAACATTTTGTACCCCTTTGACCAATCAGAACACTAATCAGCGCTACGAACACCATTACATGTTCTTCCACACAGTTGAGTTATCTCCATCTTCCTGCTCCTCTGGTTTGACACTGATACTAATTTTTCTTGGCACAGTACTGAACATACACGTAATACACACATACAATTCTTATTTAAGACTTGCATATTTCCAAAAAATAAATACTGTCATGGAACAATGTAGATAAGTAAATAAATTCGCAAAAAAATTCTGTATCAAGCTGAAGTTAAATATGGTACAAGGGAATAATTTTCAGATACACAATGCGTTGCCAGAGGTGAAAGTCATGTAAATTGTCATTAAAAAATTCCTAGTACTAGTCGGAGACAGAATTTTGGGTTGAGCGATCTAGTGTGAGACAAAAGACGAAGCACAGTTCTGCAGTTATTTGCAAGATAAGAAGGGTAACGTAGACATCTTTTTGAAGCTTTGTAGGAATAAATGGGAAAGGCAAACATTCCTGCAAAGACATTGCAAGAGTATATTCTGTTCCCTTCACTGCCCAGTGGTTGAAATATTTTTTTCATATGCAAGAAATTCTTGCAGTATTTTCGTTTTTATCATATGCTATGGATAACAAAATATTTTTGTGAAAATTTCGGAGACCAAGTTAACATGTTATCACAGGGTGGGTTGGAAGAAATGGAGCAAGAAATTCTTATTATCTTGTAGCAAATTACATTTTAATAGTAGTTACTTAATGTCAATTCATTAAATTAACTAGACAAACACAGACATGTAGAATAATTTAGAACAAGTGAGAAAAATACACTGGTTTTGCGTTAGCAGTAGGAGTTAATTTTGTGTTGTCAGCTGGATTCAATCATTATGACTGGTCACTGGCTGTAGTCCTGCCTACAGTCGAGACAGCCCTTTGGAAACAATATCCATGTAACTTACAACGAGGATTGCGCAAGGAGAGACCGTTCATTTCTCCTCCTTTCCAGATTTCTCTCAGCTGTTGAACAGAGCTCCTGTCCTGGGCGTATGATATCCGGATTCCACCACGACAGCACTCTGTTCCTGAGCAGAGGCAGCGTCGTTCCATTACAAATGAAGAAAACGAACTGCAGTGGTCCCTGCAGCATCGTGGCTATGTGTACGTAGTACACAAACTGCGCTATGCCTTGTGCCTGGTGGAACCCAATTCTAATAATTATACCTATCCCGCTCAAAATAACACCCTTAACTGACATAAAAACATATTGTTTCTTAGAGGCAAATTTATCGTTACTAAAGATTTTGAGTTGCCGCATGGAGTTCCGAGCATGTAAGTACATGTATCCCACCGACCCAAGACAAACCAAATTGAAAGTTATCGATAGAGAAATCCCCGCAAGGAATATTATCCGACTGTGCATCAGGTAATATTTGCTCATCTTTTCGAAAGCAATAGTTGCTGTGCATACCACACTCCACGGTATCAGTGCGTACAGCGCTTGACCACGGAATACCCTTCTGGCTTCAGCAGGTGGCAGGTCGTCAGGGAGCCTAAGATGACGGACACACGCGTACATTTGGTAGCAGAATAAGTTTAGCCAGATACATCTTAGAAGAGTAAGGGCACTATCAATGTGGACCATCGTAGATAGGTCGGGGACACCTGTCATACGATAAATGACCTCAGAACACAAGATCTGCGTTATACCCGTGATCTGAATGGACAAGAATATCTTTCCCGGGACATTACGTAACTGGGGCAGGTACATGTATACAACAGTGGTCAAAAAGCGGAAAATAATATTTAAGGCTATAAATGACATTTCTAAAGGTTTTAAGCTGTCGATTTTGAAATCTTTGTATTTCAAGGTGGCACTGTTCAAGCTGTCTTTGTACTTAAGAGCCCTTTCTGTTGGCCTCACATACCCTTTGTAGAACTCTCTTTCCCACGTTAAATTGTACGTCGTGAAGTGTGATCCGTTTGTGTAGAAACTGACGCCGCATAAATCGAAAGACTTATGGAAAGAAAAATCGCCACACATCAGCAACAGGACTGCTCTGGAAACAGAGCAGATGGTGTCTGTAGCGTTCGACTGCAGGCAGGACTGATCGCCAGGGCTGTCGAAATAGCAGCGAGCATCATGTACGGATTGTAGCATACTAAACGGGACGTCCTGACAAACGCCGAACGAGTTGGCTGTCATCCAGGCCAGCAGGCAGAGGTTGACGTTTATCCTCTGCGTGTAGGCCAGGTAGCTGGTGACGGGTACGTGGGGCGACCTCTGCACCATGTCGTCCCACAGCTGCACGCGGCACCGCTCGCGCAGGTCTTTGGTTTCCGGTGGCAGGTCTTCCAGCGGACACGTGGGGTGGTCGAGGGCGTTCGCCAACAGCTGCACGCAGTCAGTGTCCACGGAGAGCATGGCGTTGCTTCTGTCCTCCCTCTGCCACTCCTCATCTGGAAAAGAATCACTGCGAGTTGAGTGGTGCTCACACACCAAATGTATGCAGAAGCAGATGTACGCATCTGATCCCAGAGGCTCCTCTGGATGATAAGACCAGGTGTATTTCATCATCGATGATAAATAATGTCAACAAAACTTTTTGTATTTGGAAAGATATATACCAGAGTTGAATCGAGAGAAGAGCACGTAATTCGTTTTCATCTACAGAGTACGCAGGAAGTCCTCAAAACCCTCCTGACTATCTACAGTAACTGTTCATCATTTCCTTGTGCCTTTCTCCCACGTCAACGCAGGGTCGGCGTTGTTACTATGGATTTGCCATTGTTAGTGCATAGGGCATCCAGATCCCCTTCCTATCCCCCCCCCCCCCCCCCATAACCTCCCCCCCCCCCAAGATGGAATTAGTGTACCCCAGCTGTCTGCGTCTAGTGAAAGCCATGGAATAGTGTGAACGTGTTCAGATGTCTGGGAGTCGTGTAATGGAGGCGGGACGTGGGGACTGCCCGGTATTCACCTAGTGGGATGTGGAAAACCGCCTAAAAACCACATCCACGCTTGCTGGCACACCGGCGCTCGTCGGTAATCCACCAGGCGGATTCGATTTGGAGCCGGCGCGCCTACCCTAGTCCAGGAAGCAGCGCATTTGTGCTCTCGGTTAACTTGGTGGGTGACTTTGTGCAATCATTGAGGACATACATTCGTTTGCTTGGTATCCCTCCTTTGAAGCTGACGAAAAGCGTTGGTGTAATTACTATACTCTTTTGTTTCACTACAGCACCATTTCAGTTGTGAATTCGTGTTGAAACAGTTACACTGTAGAGGTGCGTTTAGTGGCGCGTGTATGGATGTACGAAGGTCCACAGAGAGGGCAAACAACGAAAAACATTATGAGAGTATTTGCCATGGTGCAAATCGTAAAGCAGCTCTGCTTGTTTGAGCGCAATAAGCTGGTTATGTATCGAAGGCTGGTAGCGTGCTGGACGTAAAAAATACAAATGAAAGCGTGTTTCCTCAACCGGCCGAGCAGTCTGGAATGAAATCCTTTCGCAAGAGTTGCTCACATTCAAGCATTGTGGTCACCAACATATGACCACATTAAAAAATATTTGATAATGAAAGGATTTAGGCCAAAGTTAATGAATAAAGTATCTGACTGCTGCTTGGAGCAACTAGTTGCGACCTGCCGCGTCTCGCCCAAGAGTGTTAACAACAAGTATTATTTTTTATAGTCTCTAGCCGTATTTTGGAGTCTGAAGCGAAGCCTAATCTCAGGCTCTACTGTAGAGATTTTGGCGCAATTTCCACTAGCAGAGAGACAGGTTCACGAAATAGGTTTTTGTATATCATCTGTAAATTTTTAGTGCAAACTTCCTGAGCTTTGATAAATTAAAGTCCTTGCCTGAGTGAAAACCATGCGATTACCATGGCACGTTTACCTGTCTACATGTGAACGCTAATCTCAGTAACTGCTGCAGGTGTGCGTGTGTGTGTGTTTGTGTGTCTGTGTCTGTGTGTGTGTGTGTGTGTCTGGAGCTTACAGTCGGTCAACAGCGAGATTATCAGCACCCTTACTCACATTAAAAGAAACAAATGTGGATAAAACTAAGAAAATGGTATCACACAGTGAGGAGGAAACCTTTAATGTGACGCTCATCCTCTCTCTGCCACCTCACTCGCGTTGACCACACAAGCACTCTGTCTCGCACCAGTTAAGGCAACGGATAAAGGGTGAAAGGTGCTATATCTGGGATTAAAACGGAAATAAAAGGACAGGTGAGCTAAAAAAAGAGACTCTAAGAAATCTGATTGGCTGACCACATACGAAAAAGATAGGTTAGCTGGGCACACAATTAATACGTTAAAATCATCTCCCTAAAATTTTCGGAAACATAGTGGACAAATTACAAAACCATAAGACTCTCATCACATTCGTTTGAACGTTAATTAAAACGGAGGGCAGATCTATCAGCAAATCAGTCGCTGCCCACTGGTCGGAGAATAAAACATAGTCTGATAAAATCTGGCACACTATGATCTGTATGCCACAAGTACTACACAATGGACAGAGTCCTCACCGGAGCAAGAAGCCACGTGTCATAGGGCTGTGGCCTGTGTGAAGGCGACTGGGGAGCCGCTCATCCTCCCACCGACCCAAAAGCAAGGAGACAGCAGGCAGGTGGATGGCACACCGCGCCAACTCAGCAGCGCGGCACGCCTCCCTGCTTGCTAGATCTGCCCTTTCGTTTCCAGCAATATCCACATGCCCTGGCACTCAGCAGACTGACTTCTCCTTCCCCTGCCGTTGTAGTTGGAGGAGGACGTCCTGGATATTGTGCACTACTTTAGCTACTGGGTACAAACGTTGTAGAGAGTGAAGAACACTCAGCGAATCAGACAAGACAAGAAATTTATCACGTTAAGCACATCTCGTCTGCTACAGTGCCTGCAAGGTCGCATATCAATCTGCATCAAAGACAAAAAGCTTGCAAGGCAGTCAGACATTGAGTATACAAACAGAGAAAACAGTAGTGCAACCAACAGTGTCCCCCTGTTTCGACCCATCCATAAAGACAGTTATAAAGGTTTGGTGACCATTAAAAAAGTCCTTTGGAGTGCTACATCTGCTATACTACACTAAATCTAAAGTTACTCTGGACCTCTACAGTAGTCAGGGTAGCAGACTGTTAAAACACTGCATTTGGGGTTGCACTTGTTCCACACCAAGTGACTACAGCACATGCCCTACCTAGTGTCCATATGTCCATGTTGCTCATGGAGAAATGGCATTCCAGAGGTGGAGGAGCAATGGTATGGTGTGCAGGTGAAGTTGGAGCTACAAGAAACTTACATGCCTGATTCACCATGAGGAGGTGTCGCTAGATGGTGAATGGCCGTTTCCCAACCTTAGCACAGAGACTGCGTATGGGGCTGGTTCTGTAAGCGCATCCTAATATCCTTATGCGTCAATAATCTTGAGGTAAAAAGACCTCGTTGACCTGTGCACTGTGCATCCATAGTCTAGCCACGAACACACAAGAGCCCTATAAAACTGGAGCAGACACACCCTGTCTCATCCCCTAGACCTTAGGTCAAGGCACTTTACAGTATTCAGTGCCTTCTGGGTTCTGGCTTTCAGGTCTCACAGGTGTGGCAACCACGAAAATTTGGAGTTCAAACTGAGGCCCAGAAACTTGATTGAGTCTTAAAAATGTCGACTTGTATCCCTCACATGCAAGTCAGGTAAATTAAAATTACAATGAGAATAATTAAAATTCTTATCTGCAGAAAACTGAAAACCTGTCTTTGCAGCCCACCTCCCTAACTTCCGCACTCTAAGTGCAACTGGTGGGTCGCCGTAGCACTTCTGGAGGAGGAACATGAAACAGCAAAATTGTCCACAGTTAAGAAGCACTGTACAAGGCTCCTTTCTGTATATGTGATACTGTTTATCGCTAAAAAAAAAAGAGGTTAAATCTCAAAACATTCCTCTAGGAACACCATTCCCTTTCTCAAAACATTCCAACAGCGTGTTACGAAATCAAGACCTAAAAAAGCGCTTAGACATGAGGGACCATATGAAGATGGTGAGATGACCATGAAAGCCCCATTCGTGGAGTTGCACGAGAATACTGTGCCTTCTGATTTCTGGCTTTCAGGTCTCACAGGTGTGGCAACCACGAAAATTTGGAGTTAAAACTGAAGCCCACAAACATAGTGTTGTACACCTTACCGATATCAGAGAATATGCCAAGACAGTGCTGTCTACATAGTAAGGCCTGCTGAATAGCCACCTCTAGTAGAGTCAGGTTGACAACAGTGGATCGAAACCTCCAGAATCCACACTGAGAGTGGTTAAGCAGTTGCCTGGTTTCTAACAGCCAGACCAAACGACGGTTAACTATTCGCTCGAGGGTCTTCCCTTCACAGCTTGTGAAGGCTGGCATCAGCAGTAGTCGCTGCAAAATGATCTGCCAGAGTTTGAGTGATGTTTCTGGGTGTAGTTTGGAGACACTTGTGTTTCAGCACTGGTGTTATTGGTAGACGACTGTGTTTGCCAGAAACCCTCATAATGGGTTCCAGTACTTTTGTAGAAGAAGTGGAATGGTTGACAAAGTCCAGAAACGCTTGGTACGCCGTTTTCTTGCTCTCCTTAATGATGTGTCAAGTATTGGCTCTCGTGACGTGAAAGGCTGTGAGATTGTGTGTTGCTGGGCTGTACTTAAATAGTTGAAGAGCTAACTGTACGCCTGTCCTGGATCGCTGAGCGACACACACCAGTCCAACAAGCAACAGGACCTTGGGATTAATAAGTCAGTGGTGTGATGGATCTATTGTGTGATGTGGTCCACCCATTCGTTGACACTGTTGCAGTCTTCAGACACAGCCAGATGGACGAAAAGCATCCAGTTAGCCCTACCGACCAACAATTTTGGTGGCTTCTGTGCAGGTAATGCTCCATCCAGTAGATGAATACAGACTGTGACGTGGTCACTGAGTGAAGATCATCAGTGACTGCCCACTGAACCTGGTCTGCGAAGCCTGGAGAGCAGAAAGAGAGGTCGCTGGCTCACAGTGACCCAGTGGCAGCACAGAAAGGAGTGGGAGTGCCTGTGTCGAGGATATGCAGCTCGTGAGACATCAGAAAGCTCTCCGAAACGCGACGGTGAGGACAAGTAGAGATTTATCTGCACAAGATATTTAGGACATTAAAGTCTCCAAGTAGGAAGAATGATTGGAAGGGCTCTTTCATAAGGTCTGTGACAGTCTCAGTGTGCAAATGGATAGGGTATAGTAAACCAAATTTAGTAAGTAGATAGCACACGAGTAGGCAGTTAATGTTATATGTGGCCCCCCGTGACAGGACGTTGTTGATTTTACAGCTTTGCAGTATTACGTGTTTTACAAAAGTAAAGTGAGCATAAAACGTCCAGCTGCACGAACTTGCAGCCAATTTGAAAGAGTAAATAGCAGAAAGTTATCTAAGATTGAAAGTGAAATATATATGAATATAATATTAACTAAAATGGACAAGAAACTATAAATGAATAGATTTAGATGAGAATGAATTCTCGGAGGTAGAGGAAAGTGAGTACACATTTACCGAAAGACGATACAAAAGAATGAGTGACAATCTTTCCAAACAAAATCCAGAATGTGAAGCAAAACCGAAAGAGCCACTGGTGATACTATGCTGGGGCATGCTTTAATTAATTTCATGAAAGAATTTGAATTGCAGGAACCAGAAGAACTACCTGATGAAATCATAGAGGGACGAGAACTGTTAAAGATCGCTAGAGATATAGAGATCAAGAAACCTAAAAAGCCACCCAGTATACAACAGAAATAAGCAGGTAACATTTCCTGGAAGGACATAATGGTTGAACATAATTTATGTGGGAAGAACAGGAGGTGAAAGACTCTAGAACTGTTAAACAAAACCATTATCCCCAGTAATGTTATTAATATTGAGTTGCAAGTATTTTTTGGTATAGGATCACAAATTAGTGCTGTATCAGAATCATTTTTTGAACACATTTCAAGTAAGCCAGGGTTAGTAATAATGTCTGTGAGTGGAGTGAAGATTGTAGGAGCTACTGGCAAGTCCAGTAAACCCATTTGGAAAAATGTACTGATTGAATTTAAAATGCAAGGACAGAAATTTGAACATGACATTTTATGGTACCTGAATTAAGTGCTGAGATGATTTCGGGTATTGATTGACTGGACAAAGAAAAAGTGTTTTTATATTGTCGTAATGGAATTGTTAAAATTAATAGGGAGCCTAATACATTAGAAATTAAATTTACAGAAGATGACACTGTACATGGCGCTAATGTAGAATCCATAATGCTAGAGATAGAATCTGAAAATGATGGTTTGTCCCACTTATATGAAATCTACCATGTGAAAAATTTAATACTGAATGAATAAAAAATTGACAATTTTAAGGAAATTGTTGATGCTATCCAAGAACTCTTGTGTGAACAGAAAGATGAACTATTTGCTGTTTTAAATAACAACAGGGAAGTATTCTCTGATAATCCAGGTGTTGTCACGAACTTTGAATACCATATCGATGCAGCTGAACATGAACCATTCTGTGTAAGACCCTATCCAGTGCCAATAGCTAAGAAAGAAGTGGTACAGGCCGAAATTCACAGAATGTTAGAATGGGGAGTGATTGAAAGAAGCAACAGTAAATATAATAGTCCACTTATTATAGTAAATAAGGAATACAGTGGCATGCAAGTTGTTATTCATGCATGAACACTGAACAAGATTGTCAGGAGAGAGGTAGACAGGCCAGAAAATGTGGGTGATCTGTTGCAAAAATTCCATAATGTAATGTACTTAACTAGTCTTGACCTCACTGCGGGATATTGGCAAATAATCATTACACAAAGATTCCCAGAAACATACAGCATTCGTGTTTGCAGGGAAATGCTATCAGTACAAAGTTGTACCTTTTGGTTTAAATACTTCTGTTTCAGTTTTTATAAGAGCATTAGATACTGTGTTAGAAAAAGAACTTTGTGCCAGATTAACTGTTTGTATAGATGATTTGTTGATTGCTACTGAAAGTTGGGAAGAGCATTGTGAACTATTGAACAAAACTCTCGTTGCTCTTCAAGCAGGAGGAATGACTTTGAAATTGAAGAAATGTGAATTTGTAAAACAGGAGATTAAGTTTTTAGGATACATCGTAACTACAGATGGGATTGGCAAGGACTCAGAGAAGCTAAATGCAATTGAAAAGTGTTCTCCACCTAAGAACAGAAAACAACTGAAAGCATTTCTTGGTCTTTGTGGTTTTTATCGCAAATTTGCGAAGGGGTAAGCCTTTAATAGCCCATATTTGAACAGTTTGCTAAAGAAAAACAGTGCATATATTTGGACGTCAGAATGTCAGAAAGACTTCAGAGACTTGAAAACTGATTTAATAAGAGAAACTATTTTACATCATCCTATTTTAAGTGAACCATTCCACATGATGACAGACAGTAGCGCATAGGGGATTAGTATTGAAATCTTTCAAGAAAGCACAGAATCTGCGGAAGCAAAACATAGAACTATAGCTTTTGCTAGTAGAGATCTAACTAAATATGAGAAAAATAACACTATTTCAAAGAAAGAAGCTTTAACCATAATTTGGGGCTTAAAGAAATTTAGAAATTACTTATGGGGCACAAAACTATTATTCATACTGACCATAGAGCCTTAACTTTTTTGAAAGACTGTCGATTGTTTACTGGCAGGTTAAGTTAATGAGCTCTGTACTTACAACAGTTTGATTATGAAATTTTGTATATCAAAGGCAGTGAATGTCATGTGGCCGATGCTTCATCTCCATTGCCAGAGGATATGAATAACCTACTGAAAGAATGTAATAAAGGTGGTAAGTTTCACATGAGATGTATCAAAGACGTTCCAGGTAGAAAAAGAACTGAACAGATTTGTAAGAGTATGCGGTCTGGAAATCTGTTAAAACAAATTTCATTAACCCCAACTTCCCACAAATCAGTAAATTTTATAAGATATTTAATGGAATATTGTATAGGAGGAAGATGCAAGTACTCAGGAATGGAAAGTTTATTGGCCTATGCAGTTTGAAAATGAAGTTATTGATTATTTCCATTTTGCCTTAGGGCACTGGGGTCTAAAAAGTGTATTGAGAAATTAACTGATGTAATTGTGATTAATGTGGGTGCCACCGAGCAAATTGCTGACAGAATTAAATCTTGTGATGTGTGTCATAGGGCACAATTTGCTAACCAGACCAACCAGGGTATATGCAAAACACAGTGCCAAAAGACATCTTGGAATTGTTATCAGTAGATTTGTATGGTCCTCTCCCTAAAACATAAGGAAGTAGGTCTTATATTGTGGTATTTTTAGGAGTTTTCTCTAAATTTATTAAGTTTTACCCTATCAGAAAAGCTACTGCAAAAGCAATCTTGAGTAAAATGAATGATTATTTTAACACCATTGGTAAACCAAGAGCAGTCCTATCTGATAATGGACCTCAGTTTATTTCTAAAATATGGAAAGAAGGTATGAGACAACATGGTATACAAGTGAAATATAGTTTTACCTACCACCCTGCAAGTAACCCTGTCGGAAGGTATGTGTGGGCATTCAGAAGATTAGGTAGAACCTATTGCCACCATAATCACAAGGCCTGGGGCAGATTTGTGACAGATTTTGAAAACGCCATGAGCACTCTCTACCATGAGACAATGGGGTTTACACCCAAATAAATTCTGTTGAACCATAAAAGCAAAAGAGTTATTGAAGAGATCTTGAAATTTCCACTTGTTTTAGGGATTAACTTGCATGAGCAAAAAGAACTAGTTAGGAGGAGAATGAAATGAAAGTGGCTGTTAGATCGAAAAGGCATAATAAGTGCCTCAAAACAACTGAATTTAAACTTGGTGACTACGTTCTGGTGAAAGCACATGAAAAATCTAGTGAAATTAATGATGAAATTTCTAAATTTAAATACATTTACAATGGACCATTTGAAGTGCAAGGAGCTCCACATGCCAGTGCTTATTTTCTTCTATACCCTAGATCAAGAAAACCTTTGGGAGTTACAAACATTGTTAACCTAAAATAGTATGTCCACAGAAACAAATAATGAATGAAATCAAAACCCTCAGAGGGCACTGCACTCTATGCGATGCTAGGTGTCTGGCAAACACCAGGTACTCAAGTTATTGACAATACTATTTCCTTTTCTTTTCCTGTTGTCAATCTTCCTCTTCTAGCATTCAGAACTTCTACTATCATCTTTCCTTCTTCCCTATCAGAATAGATATCAGAATAAATAGATGTGTGTATGCTAAAGGGATGTGATAAATCCATGCAAAATACAGTAATTGTTTGTGGATAAAGAAGTAAATAAGTAATACACGTGCACTAGAAAATGACTAAACATGTTGTAAGTAAAGTGGGTACTGTAATAAGAAGTAGAAGCACGCAATGCAAATGAATGACTAAAGTTCTTGGAAGAAAGGTGTTCAAGAATAAGTAAAAGTAGAGTTTCAATGGATACTCTAGTATGATTAATGTCTAAAAGTTTTTGTATGAAAATGGTGATGAAAAAGTTTGTCAAAAACAAGGGAAAAGTATCTACTGTATGTGTATGAGTTAGAATTGAGATGTTCCTTTTTCTAAACCACAGGAGTTGACGGAAATCACTTGCAATAAAATATAAGATGATTTCCTGAGTTGATATGTGTAATGACCTAGAAGCGTGTGAAAAAGCAATGACAAATGAATAGAAAAAATCTCATTCTTGACTTAATCCTGCATATGACATTTAAATTCACAGGTTTATGATGTAGTCATTTGAAAAGAAATGTTTTTTGTTACCAGTGTCTAATATATGTGTTTAAGTTTCACATTCTGTATAACATAAAAAGATATAAAAGATATATTGAACCAAATGTGTAATATTTACTGGAGATGATGTAATAGGGACTGCAAGGATAAAATTTCTGCAGTATAAAATAAAATAAAATGCCAAAAATGTGTTGTCGGCCAACAAACCAAAATAGTAAAGAGAATACAATAGAGTTAATGACAGAGGACTGCCAATTGCAGCAGGCAATAACAAAGACTTGCCAACCAGGGCAAGAATACAGTTAAAATATTTCCTTTTTAAAGAAAATTTGTACGTGTTTCTGTGTACCTAAATGTTTACAGACATGGTTTGCCAAGTGCTATTGCAGGCAACAAAATAAGCTGAATTTTCTGGATTAATGTTGTGTATGTTTTAATTATGAGTTGCAAAAATGGACTGACTATTTCTATAGAAGTCAGTGAAAAACAATATTAAATCTGATGTAACTATAGGTATGTCTGTGCAATCAACCAAAAATGGACTGTCTGGTTGTAACATGAGGGCAGTGGAAATTAAAGCTAGGTTCTAAATAAATATATTAGAGTGTTTATGTGCTTCTCTAGAACAAAAGTTTTGAATTGCTATTAATTAAATGTGCAATGTAGGATGCTTTTGTGTTTGGTTAATGTATGTCTTAGTTTATGTATATTTGCTTTTCTACAGAATGCTATACTTGTTTTATAAATGTGTAGGTTGTTTTATGAACTGGTTGTCTGTTAATGGATAATATATGTATGAGATGAAGATGATTAAGGATGTCCTGTTTAACGATGGATTTTTTTGTCTGTTTATAATAATGTTAAAATGACTTTCTCTGTAGTAAAGAAAATATTTGGACAGTCTGTGTATGAGATGATAATGGGTAATGATGTCCTGTTTTACGATAAACCTGTTATTCATAAAGTAAATGATATATATGCTTCTTTTTGAACAATCTTTTGGAAGAAATGTATGATTCTTCTTAGTGTATTTACTGTATGTATGTAACATGTTTTCTCTTACCCAACGAAAGTTGGATGGAATAATTTTTTTTTTTAGCCAGTACTACTTGAGTGTTATAGATGTTTGGGAAAGCTCACTGAACCATGGGGCATGTGTAACACCATAGTAAGATCTTATGTATTGTTGTTCTTCTGATTATTATGCTTTACATAAAGTGTATTTTCTTTAGTATGTGCTCTTGATATGTTGTACTATGTTTTCTCTTCATTGACTAATAGCTTTTGTTGTATTTGGAAATGGATGATTTTGGTTAAGTAATTTTGTATTGATTTGTTAATACGGGTAAATGCAATGTTTACTTAAAAATGTTTACTTTGTAATGGTACTCTGACTACCGCGCCTCCGCCAATACAAAGATATAATTTACGATCGCGCACGCAGAAGAGCGCTGCGCCAGCGACCGATTTTTATAAATAATTTTGTTCGTTTTTTTTTTTTTTACTTTTGCGTAGGTTTTTGTTTTTAACAACTAATTGATTAGACTCTCTCTCTTGTCTTCATACTAAAGACGTGTATTTTTCGGCGATGTGTTGAATGTGCTTTTGGGTGGAAATTAAAATTACATTACAAAGCGAGGTTGTTTCAATAGTGACTCGAGGTGGTTATCTTCAAATATGTAAATTGATCATGACAGCGACAACGTGAAGAAGTTTTCAACAGACGGAGAAAAGTGAAAGACGGGTCGTCCTACAAGAGAAATTAGGAGGACAGCCATGAAGACTACATTGTAATTAATACTGCGTACCTAACAAGATTATAAGATAAATTTCAATTAGTTTCTGATGCTATTTCCGTACAGTCGCTTTTTGTAGTGTTGCCAACCCGGTCTGCCATGCACGGTCAAATTACAGCATGATCTCAATCAATAATACGAAGTCCACCTTATCTGTAACTGAAACCACCAAAATTCCAAACCCAATCAGATTTTCTATTTTATATTTTTCACGGCAGAACCCCGAGGAGAACAGTACACTACAACTTGATACTTGTAACTGCTGATCCAAATTTAGCTCTCTTGGTTCATGTTATGGTAAAATATGGAGTGGTTCCCCTCTAAACAGAAGTTATTTAGCACGTACAAAATGTGATTTGTGTGAGTGAAATCTTTTCATGAGAGTCAGTTGGAGGCTAGCTACTGTACAGTTGGCAGCTAGTGGTTGGGAAGTTAACTGTGCAGGTGTCGAGTTACGCTTTTAGTGCTTGGATTTGTTATGCCAAAGCCTTGGGTGGATGAATGGATTTAATATGATGCTCTGTGGCCTGTAAGTATTATATAACGTGACGACCTCCATGAAGAAATAACAGAGTATTCGATTCGAATGGCAAGTCCCTCTGCCATCATATACTCGCCACCAATATTGCGCTATCACATTAACAGAGAGGAGGAATTATGAAGTGATGGATCAGCAGAATTAGTATGTGCAAATACAAGTTAACTCATACCAAAATTTATGTGCATAACTTGATTCTGTTCCTCACCTAAATATCTCTCAGGATCCTCTCTGCTTGAACAATGATTTCTGAGTGTCCAGATTGTTAGAAATGATTATAAAAAAAAGAAAGACGATTAACTGGTTAAATTTGTTCAAAATTGAGTGAAATAGGTTATCTAAAAGTAATGTAGATTTTGGTAAAGTTGAAGAGGATGTAAGTGTAGCTTTGTGAAAACCTCCCAGTAATTGAACTTCTTCACTCTAAAGTGTCCAATCTCTTAAATTACTTGCTTAACTTCTGGTTTCAAATGTAGACAACTGAGATGATAACAGACAACAAGCCATTTTGTGGTCACTTTAAAGTTAATGTTCTTAATGAATGGTTTGAAAACCAGTACCTAGTAAAAATATTCACTGTAAAATCAGTTATAAAAATGCATAAAAGGTGAATCAATGTTTCAGAAAGAGAATTCCAAAAGTTGGCATTCTTTAAATTATTCATGAAAGTGGGATAGTTTGTTTTATAGTAGTAGTAAAGATTAGGGGATTCCCCATTGAAAGTTGCACAAACTGCACATAGTTACATGATAGTAGTAAGTTCTAACGGCTTTTGAAATTTATGTTGAGTTTTGTGCACATTGTGTGTTAAAAGGTCCAATTTCAGTTTATGAGCACCCATTTACTGTTTTGTTCTGACTGAAGGTAAGGTTACTATGAATGCCATTATCCATGAAAACAGTTACTTTTTTGCTTTTAAAGAATAGAGTGAATCTTAATGCAAGTGAAATTTAATTGAATTCGTGCTGTGTTGAAAATATCACAAAATGAAACTAGACCTGTGTCCAATCTCCAGTTAGTGTAGGCTTGCAATTGTTGTGCTGATTAAGTTACTCAGGTTTGACAAAGTATTTAAAATTGATGAGTGTACCAATGTCTTTTGTGTTTCAGAGGCCAATCATGTTTTACAATAACTGCTAGTATCCACTTTACCACTTTTTTGCTTGTGATTGGTTTCACTGCATTTTCGATGGAAACAAGTATAGACTGAGTTTTTCCACTAAAACTGGCTACTTTTTCTTTAAAAGAAATGTTTCGCATTTCTATGCCTAATTAGTCTGGCGACCGTATTCTATTTCATTTGAGTATGTTTGAGTAATTAAAACTTTATCTAAATTGGATCTTACACTTTCTGTGTTTTTATGTATCTTTCATTTCACGTCCAATAAGCAAAAAATGGTTCAAATGGTTCAAAAAATGGTTCAAATGGCTCTGAGCACTATGGGACTTAACTGCTGTGGTCATCAGTCCCCTAGAACTTAGAACTACTGAAACTTAACTAACCTAAGGACATCACACACATCCATGCCCGAGGCAGGATTCGAACCTGCGACCGTAGCAGTCCCGTGGTTCCGGACTGAGCGCCTAGAACCGCTAGACCACCGCAGCCGGCTTCAATAAGCAAAATGCTCTAGGCATTTCATGGTTAAATTTTGCAAAAGTTCTCACATTATACTGCATCTACATACCAAAATTGGCTATAAATATTATATCTATGTACTAAATGGTGCAGTATAGTGTTACACATGACTTTTCCCATGACGGGACAATTTGTTCAATTGGGGCATAGTGCATAGTAAACCAAATTTGGTAAATAGATACCACATGTGTAGGCTGTTAGTGTCATACCCTCCCACATGTGCACCAAAGTTAACGTAGGCTGCAAATACCTTGCTAAAGAAATAGGTTTCAACCTCCTGAATCTACTCTGTAAACTTGGCCAATTTTTAATCAGTTATGGTATATGGGGGTCAGATCAGGGACTGAGGGGAACGAACAGGATTGGGTTGATTTTGGGGGAAGAGACCAAACCGCAAGGTCATCGGTGTCATCAGATTAGGGAAGGATGAGGAAGGAAGTCGGCCGTGCCCTTTCAAAGGAACCATCCTGGCATTTGCCTGAAGCGATTCAGGGAAATCATGGAAAACCTAAATCAGGATGGGCGGACACGGGATGGAACCGTTGTCCTCCTAAATATGGTAGATGGAATTAGCATTGTTTTCACAGTTTGGCCATATCGATTCAAGTGTCCATTGGAGGCCCCCATGATAGCGATAAATAAATCACTCCTTATTCTAAATAAATCTATCCCTATAGCTGAGTATGCTTCTGGACGAACATCGTAACTTTGAACTACAAATAGAGAAAACTGGCAGAAAAGGTATAAATGTGATGAATAAAGTTATAACCGTAGCTAACAGGCAACAACAATCAGAGTTTACCATCAATCTATATTAGCATCAATTACAGGATATCGTGTGAGACTTTGGACTCATAGGTTGGAGCTAGTTAAGGCAGCTGCATTAGTGAGGAGAGTTCCGTCAGGAGTGCTGCCAAAATTAATGGGTGTCTATTGAACTGCCCCATATGATGCTTTGTCAGTAATTCTAGGAATATGCTCACTATAGTTGGAAAATAAAAAAAACTGGTCTTTTCCTGGCTACAGAAAGGCAATCAAATGAAAGTATGAAGGGTGCCTGGAACTGAGGCCAATCCTAAAAAGTAATAAATAAAAGATAACATATTACAACTGTGGCAAAACGTGTGGGAGGGAGTAAAAACGAGATTTCTTAACCCGTCGAGTGGACTGATTCATTACCTGACTGTTATGGCCCTTATGCTAAGTATCTATACAAAATTAGAAGATAGATACATGATAGCTGTTCCTGGGACAGTGCAGGCACACCAGAACACACATTGTGGGAGTGCATGATCTGTGAAGATAAATAATAACCAAATAATAGTAAATAATAAATAATAAATCACTACTCAGTTCAGTTCAAGTCCTTGATTATCCAGTTAATGAAACCTCTCATGGCTTGGCACCTGTCTGCTAATGCAATCCACCTACTATGCCAAGAACACTGTAGTGTTATTCTAACGCTGATTTTCGGAAGGGAAACTCATTTTTAGCTGTGTTTGTAGATTGTACACACATGTGAGTCTTGTTCTGCTGTCCGTCAATATCATAGGTTACCACATGCCTATCCTAAAATCCATGATGCTGTGTGGTGCTCTGAATAATTTAGCATAACTAATAGGTGCAAGCACTGAGTACTAATGAACAGTTAATTAATTCATTCCATGTGAGGATGAACCTGAATTACATAATTATCTATGCTTTTTTGTTTAACGTTACCCACTCATCTATGGTTTAATAAATCTTGTGTGAAATTCCTTAGAAATCTACTCCTACAGCTATCAGTATCAAGATTTTACTTTAAATACTGATCCTAATTGCTATGCGTTGTTTGAAAAGAATATTACTTCAGCTGGTATTGGCCAGTGGCGACCAAAGGCACTCAGTTTGATTACACTTATCTACAAGAAGTCAGTGGGTAAATTGTTTCCCATTGCCACTTTTAAATCCATTGAACATTAATCTCATTAATGGTGTCCCATTACAATGCTAGTGAACTTGCATTTGAACCACCACAACTAGCCTGTTGGATATAACTGATGATACTCGAAAATCTCTTATTGTCATAGTTCATAAACCGAGTCATTCAGTTCAATGGTTACGTTTTATTTGATAAACCTTGGTACAACGTTTTGGCAGGCACTCAGGTCTGTCTCCAGTAAGTCCTTACATTTTATTTAATTGACACAACCAGAATCTTTTGATAGACAGTTGGATCCTGTCAGGAAATATCATTTCCAGTAAAGTGAAAGTAATAGTTATGTCTTATTTTGTGTCCCTGTCAGGATAGCACTTTTGATATGATTTCATATACACTAGTTAGGTGGTAATATTGGCTTATACATATTTTGTAGGTATATTATATCAATATTAATATTGATGATTACTCATGTTTATCACTGTCCTAGAGGTACTATGCAGGTGCTGCATTAGCGGAATGTCACAGCAAAGTTTGCAGCTAGTCATGTATGAATTGGCATACTTACATCCGACTGCACTTCCTCCTTAGGCCAGTGATCAGTTAGTTATACATGCAACCCTTGTCTGGTACTAAGTTTCTAATGGTCAGAACGACCATAACACCTCTTTCATCATGAACATATCATACTGTACAATCCAGTACTTTCCTTGCGCAGAATGCAGTAACACTGACCTTTTAAAATGATTTTTTCAACCAACACTACTGTTTTTACACATCATTCATACAAAGTTTTCTCAGTATTATTAGGATTCACAGAATCAACATTTATAAGAAAATTATTAACAATTTATATTCCATAATTAACTATTCAATTTTAAATAAAAATATTAATCATTAATGAAAAATAGAAAATTATAAGAAATATTATACTTAGATCATATACGAAACGTTAAAATAACTGCAGCATTTACAATATTAACACTTTCACTGCCTCAGACGTGCTGGGTGTAATGTGGATACTGCTGGCCAAATTATTATACCTGTGCTGTCATGAAATACTTATCATCCGATCTTTGGAAAAGTATTGCGTGAAGAAGTTTCGTCTTTGCACATACTACTGTCTGACATCTTATCTCCATAAGGTACAGAATTTCATTTCCTTCTTGTCATATTTCACTATGTCAAATTAAGTAAAACATTGCACGGAATATGGAAGAGTTTCCATAACTAATAACACATTGCATTAACCGTGTGTATGTTTAATTTCACTTCATTCGTTGCATTATAGGAAATGTAGATAAAATATGGAAATTTGATTTCAAACTTAGAACAGATCATTATCTCATTCCGTCCTCCAGTTATTGATTTTTATATCTGTTGGACACTTCCGTGAAATGCGTTCATTTCCGTCCCTGTGCATCATAGTGATGTGATCGTAATCAACATAATATTTCATAAACCGTTCGAGATAGTGAAACAAGGTTTACGCAAGTGACAGCACTCAAAGACGTACATTGTTTGTATGATGAATAATCGAAACTTTTCTGTTAATCGAGATGAAGTAGCTGCTATGGAGCAGGGAGAGGTCGGCAGAGTGGGACACATAAATACGTCAACAGTGCTTTAGGAAATCCCAGGGAGCGCACTTACACGTGCCCTCAGTGTGCTGGTGTAAGCTGTCGCCAGCACAGCAATTGGCAAAGATGATATGCAAAGTTCAATAGTAGACGCCTCTAAAAGGCGGATTGTGGCGCCCTGAAAGTATTCCAAGTTCGGAGTTGTCATGGTCACGCGGGCCGCTCGGCAGGCCGACCACGTTGTGCCGGACGTTGGCCGAAGCAAGAGGGCTGCAGCCCGGGCACGAGGCTGGCAGTTCCACGGTGAGGCTGCGTCAGTGAAAGAGGCTTGCACGCCGAGAGTGCCAAAGGTGGCGGACTTTGTGAAACCATCGTGGCAGACATTTCGCAGTTTGTATAGATGTTAATACTAGCCAGATGAATCATGATACCTCAAAAAGAAACATGTAAATTACTATCATTTGCACGACGATTCTGATGCTGTAATCAGATTTTCAATATCTTTATTAGTTTAAAGTTTAGTATCTGCGGGTAAATTGTACAAGTAACACCCAGCAATGAATTTCCAAAGTTTAAACACTTCATTCGATTTCGTCGATCGACGTGTCTTTGGAAAGCTATTAGATTAAACCTAAAGTGGTATGAATTACAGGCATCTAACGTCAATAGTACACGAGTTATTGGAGGTGAAAATAGCCGATTACTATAGATAGCGTCAGGCCATAAGTACTCCACAGCATGCTTATAAATATATTTATTCATCTATGTCTTTGTTTAAATCCGATATATGCTATTCGTGAAGAAAATGGTCAATTATTTACCGTGTTTTAGAAAGCACGGAGACATTAGGCTACTGGGTTACTTTGGCTCGCTATTCCTTTGATATATGTTTATATAATTTGTTGATGTATTTAATAATGGATGTTAGAGCTTGTTTATAGTCCAGCCGTAGGAATATTTATTTAATTTCAAGTTATTTAGATGTAAATCCAGTATTTCGAGAGTGTTTGATGTTTGTGAGCGTACTTTGGCTTGGAGACATGGCGGGAGCGCTCTAGCCAATCACAGCGCTCGTGAATGGGGAGACTCGATGGAAGTGGGAGAGGGGTACGGCAGAGGACACGGGGGAGGGGCTTGACGCGGCAGTCGAGGCAGAGACTTGGAGAGTGGGCAGCGGTTTGCGCCTGGTCGCCACGGATAGAAATACTTCGGAATGCCGACGTTTGCACTTGTGAGATTTCCGCGGCTTCTACAGTGAAGACGTAGTGCGCCTGTAGAAGTGAATATCTCGCGAGCTATGTTGTCGTTCATAACTAATTACGTGCAGTAGGAATCTATTGTTTTCCTGTTATTCAACTTATATTTTATTTAATTATTGGACCATCGACACCAATAAGTGTTCTCCAGAAATATATACCACACTGTCAAAAGTACTTCTACTGTCGTACTCATCATTTAAAGTCGTTAAGATAATCTGCAGATTTATTTAATTGCAATGCTTTATTTATAAACGTTTTTTTTACGTCCTAAATTCGCAATTGTTGAGTCATAGGAAGCTTCGACCATTCGATTCATGTGTACATCCATATTGTATACTGTAGACTCAGCTGTATTTGGCCTGTAATGCGACAACTACGTATCCCAGCCCCTAGACAACGAAACCAGCCAAAACTTTTCATATTGCAACTCTGTCGTAGGGTACATAGTTGAGGGCCATCCATTCACATCATCACATTCTTCTTGAGAACGCCCGCACGCTGAATCAAGCGCGCCTGTCACGAGAGAGGCCAGAGACACACCCGCAAGCAAGATGTGGCCAACGCCCTCTAGGCCTCACTCACGAACTCAAACTCCTGTTTGGCATCTGTCAGTACGTTTGCAGAGCACATCACAGCCTATGACAGTACATTGTGACCAGATTGTTAACTATAGTGGGACTAGCAATGACACTAAAGTTTGTAATATCAAGGTTACCGATATTGCGTGCAAGAGGACTATTACTGATGAACTTGTACCAAAACACATGAACTCTATTGAAATTAAGTAAAAGTCTGTTCATGTAAATAAAGAACCATATTAGTCCACGCGTGCATTTGTAGTGTAGAAAGAGGATACCAACCACCCATAACAACGTCTGCTCCCTTGCTTCCTTGCGGTACAAGACTCCACACTCAGTAACTGTGGTGCAGCGGAACACGACGATTTAGCTCGTCCACAGCAGTTCACTGCTTAGCAAAAAATTTATATCTGTAGCTGTTGAGCTACAGAAAACAAACACATTTAAAACCGGCCTTTTGTTCGGTCTCAAAAGAACTGTGTATGCAAAGCTTTACACTGTTCAGCGAAGATGATAAGAAAAGTTTCTCTCATGTGACAGAACTCTCACAGACGTACCGTTATCCCGCTAGCTGTCCATGAAGTTTTGATGTAATCTGTGTTCAGAGACCATGTTCAGATGGCTGTGTGATGAATATTGTTTTCAGGATGCTGCTGATCTCGTACTGAGGGACATGAAGCCTTCGGTGTATGGGGCAACGATAGACACTCCAGAAGAGTTGATTTTTCATTTGGTTAAAGAATCTAGACGTATCAGGGGTCCCACATCACTCCAACTGCACACGCTCCACACAATTACAGAGCCTACACCAGCTTCAACAGACCGCTACGACCATGCAGTGTCCACCGATTCATGAGGTTCTCACCATACCCGTACACGTCCATCCGCTCGTCTGACCAGGCGACATATTTGGAGTCATCAAGACTCAAATGTCGGTATAGACAGGCCTAGGCTAGGCATAAAGCTTTGTGTCGTGCATTCATCAAGGGTACATAATTGGGGCCACAGCTCTGAAAGCCGGTATCGATGAGGTTTCATTGAATGGTTCGCACGCTGGCACTTGGTGATGGTCCAGCATTGAAATATGTAGCAAATTGCGGAAGGGTTGCACTTCCGTCACGTTGAACGATTGTCTTCAGTCGATGTTGGTACGTTCTTGCAGGATCTTTTTGGGCCGCAGCTATGTCGGAGATTTGATGTTTTACAAGATTCCTAATATTCACGGTACACTGAAATGCTCGTATTGGAAAATCCTCTCTTGAGCCCTACCTTGGAAATGCTGTGTCCATTGTTCCGACTGTAACACCACTTTAAAACTCACTTAAATCTTGATAATATGTCATTGCAGCACAAGTAACCGATCTAACAACTTCTCCAGACACTTGTAGTCTTATATAGGCGTTGCCGACCGCAGCGCCGTATTCTGCCTGTTTACATATCTCTGCATTTGAATACACATACCTATGCCAGTTCCTTTGGCGCATTAGTGAACACGAGTCAGTTGGTTGTTTTGATGGAATTGGGCATTGCTATGGCGATGGCAGCAATGGGTAAATGTAATAGCGCGACGTTTTCAGCAACGTCTCTAAAACCATACTAGTCAAGCAGCAGTGTTAACAACGTCTGTGAATATCACTAGCGTCGCGAAATTCACGGATGCCTAGTGGGGAACCGACGCTCCAGTGACGTTTCTGTAACATTTAAAGTAATTCTTTTTATGTCTTCCAAACACTGTAATATTTGCTATATGTAGGTTTTTACATCCTATTGGGCAGGAGTCTATAGATACGTCGAACTGGAGTAATCAGCTTGCAATAGAACTAGGGGGAGAGTTGCCAACCAGTCGATTCTTTTTATCTCTTCCAAACACTGTAATATTTGCTATATGTAGGTTTTTACATCCTATTGGGCAGGAGTCTATAGATACGTCGAACTGGAGTAATCAGCTTGCAATAGAACTAGGGGGAGAGTTGCCAACCAGTCGATTCTTTTTATCTCTTCCAAACACTGTAATATTTGCTATATGTAGGTTTTTACATCCTATTGGGCAGGAGTCTATAGATACGTCGAACTGGAGTAGTCAGTTTGCAATAGAACTAGGGGGAGAGTTGCCAACCAGTCGAGGAACCAGCAATGAAAAGCACACCAGTAGTTAACGCAGGTCACATGGGAAATTACGGAAAATGTGAAACCACACATCATTAGCTGTTTACGAGGCTCAGTCCTCGACCTGGAATACAGTAGGGAGTCACCAGTGCACAAAAATGAAGTGACTGACTGAGAAAATTATTCTTACCTAAACTCTCGATGTCACCTACAAACTGTAGGTCGAAGAACCAGTTGTAATAATAGAAGGAATACAGTGCGTCGGCGAGACCAAACATTTGTGACGCCCGTCGATGTCGAGCGACGCACAGCGCAGTAAAGTCGTCCCTGAAGGAGAGGAACCGCTCGTGGTAGGACAGTAGGTCATGATTCAACAGAGGTCGTCTGTAACAAAAAAAGTTGCGACGTTAAAAGTTAAAAACAAGTTAATTCAGCGTGCCAGATCATGTGCAGCTCACGTGTGATGTAGAGGTATCCGCAAAGTATTTACTTTCAGCACTGGAGGGTGCACTGGTATGAAACTTCACGGCAAATTAAAATTGTGTGTCGGTCTGTCATTAGAACATTTTGCTCAAATAAAAGTCGTTTATTGTGATGAATTACGATGAATTACAGTGTTATACATGGAGGTGACAAAAGTCTGGGGGTAGCGATATGCACATGCACAAACGGCAACAGTATCACGTACACGAAGTTTAAAAGGGGAGTGTTTTGGTGGAGCTGTCATTTGTAATCAGGCAGTTCACGTGAGAAGGGTTTCTACGCGATTACGATCGCATGACAGGTATCACCAGACTCTGAACACGGAATGCTAGTTGGATCTGGACGCATAGGCATTTTGGAAATCGTTAGAGAATTCAATATTCCGAGATTGACAGTTCCAAGAGAGTGTGCCAAAAATACCAAATATCCGTCATTACCTCTCATTACGGACAACACAGTGGCCGATGGTCTCAACCACCGAGAGCAGCACTGTTTGCGTAGAGTTGTCAGTGCTAACAGGCAAGCAATTCTGTGTGAAACAACCACAGAAATCAGTGTTGGACGTAAGACGAACGTATCCGTTAGGAAAGTGCAATGCAATTTGTTGTCAATGGGGAATGATAGTAGAAGATGCTGCTACTGCTCCTGTGCTAGTGACCGTATTGGTTGCGCCCTAGAGTAAGGGAAACTGTGGCCTTTTCAGATGTTTCCCGATTTCATTGTGTAGGAGCTGATGGTAGGGTCTGAGTGTAGACCACACACCATAAAGCCGTGAACCCAAGTTCCCAACAAGGCAGTGTGCAAGCTGATGGTGGCTCCGTAATGGAATGAACAGGGTCCTCTGGTCCATCTGGACTGATAAATGACTGGAAACGGTCTCGTTCGGCTACTTGGAGACCATTTGCAGTCGTTCATGCAGTAATGTTCCCAAACAAAGTTGGAAATTTTATAGAGCACCATGCACCATGTCAGTAGCGGGACAGAGGGGTAGTCAGGTTGTCTACATCAGAGGCAGGTATGCACTCAGGGGGAAACCTATTGTTCTCCTTTGTTTGACAGGTACTTAACGTATTATTCTGCTAAATGCTTTACCATGTTGTGGCACTTAACCTATTGTCCCTTCCAGCCCCTCCCACTCCCCTCCCCCCTCAAGAAGGGGATGCTGACGCATTTTGTTAGTGCAGGTTACCTACATCGTGGGCAGTATGCATTCAGAGGCAATCCTATTGTTCTCCTTTGATTGACAGGTACTTAACCTATTGTCCTGTTAAGTGGTTTTCCATGGCACTGCAGTTAACCTATTGTCCCCCTCCCCACACACACTAACTCCCCCGCCCCCTCACTGCTACAGGTACACTTTGAGGTCTGAGTTATTGGAATAGCCCCTGTCACTACTATTTCACATGATGACACAAGTACCATTAGACCTGTGACATCACAGACATACTGATGGGGTTCCCATCGCAAATTCACGATGGGGGCCATGATGGCGCACGTACCGTTACCGAAGATGGCGGCGGCGGAAATTCAAAAAGTGCCATTCCCCCCTTGCAGGTGGGAAACTCAAATTTTGTCATTTTTTCGCGAGGGCCACGCTCACTTGGACTTGCAAGGAAATAGTTAAAGTCTCCACCACGAACCTCAACCAGCTGCCACATCCCCTTACCAACCCATGTTAGCAGGCTAACAGGTACTAACGTGCACTAACATGTACTAACGTACACAGTGCATGATGTCATCTAAGATGGCGTCTGTGATATTAGTTGATGACGGATGTGCCACACACCACCTGGTGGGAAGTTGGAATTTCGACGGGAAGATAGGTCAATTGGGCTACCTCTGCTAACCTAACACCCCTCCTCTTCCCACAAAAAAATGGTGGGAAGTTCAAATTGCAACAGGATAATGCCACATACCTAAGAAAATGGCAGGAAAAAAGAGCACCTGCACTGACCTAATTCACCCAACCAACACCTCTTTCTAGGAATTGGTAGGAAAAAGACTCAGTTTATCGATCATTTGGAGGGTATTTGATTGCTCTGTATGGAATATTGTTTAAACAATTAAGAAAATTTATGGAATATATGGAAAAGGTATATTGTTTATTTATAAGAAATTCAGTTTGTGGGGGTTGGATTTCTCTGGCTCATCATTCTCTGCTGTTTGGAAACATCTAGGTCTTGTAATAATCAATTACATGGGGAAAACATGTTGTGTAACATAATGTTCAGCACTGTACTCTGGTTGTTTAACCTAATGTTTGGCCCTTTGTCAGCACTTAACCTGTTGTTCTGTTAAATGGTTTTCATTGTCATCCCCATCCCCTTAAACTATTGAACTGCGTTTCACATAAAAAGTATTCAAATTAACTTAGTGTGCTGCAATTAACCTGCTGCTCTGCTCCATGTCACCCACGCATACACTGCCTCCCCTTAACTACTGTACCGCTAATACCACATTGACATAAAAAGTTTATGCAAATTAATTAAATCGATATTCTTCACATGTATGGTGTAGTTGTTTGTAATTTGTGGCATCCTATTGGTCTTTGAGTATTGTTTGTATGTATGGGGGCTCTTACCAGTTGGTTCTGATTCAAGAGATTGAGAAGGTTCAGAGAAGAACAGCAAGATTCGTGACTGGTACCTTTAACCATCACGAGAGTGTTACAAATCTCATTGAAAATTTGAAGTGGAACACACTTGCAGATAGACTGCGCACTAAATGGAAGGGCTGCTCACTAAATTCAAAATCCTATCTTTGCCGAGGATGCAGAGCATATATTATTACCACCAACTTTCATATCGAACAATGATCATCATTCAAAGATAATGGAAATTGGAGCTCATACTGAGGTGATCAGACAGACGTTTTTCCCACACACAAACTGAGAGTGGAACAGAAGGAGGGAAATATAACTTTGGTGTGAATAGTGCCCTCCACCACACACCGCTTGGTGGCTAGCAGAATATATATTTAGATGGACTATAGTTTAAATAAAAGATTGCTAATAATAAAAAACACATCCCACCACCTGATACCTGACGCTGCACTGGCACTCCCAGCGAAGCTATGACGCAATAGTTTGGGCTCTGTGAGTATGAGACGCTGTCATCTCTTTCATACTTTACACTTGAGAAATTCCTACCGAAATACGTGTTCACCTAGGCACCATTGCTGGTGTGATGACACATAGCTGCAGTTCGGTCCACCACCTAGAGATGTTGCAATGTTTCCCAGGGCACATTCCTAACAGGAGATCCTGTCCACCAGTGAACTTACCTGTAAAACTGCTCGTCTGGGAGCACCATCTGCCACTGTTTCCTGCAGACGAGACTTTCAGAGACAAAATTATTTTGCACAGATCGCTACATTGCACTGACAGTTAAACCCTGCAAAAATTGTCTACAGATCGTCAAATACATACAAGACTCACAAGAATATTTAACAGTCTAACTACAATTAAATATTACGATTCAACTGCAGTCTGACACCGATAGATGGTCAGCTAATGTTTCCTCTAGAACGAATCTCATTATCTACAGTGCACATACTGTAATTTCCCATGTAAAAAATCGCTTGTGGTTATCGATGTCCCTAATATTTACGTTCCTCACGATAGGACACACAGTTATCTTCTCTAGTCATGCCACACCATAAACCACAGTAACTTTACAATGCAGTATATACACATTTTGCACAAACAGTGCAGTTATCGTTTGTATCTGCACAGCATCCAAAAAAAGTCCCACACTCACACTGGCTATATGTCTCGATTCTCCTCAGTCCTGGGAAATTACCCAACAAAGTCGTCGAATCATCACTTCTGGAAGGTGCTGCACCCTGCCGAGATTCTTCAAACAAGTGTTATGAAGGACAGGCGCCTGGCACTGTGTGGTAATGAATACACCATCCGCGGATGTAATGCTAAGAAAGGCGTCACAGACACGGGTTGGCGTACTGAATCAACATCACTTCTGACAGACAACAAGGAAAATACTAGGGTACGCTTACGGGGTGCCGATGAGGGGACGTATTGTAACAGCTGTATTGACTGTCCTGTTTGTACACTATAGCAGGTCCAGATTAACGCTTGAATTGCTATATTGTGCAGCTGCTTAGGAAATGAATCTATCACCACCTATGTTCGGATATACTTCCCGATGCATTGAAATCACAATTCACCATGTTCAATCCATCATTCTGTTATGACTAGACATACACAATCTTTTTTCTTTATACATGAATAGTAGTTTGATTACGTCCCACAAACGTATGTCAGAACATAAGCCATGGTACCTTCACATTCAAGCAGCAGCATAACATTTCCGATCATTAACAGTAAACCTGTCTGTCATCAGAGGACTTCCATCTCATGTGTGATGAGACGTGACACATCCCAGTAAATGAACTTTGATTTATGTGATGTACTCCATCCTCCTGCCGCATATTGGGTGTAAAATATAGACTTCAGCGTCATAACTAAGTTAGTGATACTGCATTCCCAGTGTACATATTTGCCTGACAGGAGTGCTGTTTACAGAGTTAGTGACAGATCGACTTAACATCTAAGGTCATCAGTCCTCTAGACTAAGAACTACTTAAACCTAACTAACCTAAGGACAGCACACACATCCATGCCCGAGGCAGGATTCGAACCTGCGACCGTAGCAGTCCCGCAGTTCCGGACTGCAGCACCAGAATCGCACGGCCACCGCGGCTGGCCTGGAGTGAGGGGAGGGGGGTTATGTTAGGGGAGGTAGCCCAGTTGACCTATCTTCCCACCGAAATTTCAACATCCCGCCAGTGGGGTGTGGCACTTGCATCATCAACTGATGTCACAGCCGCCATCTCAGATGACGCTATGCACTGTGCACGTTAGTACACGTTAGTGCACGTTAGAACACATTAGACCACCAAGGATGTGGTGGTCAGTTGAAGATCGTGGTGGAGGCTTTAACTAATTCCTTCAAAGTCTAGGTGGGTATGGCACTCACAAAAACTCATTCTAAATCTAGGTGAGCATTACCCTCGCGAAAAACTGACAAAATTTGAATTTGCCATCTGTGAGGGGTATGGCTCTTTTTGAATTTCCCACAACGACCATTTTGGGTAACGATACTTGCGCCATCACGGCAGCCATCTTGGATTTGCGATGGGAGGTCAATCAGTGTGTCTGTGACATCATAGCTCTAATTGTACTTGTGTCATCATGTGAAATAGTAGTGACAGTTTCTATTCCAGTAATTCAGACTTCAAAGTGTACCTGTAGCAGTGAAAGGGGCAGGGGAGTTGGAGTGGGAGGGGGGGGGGGACAATAAGTTATCTGCAGTGACTTGGAAAACCGCTCAATGGGACAGTGGGTTAAGTATGCGTCAATCAAAGGAGAACAACAGGATTGCCTCTGAGTGCATACCTGCCCCTGATGGAAGCAACCTGCAGTAACAAAATGGCCCCACACCCCCATTGTCCCACTACTCATGTCATGAGGTAATAATTATTTGCAACTGGTTCAAAGGACATTCTGGACAATCAAGGACATGAGTGCCATGGAACACTAATTTAACATAATTGTGAGGTCAGTTTTTGCACAAAATCGTGCACTGGAAACACTTTTGCTATTATGGATGGTTACAGAGGCAGCATGATTCAATATTTCTGCAGGGGATTTCCAATGAATCAATGCCGCATGTAGCTGCTGCACTACTTCAGGCAAATGGAGACCTGATACGATATTACTAGGTATCCCATGACTTTAGTCTCTTCAGAGTACAAATTCCAATGCAAACATTTACCCTTATCAACACACCCTTCAAATTATACACATAATGCATGGAATATTTTGGAGTAAGGCGGCAGTAACAGTATCCATTTAGGAGAGGAGCAAAGTAGCTGATCGTCATGTCAATCATGAGATGCCCAGTGACTTCACCAAAGGTCTGTTTATTTTCCTTTACATTCAAAACAATTTTAGAATAGGGGTTTTATGCGCCCATTAGGGCACCTGTTGAGACATACGTTTTATCGGTATGAATTAGCAGGGCCAGTAAGATAGGAAGAATAACCATTACTGAAGGAGTGGCGGTGGTGCATGGCAGTAGCTGTTAGCATGCACCAAGGCGGCGTGGGAGTCGCTGCTGTAGTACTCGTTGTTCTTCTTGCTAGTAAATGTCGATTAAAGTGAATGTAGATTAAAGAGGGAATACTCTATTGAACGTAGGCAGAAAATTTCGATTTTAAAAAAAATGTATGTAACGTGAAAGGAACTACTGAGACAACCTAATGAATCCATGGACCCTGTATGACAGCAAGGGCTGTTCAAGCTGGTGGGGGCTCTGTAATGGTGTGGGGCATGTGCAGTTGGAGTGATGTGGGATCCCTGATGAGTCTAGATACGACTCTGACAGGTGACACATACATAAGTAGCTTGTCTGTTCACCTGTGTCCATTCATGCCCATTGTGCATTCTGACAGACTTGGACAAATCCAGTAGGACAGTGCAACATGCCCGAAATATTATGTAAGATTAGAGTGTGTTTGAGGCATACAAGCCTACAATAGCTTGTTTAAATCTAATGTGGTGTCGTTACCGAATGAAGTTCACTTAGAAATTTCAGTTTGTCTTGTAGACACTGCATCAGCATTTCATAGGAAATGACCAAAAACTGGTGGCTTTAGAAGTTAATGACATTCAGTTAATTAAAAAACAAATGAAAAACGAGAATTGTCACATTTAACATAAGCAGCAGTGATTCACTGGATAAAGTGTATGCAAATCTCATTCTAGTATAAGAGATCTATTTAAAATCAAATGTAATGAGGTTGCAGGTGAACTGTCTTTTGATCTAAGATTGCGGTGAAATAGAGATATGGATTTGATAGCTATTTTCGCCAGCCATCGTTAGGTAGCTATCTAAGGCACCCTGAAAAGCGAAGCATTGTGCACTTATGGAATAACGTACAATTACCGGAAATTAAATTTATCTGACTCAGTCAAAAATTACACACGTCACACCACATGGAAATACAAATGGAGACAGGAGGGTGATGGGTAACGTATCAGGTTCGTATGAAGTCCGATCATGTACATTAACGACAAAGGGATTGCACAAAGTAAAATTCTTGAAGGTACCAAGGAGAGTAAAACAGAAACGGCCCAAGAAAATAGTATGGTTTAACGCATATGGAAACGAAACCAATCACCCATGTGAAGAGAACATAGACATCGTAAATACGTGTATGGGGATTGAATAAAGGAGTCTGCTAAAGACAGGGAGGACACTAGTATTGTCTCATGTGACTGTGTTGCAAAAGAGGTATATTTCAACAAGCCAAGAATGAATCCACTGAAAGATAAGTCGCTAAACATTTGCAATTCAGAAAATGATATTTATGAGAGAAGGGAGAAGTATAAATCAGATTATAAAGAAATAACAAACGAGAAACAAAAGTAAAGTCGAAGCTACAGCGATCTGATACTTGATGAAGAGAAAATGGATACATTTGACGAGAAAAAGTATTTATTAGAAACTAGTGATGAGTACAAAATTTAAACCGATCCCTGTAGTCTATACTAAGCAACCTCAGGGGACGCACAACTGTTCTGCAGCTATGAAATTCACCATTATAGGGCCCATAGCTACGGTGGTGCTATCTAGTTTATATCACAATTCTGCACTACTGCCAACTCTCCTATCAAGAGTACTCTTTAATCGTGGATCTAATGGGACTGAAGTAGAAGTAAGTGTGACACTCAATTATGGAGTAATAGATTGAGTCTCAGCATTAAACAAAATCTCTGCGCTGTGCAGCTATACAGAACATGCGGATAAGGAGCATAAGGGCTCAAGGTCATGTTTGGTAATCTCTCCATTTAGGTTTTTTGTATGGCAATGCATTCTTCAAATATCGTGTCAATCTTTAAAGCATAAACCTAAATTCTTTTAACTATACCTAATAACAAAAATGCTAAACAAATGGAAGTCATAGAAATCATGAACATAAAATAGATCAAGTGACACGATAGTCTTTGACAGGTGCATATATGTGAAAATATAAAGTCACATGGGTGGATAAGATGTACTCAGAAACACGCAAAATATATCCTGTAGTATCAACGACACAGCACCTAAAAAATCACTACTCCCCTATGGAGACGTAATTGACACTAAAGTTTGATGAGTATACAGAAATAAACGTGAAAGAATAAGGATTAGAAGGTAAAAGGCAAAGAACAGGTAAGTGAATAACACTATAAGGATAGTAGATATTTGCGTTAATAAGTCAAAAAAGTAGGACTTGGGAGGAAACCAGCTGGAGCAGGCAGTTCCGGTCATTAAAGTGTATAAAGGAGTCGAAAGTAACAGAACACTAAATAGCGTTAACACCTTGCAGTGGACTACAGATTAATAAGATATGTGAAGGGGAAGGAAGTGAGAGAATATCCAGTAATATAAACAACTGGCACTTGTTTAAAACGAATTCATTTTGTAGGTGTTCAGGTAAGCCTCGCCACCTCCCAAGTTAGTAAGAGGATATTGGGTAGGAGGACTCATTCCCCATGTTGGTGTTGCTGTGGTCTTCAGTCTGAAGACTGGTTTGACGCATCTCTCCATGTTATTCTATCCTTTGCAAGCCTCTTCATGCCCGAGTAACGACTGCAACCTACACCGCTCTGAATCTGCTTGCTGAATTCATCCCTTAGTCTCCCTCTATGATTTTTATCCATCACGCTTCCTTCCAGTACTAAATTGGTGATCCCTTTGTGCCTCAGAACATGTCCTGCCAATCGATCCCTTCTTCTAGTCGTGCCACAGTCTCCTCTTCTCCCCACTTCTGTTCAGTACCTCGTCTTTAGTTATGTGATCTACCCTACCTAACAGTCACCACCCATATCTTTCTGAGTTGTCGTACACTATTTCCTTGCTCACTTTGATTAACCCTTCGACACCTACATTATCGTTGTGGACCTGTATATCCACAGCAGTTACCATGTTGAACGTAGCTGAGGGCAAATGATCTACTTCCTTTCATGTCTCAACTCCCCTATCACTGAAATGATTCGTCTGTCTACCTCCTCAGACGCATAACTGCACATATCCTTCATCTGATTGAAAGTGATCACGAGTTCATGCAAAAGTCAACCCTTATTCTCACTCCATCTCATATCCAACCCACAATAACCCACGTAAAATAATTCTAGAATAGTACTATAAAATCTAGGACGTTTACTGGAAGCTTGTACAGACTCAAATCAGAAAATACCTTGTCACTCTCCATATCCTGAAGGTATATCCGATACAAATTCCTTCCTGCAGCAAATTTCAACGAAAGTCACTATCACACACACACACACACACACACACACACACACACACACACACACATACACACACACTCATCCCAGCTATCAGTCCCATTTAAATTCTCCTTGACCTCTTGAAATATTCAAAGAATCTCATGGGTACTACTGTTCCTTCTTCCTCACCAATGTCTTGAACACACTAACTCGCCACTAGGAATTAGAGAGATGCCACAGCAATATACTTCATACAAAAAGACGCCTGAACTGACGACAGACAAGCTCTGAGTATACCAACTATAAACTCAAGTACTGGCAAGCTTTCTATTGACTTACCAGCCATGATCCACTCAACATTACCCTCTCTTTCTCAATAATCAACCCCTGACTGACAGTCTAACAAGGACCCTCTTGAGTCCAAGATCGCAACTTCAGTCTTTAGTAAAGCTAATTTGAAAGCGTTGTGTTAACAATTCTGACAGGAAGAACATTAGCTGCAAATGACTCACCATGTGCATCAGGATGGTGACAGAAAATGTGTCCAGGAGGTGCACAGATCATACTTCTAATGGCACATATGCATTATACTTCACAGACAGACATCGTCGATATTCAAGACATGTTAAAAGCAAACCATGAAATTGCACTATGAACACCAAATGAAAAATAGTGCGTCATAGTCGTCAAAGAGGTGCCAACCATCAAGATCCAAGGCGAACTTCTTTGGGGTTACAAGCCGAAAAGGACGTCCAACTGCATATTCACTCTTAAAGAAAGCATACAGAATCATATTGGTGTAATAGGGTGGTGAAAACAGATGGAATGTGATTCATCCAGCCTAATGCAGAACAGCACGCCGAAGAGCTTATTGTGAAACTGATATCCTTGAAGACATAGCTCCAGAAAGTGCTATAATATGGTTTATAGACGTGCAAAAAGCAGACATCCAGAGGTCGAATTTACGCAGTGGCTCCAGGTGGTGTGAAATGCAATGTCACACATTTTTTGGGAGGAATAGTTTGCTCTAAAGGAGCATGATTTTTATCTGGAGACGAGGAATCAAGCAAAAGCAAGTTAAATGGACCAGCGATTGGCCCAAACCACTGCTCTTACCATTGCTGTTGTTTTCTTACGCCGCTATTCCATTCTTGCTTTCTGTGACATAAATATATCCTACTGCCCTTGCAAGATCACACACACGAGAAAGAGTCGTAGGGAGCAGAGCACCTTCAGCTTGTCGCAGCACAATAAATAACTTTATAGCCGATTTACCATCAAGTTAAACAATCGGTATAATTGTATACTAATGTATTGAGGCATTGATTTTACTCGACTTTGACACAACTCTCTTAGTACCTCTAATTTCCTGGATACCTTTTAAATGCATTTCTTCTTCAAACAAATTCCTTACTGAAGGATAGAATAATCATCTACAAATTTTCGGGTCGATTCCGTATTTTGCTGTGCATATCAAGTGGACACTTCGTTTGAAATGTCGTTATCTTATGTCTTCCAATTCTATAGCACTGTTTCAAGTTATGCTACCGTCTACTACTTCCCTTGAAATCACTGTAATCTACGTCACACACAATTTGATGTGCATAACGTAGTAGGTAACTATCATGGACATCCCATAAATTTTATCAAGAAACCTTGAAACGCGCGGAGATCAGTTTTTGTAAAAAGTCCTTCTTGTTCTACCCTGAATATTTGTCCTTTTTCTTATGCAGAACACTGTCATACTGCTGTGGAATTATTCGAAATCTATTCACAGTTGCGTTATTCCTATCCTGCGGATGATCTTCCATGTATGTTATTATGTTTAATACCAGCTCCTTGGACAACGATTGGTCTTTACTACGTTTCAATGGAGCCGAGATTTCTGGCTCCCTGCCCTACAAGTGTGATGAACTACATAGCTGGGACTCGTTTCAGTATCAGTTTCACTTGTTAAGCACATATTATCATCATTGCACTCGTTATTTATACCATCTGTACAGTCAAACATATACGATGCCACACATCCCACTGAATCATCTTGCAGAAGTCTTAATATTTCATCTGCCACTTCTTTCTCACTCTGCAAAAATCCCTGTGTTTCTTTCTGACGAATCATCAACTTCGTGAAGTGTTGTTGTAGATATATTACAATGTTTGTTTCTTAATTGTTGCCATTGCTCTGCTTCATATCAGCACCACTAGCATTGTAACACTATTGCGAGTTACTCGTTGACTAAGCAGTTCACTTATGTTCCATAGCCTCATGTTGTGCTCGCAGCTGGAGACCTCCAGTCCCACCCCTGTTGCCATTGGCAGTCAATATTGTGGTTGCATGATAGACAATATGTGAGGAGTCGAATGCCACAAACATCATTGGCCTTTTGCCACCCCGCACTCAAAGGGGTCGTCGTAAGTATAGTAAAACTTTTCGCCCTGCACCTCCAAGACACACTCGCCATCCTCGACAATCCCAAGCTGGCCACTCCGTGACCCCACATGCCCAGTGGTGGAGAGGCATACACGTTGTACCTCTCACTTCTATCTTCCAGTATTTATGCACTGTGCTATGAGCGGATTTAAAACCGCACGTCACAGTGTAAGACATGAAAACTATGACCAATTACCACCCCACACCCTCCCATCGACACCTCTTCATCTTTTGTTTAATCGTTATCGCTGGTTAGCCCTTAGATTAATATAACTTTTGTACGCTCTTCCTTCCCTAATTGGTGCCATCATCTAGGCTAGACGTGGAAATACACGTTATTAGCATGACTTTCCTCGATTAGACAAATTGTTTTAGCCCTGTTTGACCTCTATACTAGGTTTATGTGTCAAGTACCACAAATTTTCAGAGGTTCTCACCGTTTCCATAAATTATGTAAACTTATGTAGTATCTGGCAGCAACGGTATTTGACTATTGTCCAGTAGTCACATTTTCTGCTCAGTCCTGAATTAAATTATCGCAGCTGTTTACGTAACTGTAAAAAATACGTACGAGGGGAAGGAATGGAATAAAAATTCATGAATCGTAATGAGTTCGACAAAAGTTACAAAGTATACTCGCTTTTACCTAAGTATATAAGTCCCAGGCCTGTTCTTGTGTTCTTCCACTTTGTAGTACGCCATCTGCTCGCTGACGGATTGCACATCATGAACCCAGCCGCTTAATTTCGTGTGCAGCATGTCTCTCAGATGTTTCATGCTGTTAATCCATTCATGGCGTTGCAGATCATTTGAGTGGATACCCTGAGACACACAGAAGGTGGTTCAAATTACTTACAACATTCACAATTAGCAGCCAACTTTAAGTTACACGTGTAGGTGCGACTATTGCATAATGCTTAAGTTAATGCCAGCTTATGACTAAATATTCAGTTTTGTACAACATATTATAACATTAATGCAAAGTGGGTTGTGTTGATGTCTTATCAAACACACGATTCTCAAGCTACAAAGTCAGTTCAGAGAGTTGCATTTATTTGTACACAATGGAGTCGAATTAATGTGACCACCACCTACATTCGACGTTAACACATACTAGCTATGGATGTGTATGGGCAGTTATAGATAAACTTTCCCTAAACAGATTATAAATGGATCTAATGGATACGTTCGTCATACGCCCCGCACTGATTTCTGCCGTTATTTCACGCAGTGCTGGTTGTCTGTTAGCAGTGACAGCTGTAGCCAAACGCCGCTGCTCTCGATCATCAAGTGAAGGGTGTCAGCCACTGCATTGTCCGTGGTGAGAGGAAATCCCTGAAATTTGCTATTCTCGGCACAGTCTTTATACTGTAGGCAGCAGGATACTGAATTCTCTGACGATTCCCGAAATGGAATTGCCCGCGCATCTAGCTCCAACTACTATTCCGCGTACAAAGCCTGTTAACTGCCGTGGTGCGATCATAACCACGTCAGACATGAATCACCCGAGTACAGTTGGCAGCTGCGCCAATGCTCTGCCCTTCCACGCCTTGTGCACGCGACATTACCACCATCAGTAAGTGAGCACATCGTTACCCCGTGCCCTGTCACCTCAGTGTAATTTCGCAGAAGGAGCACGAAATACTGGAGTGTGAGTTAGGTAGTGGTAGGTCAAGAAGTCCACGGTGAATAAGCTTAAGTTTGCGCCCATTAAATTCTTCATGTGTGGATATTCTCCAAGTTATTTCTGAACGATGAAGCCTTTAAAAAATCAACATAGGCTGTCAAATTCTATTACGCAAGGTGATCTTTATAGCAGACCGTAATCCCTGACCCGCCTCTCCCGCGTATTACCTACAGAGTAATAGACTCCAAATAAGCAGATTCTCAGATAGTGAGATAAAGGACGGTTTAGTTACATCTGGACCATTGCCTAAGAAATACGTAGCCATCAGGCTTGGGCTTGTACTGTAAGATCTGACAGGAAGTTTTCCTGCTGGTTTAGGAAGTTACGAGAAACTACGAACGAGAAAGGTACGGATGATTTTCTTGGCTATCCTTAACCGTTCCCACTGTGCTTGCTTTGCCTAATAACCGCACAAGGTAGAGGGGGTCCGATCTCTTGCAGTGAGTTAACATTGCAGTCAGAGCGGCGGAAATAGCGACAGTGTGAGCCACGTAAGCCAGTAAACAGACTAAGAGGACTGACCACGTAATCGTGGCTGTGTGTATCACTTTCTCATCCCGCGTACATATAACATAAAACACGAAAAGAATCTCCACTTACCATTTGCTCGAAAGCGAGGGGGACGAGCAGCTGAGAGAAATGTTTCACACCCAGTGAGAGCAGCTGCGCCGAGTCCCGCCAGTAGTCAGAGAGGTGCTCCAGGAAGACCGGTATCTCGGCCTGGAATTCTGGACAAGAAGACGGACGAGAAAGTGGTGAAGAGGTCAGTGAATCAGATTTCTATGGAAGCACAACATTCACTTTCTGCATTCACAAGGATAAAGAGGGTATGAAAGTAAAATTTACTAAATATGTATACACTGTCAGACTACAGTCACACTACAGTATAGACACCTCTTTCGAACCAAAGCGATACACGAGTAGTATATCTGCGCCTGTAACGTATGTAGATGGAAATGCCATCTCTATGTAAGCTTACTTTTAGCATTTTGAACACTGGCGTCACCAGCACTAAATTACAGGGGGGGATAGGGGGTGGGGGGGGGGGGGGGGAGGGGGACCAAATAGATAGGGTTACATCACAAAAGACTCTAAATGGGAGATCTCCTTGAAGTAAGTACAAAAACTAGGAGCTAAAATCATTTTTTGGAGGATTGGTAAGGTCTCAGACCACATAAACTGACGGAAAAAAAAACGCAACGCCAAGAAAGAACTGTGTGACATAAACGAAAGTAGGAGTATTTGTACATCTTAATGATGACGCCTATGCCATTTCGCGCCAGTCGCGTATGACGATACAAATTACATTTATTTAAACACACACTGTAACTGTTATGATGGTCAGTTACCTTTCGTACTGGATGTGGCAGATTGACGTTAGTCAAGAATATCTTCAAGGCGACAGACACGCTATTATCAACAGCTCACAGCGTTTGTAATAGGGCTATGGGAACCTGGATGTTCCTTTGTGATATTGCAGAAAGACTTGACAGGTAGGTAGGTAGCCACTGTACATGACTGCTGGCCACGGTGGGCACGAGAATGCACGGTCTCGAGAGGACTGGGCTCCAGACGACCACGTGGCTCTATGGAGAGGGAAAACCATTGTGTTCAGCAGATGGCTGAAGGAATGTGAACAGCAGTTGGAACAACAGTAACATAATGAACTGTTACAAATTGGTTACTTCAAGGACAGCTCCGAGCAAAACTCCCTGTACTGTGCATTCTCCTCACCCCAAACCACCGCCATTTGCGACTTCAGTGCTGTCAAGAGAGAGCTCGCTGGGGGCAGGGTGGAGATCTGTCGTGTTTTCTGATGAGAGTTGGTTCTGCCGCGGTGCCAGTGACGGCCATGTGTCAGTTAGGAGAAGCCCAGAGGCCTGCAGCCAGCTTGTCTGTGTGCTAGACACATTCAGCCTACATCTGGAGTTATGGTAGGAGGTGCGATTTCGTATAGTAGCAGGAACACCCTCGTGGTTATCGCATCCCTCTGACGCAAATTTGTACGTCAGTCTGATGACTCGACCTGTTGAACCGACATTCACGAACAGCGTCCTAAGGAGTGTTTTCCAACAGGATATCGCTCGCTGTAGTGACCCCAACATGCTCTACAGTCGACATGTTGCCTTGGGCTGTTCGACCATCACATTTCCGATCGAGCGCGTATAACACATCATCAGAAGACGATTCCAGTGTCATCCACACCAAGCTTTAACCGTCCCTGCATTGAGTGACCATGTGCAATAGGCACGGAACTCCATCCGACAAACTGAAACGTGGCACCTGTACGACACAACGGATGCTCGTTTGCATGCCTGCATTCTAAATTTCGGGAGTTACACGTTTATTAATGTACAAGCATTTCACATTTGGAATGGCTTTCGCCCTGCTTACATTAAGCTGAGATCTACCAGCGCTAATCATCTAAATATGGTGCCTAGACTTTTGTATTCCCGAAATTTAGTAAGTCTACATTAATTAATTTTTTGTGTTGAAATTTTTTTTCCCGTCACTTTATTTCAGTAGCTTTTTAAATTTCTACAGCTCTCCAATTTAAGCCCAGATTAAAACTTGTTTTGCTATTATCTAGTATAAAAACATATATGATATTAACATATGCACTTTTGAGGCTGTGCGTATGAGTAAAGTGTATTACCTCCTAAACCAACGTGGAAACCATTCTGAAAGCAAATAAAAGATTCGTTCATCCACGATTTCGTCTCAGTCGGTCGAGTAAAACAGTAAGAGGTGGAGACCGCATTTTTAAATACTGTATTAGTTTCATTATTAAAACCAGCTTAAGAAAGTGAAAATAACCCGTCAGAAAATGCAATGTACTTCATAGTTTCAAGTACAGACCTATGCTTTAAAAGCATGGAGATCGCTGAAAACCTGTTATTTTACAAGAATATATTTTTTCTGTGTTAGCCGGACGAAGCTGCGATATGTAAAGCGCTAGTTTATTATAAACTTTCTTCTAGGGAACATTCAAGGAATGATAATATGTACAAATGTAATTTTCAATACGCTGTCTTTCAGTCACTTTAAAAATAAATTCCTACAAGCTTGGTAGTCACTCCCTTGCCTTTCAGGAAAGGAAGTAGCAATCAGTTGCTTGTAACACTCTTCATAGCAATTGCTTTTGACACAAGCACTAACTACAACATTATTATTATACAAACATCAGGTTGTAAATGATTGTTGCATGGAATTCAGCTGGGTGCCTCCTTACCACCCCTTCGAAAAAGCTTTCAGCAAAACCAATCAGTTTCACGTTCATCTACCCTCATCATTCGTCCCACGTAGTCACACTAACACAGCTCGAAATATTTTCTTTTTATTGAATAATATAAGAGGATTTTCTTACTGACACGTTAGTCAATCCTACAAACCATTACTAATCACTGCATAAGAGCTTTCGATATGTGTAATTCGTTAGAGTTTGGAAATATTCGTTCAACGACGTCATTCTTTCTTTGTCAGCTAACAAGGAAACGTCTACAAGTGGTGTCATGGACTTTCAGAAAACTTCTGTACGGTGATAACATGCTCTGCAGTGTAACGGTGAAGCTACAGACGTCGAGTGCTGGCGTTGGTGGGGAGGCTTGCGTGACTCAGCGATACAGATAGCTGCACCATAGGTGCAACCGCAACGGAGGGGTATCTGCTGAGAGGCCCCTCCTGAAGAGGGGCACCAGCACATTAACCGATTTTATCCCTCTGTTCCATTTCTGGAACAAAAATTTGTAATTTTTTTGTGTACAGTGATTTTAGTTTCTGGTAAGTTTGTTACACTGCTGGCCTTCTATATGCTCCTTGCTTCTACACAAAACTGCCAGCTGCGCTGCTAGCATCTGTGTAGGAACAGTGTTGGTGCTGTAGTAATTGCTGTTTATGGAAAAATGGCTACAAGGAAAGGGCAAATAAGTTTTACTATATTTGACAGTGGATAACGACATTATATTTTCTAAATATGGCGTATAAATACAATAATGATAGTCTGTGTGTGTTTTATTTGTTCATATCTGTTCTCAACAATGGGTTATAATGCATTACAGCTGAGTGTTACATTTTTGGAACAGTAGGATTGAGTGGTTGCATTGAAATAACAGTAAAACACTTGCATTTTAGGTTGACTGCCGATGAAATTATAGCATTATTGGAATAGGATACTGATTTTTGTGATGCAGACTTGTACATAAATCCCCCTGATGACCCATGGCGCTCAGATGAAGATTCAGGTGACAAGTGTGAAATTGATATAAATCATAGTGGCAAAAAGCTAGAATCTGTTGCAGAAGCAAAACTTATGAAGTATTGTGAATGGGACATTGTTACCCAATAAGTAAATATTAGACAGTACTATGAATTGAAGATTTTGATTAGGAAATACACTTATTAGAATCTTTTACATTATTTATCTGTAACTTCAAATATTATTTATAGTTTCTAGAAAGTTGATGTTTTATTTTACAGGTGGGTCATAGGGAGTAATGAGCCATCATGTTCAGCTTCTGGTGCTGCCCATGTTGATAATGTTCTCAGCCCCTAAAGTTCTACATCAAATACTATTCCTGTTACTGGCAGAAGAAAGAGGGCTGATATGAGATGGCTCAGAATGACATAAATGAAGTGCAGATGAAGACATGGACACTTACAGAATTTTTGATGGAAGAAATGTCACCAGTACAGCTACTTGAACTGTTTTATGATGACACTATTGTTGACATGCTAGCCCATTACCCAAATATTTACGTTCATCAGCAGGGAGATACATCATTCAGTGTGTCAAGTGTAGAAATAAGAGTATTACTGGCCGTATTTCTTCTTTAGAACGTACTGAGAAATGAACGAGGATTGCCATAATCTATCTGTGTCAAAAGCAATGACAAGGGGAAGATTTGACAAAATTGTGAAATGCATACATGTCTGCGATAACAACAGCTTATCCAAATATGACAGATTTTAAAAATGGAGAGCCCTTTGGAAGCTCTTGTATAGTAAGTGGCTAAGGGCTTTCAATAACGAAAGACTGCTATGTATTAATGAGGCTATGATTCTGTATTATGGTAGACATGGAACAAAGTAAGAAATAGCAGGTAAACCGATTAGGTTTGGTTATAATATTTATTGTCTTCATACAAGACTAGGGTACCTAGTTCAAGCAGAACCATACCAGGGTGTTGCAACAGGAAACACAAGACCTGAGCTTGTTGTATGTGGTTCAGTTCTGTTAGTCCTAGTATCAAAACTTCCATTTGAGAATGAACAGACATATGATTTCTTTTTTGATAACCTCTTCACTTCCTTGCCACTTTTGTATGCACTAAAAGGAAAGGGCTGCACTGTAACAGGAACAATTCGCTCAAGTAGAACAGAGGGAGCTTCTCTGCAAGAACTTCATAAAATGAAAAACGCTCCAGGGAGAACATATGACCAAGTAACCGATAATAATCTGATTCGCTACCATGACAACAGTATTGTTATCATCATGTCAAACAGAACTGGAGTTCAACCAACTGGACAATCCAAATGATACAGTAGGAGTGAGAAAAACTTTATTGATATAATTACTCCTGCTGCAGGTGTTAACTACAACACTTACATGGGACAAGTGGACAGACTTAATGAAAATATTGTAAACTAAAGGATTAGTTTCAGAACAAAGAAATGATGCTACCAACTTCTTGCTTTTCTGCTAACTGCATCAACATACAATGCTTGGTTGTTGTATAGACAAACAATACAGTATAAGGGCAATCCACTCGATCTTCTTGGCTTCAGAAGGTATGTGGTCAACAGCTACTTTCAAAAGTACAGCTCATGACAATCATCTGCCCATCCAGTACTAAATCCAAAAGCCTTACATAAAAGGGTGCTCAATGATGTACACTATGATGGACAAGATCATCTGATTGTACCATTAGCCAAACAACTAAGATGTGACCAGTGCAAGAAGAACACAGCAAAACAATGTAAGAAATGTAAAATTCCTTTGCATACAAATTGTTTTGAGCAGTTTCATACAAACTAAAGTTGAAACTGAACTCAGTAAATCACAGTTTAATTTTGTTTATTCCTTATTTGGTTACACATCCACATTTTGGATAATCTGTAAATGAGCTGTATCAACTATGTAGTGAGAAAAATAAACGTAAATATGAAAAAAATTTACATTCGCTTCTCACAGTATTACCATGCACGGTACCTGCACCCTCCCGTTCACGCTGTTCCATTTTGGGAACGTCAATTTTTTTACACTAAATATGTTGTTAAAATCATGAAAGTGGTATTTATGGTTTATCCTCACTCGAAACATAAGATTTAAATAGGAATTCGTAAGAGATTTGAATGGAAAACCTTCTTGGGATCAAACAGATTAAGTAGTTGGAGGGGCAACAGTCTGGATGATTGACTGATTTGGCCTTGTAACATTACTGAAAATGGCCTTGCTGTTCTGGTACTGCGAACGGCTGAAAGCAAGGGAAAACTACAGCTGTAATTTTTCCCTTGTGAATGCAGCTTTACTGTATGGTTAAATGATGGTGGCGACCTCTTGGATAAAATATTCCAGAGGTAAAATAGTCCCCCATTTGGATCTCCAGGCGGGGACTACTAAGTAGGATGTCGTTATGAGGAGAAAGAAAACGCGTTCTGCGGATCGGAGTGTGGAATGTCAGATCCCTTAATCGAGCAGGCACGTTATAAAATTTAAACAGGGAAATGGATGGGTTGAAGTTAGATAAAGTGGGAATTAGTGAAGTTCGGTGGCAGGAGGAACTTTTGGTCAGGTGGACACAGGATTATAAATACAATAAAATACGTGTAATGACTAGGTTTAATAATAATGTATAAAAAATAGGAGTGCAGTCAATCTATTATGAACAACATAGAGATCGCATTATTGTAGCCAAGATAGACACGAAGCCCATGCCTACGACAGTAGTACAAGTTTATATACCAACTAGCTCCGCAGATGACGAAGAGATTGAAGAGATGTATGATGACGTAAAAGATATCATTCAGATAGTGAGGGGACACGAAAATTTAATAGTCGTGGGAGACTAGAATTAGATAGTAGGAAAAGGAAGAGAAGGAAAAATATTGTAAGTCAATTTGGAATACGGTGAAGGAATGAAAGAGGAAGCCGCCTGGTAGAATTTTGCACAGAGTATGACTTGATCATGGCTAACACTTGGTTCAAGAATCATGAAAGAAGGTTGTACACGTGGGAGAGGCCTGGAGACACTGGAGGATTTCAGATAGATTATACAATGGTAAGAGAGGGATTTAGTAACCAGGTTTTTAATTGTAAGACATTTCCAGAGGCAGATGTGGACTCTGACCACAATCTATGGGTTATGCACTATAGATTAAAACTGAAGAAACAGCAAAAAGGTGGAAATTTAAGAGGTTGGTACCTGGATAAATTGATAGAACCAGAGGTTGTAGAGAGTTTCAGAGACAGCATTAGGGAACGATTGACAAGGATGGGGGAAAGAAATACAGTACAAGAAAAAATGGGTAGCTCTGAGAGAAGAAATAGTGTAGGCAGCAGAAGATGAGATAGGTAAAAAGACGAGGGCTAGTAGACATCCTTGGGTAACAGATGAGATATCGATTTTAACTGATGAAAGGAGAAAATGCAGTAAATGAAGCAGCCGATAAGGAATACAAACGTCTCAAAAATGAGATCAAAGGGAAGTGCAAAATGGCAAAGCAGGGATGACTAGAGGACAATTGTAAGGATGCAGAGGCATATATTGCTAGGGATAAGATAGATGCTGCCTAAAGGAAAATGAAAGAGACCTTTGGAGAAAAGAGTACCACTTGTATGAAAACCAAGAGCTCAGGTGGAAAATCTCTTATAAGCAAAGCAGGGAAAGCAGAAAGATGGAAGGAGTATATAGAGGCTCTATATAAGTGTGGCGCACTGGAGGGCAATGTTATGAAAATGGAAGAGGACGTAGGTGAAGATGAAATGGGAGACCTGATACTGTGTGAAGAATTTGACAGGACACTAGAAGATATAAGTCGAAACAAGGTCCTGGCAGTAGACAGCATTCTATGAACTCCTGAAAGCCTTAGGAGAGCTGGCCCTGACAAAACTCCACCAGCTGGTGAGCAAGATGTATCGGACAGGTGAAATACCCTCAGACTTCAAGAAAAATATAATAATTCCAATCCCAAAGAAAGCAGGTGTTGACAAGTGTGAAAATCATCGAACTATCAGTTTAACAAGTCACAGCTGCAAAATACTAACACGAATTCTTTACAGACGAATGGAAAAACTGGTAGAAGCCAGCGTTGGGGAAGATCAGTTAGGATTCCGTAGAATTGATGGAACACGTGAGGCAATACTGACCCTATGACTTATCTTAGAAAATAGATTAAGGAAAGGCAAACCTACTTTTTTAGCATTTGTAGGCACAGGGCAGACTTTTGACAATGTGGGTGGTATACTCTCTTTCAAATTCTGAAGATGGCAGGGGCCAAATACACGGAACGAAAGGCTATTTACAATTTGTACAAAAACCAGATGGCAGTTATAAGAGTCGAGGGACATGAAAGGGAGGCAGTGGTTGGAAAGGGAGTGAGACACGGTTGTACCCTATCCCCTTTGTTATTCAATCTGTATATTGAGCAAGCAGTAAAGAAAACAAAAGAAAACTTTGGAGTACCAATTAAAATCCATGGAGAAGAAATAAAACCGTTGATGATTGCCAATGACATTGTAATTCTGTCAGAGACAGCAGAAGACCAGGAAGAGCAGTTGAATGCAATGGACAGTGTTTAGAAAGGACGATATAAGATGAACATCTACAAAAGCAAAATGAGGATAATGGAATGCATAATTAAATCAGGCGATGCTGAGGGAATTAGATTAGTAAATGAGAGGCTTAAAGTAATAGATGAGTTGCTATTTTATTAGCGAAATATTTGATGATGGTCGATATAGAAAGTATATAAAATGTAGATTGACAATGGCCAGGAATGCGTTCCTGAAGAAGAGAAATTTGTTAACATCGAGCATTGATTTAAGCGTCAGGAAGTCTTTTCTGGAAGTATTTGTACAGAGTGTAACCATGTATGGGAGTGAAACATGGACGATAAATGTTTTAGACAAGAAGAGGCTTTTGAAATGGTGGTACAAAATAATGCTGAAAACTAGATGGATAGATCATGTAACTAATGATCATGTACTGAACAGAAGTGGCGAGAAGAGGAGTTTGTGGAGCAAGTTGACTAGAAGAAGGGATCGGTTGGTAGAACACGTTCTGAGGCATCAAGGGATCACCAAGTTAGTATTGGAGGGCAGGGTGGAGGGTAAAAATCGTAGAGGGAGACCAAGAGGTAAGTACAGTAAGCAGATTCAGAAGGATGTAGGTTGCAGTAGCTACTTGGAGATGAAGAAGCTTGTGCAGGATAGGGTAGCATGGAGAACTGCATCAAACCAGTCTCTGGACTGAAGACCACAACAACAACAACACATCAACATTTACAATTTGTCTCATTCTTTTCTTTTTTACGTTCTTTTTCCAACTAGGATCATTTCGTAAGTGTTTTCATTATTTTTATTTATCACTCATAATGTTTAAACATTTGAAACAACGGATGAATCGTTTAACAACAAAAGACGAAATAGTCTCTTTATACTGGCTGTGCATTTGTGCCAAAAATGTATATTTCTATTTAAGATGTTCCTTCTTTGGATGGTTAAATGATAAAAACATTTTAAAAATTTATTCTTATTCCACTAGGGACTAAGTAAAATGGTGATTTAAACAAAAGAAGGGATTACAAATAAAACGAAATCTAAGCCAAATGTGGAATGGAAATAATGAATGCAATAACATGGAGAGAAACATAGAATGATAAAGAAGAAGAATTTGAGTCGGAATTAATAAACAAAAATAATAAAATGAAATGTAAATAAATTCCAAGTTCAAAACGCATCAGAAAAAGTGAGAGCAATTTTAAAAATATATTGATTAAAATTATGTTACAAAGGAATGGAAATAAAGAAATAGAACCCAATTAATTTAGCAAAAATAATGATTAAAGTCGTTTCAAAAAACGTTTAAAAATAAAAAAATTTTATCTACCTGACTAGTTCTGAACTCTTAACTTCCTACATGTGAGGCCTGTGCAAGCAGTCTGTTTAAAAGTGTCTTCTTTAAAGTTGAAGATTATTAGGCGAAATTCCGAATTTTTTTCGTCGATTACTCGTAAATGAATGCCTGTGATGGTGACTGCCTGCAGCGTCTGAAACTTGAGACCTTGACGTATATCACTGTGTAAATGATTTCAGAAAGTCGATCCCATCGCTGGGGATCTATCCTCGTGAGACTCAAAAACTTGAAATTGCTTTTGAAGAAACCTTTGCCCACATGTCCCCATTGTCGCCCTCTCTCCCCACATTCGGTGGTGACACCTATGATTTTAAATAAAGAAAAATTAATTTTCCCAGCAGTTGAAAACTATGATGCGATAGGATGACATTAATTCATACCAACTTCCAGCCAAAAAATACGTATGAAATGCCATATCATATATTTTAAGCATGGCAATAAGTTCTTCAAGAGGACATTTGGAGAGCGTTTATGATGATGGACACTAGTTCCGAATAAACCGAATGTTTAACACCTTAATACCTATTAATGATAAACATTTGCGCAAAGTTAAGCAAAAATCTTACTGGTGTTTTACGGTAACATTTTCCATTTTCGACACTGTATGTCCACATAGATGCGAAACGTTCACTGTAACTCCTTCTATCACTGATCAGTTAATCGCTTCTCGAGATTCAGTTCTCTCCATGTTGGTGCCAGGCCGTTCTATTAGTTTGCAGTAAATTCGATTTGGTACAAAAGTGTAAGTCGCACAGTGTGTGGGGATGCTGGGCCTCTTTCATTACATTATACGTATGTTCTGGACCACTTTCTTTACATCATGTGACCCACATCATAATCTAAGATAGCGGCAGCCACGCCCCCTTGTCTATCAAGTTACAACCCACGCCCTTTCCCCCCCCCCCTTCTCCCCTCCCACCACTGTCTCATCAGCCTCTCCAAACAGCCACACCGTGGTATTAAAATCAAGCATAATGATGTCGCTAAGTTCAAAGATATGCAGTAAAGAATTACGTAACATTAACTTGAATGGGAACCAATGTGAGATACGGGCATCATTTGCTTGACAGTAATATTTCGTTCACACACACACACATTTCTCTGTATTTAATAACTTTATTGTGTAAATCTCGCGCAAAAATGGAGTCAAGCTGCATTATTTCCATAACTTTCACATTGAAGTCAAAGTTAGTTACGTAAGACATTTTTGTACACAAACGCTCGAACTATCTCTCTTTCTCTCTCTCCTTCTCCCTCCCTCTGTCTCTCAGTCTCTCTCTCTTTCTCTCTCTCTCTCTCTCTCACACACACGCACACACACACACACACACACACACACACTCACATACACACACACACACACACACACATACCCGGCGAAACTGGTTCCAAAACAAGATTTTGAAGCCTAAAGTAAGAATTCCATTGCCATAATCATGCTTAAATAATTTCAACTTGGCCTAACTTGGTCTAACTTGACCAGGCTCATAACGCGGAATATACATCTTAACTGAAATACCATGCTAATCAGACAAACTCACAGACAGACAGTCTGAATTACTAGAAGATGTAATTAATTAGACATGTACTTGATGTAAGTTACAATACACAAGCAGACCGTCTTTCCTGTTTACTCCCAACACGACCATGGACGGTGAGAGAGATGACACATCACCAAAGATGATTCAATATTTCTAAGTAAAATCGTTGATGATACTATATATGATTTATATGATTTATCGAGTACAAAACTCATGCAGGTGGTTTATAATCAATATGTATTGGAGAAGTAATTGCATAATATGTGTGTCCCTGAAACTCATAAACGAGTCCCAGTACAATTAAGGGAGTTGTATGGTGCGGTAGCTATCCATCCTCCACCCATGAAGGTTCCCATTTTTACCTGAAGGGCATGCTTTTGAAGATACCTTGAAGAACCAAGAAAAGCTGGTACACCTGCCAAATGTCATGTAAGGCCCCGCGAGCACGCAGAAGTGCCACAACACGTCGTGGTGCAGACTCGACTACTGTCTGAAGTAGTGCTGGAGGAAACTGACACCATGAATCCTGCAGGGCTGTCCATAAATCCGTAACAGTACGAGGGGATGGAGATCTCTTCTGAACAGCACGTTCCAAGGGATCCCAGATATGCTCAACAATGTTCGTGTCTGGGTAGTCTGGTGGTCAGCGGATGTGTTTAAACTCAGAAGAGCATTCCTGGAGCCACTCTGTAGCAATCCTGGATGTGTGGGATGTTGCATTGTCCTGGTGGATGCACGTGATCAAACAGGATGCTTAAGTACGTGTCACCTGTCAGAGTTGTGTCCAGGTGTATTAGTGGTCATACCACTCCAACTGCACACGCCCCACACCATTACAGAGACTCCACCAGCTTGAACAGTCCCCTGTTGACATGCAGGGTCCATGGATTCATGAGGTACAAGTCCATTCGCTCGATTCAATTTGAAACCAGATTCTTGCGAGCAGGTAACATCTTTCCAGTCAACAACATTACAATATCCGTACACATCCATCCACTCGATACAATTTGAAACAGGACTCTTCCGACCAGGCATCACGTTTCCAGTCATCAACAGTCCAATGTCGGTGTTGACGGGACCAGGTGAGGCGTAAAGCTTTGTGTCGTGCAGTCATTGTCTCCGAAGGCCCATCTAACAACTGCGCCAGAGATTTGTTGTCTTATGAAGGCGTTGCCGACCGCAGCGCCGTATTCTGATTGTTTAGACATATCTGCATTTGAATACGTGAGCCTATACCAGTTTCTTTGGCGCTTCAGTGTAGTTCATAATAAGTTGAGCCACCCTATAAAAGAATTACAAATATCAGGATCCATTGTGTACTGAACATAAAATTCAGTGTGAACATCCAGTTTCATGTAAACAGAGAGAAGAGCTTAGGCAAGTGTTAGTCAAGCATAACAATGTGTTGTCACATGTATGGAAACATATTAATAATGCAATTTAAATGTAAGAAGTTGGAAATATTTTTCAAGAAACCATATCTAACGATGACCAGTTGCCAAGAACCTCTTAAAAAATGATTCAACGAACGTTAGATTGGGGAATATTGGAACAGGCAATACATATTTTTAAAAATTCACTGGTGGTAGCACTGAATTGCGATAGAATTGTAAGGCTGGTACTGGATTCTCATAGTTTAAACAAAATTTAATAAGGGATAAAGCACAAAATATACGAAGTTATTGCAATAATTCTGAGGAGCTACTTGTTTCACATGAATGGTTGGATATAATTTGTGATTACTGGAATTTTCCATTGGCAAAAGACTGAAGAAATTATGTGTCCCGTATATATAATGGATTTTCTCATGGGTATAGGGTATTTCCCTCTGTCTGTAATATTTTAAGATCTATGGCGCTGTTACAGAGGCAGGAAGCGTTAGGGCAAGTGACATTTTACGTAGACAACATGAAGTTGCATGTCCTACTTGGGAAGAGTATTTTAGTTTTCTGGACAATGTATGACATGAAGTAGGACAAGGTGGCACAAAACTGAATTAAGAAAGTATGGCATGCACTAAGAACCAATTGTATTCCTTGCTCCATGTGTTTAACGGAGAACGTATTTTAGCAAAACCATCCCGGTTCTCCGTGACTGAGCTGTTTGAAACGTCAAAGAAAAAGCAACAACGTAAAGCCATGTTTATGTCTTATCGGCGTTTTGTAGAAGGAGTCATTCTACGCTCCTTACACACATCAGTTGTTAAAAGAGGATAGCTCCTGGGTTCAGATTAAAGAATATCAGCCCACATTTTATGAGCTAAAAAATCATTTCGTAAATAACCCGCTGCTGAATCACTCACATTTTGAGAAGACTTCTTTTATTTTATTGAACTCTGGTGCATATGGTAAAAGAGTGTATAAAATAAAAAGAAGGGGTATTGAAGTGTGTAAGATGATAGCTTTTACCACTTAATCACTGCAATCAGTGGAGCATAATAAAGGAGTATCAGAGCTAGACGCACTGTCCATCGTATTTGGAATGAAGAAATCTGAGCATTCTTTGTTGAATCACCAAGTAATAATATGCAATGATTTTAAAGCATTAACATTTTTGCAAACTTGTCAGCTAAAACATGCCAGGTGAGCAATGTTCCTGCAACAGTTCGATCATGAAATTAAAAACATATGAAGAAAGTGTACTTTGGCGGCCAACAGGTTGCCTAGAATGCTGAACTATATAAGGCGTCTGAACTTACATTAACTAAAAACGATTTGGTACCCACTTTTGCTATAAATGAAATCAAAGCGGAAATTGCTTTGAAGAAAATATGTCGGTACTCTGAAAGAGAACAGAATAGGGTGATCTTCGGAGATCAGTAAAACATCATTTGGGAGACCCTAATTATCCCATAGTAGCACAATATTACAATATCCATCAAGGAATTTGGTGCAAGAGGACGAACATGGATTTGCCAGAACGGATAATATGCTTCCCCTCCAAAAATCTGCCATTTTAATAGACTAAGTGTATTTAGAGTGAGAGCATTAAGGGACTAAGAAATCCATTACAAACTTCAATGAGAGAGTAACTTTAGAAAATATGCGTTTTGAGTTAAATAGAAGATTAGTAAATAGCATTGTGCAAGGGAATATGCAATCCCTTGAACACAGTGGAATTATTAGCAGTCTATCATTTTCGACCTACGCCTAGTTCTAGAGGAGTGTGCTTTGGTCTACTTCAGTGGATTCAGTAAATACATTAAGCTATTTCCAGACAGAAGAGCTAATGCCACAACACCTACAGAAAAGCTGGGTTACAACAATTTTGTTGAGTTAGGTAGGCCTCAGAATGTCGTGGTGAGTAATGGTAAACGGTTTCCAAAAAATGGTTCAAATGGCTCTGAGCACTATGGGGCTTAACTGTTGCGGCCATCAGTCCCCTAGAACTTAGAACTGCTGAAACCTAACTAACCTAAGGACATCACACACATACATGCCCGAGGCAGGATTCGAACCTGCCTAGAAACGCTCGGCCACTCCGGTCGGCGGTAAACGGTTTGATGCTAAAAAAGTGAAGAAATGTTGTCAGGATATGATACATAATTATCTTAGGATTTTCCCTTAGATAAATATGAGTGATAAGGTTATAGGGGACTTTGCAGAAGATGTAGAGGAAACATTCAACATGGGGTAATAATATTAAGGAATTAGAAGCCATCATTAACAACCACAAGCCTGATGCAACAGTATTTGCATCATACAAATTAATATGTAACCATAAACCAGAGCTGACTGACTTTCTTGTTTTATTCGATATCTCATTAGGCAATAATCAAGCACAAGAAAGAGTAAACAGGGGAAAGAATGTTAGATGCGAAATGGTGATATGGTGTAAAATCTGTAACCCCATCTAATTTCAAAGTAGGATAACTGGTATTAGTAAAGAGTAATGAATAAAGCAGAATGGCACAAACTAAAATGGATATGCAGGTATATAAGCAACCATTCAGAATTGTACGAAACCTCACGTGAATGTCTCTCGAATATCTGAAAATCTGGAAGGAATTGAGACTCAGGAACATTATAGCCCTGGGAAAAATTATAGATAACAGTATCTAAGAGTCTGTTGGGAAGGTACTTCTGCATCGTAGTTACACTGTTTGGCGAACTAAGAGGCCTGAACTGGATGGAACTTTATTTCCAAATGCAAGTATCATACTACCGTTTATCTTTCGTTCTTATTAATTGTTATTTGTCTTTATTTTTGACTATCTTGACTAGAATGGCGCAGCTGAAACAATTACCTCGTACTGACCACTTTGAATCAAGTCAGGAATCTGAAACTACAGTTTGCATCTGAGAACAACGTAAAGAAATATATATACATTTATATCTGATGTAGATAGTAGAGAGTGTGATGTGTATGGAGACAGAGAGCCATATTATCTCATATCTATGTACGTTGCATGGAATATGAAGCTAGTAAAAGCCTGAAGATTCAACTAAGTGTAGTTATAAGGTATTACGTAAAAGAACTAAAGACTTAATGAAGGAGACGTCCCTGTATGTTGAAAGGGATCAGCATAATGATGGTGTATGGAGTAATATTGAATAAAAAGAGTATAAAACGTCGTGTATATTGAGGAGAAAAAGAGGTTCTCGGAAATGTGTCAGGAAAACGCAGATAATTGCAGTGTTGCAAGAGGTGCTGCAGACAAATAACGGGCAAGTACAGGAAGAAATAATGTCTGATTTATATAAGGGGCGATCAAACAGTTTCCTTTAATTTACGTCTATGGTCACAAACCTTTTGATAACAGATTATCGGTCTCGGTCTTTAATGACCATCATTAGATCTGCAGCAAAAATGGGAAAAACTTAAATTCACTCGCAAACTATATACAGCTTAAGAACAATACAGACCATAATGAAAAGTAGTGCTGACAAAATTTACATTTGTGCACTTTGAATATGAAGAGGCGTACCTGTTTCATAAAAACAAAGTCATAATGTACTGCAGCCATGGAGGCATCGTCAAATGTTAAATGCGGAATCAGCACCAGCATCGTCATTAACGTATAAATAACATCACATACACGAGTCATTTTGTCAGTAGTACTACTGTATAAACAAGTTGCCGTACAGTAGCCACAAGATGTTTGTGTTGTAAGTTCACCAGATGTCGCTAATGTCGGCATACACTACTTTTCAATAATTAACTGAAATAGCGAAAATAAAGGGCTGGTACAATAGTTGAAGTCTGTAATAAGCTTATAACGTATAACAGGCATTACATTAATAAAAAGAAATAAAAAGAAGAACACGACAAAATTAATATTGCTAAAAGGGGGGAAGACTTAAAAAACAGTGGTTGACATGTGCTGTAGATAATGACATAAATATTAAACACCGTTGATAGTGTACCGGGTAATATTAAACGATCGTAAAACAAATCACTAAAGGAGCCACAAATGAAAGAAAACATAGTGCAGCACATAATCAGCCCCCTCTGTTAGCGCTAACCACAGAACTCCGCACAGGCGGGAAGTGGCTGGAGGGACGTGACCGGCAGAGGGCACCTCGTACCCAGCCGTTGCAAGAAAAGAATGATAAAATTCCGTAACAGTGGATGATCTACATCATCTGATTAATGTAGTCTATGAAATGAATAGAGAGGGAACAAGAACATACTAGAGTCATGCGTAAAACGTATGAAAACGAAGTAAATATGTGATGCACTCAATGCTAGGTGAACTTGTCAACACACTATATATAACAGAGGCGTGAAGTGATTAGAGTAAAACATTGTCAAATAAAGCAAAGTAGGCATTGGGCACAAAGTCATTTTGCCAGTGAGGCAGTTGAGCTGGTTCTCTAACAAATTAAGATCACGGCTTTTTCCCCCTCGGTGAAGAACACGCGTACAACTCCCAATGCTCCCTATGGAGTGACCTGTATCAGATAAACGCTGTCCCAAAGCCGTTTTGTTTCTGTGAGTGTCCTTTAAACCTTAATTTAAAAGAGCGGCCTGTTTGTCCGATATAATATTTGTCACAATTACTGCAGTCAATCCTTTATACTCCAGAGCCATCAAATTTATCATAGTTCCCTTTCAGTTTATGTTTTATTCGTAGTTTTAGGGTGTTATTAACCTGAAAGCGACATCTGACATCAGAGCTTTTAAAACATTTTTCTATTTGCAAAAAGTTTCCATCTGAAAGACCTTGCTACAGCATATCTCCAATGTAGCATGACTCTGACGCGGGTATATAAGCACCGACATGTAGGCAAGGGGTAGTGTACCATTCGTGTCACTTTGAGGAGTGTGCGGTAAACACAGCCCCATAATCTATGTGTTTTTTATCTTAGACGAGATTTACGTCCTAACATAACTTAAAGGGCACATTCCGTTTCATTTAACAACTATCTTAGCACCCACTGCTTCTCTTGTGTGGAGTGTATGGTCCACACTGGTTATTTCTTTATCGGATTTTTACGTCGTTCAGAAATCGCTACATCTTCTAAGCTTTTCACGCTAATTAAGGCCGTAGAAGTATGGTCTTTTCCGAATGCACTTCCGACCAGAAATCAATTCTGGTAGCTGGAGTCAGAGATCCTCATTAATCCACCCTTTTGAGTAATTTCGGTGACATTTACTTTCATCAAAATTTTCATTCCCTAACGCATATTTCTTTACAAGTCAAATACCAATTTTCATAGATTTAACTTTAAATATGTTTTAATATAAAGAAATTTTTTGTAAAAACTAACGTTCCCTATTTCAACCCCTTAGGGGTTGCATTTCCAGAAAACATTTAAACATCAATTTCTTTACCTCTAACCAAGAAGCCAAATACAAACTTTCAACATTTTGTTTGAAAAATTCTTTCGTAATCAAATATTTCCAGAACCATTTTCATTCCCAATTTTACCTCCTTAGCAGCTGAATTTCCAGAAACACCGAAACACATAATTTTTTTAGATTTCCAACCTAGAACATAAATACAAATTTTCTTCGATGTAGTTATAAAAAGGATTACTTAATGAAATACTTTCAGAAAAATGTTCATCGCCTGTTTCACCCCCTTAGCGACTAAAATACCAAAAACACCAAAACACATACTTTTTAATTACTAACAAAGAAGTCCAATGCCATTTCTCAGAGATACATCTTTAAAAATACTTTATTAGTACTGTAATAATGATTTATTTTCAAAATAAACTTTCACCCACTATTTTAACCCCTTAGTAGTTGAATTTTCAAAAATACTGAAGCATGTATTTTTTTTATTTCTGATTGAGAAACCAAATACCAGTTTTCAAGCTCTAGCATCACAATTAACATAAGAGTGACTTGTCTTGAAAAAACATTTCAGCCCCTACTTCACCCTCTTAGGGATGGAATTTCGAACAATGCCTCACTAAATGGTGCTAACAGTGTAAGACCAGCGCCCATTCCAGTAGTTCAAGTTCGTCTCATTAGCAGTTTGGGCTGATGAATGATGAGTCAGTGAATGAGTCACACACTATTTCATTCACTTAGGAGCTGAATTTCCAAAAACACCGAAACACGTATTTCTTGTTTCTAATCGAGTATCCAAATACAAATTTTAATTAATTTAGCTTTAAAATGCTTTCATAATGAAATAATTTCATAAAACATTTCAGTGCTTATTGCAAAAACGTTGAAAACCGTATTTCTTTTTATTTCTAAACAAAAATTCAAGTAACATAGATGTAGCGTCAATAATTGTTTCAATAGTTCTTTAATAAAGATTTATTTTTAAAAAGAGACAGTCACACACTATTTCTCCCCCCACAGGAGTTCAATTCCCAAAAGTGCTGAAACACTGTTTCTTTACTCTCTCCAAATTTCGAATTTCTGTCCTTTGTGATTAAGGCTGGATAGTGACGAGTCAGTCACTCAGGACGTGGATCTTCATGTATAGAGATAACAAAGTTTCAAAGGAGATACTCACCAGTTTTGCTGAGGTTCTGGTCATTATGAAGAAATTCCCAATTATAATCCAAGACAAGGCGATTCCTGTGGTTTATGGCTCTTGTGATCTGCTGTACAGCGTGCAGTAACTTGGAGAGAGTCGCACTCCTCAGCCGATCCTTTTGCAGTGTCTCCAGGTTCCATTCCATGTTATCCAACCTTAAACAATAAAATGCGGTCACCTGATGTAACAAGTGACATTTTGATAGTAGACTGTCTTTTCGTGAACAGAGCAATGAAACCAAACTCAGGCAGCCACTTCTCAAGTTTTTAGGTCGCCCTTCGACACTGACATCCAGGCCATTAGGTGTGAATCAAGATATTAGACTGAGTTATTCCAGCGTGAATTGTGAATGGTATGCGAGTCTGTTGACACGTTTTGGTAAAGTGAGCGGTCTTTGTTGAAGAATACTTTTACACAAATTCATCCAATACTATGATAGGACAAGTAGAAACTCTAGTACAGATAGATAATTACTAACGTACTCCTTATAGAACATACAAACATATACATTATGTTGATTGGTGAATGTTCAAATTTCATAATCATACCATAGCACTCGGTGTCACTTGACACAAGTCTTTCAGGCTAAGTTTCGAAACATGGCGTCGACAGTTCTCTACAAGTGTCTGTTCCTGCACAGCACAGCCACATGCACCACTTTCACTATAAAGCCACCACTTCATCAAGAGGTGGCCATATCTGCCTTGCGACATTCGGGTGCAGATGAGTCATGAGCATTCACCACAACGAAGATCAGACTCTGCACGCTTCACCGTTGGATTCTGAATAAGATGCGCCTTTTGGGTGGAAGTTCATTCCCACATTCTTTCTACATCTCGGTGACATCGAAGATAAATACGAAAATAAACACAAAGTGGCCTGTGTGACTTTCTTCAGGTGTGCAATCAGTGGATTTATGGAATACGGTATTTAGAACTGAGTTCATACGGTGCTTCAGAATTTGCACATCGGTCGCTTTAGATCTCAGGTGAGCAGGAGCAGTGTTGGATAGGACAGGCAACCATTGAGTGGCACTTGATCTGGCAGCGCCATTAACGGTTCTCAAGGCCTCACTGTGCATAATGGTCACTACATTTTCATGCTGGGGCATTGCGTAGCATATCTGCATTTAATCCCCAGTCATTTCCAGAAAATTGGTGCAATTGATTTACTGTTGAGCCAAACTTTGTCAGATCCATTGAGTGCAGCACAAATGACAGAGACAGATAAGGGAGACGCCTACAGTAGATGTTTAGACAAGCAGTTATTTCATTTGGGTTTGGCCACAGTCAGCGCACTGGTCAACCAAAGCACTATGACCACCAAATTACTATCGATACGAAACAGTCCAGACTGTAGCAGCGTTACCTGGCAAGGGACGTGTGCTAGTCACACACACACACACACACACGCACACACACGCTTCATGTGGTATCAGTGAGAGAGCTGTCTGTGTGTAGAATGGGAAGGCACGCAGTCTACCTGAGTTCCTCCAAGGGCGGATTGTGATGGCCCAGAGGCTCGGCACGAGCATTTCAGAAACTGCACGGCTCGACGGATGTTCCGGGAGTACTGTGGGAGTGTCTTCAATACGAGGTGAAACTAAGGTGAAACCACATCCTGACATCGAGGGGCCACAACCCTACAACACCACCACCTGATCAAACCAGAGTATCTCCCTACAGATTATCTTACAACCCTCAATTAAATGGAAAATATAAAATTAAAAAGACTGAAAATCGAACGAGATATGAATAATGAAACACACGTCCTCGCCACACCAACAAATGAAGGAACATAGGGCTGCTGGCCTGGATGATATCTGCAGTGTACGAATAAAGCATTTTGGTAGTACAGCCTTACAATGTAATGTAAAGTTAATGAATAGCTGTATCAGTAAGTAGCATGCGCATTCCGAAACTGTAGAGGAAAGCCAGAGTGGTAGCCCAGCTGAAACAAGGGAAAGATCCTACAGATCCTCATACTTCTCGCCTTTGTCACATTTGTGTCATCTCTATGGGGCCATTGAAAGAATACTTTTTGAAAGACTTTTTGTAGCATTAGAGACCAAATTCATACCAGAACCAGTAGGATTTATGCTTGGTGGTTGCGGTAAAATACTCAGTCTCATTCAACATATAGAGGACGGCCTCTAACAGAAACAGATAATGGGACTCGCTTTTACAGATCTCTCTGCTGGCTATGATACTGTCAGTCACCAACGGCTGCTCGATAAATTTTATGACAAGGACTTTGAATGACAAAATTAGCGGAACGTCTATTTCAAAATAGACTTTTTACGTGACGCTACAAACAGGAAATAGGCACAGGAGAAGGCGAAAAAATGACACTCACACAAAATTGGCTCAAATGGCTCTAACCTAAGGACATCACACACATCCATGCCCGAGGCAGGATTCGAACCTGCGACCGTAGTAGTCGCCCGGTTCCAAACTGTAGCGCCAAGAACGGCTCGGCCATATTGGCCGATCTACCTACACACACACACACACACACACACACACACACACACATATATATATATATATATATATATATATATATATATATATATATATCGACGATATTCCCATGGGTTCACAAGGAAAATCGTTTGTGGTGTGAATTCTCAAAGACATACTATGGAGAACACTTCCGCACATCAAATCCCAGTAGAACTCTGATGTGTGTCTTTCACTTTAGAAATATAGACGCACATACACAATTTAAAGTGGCGAGGCTGGGTCAAGAACTAAACCAGATGAACCGCTGAAATATTTGGGTATCCGACTTGACAACAATGTGACATTTTGGACGTTAAGGGAAATGTGTGTGCGAATAATAACATCATCCAAAAATTCAGCGGCACGAAATGGGGAGTTCATCCTCAAATTCTGAGAACATCGGCTCTCGTCCTATATTTCTCTGCAGCTGAGAATGCGACAAATGCCTGGTACCACTCTGCAGTTGCCACATATGCCGACGTAGCAGACAATGAGAAAGAGCGCGTAGTGTCTGGCTCCTAAAATCAATGCTAGTTAGGCAAATTTACCCAACCTTCGACATAGCTCGACCCATAAACAGAAGGTAAGTTGCAGTCCGATTATCACCGGCACGATTTATACGGTTACGAAATACAGCACAGGCTACTGATATCCCAGTGAAGTTTAATGCGAAGGACTAATTCTGTAAACGAGCCTCCTGAAATAGGATAAAAAATGTATTGCAAAACTGTACTGATCAGATGCTAATGAAGCCTGAAGAACCACTGGCTGCTGCGAATCATCTGTTGTTTCCGACATGGCAGGTGCTTCATCACTTAAGAACGACCATCACACACTGCAATACCAATCTGAGAAAATGGAGGTGTAACAAGAACAACTCCTGTGAATGTGCTGCAATACAAGACTTAACGATATGTCCAAAAACAGGCAAAACCATCACAGTGGCATACTTTATGGTGGCAAATGACAAAGCCATCCATTGTCTCAGTACTGGAAATTCATTTATCAGCCAGGACATTATGACAACCTACCTTATAGCCTGTACGTTCACGTTTGGCATGGATAATAGTGGAGCCTTATCATGGTATGGAAGCAGTGAGTCCTTTCTAGGCCGCTGGAGGGAGCTGGAACTACATCTACACACACAAATCCCCTAATTCCCGTAAATTCCGGGGAGGAGGGCCATGAGCTGCGACGCCACGTTGAAGCACATCCCAGATGTGTTCGATCAGGTTCAGATCTGGTGAGTTGGAGGGCCAGCAAACCAATTGGGGCTTGTCACTGTGTTCCTTGAACCATTCCATCACTCTCCTTGCCACGTCACATGGTGCATTATCTAGCCGAAAAAAAAAGTTGTCAGAAAACATGATCGTCAAGCAGGGGTGTATGTGGTCTGCAAACCAGTGTACTATTCTTGGCCATCATGGTGCCTTACACGAGCTCCATTGGACCCACGGATGTCCACGTGAGTGTTCCCTGGAGCATAATGCAGCCGCCATCAGTCTGTCTCCACCCCACATTACACGTGTCACGGAACTGTTCCCCTGGAAGACGACGGATTGGGGCCCTTGCAGCTGAATGATGAAGAAGGTATCGAGATTCATCAGATCATGCCACAACATACCAATGCGCCAAGTACGGGAGTCGATGATAGTGTGCCCATTTCAGTCGCAGTTGCTGACGTCGTTAGCATTTGCAGAGACACAGGCTGTCAGCTGTGGAGGCCTGTCACTAGGAGTGTTTGGTGCACTGTGTGTCTAGACACACTTGAACTCTGGCCAGCATTAAAGTTGGATGTTAGTTCCCCCACTGTCCGCTGCCTGTCCTGGTTTACCAGTCTGCACAGCTTTCGACGTACAACATCTGTAATGATGGGTGGCCACCCAACCCCACGACGTGTGGACGTGCTTTCACCAGGGTGTCGCCACATGTTGAACACACTCACCACTGCAGTCCTAGAACACCTGACAAGTGGTGCAGTTTCCGTGCTGGACCTCCGGCCCATCACACTCTGTCCTCGGTCACACTCAGGTATATCACGTGCCTTCCACATTATAAACATGCACAGAATACTCACTGATACTAGAGATGCACCGTGCATGTGTCGACTGGCATTTATTCCTCACAGGGTGACAGTTCCATCGCCTAGGTGGGTCTATATCACTGGTAGGTCGGTGGTCATAATGTTCTGGCTAATCGGGTCTCTGGTACTGTTACCAATCTGCACACATAAGGTGAGTAAGTACTGACATAAAGCCTGAGGTTATTATACATTATGCTGCCAGGTCGTTAATACCAAACATGAACAACAAGGGCCCTAACACGCTTCTGTGGGACACATTACTAGTGACTCTTGGCATGCTGTCTGCAAAGTGGTCGATTCATCGCTGCCCAGGCCTACCACACTTTTCCATGGAGGCACTCCTGAGACCATCGAATGAGTATGCAGAGATTTCTCGTGATGGTAGACTCACACTTTCACCAGGTCTAAAGCATGCTCAACCTGGTTCATGTAACAGCTGAAATGGTAGTTTTATGCCTGTGTGGATCAATGTTTTAAGGATGTGGTACACGTCCTTGTTTTACAGCTTGAAGACAACAAACATAATTCTTACGATTCTTTTGGACAGACATTTAGATATCTGCACATCTATTTTGACAAGAAGGGGCAGTTAGTGAGGCGGGGCCTCATAGCAGAAACCATATGGACATTTGCCTGAAGTGATTTAGGGAAAACAGAATACTGAAGTTAGAATATCTGGCTGGTGAATAGAGCAGACTGGTGGTGCGCTGTCCGTTCATCTCTTAGCAACAGACCTGCATACTCTACGTACACAATATCAAGTGCAATCAACAGTATGACGAAGAATATTAGGTTTTAATTTCATGTACCATAACTTCCCATCGGCTTGCCGGAAAATACTTAGCTAACATCGCTCCACAATGAGTGACATATTGGGCTCAGAGGTATGTCAGTACTTTCCAGTACAGAACTTTGAGATGAAGTTTTCCATAAAAACAAAATGAAGATCGAAAATGTGCTATGACATAACTGTGGTGTGTTATTATTATTTACTTGTGTTACATTGTTAGGAAACCTCTGTGTTATCAAGTAATCCTTCACTGTATAGAACTTACTGCTTAACAGGTGGTTATTAACTGCATCTGTAAATATTTTCGTTTATAGTCACTTTTGTCTTCTTAAGCAATCTATTGGACATTTTTATTCCTCGGTACATACCCATGTTCATGAACACAGCAATTTCTGCTCTAATTAACTGACTGATAAATGTGCTGACTACTGTTCTTGCTTCATGTTAATGTTCTATTATTTTACTGGCATCAGCAGACAGAATTAGTGATTTTCACAGGTGATACATGCATTATTGTGAATGCTAGTAAAAAATCATCAGCAGAAAAAATAGCAAATTGTGCTTTTGTAAAAGTTAAGCCACTAATAGGCTACCTTTAAAATTTGAAAACGCAGTCACACACACACACACACCAACTAGTTTTGTGCTGTCAAAAGCATCCTACCACTGATTAACCGAAAATACAGAACAGAAATAGTTAACAGTGTAGAAGTTTTAAGTTCTTAAGTGCCCATACTGATGAAAAGTTCAACTGGAAAACCCGTTGAGTAGACTTGCTAAAATGTTTAGCTTTGTTTACTGTTGCAAAGAGAATAATTTTCAACTCTGGGGATATAGAAGTCAGTAAGTTGATATAATTTCCATATTTCCATTCATTGATGTCTTAATGGAAAATATTCTTGCCTAACTTCTCACAGAGGCAAAAAGTATTCATTTCCCCAAAGAAATTAATTACAATTATGTGAGTGGTCCTCACACATACGTCTAGCAAGTATCCCTCTAATAATCCGAGAATATTAATCAAAGCCTCGTAATTCATTTATGAACTTTAAAATTTGTTACAATCAGTGAATCCGAGTTTGAAAGTAACAGAGATATTCATAACACTAGAAGCATTTGCTTTGCCCTTCATGCAACCTTGGCACAGAAAAACTGAAATATACACCATCTGAAGAAAAATTTCAGATCATAGAAGAGTTTTTCAATGTAGATTCAAGATGTGCCTCCTTAACAATCCCTTTTATTCTATAGAGGAATTCTTCAAGTGCATAGCACGTAGTCATGTGAATAGTATATTTTGGTTAAAAACTGTGTCTTATTTTTCTTCAAATGAGACAGTTCACATCAAAACGTTTATTTATTTATCTATCGTGACTATGATGTGTGGAACACGTCACTAAGTAACTTGATATGCTAGAGCCATTTCTTTTTCTAATATACCTTAATGACAATGTAACAGCTGCAGCAGATGACTCTGGAGACGTTTTTCTTGTGGAGGGGATAGACACTATGTTTACACATTCGAATTAGGAACTGAATTAATTATATTCTGGAGGAAGTAGCCTTTGGTTTATAGGGGACAGGCTGATAAAATTGAAGTAGGAACATGCACTTTCTTGTGAATGAACATGTCTTTTCTGGTGTTCAACTCCTACAATGGTGGTATACTGTATTCTTAAACGACAGGCACTTTTTTTGAGCCACCAGGTTTCTGACTAGTTTGATGCACCTCACCATGAATTCCTCTGCTGTGCTAATCTCTCCATTTCAGAGTAGCACTTCCAACATTTGTCTTCAATTATTTGCTGGATGTACTCCAATCTCTGCTTCTCTTTATAAATTCTACCGTCGACAGCTCCCTCTAGTACCATATAAGCTATTCCCCAATATCTTAAAAGATGTCCTTGTCAGTGCTCGAATATATTCCTCACCTAACTGACTCACCAGAGAACCACCTCATTCCTTACCTCATCAGTCAACCTAATTTTCAGCAGTCTTCTGTAGCACCACATTTCAAATGCTTCGATACTCTTCTTTTCCGGTTTTCCGAAAGTCCATGTTTCACTTACCATACAATCCTATGCTCCAAACGTACATTTTCAGAAATTTCTTTCACAAATTAGGGCCTATGTCTGATACTGACACACTCCTCTTGGGAAGAAATGCTCTTTTCGCCAATGCTAGTATGCATTTTTTGTCCTTTTTTGCTCCGTCTGTCATGGGTTATTTTTCTGCCTAGGTAACAGAATTCCTTAATTTCATCTACTTCGTGACCGCCAATTTTGATGTTACGTTCGTCGCTCTTCTCATTTCTGCTACTTTCGTCTTTCTTCAATTTACTCTCAGTCCATATTCTGCGCTCATTAGACCATTCCACTCAGGAAATCCTGTAAGTCTCGATCACTTTCACTGAAGACAGAAAGGTCATCAGCAAATGTTATTTTTTATATCCTTTCACCTTTAATTTTAATTTCACTCTTTAATCTTTCTGTTATTTCCATCACTGCTTTTACGAAGAATAGATTGAGCAATAGGGGCGAAAGAGTACATCCCTGTCTTCCACTCTCATTGTTCCCTGTTGATCCTTGTACATGTCGTATACTACCCGCTCTTCACTATAGCTTACCCTTATTTTACTCAGAATTTCGGACATCTTACACCATTTGACCTCGTCGAACGCTTTTTCCAGGTCAACAACTCCAATAAAAGTGTCTTGACTTTTTCGTCCTTGCTTCCATTATCAACCGCAACGTCAGAATTGCCTCTCTAGTGGTTTACCTTTCCTAAAGCCAAGGTGACAGTCATCTAATGGATCCTCCATTTTAATTTTGTTTCTTCTGAATATTATTCTTGTCAGAAATTTGGATTATCAGATGTTAAGATGATTGTGCGATAATTCTCGCACTTGTCGGGTCTTGTAATCTTCAGAATTATGTTGATGATGCTTCTTCAAAAGTCAGATGGAACGTCCTCAAACTCATACATTCTACACACCAACGTGAATAATCGTTTACTTTCGACTTCCCCAATGATTTTAAAAATTTCTATGGAGTGTTATCTATCCCCTTTTGCTTTATTTGATCTTAAGTCTTCCAAAACTCTTTAAATTCCGGTAGTAATACTGGATCCCGTATCTCTTCTATACTGATTCCTGTTTCTTCTTTTTTAGGTTAGAGGGTCTTTTTTAGGTTAGAGGGTCTCAGGAAACCACACAGAAAAGGAGTTTGTCGAAAAAGGGGCAGGTACAACACAGTAAGGCAATTGTGGCAACAGTTGGTATTGTAGTTGTAAATTGTCGTAGCTGTTTTGGGAAAGAACCAGAAAGCCCTAATAGAAAGCGTTGAAGCTGAAATAGTACGGAAATCTGGCTAAAGCCGAAAATAAGTTCAGCCGAAAACTTTTCAATCGACCATTCAAAAAGGATAGATTAAACACAGTTGGTAGTGTTTATCGCTGTCAGAAGTAGTTTGCCTTGTAGCGAAATTGAAGTAGATAGTTCCTGCGAAATAGTATGGGTAGAGGTTGTACTTGACAATCGGACTAAACTATTAATAGGATCGTTTTACCTACCCCCGACTCAGAAGATATAGTTGCTGAACAGTTCAAAGAAAACTTGAGTCTCATTTACAATAAGTACCCCACTCATAAAATTATACTCGGTGGTAACTTTAATCTAGCCTCGATATGCTGGAAAAATTATACGATTAAAGCCTGCTGCAGGCATAAAACGTCATCCGAAATTTTACTGAATGCTTTCACAGATAATTATTTTGAACAATTAGTTAATGAGCCCACTCGAAGAGTGAATTGTTTCGAAAGCATACTTGACCTGTTAGCAACAAATCCTGCACAAATAGTATCATGTCGAAACAGGGATTAGCGACCACAAGGTAGTTGCTGCTAGGCTGAATACCGTAACACCTACAACCATCAAAGAGAAACGCAAAGTATACCTATTTAAAAAAGCTGATAAAAAAGCTCTTAACGTCTTTTGAAGAGGCAGTCTCCAGTCCTTCCCATCTGATCATGTAAGCGTAGAAAAGATGTGGAATGATATCAAACATAGTATCGACGGTAACTGAGAGATATATAACACATAAATTAATAAGTGATAGTACTGATCCCCCATGGTACACAAAACGGGTCAGATCGCTGTTGCAGAGGCAACGAAAAAAGCGTACCAAATTTAAAAGAACGCAAAATCCCCAAGACTGGTAAAGTTTTACAGAAGTTCGAAATATAGCGCGTACTTCAATGCGAGATGCTTTTAATAACTTCCACAACGGAACTCTGTCTCTGAATCTGGCAGAAAACCCGAAAGATTTTAGTCATACATAAAGCACACCAGTGGAAAGACGCAACCAGTACCTTCACTGCGCTATAAAAACGGTGTATACACTGATGACTGTGCCACTAAAGCAGAGTTTCCGAAACTCCTTCACCAAAGAGGACGAAGTAAATATTCCTGAATTCCAATCAAGAACAACTGCCGAGATGACAGACATAGAAGTAGATATCCTCGGTGTAACGAAGCAGCTTAACTCAGTTAAAAAAGGCAAGGCCTCCAGGCCAGATCGTATACCAGTCAGGTTCCTTTCAGAGTAAGCTGATACAATAGCCCCATATTTAGCTCATAGAAAGATCCGCACCTAAAGACTGGAAAATTGGTCAAGTAGCACCAATACCCAAAAAGGGAAATAGGAGTAATCAGCTCAATACAGGCCCTTATCACTAACGTCGTTTTGAAGTTGGATTTCGGAACATATACTGTATTAGAACATTACGAATTACCTCGAAGAAAACGATTTATTGACACACAGTCAGCACGGCTTCAGAAAATATCGTTCTTGTGAAACACAACTGGATTCGTGATTTCCTGTCAGAAAGGTCAGTTAGTAGTAACAGACGGAAAGTAATAGAGTAAAACAGAAGTAATATCTGGCGTTCCCCAAGTAAGTATTACAGGCCCTCTACTGTTCCTGATCTATATTAATGAGATAGGAGGCAATCTGAGTAGCCGCCTTAGTGTGTTTGCAGATGATGCTGTCATTTCCCGGCTTGTAAAGTCGTCAGATGGACAAAACGAACTGCAAAATTAAGTAGATATGATATCTGTGTGGTGCGAAAAGTGGCAGTTGACCCTGAATAAAGAAAAGTGTGGAGCTATTCACACGAGTAATAAAAGAAATCGGCTTAATTTCGATTACGCGATAAGTCACACAAATCTGAAGGCTGTAAATTCAACTAAATACTTAGGGATTACAATTGCAAAGAAGCTAAATTGGAACAAAAAAATGGTTCAAATGGCTCTGAGCACTATGGGACTCAACTGCTGAGGTCATTAGTCCCCTAGAACTTAGAACTAGTTAAACCTAACTATCCTAAGGACATCACAAACATCCATGCCCGAGGCAGGATTCGAACCTGCGACCGTAGCGGTCTTGCGGTTCCAGACTGCAGCGCCTTTAACCGCACGGCCACTTCGGCCGGCAAATTGGAACAATCACATAGATAATATTGTGGGTAGAGCAAACCAAAGACGGCGATTCATTGGCAGAACACTTAGAAGGTGCGACAGGTCTACTACAGAGACTGCTTACACGACGCTTGTCCGCCCTATTCTGGAGTATTGCTGTGCGGTGTGGGATCAGCATCAGGTGGGACTGACGGATGACAGGGAAAAAGTACAAAGAAGGGCAGCTCGTTTTGTATTATCACGAAATAGGGGAGATAGTACCGCAGACATGATACATGAATTGGAGTGACAATCATTAAAACAAAGGCGTTCTTCGTTGGGACGGGATATTCTCCTGAAATTTCAATCAACAGTTCCCTCCGTCGATTGCGGAAACATTCTGTTGTCACCCACCTACATAGGGAGAAATGATCATCAGTATAAGGTAAGAGAAAACAGGGCTCGCACAGAAGAATTTAAGTGCTCATTTTTCTCGCGCACCGTTCGAGAATGGGACGGTAGAGAGGCAGCTTGAAGGTGGTTGACTGAACCCTCTGCCCGGCACGTTATTGTGAATAGCAGAGTAATCACGTAGATGTAGATCTACCTCTTCCGAGCTCAGTAATTTTACTGTCCAAGTATCAGAACCCGTCAGCTACTTCTAGTGACTCATTTCCTAATTTAATTACACCTTTACATTTCACAGTTCAGACTGATTTGTTCACTTAATAACCTAAGGACAGGTAACTTTGTTTTCTACGATTTAATATCGTTGAGATATAAGACCATTTGAAAGAAAAGAAAATGAATTAACTTAACGGTACTCCGTGTTTGACAGAACATGACAGGAAAATCGTACTGCAAACACTTTCTTGGTGTTTATTTAATCACAATCCGGCTCTCAGTTTGTAGGTCAGCGTCACGTCGACACTTGACCATGAGTTAAGGAGCTGAAAACCAGTTTGACATTAAGTGAATAACAGCTGCCGAACATCAGGAAGGTGTTCCCTTTATGATTTTAAAGCAAAGTTATGTCCGAATGAGGAACTAAGACTCGAGATTTATAAATATTCGGTGAAAAGTTGTCGTAGCCTCACTCATATACGAATGTCACTAGCAGTAAGAATAAACTTACGCTAACAAACTCTGGGCTCTTGTCCTGGCGCTCCAGTGGGAACAGAGCGGCGGCCGCGTCATCTTCTGCCAGTGGCGTCGTGGGAGGGGCATGGAGGAGTGTGCGACCGCCACACCGCTCTCCAGCGCACTGTCGACTTTCAGAACCTGGAGCCGGTCTTTCGGACGCAATCAGCTCGTGAAATGACATCACGAGGCTGAGGGCACCCCATTCCAGTCCTCCGAGGTAAAATACTTCGCAGTACTTGGAACCGAACACAGACCCCTTCTATACCAGGTCTACAAACTGAGCATTGATCTGCTTTGGTCTTTGTAGAAAGAAACTAACCTGTTGATAACTTTTCTGAGTGAAATTAAAAACAAAGTGGGCAATCACTTCTTGATTTCCAACACGATGCTCACTATTAGCCACAATAGGTGTACTCAAAAATTTTGCAAGCCTCATACAATTTGCAAAACGTGACATAAACCCACCAGACAAAATGTTATTCACCACCTTAACTGAGCACACGTGTCGCTTTGGAGTGCTACAGATGTTGCAGGACTGGTACCATGCAGTCACGTGACCCCCGCCACTGACGTCAGCCACAACACTGAGGTGGTAATCGTGGTGTGCAGGTCGCTTGTGACAGATCAGTAGATTAAGACGGGTCGACGTGTAGATCTTACGGAATGGCAGAAGTGATCTATCACTTTTGAACAAGCACATGAACAGACCATGAATGAAGTTACCCAAGGTACTGGATTCAACGCTCACTGTGCATGTGTCTGGAGGGAACGATATGCCAGTCATAGCGACAAAAGTCAGCGTAACAATACTGTTCTTAAAGAGACTCTAACCGCTGGGACTGAGAACGACTGTCACTCTGAGTGAATGTTGAGTCGTTTCACACCTTACACCAACTGCTGCTGTCAGTGAATGTGAGACATGTGATGTGTCATCTTACTACACACGTTCTATTCACAGTGATTAAGTTTGCAAATTAAAATAATGGTTAAGAGTAGGAAGCAGAGGAACCCTACACTATATGATCAAAAGTATTCGGACGCCTGGCTGAAAATGGCATACAAGTTTCCTGGCGCCCTCCACCAGTAATGCTGGAATTCAATATGGTGTTGCCCCAACCTTAGCCTTGATGACGGCTTCCACTCTCGCAGGTATGCGATCAATCAGGTGCTGGATGGTTTCTTTGGGAATGGCAGCCCATTCTTCACCGAGTGCTGCACTGAGGAGAGGTATCGATATCGGTCGGTGAGGCCTGGCACATCCCATAGATGTTCCATAGGATTCAGGTCAGGACTCTGTGCAGGCCAGTCCATTACGGGGATGTTATTGTCGTTTAAGCACTCCGCCACAGGCAGTGCATTATGAACAGAAGCTCGATCGTGTTGAAAGATGCAGTAGCCATCACCGAATTGCTTTTCAACAGTGGGAAGCGAGAAGGTGCTTAAAACATCAATGTAGGCCTGTGTTGTGATAGTACCACGCCAAACAGCAAGCGGTCCATGAAAAACACGACCACACCATAACACCAACGCCTCCGAAATTTACTGTTCGCACTACACACGCTGGCAGATGACGTTCACCGGGCATTCACCATCCCACACACTGCCATCGGATCGCCACATTGTGTACCGTGGTTTGTCTCCCTCACTGTTCAACTGCTCAATGTTTACGCTCCTTACACCAAGAGAGGCGTCGTTTGGCATTTACTGGTGTGATGTGTGGCTTATGAGCAGTCTCTCGACCATGAAATCCTCCTGTCAAACTGACATAGTACTTGCAGTGGATCCTGATGCAGTTCGGAATTCCTGTGTGATGGTCTGGATAGGTGTCTGCCTATTACACATTACGATCCTCTTCAACTGTCAGCAGTCTCTGTCAGTCAGAAGAAGAGGTCGGCCTGTACGCTTTCGTGCTGTACGTGCCCCTTCACATTCCCACTTCACTATCAAATTGTAAACAGTGGTCCTAGAGATGTAAAGGAGTGTGGAAATCTCGCGTACAGACATATGACACAAGTGATACCCAACGACCTGACCACGTTCCAAATCCCTGAGTTCGGCAGAGCGCTCCATTCTTCTCTCTCACGCTGTCTAATTACTACTGAGTTTGCTGATATGGGGTACCTGGCAGTAGGTGGCAGCATAATGCACCTAACATGAAAAACGTTTGTTTTTCGGGGTGTCCGGATACATTTGATCACATAGTGTATGTAGATGGATGTAAACCTTTATTAAAGAGAGGTTAGCGAAAACTACATCATGATCCAAACCTGGAATCAAGAGGGATTAGAATTTTGTTTCTAACTGCCTAATTTCCAGAATATGACAGCTACAAGAAATCATTGAAGCTCGGGAGGAAGACAGTGCCCACAAAAATTCCAATTCATCGTGGCAGTAGTTTGGCTTGTCGTGTCAGGAGAAAAAATACTGTGTAGTTTGCAGAGACAGATACCCCCTGAGGTGCTAACAGGTGAAACAATCACAGGCAGTGTAGAACTGAAAGGAAAATTAGTCCCTCCCACGTTGTCAGCGTTGGGAGGTATAAAAAATTATTTAATAGATGGTCAGGAGAGTGTTTCAGTGGGGCCATCGAATTGGGCCATTATAGTATGAAAAGCATTATTTGTCCTACAGTGGACTGTCTGACGTCACTGCAGCCAAAAAATGTGAGCAGAGAGGATGGCAACCAGTGAGAACGCGCCAGGTGTTGGAAGAAACTGGACAGGCGAATAATTGGTGCTTCACCTCTATGGCATGACAAGCTTTTCTTGGTCATTCCCAGTTAACAAACTGCCATGAAATACAGTTTCATAGCAAGTGAGTCTGTTTGACATTGATGAAGTATATTTTGTTTTGTGACAATCTACACAGACTTAAAAGATGATACATAATGAGCAAAGCTAACGCAGTGCAATACACCATCACCCCAACTCTAAATGGTAAGTGGGACGATGTAGGGTGCCAAGCTGTCGACTGGTTGAATGTTGTTACTATATCATCGTGCGTGGCCTCTTGATCATGATGACAGGCTTAAATCAGTTTGTGTCATGTTATTACTTGCCAGCAGATCCAAAATCATGTCGACTTTGTGGACTTAAGTCAGATTCGGTGGGCCACTCAGTACAGAAGTATTGTTACAGGGTAGAACTGTAAACTCATCTACACACATATGACTACCACTGTGTCTGATGAGAGAAGCAATCCGTGAGTGCTGGTGGTAAGTAGGAGGGTGGGGAAGGAGGAAGGATAGCATGGAAGCGGTGGGGGAGGGTGCTGTGTTGCTTGTGGGAATACGCAGGAATATGATGGGGACATGACAAAAAACAAGCTGTCAGTCCGCATGACAAACTGTGACCAGGAGGCAGCTGGACACCCAGTTGCTGATTACGCTGCCCACTACATTGGACCTCAGTTCAGTGACTGCTTCACAGCCTGGGCCATCTGGATCCTGACTAACAGCACCAGCTTTTTCTGAATTGAGCAGGTGGGAACTCTCCTGCAATTATCTTACCTTCCCATAAGCCCCCTAGCTGAGACCTTGCTATTCCTTTCGCTCCACACTCCTATCCCATTCCTGCTTCCACTCCAGTTCTACACAGCCTTCTATTTCATCAATGCCTTCGCTACTCTTTTTCCTCACATCTCCCTTTGCCATTCCTGCTCAACTGGTAACTTTAAGGGAAGTTGAGCTCCGTATGACTAAGCTGAAGAAACTCCAGAGGTCATTATCAAGTTGTCACAAGGTGTTATCTTGATATCTCCTAGATGACCAATGTTTCGTCCCGTCTACTGACTAACTAATATTAGTCTCGGAAAATAGAGGTAGTAAAGGTAACTTAGAGAACAAATATGAGAACTGGAGAAGAGGATTACATGTACGACTATGGGTTGGTTCTTTCAGTGGCGTACGTACCCTTGTACAGAGCAAGAGCGAATGCAGTCGGCAGCGACGCTGCGGATGAGGCCCCTGGTGAGCTCCCTGGAGCTGTCCTCCGTGAGGTGGCGAACCTCCGCGAGGGCGCGGCCGCACTCCTCGTCCTCCGCGGCCGGCGGCTCGTGGCCTCTGCGCGGCACCAGCCGTGTGGCGGCCGGCACCGCGACGGACGGCGCCTCCAGGTTCTCGCACGTTTCGAACAGATAATAATTTCCTGCGAAACGATTTCCAGTACCCATTAGGCTGGCACACTGACTGATCAGACAGGTTCTTCTTGATTACTACTGTCTAGACGGTCACTAGCAGCCATTGAAATTGCAACACAAAAATCTACCGAGACCGAACGTTGCCAGGTTGAACTGGTCGCTCTCATATATCTCCGGCACCTGGCGTCATCGTACGCGGAGCCATTTGCTACAGAGTAAATGGCTGGAAAGTTTGACAAAAATCGTTAAATTTCTGACATGTTAAGACCGGTGAGTGGTCTCTATCTTCTCCATCATTCTGTCTTCAGCAAAATATTAAGTTCCTGGCAGATGAAAATCGTGTGCCGGACGGAGACTCGAACTCGGGACCTTTGAATTCGCGGGCAAGTCCTCGATTGCTAAAGCACTTGCCCACGAAAGCCAAAGGTCCCGAGTTTGAGTCCCAGTCGGGCACACCGATTTTATCTGCAAGGAAGTTTCAGGTCCAGAGTTCGAGTCTCAGTCAGGCACACAGTTTTAATGTGCCAGGAAGTTTCACATCTGAGCACACTCTGCTGCAGAGTGAAAATCTCATTCTATGTTACCCATGCTCTCCAAACGCACATCAATACAGAGAGTGTTGAGCACGTCTTGCAGACCTCTCACCCGTTGAAAGCACCTTGTCACGTGTTGCTAAGAAACAGGCATGTCGAAACTCACCAGCCATTGAGCTCTGGTACAGAGTTGAAGAGGGGTAGAATGTAACTATACCTGTCATCTAAGCTTTAGTCCGACTCAACGTCCAGTCAGATCACAGCCACTGTTGATGGCACAACTGGAGGCTCTGCGTACTACAGCTTGTATAGTCATCAGTCAGCTAACAACGTAATCATATAATCTGCCCGTATTCAGAATACACACAGAAAGTACAATTTAGTTATTTTCTGTACCTTCTGCTGTTACGATTCTAGTAACCAAATGTGGGCTTCTACATCCATAATTTAGCGACGACTTTGATGTACAGCAAACCAGCTACTTGGAATTTCCTGAAGGAATGATACTGCGAACCGGACTGGGACTCGAACTCGGAAACTTTACTTTTTGCTCTCCGGACTGAGCCACCCAAGCACGACTCACGACCCCTCCTCACAGCTTTACCTCCACCAGTAGTTCATAGAAGTTTTCCTGTTAAACTTATGGGATTAGCACTCCTGCTTCATCCAGTTTTTCTGATTTTGCACATTTTCTGCAGTTTTTGAGGTGTGACATGAATTACTCGTCTTTTTTAAACAATAATCTTGTTCAATACTGCAGCATTTTCAAGAACAGTCTCAAATGTCATCATTCGTTAAAACACTTGAGCGTCCATTGTAATGATACGTTCAGTACCATACCTTTTATCTCCGACACATAACGCTTCAGCTTAGTGAAGCATTATACACTTAAGCGCTAAAGAAACTGGTATAGGCATGCGTATTCAAATGCAGAGATATGTAAACAGACAGAATACGGCGCTGTGGTCGGCAAGGCCTATATAAACAAAAAGTGTGTCTCGCGCAGTTGTTAGGTCGGCTACTGCCGCTACAATGTCAGTTAATCAAGACGAGTTTGAATGTGGCGTTCCTGTCGGCGCGCGAGCGATGGGACACAGCATCTCCGAGATAGCGATGAAGTGGGGATTTTTCCGTACGACCATTTCACGAGTGTACCGTGAATATCTGGAATCTGATCTACATCTACATCCATACTCCGCAAGTCACCTGACGGTGTGTGGCGGAGGGTACCCTGAGTACCTCTATCGGTTCTCCCTTCTATTCCAGTCTCGTATCGTTCGTGGAAAGAAGGATTGTCGGTATGCCACTGTGTGGGCTCTAATCTCTCTGATTTTATCCTCATGGTCTCTTCGCGACATATACGTAGGAGGGAGCAATATACTGCTTGACTCTTCGGTGAAGATATGTTCTCGAAACTTCAACAAAAGCCCGTACCGAGCTACTGAGCGTCTCTCCTGCAGAGTCTTCCACTGCAGTTTATCTATCATCTCCGTAACGCTTTCGCGATTACTAAATGATCCTGTAACGAAGCGCGCTGCTCTCCGTTGGATCTTCTCTATATCTTCTATCAACCCTATCTGGTACGGATCCCACATTGCTGAGCAGTATTCAAGCAGTGGGCGAACAAGCGTACTGTAACCTACTTCCTTTGTTTTCGGATTGCATTTCCTTAGGATTCTTCCAATGAATCTCAGTCTGGCATCTGCTTTACCGACGATCAACTTTATATGATCATTCCATTTTAAATCACTCCTAATGCGTACTCCCAGATAATTTATGGAATTAACTGCTTCCAGTTGCTGACCTGCTATTTTGTAGCCAAATGATAAGGGATCTATCTTTCTACGTATTAGCAGCACATTACACTTGTCTACATTGAGATTCAATTGTCACTCCCTGCACCATGCGTCAATTCGCTGCAGATCCTCCTGCATTTCAGTACAATTTCCCATTGTTACAACCTCTCGATACACCACAGCATCATCTGCAAAAAGCCTCAGTGGACTTCCGATGTCATCCACAAGGTCATTTATGTATATTGTGAATAGCAACGGTCTTATGACACTACCCTGCGGCACACCTGAAATCACTCTTACTTCGGAAGACTTCTCTCCATTGAGAATGACATGCTGCGTTCTGTTACCTAGGAACTCTTCAATCCAATCACACAATTTGTCTGATAGTCCATATGCTCTTACTTTGTTCATTAAACGACTGTGGGGAACTGTATCGAACACCTTGCGGAAGTCAAGAAACACAGCATCTACCTGTGAACCCGTGTAATTGGCCCTCTGAGTCTCGTGGACGAATAGCGCGATCTGGGTTTCGCACGACCGTCTTTTTCGAAACCCATGCTGATTCCTACAGAGTAGATTTCTAGTCTCCAGAAAAGTCATTATACTCGAACATAATACGTGTTCCAAAATTCTACAACTGATCGACGTTAGAGATATAGGTCTATAGTTCTGCACATCTGTTCGACGTCCCTTCTTGACAATTGGGATGACCTGTGCCCTTTGGAACGCTACGCTCTTCTAGAGACCTACGGTACACCGCTGCAAGAAGGGGGGCAAGTTCCTTCGCGTACTCTGTGTAAAATCGAACTGGTATCCCATCAGGTCCAGCGGCCTTTCCTCTTTTGAGCGATTTTAATTGTTTCTCTATCCCTCTGTCGTCTATTTCGATATCTACCATTTTGTCATCTGTGCGACAATCTAGAGAAGGAACTACAGTGCAGTCTTCCTCTGTGAAACAGCTTTGGAAAAAGACATTTAGTACTTCGGCCTTTAGTCTGTCATCCTCTTTTTCAGTACCATTTTGGTCACAGAGTGTCTGGACATTTTGTTTTGACCCACCTACCGCTTTGACATAAGACCAAAATTTCTTAGGATTTTCTGCCAAGTCAGTACATAGAACTTTACTTTCGAATTCATTGAACGCCTCTCGCATAGCCCTCCTCACACTACATTTCGCTTCGCGTAATTTTTGTTTGTCTGCAAGGCTTTGGCTATGTTTATGTTTGCTGTGAAGTTCCCTTTGCTTCCGCAGCAGTTTTCTAACTCGGTTGTTGTACCACGGTGGCTCTTTTCCATATCTTACGATCTTGCTTGGGACATACTCATCTAACGCATATTGTACGATGGTTTTGAACTTTGTCCACTGACCCTCAACACTATCTGTACTTGAAACAAAACTTTTGTGTTGAGCCGTCAGGTACTCTGTAAACTGCTTTTTGTCACTTTTGCTAAACAGAAAAATCTTCCTACCTTTTTTAATATTTCTATTTACGGATTAAATCATCAATGCCGTAACCGCTTTATGATCGCTGATTCCCTGTTCTGCGTTAACTGTTTCAAATAGTTCGGGTCTGTTTGTCACCAGAAGGTCTAATATGTTATCGCCACGAGTCGGTTCTCTGTTTAACTGCTCAAGGTAGTTTTCAGATAAAGCAGTTAAAAAATTTCACTGGATTCTTTGTGCCTGCCATCCGTAATGAACGTTTGAGCCTCCGAGTCTATATACAGCAAATTAAAATCTCCACCCAGAACTATAACATGGTGGGGAAATCTACTCGAAATATTTTCCAAATTATCCTTCAGGTGCTCAGCCACAACAGTTGCTGAGCCAGGGGGCCTATAGAGACATCCAATTACCATGTCTCAGCCTGCTTTAACCGTGACCTTCACCCAAATCATTTCACATTTCGGATCTCCGTCAATTTCCTTCGATACTATTGCACTACTTATCGCTATAAACACGCCTCCCCCTTCACTGTCCAGCCTGTCTCTGCGGTATACATTCCAATCTGAGTTTAGGATTTCATTACTGTTTACATCTGGTTTCAGCCAACTTTCTGTCCCTAGTACTATATGGGCGTTGTGACCGTTTATTAATGAGAGCAGGTCTGGGACCTTTCTATAGACGCTCCTGCAGTTTACTATTAGCACATTAATATTGTTATTCCCTGTTGCATTTTGCGTACTCCTATCTTGCCGCGTCTCAGGAGGCGTCTTGTCGGGCCTAGGGAGGGAATTCTCTAACCTAAAAAACCCCCATGTGCACTCCACACGTACTCCGCTACCCTTGTAGCCGCTTCCGGCGTGTAGTGCACGCCTGACCTATTCAGGGGGACCCTACATTTCTGCACCCGATAGCGGAGGTCGAGAAATTTTCACCCCAGATCTCCGCAGAATCGTCTGAGCCTCTGGTTTAAGCCTTCCACTCTGCTCCAAACCAGAGGACCACAATCGGTTCTGGGAACGATACTACAAATAGTTAGCTCAGATTCCACCCCGCGAGCGAGGCTTTCCGCCTTCACCAATTCCGCCAACCGCCTGTATGAACTGAGTATGACCTCTGAACCCAGACGGCAGGAGTCATTGGTGCCGACATGAGCAACAATTTGCAGTCGGGTGCACCCAGTGCTCTCTATCGCCTCCGGCAGGGCCTCCTCCACATCTCGGATGAGACCACCCGGCAAGCAGACAGAGTGAACACTGGCCTTCTTCCCCGACCTTTCTGCTATCCTAAGGGGCTCCATCACCCGCCTAACGTTGGAGCTCCCAATAACTAATAAACCCCTCCCCCCGTGTGCCTGCTCGGACCTTGCTGAAGGAGCGGCCACATGTCCACTCACAGGCAGAGCGGGCGATGCCACACGACCAGCCTCCACATTTACCCTCCGCCTCGTGCGCCGCGAATGCCGCTGAACCCGCCACCCATTGGGGAGAGGGTGGCCCAACCGCGCCCGGTACCCGCGAAGATGTCTCGACAGCAGGGACAGTGGGTGACGCGTGTAACACCTGGGGTGTACCTTGCGACGCATCAGACTCCCCACTGCCGCTACACTCAGAGGCAGCAGCCTGAAGACGGCTGACTGCGGCCATCAACACGTTCAGCTGTTCGCGGACAGTGGCCAGCTCCCCCTGCAGGCCACTCCTTGCATTTCACGCACGTTTCTCTGCCGGTTACATGGCGCAGACACGCACGAAGATTGTGTCTCCAAAATATGCTGAAGGTGATCGGGACCATGGCTCTCTGTCTACTAATAATTCAGACACGATCCCGCTCAGTATCTTGGCAAGTTTTTGATTACCTAGAAAACCGTTTGAGTGAAAGAATCTGCGAAAGCTCAGTGTAAACTAGTCGCATTGCGAGTGTCACAATAAAGTAGAATACTACACCACTGATCTCAGGATACATCAAAGATTTATAAGACAATGATGTCTGTTTGTTAGACGAGGAACATGTCGATGCTCGAAGACTGTATGGAAATGTGAACGTCTTTACAGCTTTTACCACTTAGTTTATTGACATGCAACACCACTTGGGTGTAGGAAAATACGGTAACACCTTTAAACAACAGTAAAAAGTCGTTCATTATGCGATTACAACGCCAGTGTCCAAAGTTTTGAGCCTAAAACATTGAGTGCATACTTTGTATGGGGAGGCGAAAAAACCACAAAGCGACATAAAACGGAAACAAGTGTACAATTAACTAACGAGGGATGGGAAAGGAAGACTTGAGTTGGTCGGGTGGCTTCCAGAAGCCTGCAGTGTACGTGTTGGCCTGCGACCCTGCACTGACCTCCGGTGCTACGCTCTGTACAGCACTGCCTCGGCGTCTCCATCCACGTCGAGCTGGCGTGACAGAAGCCTTGGAACGAATTCTTAGGTGCTTTGCTAGCACCGTAACAATCCGGCAGACCTCTTACGCTGGGGTAATGGAGATGCTAAGTCGGCACGTTTCGAAAAAAGTGGACGCCGTTCTCGCGAAACCCACTTGTCTGAATTTACGAAACCAGTTTACACTGTAGGGTGTGGAACTATTTCACTGACTCCGTCGTTTGCCCCCTCATACGACCAGGAGAGTCAAGAGTGATGTCGGAGCTGTTATAGAGCTTACTTTGGTTTACACATGACGTATGTGTCAACTAATAAGTATCCGGACGTTCTGTGGGGCAAAGATTCTATACAAACACGTCAACGCCAAAAGGAGATACAAATAACCATTTGTGTGAAAGTTTCACAACGCACGTTCTGGAAATGGAGCAACGAGTTTCATTTCTAAACTGCTCAACCTGGAAATACCTGGGTACACCATAGCTCGCAACAATCGGATAAAATGGCGACATGATTTATGATTGTATTATGCAGCATTCTTTACCACGGAGGTGGGCGCTGCATCTTTTCCTTAAGAAAGAAGACGCAGATATCAATCTGTTCAAAGGAGAGTTAAAGATACCAATGACAAAGGAGAGTTAAAGATACCAATGAATTTAGACTTAAAGTGGTTCAAAACAGTTCAAATGGCTCTGAGCTCTATGGGACTTAACATCGGAGGTCATCAGTCCAATAGAACTACTTAAACCTAACTAACCTAAGGACATCACACACATCAATGCCCGAGGCAGGATTCTAACCTGCGACCGTAGCAGGCGCGCGGTTCCGGATTGAAACTATTAGAACCGTTCGGCCACGATGGCCGGTCAAGTTTAATCGTGCCTACCCTGAGACATTCACCGACGAAGCTGATTTCTGCATTACATGTACATTGCTTCTGATGAGGTGTCACGGATCTGAGGAACCTGAGATGAGGAGGAAGAAAATATTCCTCAGAGGTGCCACGAGCTTGGATTTAAATATAAGTCCTGTAACTTTAGTGCTGAAAGAAGTTTGTTGCTTTCCCATTATTTTGCTATGACATAAATAAACCATCTTTTGACTGAGAACGATAACATTTTTAGAAGGTGAAAGCAGTCTATCGTAGCACCGCGCTGGTAGTTACAAACGTTAGGTGATCACGAAGCAGTACGGACCCTTGTCATTTTAAGGAAACTGGTGACGTTGCAATTGATTCAGGGTGGACAACACTTTCACAGCTGCTGTTTCATACAGGTATGCATGCGCCTCGTACAAGTGTTGAGGGTGCAGTGTGAGGGCTGCTAAGTGGTACTGTGTTTCAGGACCACCCACCATGTCGGCAGTTACGGAGGTTCAGAACACCACAACCGAGGCCCTGGCCGCCCTGCTAGACGGGGGTGACGGCGCCCTGGTGACGCTGGTGGCGGGCGAGACGAGGGTGGCGGCTCACAGGGCCGTGTTGGCGGCCGCGAGCCCCGTGTTCGCAGCGATGTTCGCGCACGACATGCCGGAGGCCAGCTGCGGCCAGGTGAGCATCAACGACGTGGAGGGCCCGGTGCTGAAGCTCCTGGTCGCCTACGCGTATACCCTGCAGGCCCCCCAGCTGCCCGACACGGCCCACCATTTGCTGGCGGCGGCCGAGAAATACGGCTTGTCGGCCCTGAAGGCTGACTGCGAGCGGCAGCTGATCTCGCAGTTGGCCGTCGAGACCGCAGCGGCGACGGCCGTCACGGCAGTGAGGCACTCGTGCCCGGACGCCACCAGGGCTGCCGTCGCCTTCATAAAAGGACCACCCGCAGGTGATGGCCACGCGGGGCTGGGTGGACGCTGTGCTCGAGTACCCGCAAGAAGTCATTGAAGTCAGCAGTATGGCCGGAGGGCCACCAGCAGAAGCCAGGTAAGCGCGATTCCCTTTTTGGCAGTGCTAGTGTGAATTTGACGTCGCCCTTGCTTTGTTCGCCCTTCCTTTGTTCATCATGGGTTTCTTTGCTGCCTACGTTGCATAACATTTTAACGTCATCTACTTACTGATCGTCGGTCACGATGCTAAGTCTCTCGCTGTTTTCACTTCTTCTGCTTCTTATCAATTTCGCCTTTCTCTGATTTACTCTGATTCCATATTCTGTACTCATTAGACTGTTCATTCCATTCAGCAAACCCTGTAATTCTTCTTCACTGTCACTGAGGGAATCAGTCATCAGCAAATCTTATATCATTTCACCCTGAATTTTAATTCCACTCTTCAATCTTTCCATTATTTCTGTCATCGCTTCTTCGGTATATAGATTGAGCAGTAGAGGCGAAAGATTACATCTGTCTTGACACCCTTTTTAACCCGAATACTTCGTTCTTGGTCTTCCACTGTTATTTTACCTTCTTGCGTCTCGTACATATTGCAAATTACTCGACTTCTCCTATGGCTTACCCGTATTTTTCTCAGAATTTCAAACATCTTGCAACATTTGATATTGCCAAACGCTTTCGCCAGGACCACAAATCTTATGAATGTTACGCAACTTCAGTTTTCTTTTCCGTTCTCCTGTGTATTATCCTTCTTAGCAACTGGGATGCTTGACTTGTTAAGCTGATTGTGCGATAATTCTCACACTTCTCTGTTCTTGCAGTCTCCCAAATCGTGATGATTATATTTCTCTCAAAGTCAGATTGTATATTGCCAGACTCATACATTCTACACAACAGTGAGAATAGACCTTTTGCCACCTCCCCCAATGATTTTAGAACTTCTGATTGAATGTTGTCTATACCTTATGCCTTCTTTGATCTTAAATTTTCCGAAGCGCTTTTAAAATCTGATTCTAATCACCAATATTTTCCATACCGACTCCTGCTTGTTCTTCTGTCACGCCATCGGACAAATTGCTCCAATCAGAGAGGCCTTCAGTGTACTCTTTCCAACTATCCGATCTCACCTCTGTATTTAACACACGAATTCCCATTGTGCTCTTAATGTTACGACGATTGCCTCTAATTCCGTGGAAGATTGCTTTGACTTTTCTATATGCTGCGTCAGTTCTTCCAAGAATCATTTCTTCTTTGATTTCTTCACATTTTTCGTTCAGCCAATTCACCTTAGCTTCTCTGCACTTCCTATTCATTTCATCCTTAAGTGACATATTTCTCTATTACTAAATTTTCTTGAATATTTTTGAACTTCTTTCTTTGATTGATCAACTGAAGGATTTCTTATGTTTTCCATGGTTTCTTCGCAGTTAGCTTCTTTGTACCTACGTTTTTCTTTCCAACTTCTCTTACTGTCGTTTTTAAAGATAGCCATTCCTCTTCAACTGAACTACCTATTGAGCTGCTTATTATTGCAGTATCTGTAGCCTCAGAGAACATAAATCTCATCTCTTCTTTCCTTAGTACTATTGTATTCCACTTCTTTGTACATCGATTGCTACTGACGAGTCTCGTAAAATTGAGCCTACTCTTAATCAGTGCTAAATTGTTATGACTCTCTATCTACTCCTGGGTATGCTTTACAGCCCAGTATCTGATTTCAAAATGTTTGCCTGACAATAATATGGTGTGACTTTAAACCTCCCATATTTCGGTCCTTTTCCAAGTATACCTCCTCGTCTAGTGATTTTTGAACAGACTATACCAGCTATTACTACGATAAATTTACTGTAGAACTTAACTAGCCTTTCTTCTCTCCTACTCCTATTACCAAGTACATATTCTCGTGTAACCCTTTCTTCCACTATTTGCCCTACGATCGCGTTTCAGTCCCTCCATTACTATTACATAGTACTGAATTACCTGTTCAATATCCTCACTTTTTCTCTCTCTCCAACTTCAACTTGTGACGTCATCATGTATACCTGAACTATGCATGTTCTTGGTTTGCTTTTGATTCTCACGAGAACATATCTATACTCACATTCTGCCCTGCCTTTCTATTGATACTGAATCCTACTGCTGTTGCTACTACCCTATTCTCATGTGACCAGAAATCCGTTTCTTATTTTCTGGCTCCCAACCACATTCGAACTCCTCACTTTCCAGCTCCCGAATCATTGAATGTTATCCTTTCATTGGGTACTCGACCTTTTTCTCGTGGTCACCTCCCTCTTGGGCCTCCTCGCCTGGAGTTTGAATGGGGGACTAGTCTTTTGCCAATGGAGAGACCGTTATGGCTCTTATTGAATCACATGCCACATGTCATGTTGATGCACGTTATGTATCTTTATGCAGTGGTTTACATTGGCTTCTGTATCCTCACGTTGTTGATCATTGCCAATTCTTCCTCAAGGGAAAGAGAGTGCCCTGAACCTCTGTCGGCCCCTCCGCCCTCTTTGGAAAGGCTGTTGGCTGAAAGAGGGTGACACGCGATGCTGGAAGTCTTCAGACACCGATGCTGATGATTGTTATTCAAAATTCAAGTGATGGTGAGGTTCAAACCTGGGACTGAGGATTTTCCTGATTACTAGAAAAGACACTACCCCTGGGTGACTGGCCCCAAAGAGCAGGGTATGACTTCCTGAGATATCCAGTAAAGCAGGAGCTATGAGCACTGGGGCTAGTCATGCACACTGGGGGCAAACAAGAAGAGAACACTCCAGCCAGCACAATAACATTGTCACACTCAAGGCTGTGCCTTACAATCACATTTCCTTCTCGTCTCTGTTCAGCTATCACCCCGAATTTTTTCCGTGCATTCCCTTTTACAAAGCAGACAGGAAATCTCTGCCCCCCCCCCCCCCTGTCTTTTTTGAAGTTCCATGTGGCGTTACCAGAGGTCGTCCAGGGAATCCTATCAGGTTTCCTGCTACGGGGATACAGCAGATTATTTTCGCAGTCCACCTACAGGTGTACGACATATCTCCCACAATGTCAGTATTGATATGACATTTTCATCCAGCTATCATTTGTTGCCTCTGTCTCTCGGATACATATGCTCCATACAAGTCTATTTTGTTTCTTTTTAAATTAAAAAAAAAATCCTTATTCAATAGACTACAGGTTATTTCGCAAGTTGTAAACGTTGTCCATCAGATAAAATTGCATACACTGCGTAATCCGTTTTTTTCTTTTAATGGTGGCCTCTACTGCAAACTGCTCAACACGAAAATTGTTGTTTAACAAACACATCACCACTGCTGCCTTTTCAATAAATCGAATTGTGGAGACATTACATGCATATATACAGTTCTATTTGCTTTACTCAAATGCAGATTTTGAATATACTCTTGATAACTTTTATAGCATAGCTCTTGTAATTCTTGTCCATCTTCTTCATTCCCTCGGGCTTCACATCAAACAGCGGCTGCATATCCATGACCGTATAGTTTCAACAGTAAGTTGATAGCCCAACTTATCAGTTTGTTTCTCTCTCTCTCTCTCTCTCTCTCTCTCTCTCTCTTCCTCCTGTGATATAATTCAGCATCCATTGTAAGTAGGCTGTTTATGTTTTCTCTATGTAAGTAGGCTGTTTATGTTTTCTTATTGGCAACGTTACGTAGCGCTCAATATGAAAATCACTGGCTGTGCTGTGTGCAGTCTGTCGCTAGTTTGCATTGTTGTCTGCCATTGTAGTGTTGGGCAGCGGCAGCTGGATGTGAACAGCGCGTAGCGTTGCGCAGTTGGAGGTGAGCCGCCAGCAGTGGTGGATGTGGGGAGAGAGATGGCGGAGTTTTGTAATTTTTCATGAACTGGTATATTTATATATGATGATATTAAGGTAAATACATTGTTTGTTCTCTATTAATATCTTTCATTTGCTAACTATCCCTATCAGTAGTTAGTGCCTTTAGTAGTTTGAATCTTTTACTTAGCTGGGAGTAGTGGCGCTTGCTGTATTGCAGTAGTGGGAGAAACGAAGATTATTGTGAGGTAAGTGATTTAGTGATTTGTGAAAGGTATAGTTTAATGTTTGTCAGGGCCATTCTTTAGTAGGGAATTTTGAAAGTCAGATTGCGTTGCGCTAAAAATATTGTGTGTTAGGTTAAGCACAGTCATGTAAGAATTGTTGAAAGGGGACGTTTCATATGTCGACCCTTAGCCTAGGATACCTCACTGGAATCTTCTGATTTTTCTTGTAGTTTGTGTATTTAGTGTAGCTTTTGTTTATTGCTAGCGCGTAATTGTAGAGAGAATCTCCTTTGTAGTTGTAGTTTTCATTGTTGTAGAGTAAAACAGTTGTGGCATGCATGTAGATTTGCACCAAGTATTTCGCAGCTGCAATTAACTAGACATTATTTCCATTGCTACGTTATTTTATTTTGCTCTTCAAATTGTGTTTTTCTGTGTTGTCGTGTGAAATACTGTGACAATAATGGCGTGTGAAAAACGTAATACTAGGCTCCAAAGTAAACTGAGAAATGACAGTGAAGACGAAGGCAGTGTGTTAGCGTCGCAGAGTAATGAATTAACTGATGTTCAAAGTAGTAATTTGGTAATCGTGCATAGGGAAATGGAGCGGGCGGCAAACAATGGCACGGACAGTGAAACAATTAGTGAAGAGGGAAGCATTATCGACCGATCGGTCGGCAACAGCTCGCCTCAGGAATCCGAAATGACAGGACACAATTTCGCAAATACTGTAGATTCAGGTTTTGGGTCATCACCGTTTTCTCAAATAAGTCAAGACACATTTTCTGCTTGTCAAAATGTGAATGTTGTCGGTGCAAATGCACTGCCGAAAAGCGTAGAGAAACAGATTCCAGACACTAATACATTATTATTGCAATTAATGCAACAAATGGAACAAAATCAGAGACAAACACAGCAAAAGCTTGAAAAGTTAGACACAATGGAACAAAATCAGAGACAAACACAGCAAAAGCTTCAAAAGTTAGACACAATGGAACAAAATCAGAGACAAACACAGCAAAAGCTTCAAAAGTTAGACACAATGGAACAAAATCTTCAAAAGTTAGACACCACACTTGAACAAACACGTGAAGATTTAACTACTGAGTTGCATAAAATCGAATCGAAATGTCAAAAAGTCTGTAACGACGTAAAAACACAAATTTGTGAGCATTTTCAACCTATTTTTTCGCGGCATGAAAATGCATTACAGAATCACGAAGCAGCCATAAAAGAACTGCAAATTATTGTTCATGAAAATCATGAGACCTTGCAAGCTAAAATTGACTCAGTTGCATCTACCGATTCGGTTACGCAACTTGCAAAAACTCAGGAAAACTTAAAGGACACAGTAGAAAGACACATGGAGGAAATTAGTTCATTATCAGAGAAAGTAGTTGAACTTTCGGATCAGCTAAATAATTTATCTACGAAGGTAGACGATAATCTGAATGACACAAAACCGGTAGTCTTTAATAACACAGAAGAGAGCGAACAAATTAGGAAATTCAAACAAAATCAAAATCAAATCAATACACAGTACAAAAGAGAAATCCGGGAAGTGCAAGATCAGTTGGCACAAGTAGTACAAGAATTACGTATTTCAGAGGACACTCGCGCCCCAATACGGGAAGAGGGACATACAAATACGGAACAGACACAAAATAACACAGGGCATTTCGGAAGTAATGAAAGAAATTGGGAATGTGCACCGAATTTTGAGAGGGAACGGCCGACACGACCTAACAATGACCGATATGCGACTCGCCGACATGATGATTTTGACTATAAGCTGTTCATTACTACACGTAAATTCAAAACATTTAAGAATTCTGGCAACGACATTCATCCACAAGCATGCTGGTGTGTGGCCTGTCTGGATCAGGTGTCTCAGGACTACTGTCCAGCAGAGGACGGTAACCAGGTGTTGATGGAGGTGAACTGAGAGGGTGCACCTCAGCATGCACCTGCATCGCTTTGCGTACTACAGTAGGATTCCGTTAGCCTCCTCCCTGCCAAGTCATCAAAAGTGGTCCCAGGAGATCTCTCGTCACAAGAGCCTTCCTGATGAGTATATGTGCTGCTAGACCTGGCACTCGACATATCCTGGTACATGCTTTCTGTATTTATATGTTCACATATTTAAGATGACACTTTTGACATGAGCAGAGAATTTTTTTAATTATTGGAGGAAGTTACGACGATTTTGAGATTTGACTGAGGTGTTATGATGTTATTTTTACGACGACGATGTGTATTATGCTGCTGAGGTATGTTTATGATTAATAGGCTGAGGCTATATGAGTTATTTGAATATGCTTCATATTTATAATGACGAAATATTGACGAGTGTCGATGGATACGTATATGTGTAATAAGGTAAGGAGTAATGAATAGTGGGTAGGGACTCTTGACTTGTGAAACAGGATGTTGGAAACGAAAGTGACCACCTGCACGTAATGCGTCGCGGGCACCCAGCTGTGTCAGACGCCTGGAGAAAAAGCCATTATTGCGAGCTCTTTTCAGCGGCACAGGTAGAAAAAAAAAAGGGACGTGGGACGTGTCAAACACCTGGAGAACAAGCCATTAGGGTGTGCCTTTCATCGCTAATGCGACACCCTCGTTACTTGAAAACATATGATCACTCGCACTTTGTGCTAATTGCTGAAATGCTTATGAATTGATGGGAAATATTTTTACATCTGCACACCTGATTATGACAAGCGTCTTTCTACGAGAGTTGAGAGAATTTCTACTAACTTATGAAATGTCACATGACTATTGAATGATATTTTTATGCTTTGGTTTGCGTAATTGCTTATTTCATTTGACATCTGTTTTCCAGCTGTGTTGCAGCTTTGCTTTTATAAAATGAAATGCATTTGCTAATGTGAACACTTTCTGTCAACAGATCTATTAAATAATTATTTTATGATCCACATTCTTTAAAAAAGGAGCACTTGGAAAGGAAAGAACAATAAGAAGGAACTAGTAACTGCATTCATAATTTTCTTTTCAAGTAATTGGTAACTTTTTGGTAGAATAACTTCTTGTGGTGCACCACTTTAATTACATAGACATTAAGATGTGAATATACATTTCCCTTATCTGCATTGTTGTTTAGTGTAATATTTTTTCTGCTTGCGCTATGTCATGTTTAGGTATAAGTTGCTGCTGTTTGCCAGGCATAGTGCTACTAAATTTCACATTACATTACTCTGTTAAGCCGGTTTTACAACTGATTTTTTTTGTTGCTGCTCATTGGCTCATATTAGTTGTAATTTTGCGTTTTATTTGTTAATTTAGATTTACTGCTGCTTGCTTTGCACTCTGCATTTTTTTTGGTCATTGCTGTTTGTGTTACATGTTTTGTGCTGCTGCATTGCCTCGTCCCTTAGTTTAGCATCTGAGCTCAGTAGATTTAAGTTAGCTTAAGAGGGGGTAGCCTCTAAGAGAATGAGTTGCGATGAATTGGAAGAAATGCACTGAGAAAACAGGTTTAGGTAGGATTTTCTTGGAAATAAATAATGAGGTAAGAAATATGTGAACATATAAATACAGAAAGCATGTACCAGGATATGTCGAGTGCCAGGTCTAGCAGCACATATACTCATCAGGAAGGCTCTTGTGACGAGAGATCTCCTGGGACCACTTTTGATGACTTGGCAGGGAGGAGGCTAACGGAATCCTACTGTAGTACGCAAAGCGATGCAGGTGCATGCTGAGGTGCACCCTCTCAGTTCACCTCCATCAACACCTGGTTACCGTCCTCTGCTGGACAGTAGTCCTGAGACACCTGATCCAGACAGGCCACACACCAGCATGCTTGTGGATGAATGTCGTTGCCAGAATTCTTAAATGTTTTGAATTTACGTGTAGTAATGAACAGCTTATAGTCAAAATCATCATGTCGGCGAGTCGCATATCGGTCATTGTTAGGTCGTGTCGGCCGTTCCCTCTCAAAATTCGGTGCACATTCCCAATTTCTTTCATTACTTCCGAAATGCCCTGTGTTATTTTGTGTCTGTTCCGTATTTGTATGTCCCTCTTCCCGTATTGGGGCGCGAGTGTCCTCTGAAATACGTAATTCATGTAATTTTTCATGAACTGGTATATTTATATATGATGATATTAAGGTAAATACATTGTTTGTTCTCTATTAATATCTTTCATTTGCTAACTATCCCTATCAGTAGTTAGTGCCTTTAGTAGTTTGAATCTTTTACTTAGCTGGGAGTAGTGGCGCTTGCTGTATTGCAGTAGTGGGAGAAACGAAGATTATTGTGAGGTAAGTGATTTAGTGATTTGTGAAAGGTATAGTTTAATGTTTGTCAGGGCCATTCTTTAGTAGGGAATTTTGAAAGTCAGATTGCGTTGCGCTAAAAATATTGTGTGTTAGGTTAAGCACAGTCATGTAAGAATTGTTGAAAGGGGACGTTTCACCATATATCAGTTTTCAAATTACCTCACAACCAAAAGTAGCAGCCAGTTGACTTTAACTGCTTCTAAATTCTGTCTGATAGTTGTTCTGTGAGGGCAGCAAAATTGTTGGCCCTTATGTTTGGAATTTGGTTTGTGCTTAATTGTGAACAATTTGTTGTTTTGCATCTTAGGCTACGCCAATGGGGAATATAGCAGAAGTAGTGTAGAAAAAGATCAGTTAATTGGTGGCACAGTCACATTAAGCGACAGGCTGGTGTTGTTGGCACTGAGTGTTCTGTTGCCCCGGTGGACAGTCCCTCAGCTGTACCGCCTGCAGTGAGCCCCTGTGTGAACACGCCCACCCACACAGTGTTTCTCTGTGCAGCTCGCCGACCGCCACAGGGGGCGGGTCCACCCCCAACTCTGACAGTCAACCCCACAGCGGCCACAGCCGGACTCCTGCTGCAGCTGCGCCTCCCACGTCAGCCCGACACACCCCTCCACCCGATGACGCAGCCGTCTCTCGCTTCCGGTGAGTTGTGTTGCCACACGTGCCCAAGTCTTACCCTCAGAGTACTGCTTATTTTGGCATTAACCAGCCGATATAGTAAATAAAATAAAAAACAGATTCCTTCAGTTTCTGGATAGAGGTTACAGTTGCCATTAAACATTACTCCTTTCTCACTTTTTTGGCTATGATATTTTGAAGACTGAGCACATATGCAGAAGATTTCTCGTTCTCTGTATTTGCCGTGAGAATTAAGTTCATTTCAGAGTCACTCAACTTTAGTTACGTAGGAAGTGTCACATACAAATCATACCCATTTCCAAAGATTCTTTATATATTGATGTGTTGAATCTAGATTTTGTTTTTAGTGATGATTGTGTGTCTTACAAATTGATTCTGAATTAAATGGGTATGCAAACGGGATGTTTCACACAATTCCACTCAACAAAACTTACGTGAATGGTTGTAGATACAAGTTATTGAAGACACTCAGGAAGAAATGACGAAAGAAAGGTAAACAGAAATAAAAGTAACAATTACAAAGTTATTATTTAGTACCGGTATGAGGATACAGCTTGTTTTGGGTTTGTCTTAAAATGTAATTCGAATATTCCTTAAATGGTTCCCTAGTGAGTTACATCTGTAGTGACTATTGGAAATCTGTGCCGCACTGGAACAGGAACCCAGATTTGCCGCTTATTGCAGGCAGTCTCCTTGAGCAGTCGGCTGCCTGAGTAGACCTCCACTTCTGACTCAGCATCTCATCGACACTTCCACTAGAGTTTATCCCGGGGGACTTGTGGGAAGAGTAGCAAAAGGGAAATCGAATTGGTGGATGTTATCCTACTTCAGCGGATGTACATGAGAACCTCTGGTGGTAGTGTTTGCAAACCACGGGTAATAAACATCATCCACAATGGTAATTCGATCTAGGCCAGCAAACGCACTCAGCTGGTCTAATGGTTGAGGTATCTGCTCTCGAGAAGTGAGAAATGCTGTGGGTGTGGCTGAGTGGAGATGCGTACAGCACTGTATGGATCGTCACTTGTAAAAAAACAGATGGATGATGGAGGTCACAAGGTGTCACGAGTAGTGGGTTTGGTTCACCGAGGAGAAGTTTTGCATAATTCCATGGCATAGTTAACTTCTAGTTTCAGAAATGAGCAACTGACGTGGGCAAAGATAGTTGGTCCTACTGAAAAATATATTGACATCTCACAGTGAACTGATACATTTGCAAGATGACTTCATAGCCTGTGGATTTCAGTATCAAGTATGGACCATTTTATACTTCAGTTTTATATATATCCAACAGCAGTTTCCTCAATGATGATGGTGCCACTAAACCGGAGTTACTAAATACAGTTTTCCTTAATTCCTTCACGAAAAATTATATATTTTAGGTGTTGTGAAACAACTCAAATCACTTAAGAAAGGCAAGTCTTCTCGTCCAGATGGAATACGAATCAGGTTCCTTTCAGAGTATGCAGACACAATAGTGCCTTTCTTAGCAATCATATATAACCGTTCACTTGACGAAAGGTCTGTTCCTAAAGACTGGAAAGTAGCACAGGTTACACAAATACTCAAGAAAGGAAATAGGAGTAACCTATTGAATTACAGACACATCACATATTACTGACCTCAATTTGCAGTAGGATTTTGGAGAATATACTGTACTCGAACATTATGACTCGCCTTGAAGAAAATGACTTATTGACAGATAACCAACACGGATTCAGAAAATATTGTTCGTGTGAAACACAGCTAGCTCTTTATTCCCATGAAGTAATGAGTGCTGTCGACAAGGGATCTAAGATCGATTCCGTATTCCTAGATTTCCAGAAGGGTTTTGATACCATTCCTAACAAGAGACTATTACATGGTGTATACGGCCCGGAAGATCCCGGAAAGACCCAGGAATTTTTTCATCCGCAAGAAAACTGGGAAAAACGGGAATTTTCTAGAATCCCGGGAGATTTTCATTGATGTAGTTTTCAGTTAATTTTTTGTCATTTTGACTGGTAATAACCGATACTCTAACAAAGGACATTACTGTATCCCGCTACTGCAGAATAATACTGCAGCAACAAAATATGAACGAGGGAATGAAATATAAATTCCAAAGGAAATGCTTCATATATAAACAAAAAACACACAGTGCTCATACAGGCGTCTGCCAACAGCAAAATGTGTGAAAGGCTGTAGGAAGACAATGCAGTGCTTCGTAACAACAAATTACCTCCGATGAGCGTTAAGTCACAACTGTTTACATTAGATTCATTTAAGCAGTTACGAGCGGAATCACGCGCATGAGCAGTTGAGTCGCTTCTGAGTAGTAGCTTCTCCCGCTTCTGGAAACAGGAATGTCGCTGTTGGTTGTGCAGCAAACGAGAGTATCTGAACCGGGCGCCAATTTCGGCGGTGAGGGGGGGGGGGGGGGGAGGCAAATTCGTAGTGTTGAGGAAAAATAACCTTGTTTCACAAAGCACCTAGCATCTAGCGCACATTGGTCTATCGATTATTCAAAAGAGTTTGAAGCTCATCCCTGTTGCTTTTTGAACATTTTGGATCACATTCTAAGTTGATTTCTGAATGAATCGTAAGGTTATTTTTGAATGCGTGCATAGTGTACGTGACGTACCTGCCAGGGCAATCCTAGTCGCATCTGGAAATAAACTTTCCTGCAGACAAAAGGGGGCGGGGCTACACGAGCTGAGTGGAATAAAGCCGCACGGGTGAATGTAGTATGTGTGTGTGTATGTGACTGACTGGTATGCAGATGATGAGCGAATAGCTACGTCCATAGATTCAGACTACCAGAGTGGAAATGAACAACTAACAAGAATAACAGATAAGAAATATTAACGTATTATCTTGTCGCTGTATCAAAGAAAATTAAAGTTTGACAGAAAGTTTTTGACCAGGTCGCTAAAGTAGAGGGCAAGTTGTACATTTCCTGGTTACCAGCCGCTTAAGTTCCATTCTGGGAGTAGCGCGGAAAACGCGTTGTACGAACACGTAATAACGCCTAACCGGAGAATAATCGCTGGATAATTACTAAACCGGTGATTCTGGCAGAGTTAGTAGAGTTAACTGGAGAATGAGCTTTGACAATGATAGGAATAGTTAGAGAATTAGGGATGAGAAGTTTTTGTTAGAACGAGGAAGGAGAAGAAACGGGGCGATTCCAAATTTATACAAAAATTTCGTACTACTACTTTTCTACTTTTCGAGCACATGCTTAAGAAACTGGAGCTTATGAATGAAAGATGAAACTTTTTCCTAACATAAAGCCTTTTGCTTGTAGTAGGCCAAACAGGCATTTAATATTGGTACTTGGCGAGTTATATTCTGCCGTATTATAAAAATGACCGTTATTACCAAAACAATCTCGCTTGTTTGGTGTTTGTTACAGTTGCTGCAATATTAGAAAGGCCTATTTTCTTTCGTCCTGCAAACAGTGACAATAGACGTAATGAGATCGAGAAACCACACCAGTCTTTGGTACTATTTGTATTAAAAGCTTTTTGAGTATTAGACAACGACATTTCGATTTTTCATGTAGCAAAACATTTGACGAATTTTGATGAGGTAACAGATTCTTTCGCAGAAAGGAAAGCACGGCATGTAAAGGTAGAGCAAGATTAGTGAGAAAAGAACGCAAGGATTGAAGAAATCTGTACTGTCTTGCTTGTCTCTTGTCTTATCTGGTTTTGTGTATCCTATATTTCATTTTGTCACCCAGAACAGAAAGTTATTAGCTATTAGGCAATAAAGAATCCAAATTTTCTGAAGAGTTCTTCGTCTTCCGGTTACAAATAATTCCATCCAGTATTAATTGCAAGGTTATTTTGTTTAAAATCAAAGGAGATTTTAATTTTCGCTGTCCTGAATGTAGTTCGATGGCATCCGTTACAAAATACTGACTTGAGTTCCACAGAGTGAAATACAGTGACGTGCGATAGGAGAACGCTGTGTGAAGAGGCGTGGCACTGCACTTCGGCACACTTAAGGCCAAATAACATGTCTTATATTTTCTCGAACACGTATGTTTTTGTTTCAAATTTTTCAGAATGATGTGTTTTACAAGGTGCACATAGGGTACTTTTGAAAATTCGATTTTTTTTAGTATTGACCCGGTTCGTAAATATCGTAGATCCGAGGCTGACGCGCAGAGAGGTATGAATTATAGTGGGTAGTCTCCACGTGACCCGTGTTAACGTTCAGTGATTTTGCTGTTTCTCCTTCGTTTACTCTCGCGTCACAGTGATTTTGCTGTTTCTCCTTCGTTTACTCTCGCGTCAAATGAAAGCAAAACGGATATCTTTGGCCGGGAGGTATCAAAAATGGCTCTGAGCACTATGGGACTCAACTTCTAAGGTCATTAGTCCCCTAGAACTTAGAACTAGTTAAATCTAACTAACCTAAGGACATCACACATACCAATGCCCGAGGCAGGATTCGAACCTGCGACCGTAGCGGTCTCGCGGTTCCAGACTGCAGTGCCTAGAACCGCACGGCCACTTCGGCCGGCCCGGGAGGTATCAAGTGAATGAAAATAAATTCACATAATTACTGAAGGCTGATATACATTATTAGTTTCAGACTTTATTTTATTTCCAAGTTTCTGACAGTCAAGCCTAAATCGCCTTGCAGAACAATGAAGTTATTTTTGTCTGTTTGCTAAAGAAATTTGGCTTTTATTAACCTTTCCTGCAGAGGCATCCAATGTATTTGAAACGAAATTTTTAATTCCACAGTACTGGCTAGTTTCAACTGGTCGCTGCATTTCAAGTGCAAGTTTTCATCTCCTAGCAGGTATGGCATTATGCCATAATAATGAACCAAACATGAGATAATGCAGTACTGGTACTCCAAGAAAATTTACATCTGAATCTGGACATACGAATGTGCGCTTTAAGTTGCAGTTTAAATGTGCACATTTTAGTATGGTTCACGAAATTCTGATCTCTTGGAGTACCCTGTGACGTCTTACTGCTTTTACAACGTAATGTAAGATCTTTTAATGTTTTACACGTACGTGCATACGGGCTTCCTACGTCATGTTAGCTGCGCAAGCGCGGGGCGCCTCTTACCTGGCGCTCTCCGGCAGCTGCTGGAACGAACCTGTTTCCAGCAGGTCGTGGAAAAATATTGCTAATGCTGGTTTGAAAAGCGTTACTTTCAAAGTAAATATCCTTTAACGTAAGTTGGACTATGCGCGAGGATGTACCATGAAATTCTTAAATCACAGTGTGTTTCACTCCATTTAAAAATCAAGTCTTTGATGACAAGCCATTTACAAGAATTTCGAACCCTGGAGATCAGACATTTATGTCATTATTAAAAATTTTACTGCCACATTTGTGTGATGTATCTTAAAGTGTAACACGCGCAAAAAATCAACATTATATCGAAAGACTAGCTTCTCTTGCAGCTTATTAACCTTTGTGCGCAATATTATATGTGGAAGCTTTGCTTTTCTTGTAGCAACACTATGTATGTTAATGTAAGCCATTAACTCGTGTGTTACCGCTGCTTAACAGGGGTGTTGCTATTGGCTGACTACGTCACGCGCCCTATGCCCTGAATACTCGCTGTCATGAGCTGGCGAGATCACGTGACATGAGCTGTGACTGCCTTACAAAAGCGCATCGCAATCTCGATTTCAGTGATTCGGAAAGTAAAATGCGGTGTTTGGTGGAATTCCAGTGTGTGCTGTCGTTATACGAAAATACGCAACGTACATGTTGCTGCACATCAAAGATATTTCCAAAATGTATCTTTATCCCTGAGTTTCGTTTTCTAAAGTGTCGGGAAATTCTACGCCCATGTCCAAAACCATAACCATTCAAAGGATTGATAAGTTTTGCACTTCCGAGGGAAAATATACTGGCACTTAAGACGGAAAAAGTGTTTTCACGTGGGAGAGTGTATTTTTAAGCGGGAAATCCGGGAAAAATCCGGGAATTTTTTCCTTGTCCACGTATACATCCAGTATTAATCAGATTTGATACGTATGAAGTATCGTCTGTATTGTGTGACTGGATTCTTGATTTCTTCGCAGAGATGTCACAGTTCATAATGACAGACGGCAAATCATAGAGTAGAATAGAAGTCACATACGGCGTTCCGCAAGGTAGTGTCATAGGCCCTCTGCTGTTCCTGATTTACATAAAGGGTCTAGGTGATAATCTGAGCTGCCCCTTAGACTGTTTGCAGAAGATGCTGTAATTTCCAGTAAAATCATCAGACGATCAATTCCAATTACAAAATGTTCTAGAGAGAATTTCTTTATGATGCAAGAAGTGGCAATTGGCACCAAACAAAGAAAACTGCAAGGTCATCGACGTGGGTACTAAGAGAAATCCGCAAAATTTTTGGTATACGATAGATCGCACTAATCTGAGGGCTGTCAATTCGACTAAATACCTAGGAATTACAATTATGAGCAACTTAAATTGGAATGACCACATAGATAATATTGTGGGAAAGGCGAAACAAAGACTGCGCTTTGTTGGCAGAAACTTAGAAGATGCGACAAACCTACCAAAGAGAGCCTACATTACACTTGTACGTCCTCTGCTGAAATATTGCTGCGCGGTGTGGGATCCTTACCAGGTACGATTGGCGGAGGACAGCGAAAAAGTGCAAAGAAGGGCAGTTCGTTTCGTGTTATCGCGCAATATGGATGAGAGTGTCACTGATATGATACGCGAGTTGGTGTGGCAGTCACTGGAACAAAGGCGGTTTTCTTTGCGACGAGATCTGTTTACGAAATTTCAATTGCCAGCTTTCTCTTCTGATAAAAAATATTTTGTTGACATCCACCTATGTAGGGCGAAATGATAAACATAATAAAATAAGAGAAATCAGAGCTCCAATGGAAAGATTGAGGTGTTCCTTTTTCCTACGCGCCATTTGAGAGTGGAATGGTAGAGAAGTAGTATGAAAATGGTTCATTGAACCCTCTGCCAGGCACTTCAGTGTGATTTGCAGAGTAACCTTGTAGATGTAGATGTTGATTCCCTCCTGTATAGAGATTCAAGTACTTTCTGCTTTGATTGACCAAGATAATCAGCTGCAGATATCGACTTTGGAATCCACTGAACATTTAAAACACTCCTGCAACTCAGGCAGGCAACAGAAGCACACCCATTTCGACTGGCAGTCATGGAAGACACAGAGAATTAGTGTTGAAACTATATCAGGAGCAGGCAACAAACATAAATTTTTCAATTTTCGTGCATACAAATCATGCGGGTAATAACGCGTAATTTGGCACAGGAAGTACATAGCTAAAAGTAAAAAATTTTTAAAAACGCTCAATATAAGATGACACACACCTACATGTGCTACATGCACACTGAAAACATCATTGATAGTGCCGAATTGTATACTTAGTGTCCAGGATAATAGTATTAATCGTGCACCACATGCTGATATCATGTGCTTCACTTGCGACTTCAACTTGCGACGTCATCAAGTATACCTGAACTATGCATGTTGTTGGTTTGCTTTTGATTCTCACGAGAACATATCTATACTCACTTTCTGCTCTGCCTTTCTATTGATACTGAATCCTACTGCTGTTGCTACTACCCTATTCTCATGTGACCAGAAATCCGTTTCTTATTTTCTGGCTCCCAACCACATTTGAACTCCTCACTTTCCAGCTCCCGAATCATTGAATGTTATCCTTTCGTTGGTTACTCAACCTTTTTCTCGTGGTCACCTCCCTCTTGGGCCTCCTCGCCTGGAGTTTGAATGGGGGACTAGTCTTTTGCCAATGGAGAGACCGTTATGGCTCTTATTGAATCACATACCACATGTCATGTTGATGCACGTTATGTATCTTTATGCAGTGGTTTACATTGCCTTCGGTATCCTCACGTTGTTGATCATTGCCAATTCTTCCTCATTTAGGAGCAGTTTCAGACCTCAAGGGAAAGAGAGTGCCCTGAACCTCTGTCGGCCCCTCCGCCCTCTTTGGAAAGGCTGTTGGCTGAAAGAGGGTGACACGCGATGCTGGAAGTCTTCAGACACCGATGCTGATGATTGTTATTCAAAATTCAAGTGATGGTGAGGTTCAAACCTGGGACTGAGGATTTTCCTGATTACTAGAAAAGACACTACCCCTGGGTGACTGGCCCCAAAGAGCAGGGTATGACTTCCTGAGATATCCAGTAAAGCAGGAGCTATGAGCACTGAGGCTAGTCATGCACACTGGGGGCAAACAAGAAAAGAACACTCCAGCCAGCACAATAACATTGTCACACTCAAGGCTGTGCCTTACAATCACATTTCCTTCTCGTCTCTGTTCAGCTATCACCCCGAATTTTTTCCGTGCATTCCCTTTTACAAAGCAGACAGGAAATCTCTGCCCCCCCCTGTCTTTTTTGAAGTTCCATGTGGCGTTACCAGAGGTCGTCCAGGGAATCCTATCAGGTTTCCTGCTACGGGCATACAGCAGATTATATTCGCAGTCCACCTACAGGTGTACGACATATCTCCCACAACGTCAGTATTGATATGACATTTTCATCCAGCTATCATTTGTTGCCTCTGTCTCTCGGATACATATGCTCCATACAAGTCTATTTTCTTTTTAAATTAAAAAAAAATCCATATTCAATAGACTACAGGTTACTTCGCAAGTTGTAAAAGTTGTCCATCAGATAAAATTGCATACACTGCGTAATCCGTTTTTTTCTTTTAATGGTGGCCTCTACTGCAAACTGCTCAACACGAAAATTGTTGTTTATGAAACACATCACCACTGCTGTCTTTTCAATTAATCGAATTGGGGAGACATTACATGCATATATGTCTCCGAGCTGATAGTCCGTGCTGCTGGAAACGACGTCGAACTGTTCGTGCAGATGGTTGTTGTCTTGGAAACGTCCCCATCCGTTGACACAGGGATCGAGACGTGGCTGCACGATCCATTACAGCCGTGCGGATAAAATGCCTGTGATCTCGACTGCTAGTGATACGAGGCCGTTGGGATCCAGCACGGCGTTCCGTATTACCCTCCTGAACCCACCGATTCCACATTCCGGTAACAGTCATTGGATCTCGATCAACGCGAGCAGCAATGTTGCGATACGATAAACCGCAATCGCGATAGGCTGCAATCCGACCTTTATCAAAGTCGGAAACGTGATGGTACGCATTGCTCCTCCTTATACGGGTCATCACAACGTTTCACCAGGCAACGCCAGTCAACTGCTGTTCGTGTATGAGAAATTTGTTGGAAACTTTCCTCATGTCAGCGCGTTGTAGGTGTCTCCACCGGCACCAACCTTGTGTGAATGCTCTGAAAAGCTAATCATTTGCATGTCACAGCATCTTCTTCCTGTCCGTTAAATTTGGCGTCTGTAGCACTTCATCTTCGTGGTTTAGCAATTTTAATGGCCAGTAGTGTATTATTCAGACAACATACTGCATCACTAGAAATACGTCTTCTCGCCACGCGAACTAAAGACAGTCTCTCTAATTTAGATTTTTTCACAGTTTTCGGAAAATATTGAAGTTGCTTTTTTGAATTTGTACTGAGGCATAATTTTACTTTCATTGTGTAAACGATTGTTGTCGCTTTTTGAACTTTAATCAGGTGCAATGTTTAATTTTGACTGTGAGGCAAGTATATGTGGCACCCATTGCCCCGGGGGGATGGGCGGTTTGAATGGAATAAGACGATTTCAAATGTGAAGAAACAGGACACCTGTTGCGTTACACAATTTTTATCGAAACTAGTGTGCTCTTTCTTCACATCGACATTCTACAAAATCGGACGTTTAAAATGATCAAAAGTGTAAATGACAACACTGGTCGCTGCAATGAACTGAGGGAACTGCTGACGTAATCGGCGCCCCGCGCTACCAACAGAAACGGCAAACTTTTAGATTCGCCTCACAGTTTTGGCACTACAGCTGCAGGGTCGCTGGCGCAGAAACGAAAAAGCAGGGAAGTCGACGTGAAGTGTTGCGGACAAATCTGATACGTGACGATACCGAACGATGGACCCACGACATACCTTTCCGTGTGTCACCTACATGCAGTTACCGTAGCTAGCACGGTGGTTATCGGGAGGTGTGAATGCGCGTCGTTTCCCTTTCAGTTCTTGCTCTGAGGGGGATAGCTTGTTGATGTACAGAGTATTCAATAATAAATCAGTACTCCAACGTACAGCTCTAAAAACCGGCAGTGTACTTACAACGTGCAGCCCATATTTTTATAGGCAGGCACGTTGATGATTTTGTGCTGATATATCAATCCTTTTCTCGATACATCGGATACTGCACATTTTAAAAATATCAAGTCATAGGCAAGCTCTATCATTCCGCAATCGAAGTCTGTTGAAACCCATCGTGCGGCCATCAAGACGTCGGAAGCCCTTTCCCAGGAGTCACCTCAGTAGAGGTGACAGCGGCGCCAACGCGCTGCCCTTTTATACCTTGCCTACGCGACACTGCTGCCATCTGTATGTGTAGATATCGCTATCCCATGACCTTCTGTCACCTCAGCCTGTCTCTGCCTGGAAGCACCCGGGTGGTTCTACAACGCAAAAGGCCTGCTGTCAGTTAGAAATTAGAAACTACTCGAAATTGTACGTAGACGGAATAGATTTTAAATAAGCTAAACATTTATTCAAAATAACTGATGCCTTGTCATCCACAAACTAAATAAATTCCTTAGTGAAGTGTGTTTTTGCAGTTTAATTAACAATATAGTCAAATTGCACACCATCGACTGCTAGGCACATTTGGAATGGCTGTTTGAGAGAGAGAGATGAACTGGACAAACTACATTGGATGATATGTCGTCGTGTGGTCTGGCGCATATAATGTGACATACTTGGTGTTCATGACACTCTTATCTTTCAGTGCTCAGGCGAAAACACTTGCTATTGGGTGGAGCGCCATGACGTCACGACGAGGACCCTGGCGCGGCGCAGCCGTATGCTTACACGGCAAATGCGCCGCATCACAGACTCGGTGCCATGTTACTCATTCATTTTACTTTTGCTTTCGTTCGATACGCATCTGTAAAAGTCAAAACCAGGGGCATGACAGGTTTTGTAAACATTAACAGTAAATAAATGATAATTAAGTTGGAAAATAACTCGCTCGTTTGATGAGGAAGCAAATACGAATGCAGTCTGTTTCTACTGCCGTTTACCAGACGGCGATGCAATTCATAACTGCTTCCTCTTTGCGGCACATTTCTTCATTGCTTCCATCTTTGCTTCTTGATTGAGATGCCTAATCGTTATAAATATTCTCGTTTTTACATAAAGAGTAATAACTGCTTCATGAACCTCAGGAAACTTTTGTTTTGTAATAGACCACAGAGACTTTACGACATTTTTTTGTTTACACAGTCCATTTCCGTGAAAAGCAGCAAATTCTTCTTCAAACAGCAACACTGTTGTTCTCCCATGCTGGCGTTGGAGTGTAAAGACCACCACGAGATGTAATTGATATCCAGTCTGCAGCATGATGTCCTTCACTTTTTGCTGCTGGAAAGCCTAGTGATTTATCAATGTTGTGGCACTTAATGCAATATAGCCTGAAATGTATTTTACCGCATCTGGAAGAACATCTGAGGTTACAGAGTCGTGCCCCATTGTTACCACATGTCACTAAATTTTCTTCCACATTCACAGTTTCTGGGATTTCTCGTAGTGGCGCTTCGTCAGCAACATACACACAGAGCTCACTGGTAATGAAACTTAGGGATGCAGGATCCGGGTCGACGTCACACTGGGAAGACTCCGTGTTCAATTCTTTAGTAACTGGTGTGTTCCCAGAGAGAGAGAGAGAGAGATCACTTGCATTATCTGTCAGTATAAGGAGACTTACCCTGTTCCCTACTTCAAAAGGTGTAGGATTGTTATGAAATATACCTAATCTTCGTACCCTAGGAAAAAAGCTTTCCACGCAATCTTGATTCAGCCTACAAGTCAATATATAGCTAACTTTCATACTTTTCAGACTTGCGAAAAGACCAAAGGGAGATTTTATTTAAGCTATAAAACCTTTTTGGAAAGGCAACATTCTTTCTTTGTAACCAACGCACATTGCTGGACAGATATCAAAGAATCTGTTAAGCATTTTCTCGAAGTCAGAGATTCATTCTAAAGCCTTTATGCAGGGGGAGCATTCATATTTTGGAACTCTTTAGAGTTCAAGACATCAAAGACGTTGTTAAGGATTTCAATAAAATTGCTTTCAACGTCTTCATGAAGAACATACTTCAAAGCCTGAGCTGTTTGTCGTGAAAATAGTCGCGCTGCCATCTGTACATTCTGCCTTGCTTGTCGAGTTATGTTTAAGTGCACTTCAGTAATGTGGTGTGTTATCGTTAAGTCACTCTTCTGATGTTTTAAAAGTTCCTGTAGAGCTGCCCGAGATATTTTGGACCCATCAGGTAGCGTAATGCCTGTATCCAAGAAACGATTCAGTAATAACTTTAACCGATGTGGTACATCAAAGAAAACCCATACATTCGTGGTGTCGTCTGCTTGATTTACGAAATAAGTTCTTTCTGTATCGACAGACAGTTCCTCCCAAACTTTTATATTTTTTCCGCCCATATCACACGTCCCAGCAACAACACCGATTCCTGATTCCTCAACTACCTTAATGATGCTCTGAAGCAAATTACTGGTAATCAGTGTCAAAATCATAGTAAACTGGTGGTTTCCACTGCTTCCACAACCCACGTATCATGCAAACTTGTACATTGGAATGTGGTCCGACTACTACGTCTGCAGACGAATCGTAACATGTGCGGCCATCAAAATTGATTTCGTCAAATGTCAGAACTGCTTGTCTCTCTCTCGAGTAGTAAAAGTGTGTGACTTGGCTTTCAATAAATGCAGGATATCTTCAAGAATACCCGGTCTGTGTTTAAATTCCTTCGTCCGTTTCTGAAGAGTTGGCCTGCACGGCAAAGGAATTTTTCGCTTTCGCAAATAAGTGTATGCTTTAGGTGACAGAGCTCTTAAAGTTAATGCATGGGATGTCCTCTGAATTCCACTTTACCCTTTTATTTTCGTTTAATAGGCATCTTATTTGCGCCAGTGTAAAACAATTTGACAATACACTATTTACACTTTTGTGCAATGTTGCTTTTTCTTTCACGTCAGATGACTTTTCTGCCCGCTTCAGCGAAAGAACACGTCGGAGATCTTTCGTTTTACTTCGTAAGGCTGATTCACATTTTTTAGTGCCGCTTCTTTCTGTGCATTCAATCTCGGCCCTCAGTTCCTTAATTTCCAAATTCTTATTAAATACACTCCTGGAAATTGAAATAAGAACACCGTGAATTCATTGTCCCAGGAAGGGGAAACTTTATTGACACATTCTTGGGGTCAGATACATCACATGATCACACTGACAGAACCACAGGCACATAGACACAGGCAACAGAGCATGCACAATGTCGGCACTAGTACAGTGTATATCCACCTTTCGCAGCAATGCAGGCTGCTATTCTCCCATGGAGACGATTGTAGAGATGCTGGATGTAGTCCTGTGGAACGGCTTGCCATGCCATTTCCACCTGGCGCATCAGTTGGACCAGCGTTCGTGCTGGACGTGCAGACCGCGTGAGACGACGCTTCATCCAGTCCCAAACATGCTCAATGGGGGACAGATCCGGAGATCTTGCTGGCCAGGGTAGTTGACTTACACCTTCTAGAGCACGTTGGGTGGCACGGGATACATGCGGACGTGCATTGTCCTGTTGGAACAGCAAGTTCCCTTGCCGGTCTAGGAATGGTAGAACGATGGGTTCGATGACGGTTTGGATGTACCGTGCACTATTCAGTGTCCCCTCGACGATCACCAGTGGTGTACGGCCAGTGTAGGAGATCGCTCCCCACCCCATGATGCCGGGTGTTGGCCCTGTGTGCCTCGGTCGTATGCAGTCCTGATTGTGGCGCTCACCTGCACGGCGCCAAACACGCATACGACCATCATTGGCACCAAGGCAGAAGCGACTCTCATCGCTGAAGACGACACGTCTCCATTCGTCCCTCCATTCACGCCTGTCGCGACACCACTGGAGGCGGGCTGCACGATGTTGGGGCGTGAGCGGAAGACGGCCTAACGGTGTGCGGGACCGTAGCCCAGCTTCAAGGAGACGGTTGCGAATGGTCCTCGCCGATACCCCAGGAGCAACAGTGTCCCTGATTTGCTGGGAAGTGGCGGTGCGGTCCCCTACGGCACTGCGTAGGATCCTACGGTCTTGGCGTGCATCCGTGCGTCGCTGCGGTCCGGTCCCAGGTCGACGGGCACGTGCACCTTCCGCCGACCACTGGCGACAACATCGATGTACTGTGGAGACCTCACGCCCCACGTGTTGAGCAATTCGGCGGTACGTCCACCCGGCCTCCCGCATGCCCACTATACGCCCTCGCTCAAAGTCCGTCAACTGCACATACGGTTCACGTCCACGCTGTCGCGGCATGCTACCAGTGTTAAAGACTGCGATGGAGCTCCGTATGCCACGGCAAACTGGCTGACACTGACGGCGGCGGTGCACAAATGCTGCGCAGCTAGCGCCATTCGACGGCCAACACCGCGGTTCCTGGTGTGTCCGCTGTGCCGTGCGTGTGATCATTGCTTGTACAGCCCTCTCGCAGTGTCCGGAGCAAGTATGGTGGGTCTGACACACCGGTGTCAATGTGTTCTTTTTTCCATTTCCAGGAGTGTAGTTCAGTGGGTGCATGAACGCAATCTGTACCTGGGGGTCAACCGAACACCCCCCCCCACCCCCCCCCCCCACCCCCCCTCGGTGACACAGTTTCTAAAGCCGTCAAAGCTCACTTTTGCAAACTTCTTGCTCCACAGCGTTGTGCACGACTTCTGGATCCCTAAGGAATGAATTTGATTTTAATTTTATTATTCTTCAAATTATTTACCGAGTAGGCCTACTATTCCTAAAATTTTGGACCAAGTACTATGCAACTGCATTAATTTCTCACTAAAAATCAGATCAATTGACAAAAGCGATTAAATATCACCAGCATAAGCGGCTACAATAGCCTAGTTATTGTTACACAAGTAAATGTAAACAAATTACGCGAAATATGATGATTTTGTCATTTGAACTATATACTAGCTTTAAAATAGTTAACATATTGAGAATACTTAAAAAAACGGCTATTTCTAAGACAAATGTAGCTATTATATCCAGGAGGAAAAGCAAATACACTTGAGCAACATTATTTATTGCCTTTACAATATAGCGAGTCATTCACTCCCGTAAAGCAATATAGCAATGCGTCAAGAAGCATTGCATTTATGTGAATTCGTTTGTATTACGGTAATTTTTCAGTTCCAATTATTGAGTGTTATGTATGTGCAGACGTCTTACCCTTTCGTTTGCATCACCGGTTTCCACAATTTCTTGTCCACGCCAGTTCGGAATGTTTATGCAGGGGATTGCTGCTGGTGATAACTTCTTCCTTGAAGGTAACCCTAGAAGCTCATTTCTCCAATCCCGTTCATAATCTTCTGGCCGGTAATGAGCTGACCACACACGTGCAGGTTTCACATTCGCTTTGTCCTTGCGTTTGCATCGAACTATCCATTCACGTCGCAAGTGCTCATCCTTGGGAAAAACGTGATACGTAACGTCCGTCGTCGTCCGAGCACTATTAATGCAATGTTGCCGCGGCACACTCACAGCGAGCCTTGCTCGTGGCTCTCTCAAAACTGGATACTCGGCGCTGCAGCCTCCTCTCCTCCCCTCTCCGTGACGTCAAGGCGCGTGTGAGGGCGTCCGAGTGTTTTTTTACTCGCTTGGGGCCGGAATGGCCTGCCTGCTTTTCCTATATGCCTCGGTTCCGAAATGCCGTGCCGGCACTTCCGCGGCGCGCGCCTTAAATCGGTGGCGACGCACTGTGCAGACCCATCCGGGCAGCGTTCATTTTTAGGTAAATGAGTTGGCACCACTGCAAGACAGCAGACGATAGCCACCTCCCGAAACACAGGAACAGAAATCAAAAGCCAGGGTTGCTGCATCTATTACAAATATACGTCATAACCGAATGCCTGTTCATCTGAATGCATTTTCATCTACAATTCCCTCCTAAATGGATGGATATATTCCGAAGTGATTATAAACGAAATGGGGTGTAATTATACTGGACAACTGAAGACTTGCTTCTATTGTGTTTCCTCTAAGAGGTAAAAGTTCCCCTTGATTGGGTGGATTGAAGCGTAACCATTCTTGTGATACGAGGAGTGCTCAGAAGTAACGGGAAACTCGCCATTTCACGCGTTTTACTCAGATTCCTACTTCCTTTTTGTCATTGTGTGTACAACGTTCTGCGTATCTATTATTTAGTGTGTTGTCAGGTGTTAGAAAGGTTACTGGTATTTTAAGAGTATCAGTGATTATTTGTTTACTGTAAAAACAGATTACCGCATTTGTATTAAATTTCGCTATGAGAACAGATTAAAATTCATCATGGTTTTAGAAATATTATATACTGCTTTTGGTGAGTATACTACGAGTGAAATAGGTGTTTACGGCCGGTATAAACATTTCGAAGAAGATGAGGATGACGAGAAGGTCATAATAGAAGACGAACTGAGAGTCAAAGCAAACGATGCGTAAACCAACAGTCAATCGTCTCGGTGACGGATGGCCGAGACCAGTGAAATGTGAATGTTACGTTTCTGACAGCAATCTTCGGTTTTAACAGTACAGTGCACCACGACTCCTCGTCCCAAGATGAAACGGCCAGTAGGCAGAACTTCTCACCAGGTCAACCCCGATGGCTTGAAGCAACGCGGAAAGAAGTCCGGCTTTGTGGCGGAACAGTTCACCGTTTCTGCACTACGATAACGCACCTGCTCACACTTCGTTGCGTGCTTGTGCATGTTTGGCTAGAAACAATACTGTAGTGATGTCCTTGGCCCCACGTACGCTCCATGTGACATTTGTTCCCAAAAATAACGACAAACCTTAAAGAGCTGTCTTTTACATAAAAGATGACATTCAAACTGCACATCTGAGAGAACTAAATGCTACCGTAAGGATTGTTCCAGAACAGTTTTAAGCATTGGACGAACCACTGGAATAAATGTATAATATGTAATGGGAAATATTTTTGTGAAGACGATATTGGTGTAGACTAATAAATAAACCAAGTATTGGTTTCACTGTTGCTTGCACTATCATATTGTCCATTTTGGTGCCAACGTCATGACCCTCTCATAGTCTTCTAAGAGAAATGTCGTTGCTTCACCACCCAAGTTTCGTCGATAGAAAAGAGTTCTGTTAATTTCCTGACTTGTATAAAGTATCTGCATCGCCAGTCAGTCATCACTTCTCTCTAGAGGGATGTTTCCTTTACTTAGAGGTCTGTTCGAAGTAAACCGCATTTCATGCAGTGTCTTACACTAAACAGCTTTCTTGCAAGGAAAATTATTTTTTTGTTTTGTTTTTACGGCAACAACTAATTTGTGTAATGTCAGCACTACTTTTTAGCCATACAAAAGTCACTATGGTTGAGCAAATTACCGATTTTGAGAAGCTGCCTGCAATGATGGGTTTATTCCCCAAATTTCTTAGTGGTGTTTCTTGGCAGTTCTGGCAAACCGTGTGGTTTATTTTCAGGTGCCTTTCTGATGCGTCCAGTAGCGGCAAGGCTGACTTTTGTGTGAACTACAATCCTTTTCTTTGAGACGGGGAACATTAGCCCCCAGTTCTTTCTGTGCCGACTCTTTAATACAACCCGTGATTGCGATAGAGGTGACTGAGCCATTTTTACCCCAAAGATCGCAATTATTTGCATTGTTCAGATTTTCCTGTGATGTGGTGCGCTTGTCGATCATCTCTGAATAACATATTCGTACATGGCCACAGAGCATTTCACACGGTGGATTACAGTCGAACGTTGAAGGAGATAGAAACGTATGGAATCAGTTCCCATGTATGTGAGTGGACCTCAGCTCTTAAGTGACAGAACCCAGTATGTTGTCCTCAGTGGCGAGCGTTCGCCAGAGGCAGGAGTGCTCCAGAAAAGGGTGGTGGGACCGCTGTTACTGTCTGTATACATAAATGATCTGGTGGACAGGTATCTGCAGCTATTGGCTGACTGTCCCCTAGTGTACAGTAAGATGTCGTCGTTGAGTGAGTGTAGGAGGACACAAGGCGAGTTGGACAAAATTTCTAGTTGGTGTGACGAATGGCAGCCATCTGTAAATGTAGAGAAACATTAGTTGATGCAGGTGAGTAGGAAAAACAAAACAGCAGTAGAGGTGTTCCGCTAGACACAGAGGCGTCGCTTAAATGTCTGAGCGAGAGTTCGCAAAGCGATACGAAATGCAACGAGGTTGAGAGGGCTGTGGAAGGGAAGGTGGGAGGTCGACTTTAGTTTGTTGGGATAATTTTAGGAAAGTGTGGTTGGCCTGTAGATGAGGCTGCATGTAGGCCGCTGGTACGACCTATTCTCGAGTACTGCTAGAGTGTTTGGTATTGGCAACAGGTAGAATTAATGGACGACAGCTGTAGGACTGAGAGCTGAGCTCCTAGATTTGCTACCGGCAGTTTCGAGTGGCGCAGAGGTATTGCGCAGAAGCTTCAGGAACTCAAATCTGAATCACTGGAGGGGAGGCGAAATTCTTTTCGAGGAACTCTGTTGAGAAAATTTAGAGAACCGTCTTTCGAGGCTGACTGCAGAACAATTCTAGTTTCGGCAATGTACACTTGATACAAGGCGTGTGAAGATAGGGTGAGAGGCGTTGTCGCTCGTACAGAGGCATAGAGGCAGTCGTTTCTCCCTCGCTCTACTTGGGAGCGGAACGGATAAAGCAGATGACTGCAGCCAGTTAGGATAACTTTTTATGTGTACCAGTTACTACTTTTGTTTCGTATGGTTGCTGCTCCACCTACATCGATTATTTTGTACTGGATGCAGCAGTTTTATTACCTCTGTAGCTTCTAGTTAGTATTTCACTTGCCTTTGGAGCTTCTTATTGGCTCTCTCGCTTGGGATTAGCCTTTGACTTGCATCAGCTGTGGGGAGAGGTTCTCGCGACATTGGTTAAAGTTCAGCAATGCCGGATCTATACAAGTATTTTGATTTTTGTAAGTGAACATGCAATAATCAATTAACACTGTCTGCTTCTATTTCTTACAGACACCTGATTTCTTTCTGGCATGATCTAAATTTATGCACAGCATTAGATACAGGAAATACAGTACTTTCTTGAGACTGGTCTAATGTTACGGTTTAAGTGTTTCTACTGCTACTGAAACAGAAATTTTACTCGAGAGCAACATAGTTGGTGTACGTTTACAGTTCCGAAGACCTTTTTAACTATAAATGTAAAGTGTTACACTGCCTGTAGCGGTGTGTAACTTGGTTTGTGTCCAGAATTTTCAAAAATTGCAAAAAGTTACACAAAGTTAACATGACTGAGTATAGTAGTGGTACAGCATACCCTCTGCCACACACCATATGGTGGGTTGCAAAGGGTGTAAGTAGATGGAAATGAATGTTCCAGTGGATGTATCTCTTGTTGCATGCATGATTATATGAGCACATGTGATGATTATTATGCAGCGGGTAGGTAGTGTGTGTGTGTGTGTGTGTGTGTGTGTGTGTGTGTGTGTCTCAGGGAGAGTCGAGCTGGTGCCCTTGTTGTATTTGAAATATGTCGACCAACTTCTTGTGTACGAAGCAGTGACTTTTATATCTTTTGTCGGTATGTCAGAAAATTTCCATGTTACTGGTCTGAATCACTTAGCTATCTGGTGAGGAAATTGTATTTCAGTACTTACAGATGCGTGTAGTTTGTAGTGTTTTCTTCCTAAGTGAGAGAAGGAATTGGTACCCAGAGAAAGTAGTTTTACGGGTGTGTTTGAATGTAGATGAAGGATTGGGTAGCAACTGCATGCCGAGGTGAAAGGAGGCGGATCTGTGGAGTGAATTTTGAGGAAATGTGCGAAATGAATTTGTTTCGAGATGGAGTGCACCTATTTTTAATGGCAGATGGCTGAAGTTTTTGATTATGGGCTAGTGCTGTGGATCTGTCTGTAATACGCTGGTTAACCTGTATCGCAGAAGCGAGATTTCTAGATTTGTGACCTGTCGCTCAGAAGAAGTGTATTCAGAATTGTTGGCAGTTTTGCGGCCGTGACAGTTTCTTTCATTTGGTGTGTGTGTCTCGATAGTAGAGAATAAGTGTGTCGATGTTTTGTGCAGGAGCCTTTCTGAGGAGAAGGGAGGCAGGAGGCTGATAAAGGCGGCTAAGAAAGGGGCGGTGAAGGAGGTGCGGCTGTTGCTCGCGGCTGGGGCGGACGTGGGGGCGAGGGGCGGGGGCCGGTGGACCGCCCTGCACTGGGCTGCACGGAGAGGCCACGCGGCTGTGGTGCGGCTGCTGCTCTGCGGCGTCCGACCCCAACGCCAGGACTCAGTGGGGGCAGACGCCGCTGCACTTCGCGGCATCGTGTGGCCACACACAAACGGCGGCAAAATTGCTGCGGGCCGGAGCCGACAGGGGGGCGACGGATGAGTGGGGGAGGACCCCCCTGGACATCACCACGCGGCAGAACGATCAGAAGCTCGTCGAGATTTTAACACAGCATTAATACGTGCCAGTGGAGGAAATGTCATCATGTACTTCATTGTACAGCGTATTCAAATAAAAAATTGAAAAAAAAAGATCGCTTTCTCTATTCATTTCTACCTTTCGCAGTCCACGCAATTACCCCAGTAACACCACAACTACTGCAACAACAGGAGATATCTGTAAACCGACGTGACAAACCTTCCTTTTGAGAATTCGCTATGTAAAACACTTCGCAAGCAATTTCTGCAAAAGCTCAGCAACAATTGACAAATACTCCATCATTCATAAAGTCCACTTCTCTCTCCCTCTCTCTCTCTTGTGTTTCTCGTCCCACATAGAATATTCAAACAGCTTACAAGAATACAGCCGACGTCTCTCACAACCGCCTGTATTTCGAAACGTAAACACCCAATGTATTCAAAGAGACAAATGCGTGAATACCGGTTGCTGTGTGACACGTCGTCCAGCCGCAGTAACGTCACTTCTTCCCACCAGTCCGCTACATTACCTAATTACTGCAAACTATTTGCTAGCAGTGTCTATGGTGCTACACCACATCACTGCAAACTGCACCATACTCATCTTACTGCCATATAAGCTGTTCAGTTAGAATGTATCTTCAGATTTCACACTGAATTCACTTCTGTGCGTGCACTGCACAAGTACTTTTCATGTTTAACTGTAATGTCACATTGGTAGCAGTGCTCACACCACATCATGCTCACACCATCTGCAGCCTTCTTGGCAGCTCACCTTCAAATAAAGAGAATTGAACAACCACCTAAAATCATTAGACTCCTAAACACCTCCCTTGCTGTTCTTACAGAACAAACTACCATCTCTCAGGGAATTATACTCAATCATGTGAGACATATAGCGATCACTGGAATTATACGGCAGTTTCCCAAAGTACACTTTTGCATCTCTATAGCTGTTTTGGAAGCAGACCACGTTTGGAACATTCATTCCCCTGTCTGCTGTGATACAATTAGACTTGGCGTCCCCATGCGTGCATGTGTGACCAAAGCGGCAGACTGCATTCTGAACAAGAGCCTCTGTGGCCCTCATGTGGCGGCGTTACACACGGGAGCTCCTCAACATTCTCTGTGAGGAAGCAGCGGCGCCAGGAGACAGTACTGACTTGGTGAGTGACCTCCACGGCATTGATGAATACTTCAGGCTCTGCCAGTTGATCCTCAACATAAGTAAATGTAATATACTGTGCATACACAGGAAAAGAAATCCACTACTCTACAATTACACTGCTGATCACAAATTGCTGGAAACAGTAAGTTACCTACCGTGAAATATCTAGCAGTAACTATCCAGAGCCACCCTGCGTGCAATGACCAAAAGATACCAATTGGTAAGAAACTGCGGTAGATCTTTTCTCAGCGATTCCACAATCACATGTTTTGGGCTCCTAAATCCAAATTTCGTGCTTCCTGCCCTGTAGTATGTCGGCTTCACAACGAAAGCCTCAAAATTTTCCGACTTTTCTGAGATTTTCCTTTGTTTGACAAAGACTACGTGTTTGTCAAAGATGAAAACCCAACACAAAATTAAATTGGACAAACTCCTCTACAACATGCAGCAATCAGGCGTGATTTTCTCACGACGAGCGGTGACGGCGCTACATCCTGCTGAAAAACGGCGACTTCCCAAAATTCGGAACGCGCCTAACGCCATTCATCTGTTGCACTCTATTACGACACTTTGGAATGGTATGGCAGTCTTCAGCACAGGGAAAAGAGCCCAGAACTCCATCTGCATTCTTCGCATTATCAAACACAGCGGCATATATTTGAAACGTGTTCGTATTTATTTAAACTCGTTGTTTTAACTGTGTGGTTGGTATCTGAGAAATTTCTAAAATTTATTTTGATATCGAAATACGTAAATCTGAGTCCAGTGTGACAACTGTGTAAAAATTAAATTTTGAACGGAAGTATGCGAAGTACACGCTACACGATGCGAAATCCAGGCTAGCCAGTACATCAAACAATTCGCCTGCGAGAGAGCAGGCCGTTTTCAATGTAATTTATACATACCATTTATCTGCAAAACAGATAACTCAATGTAAAATATTGGTCCTGAATATTGTAAATCTTTATCTTCAGCCTTGTAAACAATAACTGCACCAGATCTGCTATCGTATCTGTAGTGCAAATGAAGATAATATGTAACGCATCCCACTTTGTGTCAAAACTGCTTGAAAATTCACAAGATAACGCCTCTCTGAAATAACTTACCGATTTGGAAAGTTTGAAATGATAATTTCACAGATACATTCTGGTGTGTGGCGGAGGATAGTTTGAGTACCACAGCTGTTTTGGGCTTTTCCTGTTGCAGTCGCGGTGTGAATCACTGCTGGTAAGCCACCGTGTGACCTCCGTTCTCCATAATTATCTCTGTAGCAGAACTGACCTCTGTTCTCCTTAATTTTTACTTTCACATTCCCTCCTTAATTTTTATTTTCACGCTCCTTCTCCCGAGACGTGCGTAGCAGGTAGCAATATATCGGTTGAGTCAGGTGTAGAGAAACTGAAATAGAGCTCAAGTCTTCTTCATGTCCCTGTTGTGCTCTCATAAAAATGTTTGCAATCGACTGAAAAATTTCACGTCGACAAGAATAGAGAGTTTTGATCTGTCTTTGCTCAACTTATCGGTTCCCGTTAAGACTAGCAGAAGGGCCGAGTACGTCTTTCAGACACTGATTGTGAAATTGCATTGCCCTGCTTTTCCTAAAAGCTGCCTCAGAACAGTGGCAGACAGGGTCCTTTCGCACACTAGGCTTACTGTAACTCGGCCACCAATCTAAGAACCGAGCTGAAATTTTGCCATTCGTATTGGCATGCTTCCCAGATATCAGTGATTTCGGAATGGAGGATTGTAGAATATTAACTAAAAGACCGTCTCAGGTTAGTCCTCTCTGACGATGCGAGAAATATCGTGCATGAAGAGCTCTGAATAGAAAGTAAGAACATCTGGCGTGCATTTCCTGGTCATTTATAGTTTTAGATGGAACCTTTAACCTGCCACCTCTGCAGTGGGCGACATAGGTGGCTGTTGGCAGGACCAGGGAATCGTGAGAAACTGATCTAAGTGCTTCACTCAAAAACTACCTCGGGCCATTAATCTGAGAAACGGGTCGTGAAGATAACATCTTAGGCCTGCTGCTAACAGACCGGAACTTTTTGAATCTGTTAGGGCAGAAGAGGGAATCAGCGATAAGACTGTTATTCTCACTGAATACGAGCTTTAACAGAAATAGAAAGTAAGTTGGGAGTGTTACTGTGCGTAACAAGAGAGACTATAAACAGTCTTCAGATTACCTTTCCTCTGTAGCACTAACAGCGTGTGTGTCAGTGGAAGGAGTTCAAGAGCAGTGCAGAATACCAGGGTGTAAACGACCCGGGAGAACCGGGAAAAACCTGGAAATGTTTTCATCAAGGAGAAACCCGGGAATTTTTTAAAATTACGGGAAGTTTTCATTGTTTTAGTTTTCAGTTAAATTTTTGTACTTTGACTGATAAGAACCAATACTATAACGAAGAATAGTACTGTATATCGCTACTGCAGAATAATACTGCAGCAATAAAACACGAATGAGAGGAAAAAACGAATATAAAACTTAAGTTGCAAAGGAAATGCGCCATATACAACAACAAAAGACAGTGCTCATACAAGCGTCTGCCAACAGCAAGATGTGTCAAAGGCTTTACGAAGACTATGCCATACTTCATAACAACAAAATGCCTCCGATGAGCGTGACGTCACAACTTTTTACCTTAGATTCGTTTGAGGGGTTGGAGCGAGCTTATGTGCATGTGCAGTTGAGTCGCGTATGAGTAGTACCTTCTCCCGGTTCTGGCTGCAGAAGTGTGGCAGTTAGCCGCATAAGCAGCAAGCAGGCAGTGCTATCAGCAAAAATTTTACTGGTGCGCCTACGCTGCCACATTCACGTATGCGCAACAGGCCCGGAACTAGGGGTAGGGAGCGAGGACAAACCGGGTATGTACCCCGGGCGACAGTTTCAAGGGGGGGGGGGAGGTGCAAATTCATATTATTGAGGAAAAAGACTGTTTCACAAAGCTCCTAGCATGCAGCACACGTTGGTCAATCGATTACTCATATGGTTTTCAACGCATCCCTGTTGGTTCTTTTAACATTTTTGATCAAATTTTAAGTTTATTTCTGAATGCATGCATAGTGTACGTGATGTGTCTGCCAGGGGAATCCCCGCCGCACCTACAAATAAACTTCCCTGCAGACAAAAGAGGATGGGGCTATACGAGCTGAGCGAATAGAGCCGAACGGGTGAATGCCTATAGCTGTTGTGTGGTTCAGTGGATTTACAAATGATCAGCATTGTTATAATTACTAGCGAATTCCCTAGATTGAGACTACCAGAGTGGAAATAAATGACTGACAGGATTAACAGGCAACAAAGATTATGTATTTTCTTCTCCGAGTGTCCAAGAATATGAAATTTCGACAGAAAATTTTTGGCCAGACCGCTACACTACTAAGGGCCAGTTATACAGTCCCCAGCTAGCAGCCGCTAAAGTTCTGTTCTGGGAGTCACGCGGAAAACGCGTTGTACGAACACGCAATACCGCCTGACCGGAGAATAAAAGCAGGATAACTAAACTGGTGATTGTGGCAGGGTTGGTGAAGTTAACCAGAGAATAAGCTTTGACACTGGCAGGAATAGTTACAGAGTTAGTGATGACAAGATGGTTTGTTAGAACATGGAAGGAGAAGAAAAGGGGACTCGCACAAATTGCGGAAGAATAAGACGATTCAAAATGTATATAAAGATTTCGTACTACTACTTTTCGATCCTTCCCCCGTGAACCATGGACCTTGCCGTTGGTGGGGAGGCTTGCGTGCCTCAGCGATACAGATGGCCGTACCGTAGGTGCAACCACAACGGAGGGGTATCTGTTGAGAGGCCAGACAAACATGTGGTTCCTGAAGAGGGGCAGCAGCCTTTTCAGTAGTTGCAGGGGCAACAGTCTGGATGATTGACTGATCTGGCCTTGCAACATTAACCAAAACGGCCTTGCTGTGCTGGTACTGCGAACGGCTGAAAGCAAGGGGAAACTACGGCCGTAATTTTTCCCGAGGACATGCAGCTTTACTGTATGATTAAATGATGATGGCGTCCTCTTGGGTAAAATATTCCGGAGGTAAAATAGTCCCCCATTCCGATCTCCGGGCGGGGACTACTCAAGAGGACGTCGTTATCAGGAGAAAGAAAACTGGCGTTCTACGGATCGGAACGTGGAATGTCAGATCCCTTAATCGGGCAGGTAGGTTAGAAAATTTAGAAAGGGAAATGGATAGGTTAAAGTTAGATATAGTGGGAATTTGTGAAGTTCGGTGGCAGGACGAACAAGACTTTTGGTCAGGTGATTACAGGGTTATAAATACAAAATCAAATAGGGGTAATGCAGGAGTAGGTTTAATAATGAATAAAAAAATGAGTGCGGGTTAGCTACTACAAACAGCATAGTGAACGCATTATTGTGGCCAAGATAGACACGAAGCCCATGCCTACTACAGTAGTACAAGTTTATATGCCAACTAGCTCTGCAGATGATGAAGAAATTGATGAAATTGAAACGTCCCCTTTGAACAATTATACACGACTGTGCTTAAACTGACACACAATATTTTGTTAGCGCAACGCAATCTGACTTTCAAAATTCCCTACAAAAGAATGGCCCTCACTAACATTAAACTATACCTTTCACAAATCACTTACCTCACAAAAATCTTCGCTACTCAAGCTACTGCAATACAGCGAGCGCCACTACTGCCAGCTAAATAAAAGATTCAAACTATGGAACGCACTAACTACTGATAGGGATAGTTAGCAAATGAAAGATATTAATAGAGAACAAACAATGTATTTACCTTGATATCATCATATATAAATATAGCAGTTCATGACAAATTTCAAAACTCCGCCATTTCTCTCCCCACATCCACCACTGCTGGCGGCTCACCTCCAACTGCGCAACGCTATGCGCTGTTCACATCCAGCTGCCTAACACTACAATGGCGAGTATTACAACAATGCAAACTAGACACAGACTGCACACAGCACAGCCAGTGATTTTCATACAGACACAGCACAGCCAGTGATTTTCATACAGAGGTGGCGTTACCAATAAAAAAACCTAAACGGCCTACTTACATAAAGAAAACATAAACAGCCTACTTACATAGCCCCCATGATCCCCAAAAAAAAATTTTACAAATTTTTTTGGGCATTGGCCAATACATATTTGTTAAAATTTTTTTCACAATTACAATAACAAAGATATCAAATGCACACACTTATTGATACAATGTTGGTCAAAAGCTAAAATTTTCTCACAGTCTATAAAGATAGTCCTGATTCATCACAGTAAAATAGCAGTGTTTTTCTCAAAGTCTGAACAGTAAAAGAGAATGCACACAGAAGTAGTGGATTTCCATGCAGTCTTGAAGAAGTAGTGTCCTTCCATCAGAAAGACAGTGCTGACTCTTGACATGCTGACAGGTAATGGGCCACAACATAGCAAACCCACAGCAGAGTCATTCGACGTTTTGAAGAGTATTGGTAGGTCATCACAGAGCAGACCCACTGTAGTCCTGGTAGAGATTACGGTATTGGTGGGCTACCAGAGGTGCAGACCCACTGCAGTCCTTGTAGAGATGATGGTATTGATGGTTGATGTAGACCCACTGTAGTCCTTGTAGAGATAATGGTACTGGTGGGCCACCAGAGGTGCAGACCCACTGTAGTCCTTGTAGAAATAATGGTATTGGTGGGCCACCAGAGGTGCAGACCCACTGCAGACCTTGTAGAAATAATGGCGTTGGTGGGTCATCAAAGATGCAGACCCACTGTAGTCCTTGTAGAGATGGCCAGCAGCCATCTGTTGCGACTGTGCAGGTGCACAATCACCATCGAAGAGTCTTGCGGAGAATACAGCAAGTCCATAAACCACCACTTGTGCACTCACAAAGTTTTTCTTTTAATTGTCCTTAGAACCAGCAATGCTGTTATCCAGTCCCTTGCTGAATTACCAACACACGTGCAAACACTATCAGTCCCTACTTCTCACATATTGTCCATATACTATGACCAACAGAAATGTGTGCAGTGAAATGGAACTTACAAGTTACTTAATTTGATGAACTGGTGTCAAGTACAATTTTATAACATGAGAATACAATAACAAAGGTACAAAATACATCATTAAAAACATAATAATACAGATAACATTTGTAGTAATATGGGCTTTACAAAAGAATCGAAATAACATATACATCAGTGTTACAGGAATTATGACATTAGTAAATACATAAAAGATCAGAATAACTTTTGAAACATCAATTTCACACATGAGCATTAAACAGAACAGAATTAATAATGTCTAACATCTTTACAAAGTAAATAACATATTATTAATGCCAATTATATTCGAGGATAACAGTATTCCTCATCATAGTGAATGTAGCTTAGTATTAGAAGAGAAAAAAGTTCTATGAAACAGTACACAGAGACAGGAAGAAAACAAATACACAAGGGTACACAAACATATAGTGGGATAACACAAAAAGAAAGGACAGGGTTTGTTGTACTGCAGTATTTTGCATTATTTCTCGGAGATCTCCCTTCATTCGTCATTATTCCCAAAAAGTCCTATCTATACCTGCTTTCTGTATTCTATTCATATTTCTTTCAAAATAAATATGGCTCATTGTACAATACTCATTTAGGCCCAAACCGTTTTCATGTAACTTTCAAAGCATTCTTCCCCTATTCTCCATAGTTCGTTTCTTATATAGTCTACCCCCTCTTAAGCTAACTTAAATCTACTGAGCTCAGATATTAAACTAAGGGACGAGGCAATGCAGCAGCACAAAACAATTAATACAAACAGCAATGATAAAAAATACAAAAGGCAAAGCAAGCAGCATAAATTACAACTAATATAAGGCAATGAGCAGCAAACAAAACAAAAAAAAAATAAATCTGGCTTAGCAGAGTAACACAAATTAAAGTTCAGTAGCACTATGCCTGGCAAACAGCAGCTTATATCTAAACATGACATAGCTCAAGCAGAAAAAATATTACAGTAAAAACAACAATGCAGATAAGGGAAATGTATATTCACATCTTAATGCCTAAGTAATTAAAGTGGTGCACCACAGCAACTTATTGTAAAAAAAATATTACCATGTACTTGAAAAGAAAATTATGTGTTACTGTTACTAGTTCCTTCTTATTGTTCTTTCCTTTCCAAGTGCTCCTTTTTTAAAGAATGTGAATCATAAAATAATTATTTAATAGATCTGTTGACAGAAAATATTTATATTAGTACATCTATAAAATTTTATTTTAACCAATGCTGCAGTGCAGCTAGAAACTAGATATCAAATGAAATAAGCAACTATGTACAAAGCAAGCATAAGAACATCGTTCAATAGTCATGTGGCATTTCATAAGTAGTAAAAAAATCTCTCATCTAGAAAGACAGTAGTCATAGTCAGGTGTGTAGACAAACTATTTCTTGTCATTTCATTAGGCATTTCAGTAAATATCAGAAAGTACGATATGTTTCCAAGTAATCAGGGTGTCGGATTTGCGATGCTTTCTCTAAAGGAATGACAATGGCCAGGATAATGGCCTTCCTTTTTTTTTCTTCCTGTGCTCTGAAAGGCACGCGCTAATGGCTTTTTCTCCAGGCGTCTGACACAGCTGGGTGCCCACGACGCATTACGTGCAGGTGGTCACTTAATTTTCTTACGGAAATATTTACGACAGCAGTTTCCGCTACAGTGACAGTCTCACATAAAAATATTTCACAGGTCAAGAATTTGCGTTACAAATCTGTAGAAACAAAATGCTATTGATATAACAGTGTCCAAAAAATTTTCGTCTGCATTGTAATACATTCACGCATATACACACACATTTCATAACTTTTAAAGTACGTTTCTTGGTTTCCAACATCCTTTTCATAAATCAGAGTCCCTAACCTCTATTCATTATTCCTTACCTCATTATACATATACATATTCGTCGACACTTCTTCAATATTTCATCATGAGAAATACGTAGCATAATAAACATTCCTCAACAACATAATACACATCGTCGTCGTAATAATAACATCATAACACCTCAGTCAAATCTCAAAAACGTCGTAGCTTTCTGCAATAATTTCAAACCCTAAAAGAAATTCTCTGCTCATTTCAATAGTGTCATCTACCTCAAACGTACTTTAAAATCATGCTACCTTACCAAATATACCATTCAAAGCTCTCAAAGTATCACAATGGTTCCGAAAAAATATGAGCATTTCACAAAGTACAGACAAAATACAGTTTCATAAGTGTGAAGTTATCCAACTGTGTAATTACGTAAACATCTGTCACTGATATAGTAAAATAAATGTTTGTCTCTCTCAGTTAAATGATCAGATAGCTGTGTAATTTGTGTGTTAGAGAAATATGGTACCGATGTGTAAAGTTGTATAAGCAAATACCATATTAGTTAGGGTTCCTTGTGGTTGCCACACACATGGTACACAAAGTAGGCGTGTACCCCCCTGAGGACTAATGTAATTATACCCTCAGGTGTTACAGATTACAGCAATGGAATGAAATGTATCACGGGAAACTTTCTTTGTAATTAAAAAAATCTTTAAAAATAAATGTTTTAAGTACAAAATTAATCACTCAAATACGTCTACTGTAGCGCTAAATGTGCGTCTTGTTGCAACATAATCTCTGTGGAAGTGTCGTAGTTATCGTCCTACAAAAGCTAAGTTCTGCAGAAGTCAATGTACTTACCACATGATAAACAAAAGTGAAATGCTTTGCGTATAGATATCTTAGTTATTACGCTTATTGTTGTGGTGAAGAAAGTACTGTGCTGTAACGTATTGTTGTGCTACAGAAAAGGCTGTCTCATTGTAGCTATACCACAAAAGTTACTACTAAAACATGTTTTACTTTCCAGAAGAATTCAGAAAAACTGTGCAGATATAAAACAGAAACTCCGCAAAAGCAACATTGTAAACTGTCACTCATTAGTAATGTCGTGATATAATCGTGTAGCTGTCACATTAACTAACCACTGTGTCATCTGTTCGCAATAACAATGCATTCGTAATTTCTGTTTGAGTAAGTTCTCTTGGTTCTTGACTGGATATTTAACTTCAAACATTGTTGCATGTTAACAGTTTCTCAGTGTGACAAATTGTACAAGTAGCGTGAAGTGAAAATTGCAAAGACTAAGTTAAAAAGCAGATTATCTGTCAATAAATGGTTTTACATGTGAAATGTGGTGTAAACCTTTACTCTTCCTAGTACGCAGAGTTTCAACTTCAACGCAATTATCATGTGGTATACGTCGGATTCTGTAACGTCCATTGTAAACTAGAAAGAATTTGTGACTCAAGTGTTTCTTCTTATGTGACAATGAATGAGCTTTAATGAGAACTTTCTGACCAATACATAATTTCTTTGCATTTACTTTACCGTTTAGTTTTCTCCTTTTGTCTGCTACAGATTTTATATTTTTAAGAGCCAAATTAATTATGTCTTTGTGTCGAAGTTTACGTGTATTCGGGAAAGGTACAAGCTCTCTGATTCTGTTCGGTGGTTCTTCATTCTTCAGTACAAGAGTAGGTGGTAAAGCAGTGGAGTCGTGAGGCATTTCATTCAGCACGTTTTGAAATAAGTGTAAATATCTGTCCCAATGCTGATGCTTTCTGTGACAATAAAGTCTGCAAAGCTTATTGATTTCTTTCATAATCCGTTCAGAGGGGTTACAATGTGGTGAGTACAATGAAATAAAAACAGGTTTGATTTTATGGTTGCGAAGCATGCGTGACCAAACAGCAGATCTGAATTGAGGTCCGTTATCTGAAATGACTTTACTAACGTGTCCAACTTCACGTAAGAAATTTTTAACAAAGGCGTTGGATACAGACCGTCCAGTGGCTTTACGTAACGGTGTGAAAGAAACAAATTTTGAAGTAAGTTCAACAGCGACTAGAACGTACGAAAATCCATTAGATGTTCTGACAAGCGGTCCCAAGAGATCAACAGCAGCAAATTCTTTTAATTTAGAAGGAATAATAGGAAATAACGGAGCACGATGTGAGACAGTAGATGGTTTCGCCTTTTGACAAAGTTTACAAATAGACAAGACTCTTCGAATTCGCTTTTCCATATTGTTAAAATAACAAGTCGTTCGAAGAATATGATAACATTTTCGTGGGCCAAAATGTGCGTAGCTGAAATGAATGTACCAAATGAGCTTATTAACAAAATCGTCAGGAATGCAAAGTACCCATAGCTTGTCATCAACAGTGCAGCGTTTGAACAGTATGTTGTTTCTAACCAGATAATAATGCCGAATCCGTGTGTGTGTCTTTTCATGCCATTCGCTCTTGATGTCTTTCCAAATCGGATCTTTATCTTGCTCATGAGCAATGTCCTTTAAAGATGTGGTGATGAAGTTTTCAAAGGCGACTTTCTGAATGTAAAGAATACTGAAATTTTTCTCGAGGTTGCCTTCTTTGTTACTTTTCTCAAGCCCAGCCGGTGCGCGTGACAGTGCGTCCGCAACAATGTTCTCCTTGCCGGGAATGTAGACTATTGTAAAGCGGAATTCTTGCAGAAACAATGCCCAACGTTTTAACCTATCATGATTTAATTTTGAAGACATAAGAAATTGTAATGCACGATGATCACTGTATACTTTTACGTGCTTACCAGAAAGAAAGAAACGGAATTTGTTAAATGCCCAAACGATAGCTAAAGCTTCTAATTCAGTAACGGAATAATTTTTTTCAGATTTTGTTAGCACTCGGCTAGCAAAAGCAATGGTTTTCTGAATGGTAGTGTCATTTTCTATGGCTTCTTGAAATAAATGGGCACCAAGACCGACTTTAGAAGAATCCGTGCTAAGGCAGAAATCTTGTGACAGATCTGGATGAGCTAAGATTGGCGCGTGAAGTAACGCTTCTTTCAAAGAATTGAATTCCAACTGTGCTTGTTCGTCCCAGTTCCAAATAGTATTTTTTCCAGTGAGAGAACAAAGTTTTGGTGTAACAAGAATTTGCATATTCAGAAAACGACGGTAAAAATTTACGAGACCTAGAAAACTGCGGACTTGTCTTTTTGTGGATGGAACTGGAATGGCTCTGATTGCTTCTAACTTTTCAGGATCCGGCTGAATGCCTTCAGAAGAAATAATATGTCCCAAAAACCTCACCTTTGACCTACCGAATTCAGACTTTTCCAAGTTAACTGTAATTCCAGATTCTGCAAAAATACGTAACAAACTGTTGAGGATGCGATTATGTAGTTCCCATGAAGCTTCTGCTATTAGAATATCGTCCACATATAAGGTGATGTGACGTTTTAAGAACTCAGGTAATATGGAATTTAGCCCGCGAATGAATGCTGCTGAAGAAATGTTCAAACCAAAGGGAAGTTTCCGAAACTGATAACAAACGCCGAAACAAAGGAAAGCTGTGTATTTTCTACATTCTGGATGAAGTTCGATCTGATAAAAGCTGGATCTGAGATCAATGGAAGACAACACTTTTACACCATTAAAATTTTGAAGAAGTTCTTCCAACGTTTGCGGCCTGTCTGTTTCAGGAATAATGATAGTATTGATTTGTCTCGAATCTAAGACAAGCCTGATCGATCCATTTTTCTTCTCAACAACATGTAACGGATTGTTGTATGAGCTTACTGCAGGCTCAATAATGCCCTCGTCAAGCATAGATTGTATTTCTGTTCTAACACGGTCCCTATAATGTGCTGGAATTACGTATGGTCTAACACAAAATTTAGTATGCTCACGAACAAGAAATTGGTATTGAAATCCCTTGATTGTTCCTGTTTTGTGAGTAAAAACTGTGGAATGTGCTTGTAAAATCTCAAAAAGGTCCTGCCTATCAGTGTCACTACAATTCTCAATTGTTTGAATTTTATTCTGAATTAACTTATTAGTGTCAAATGCGCTGTCGATATCATCCCTGTCAGTACTTGCAGAATGATTGTTAGCGTCAAGTTCCGTCGAAAATTCCGAACTGTTGTCTAACAGGAGGTAAAGCCGATTAATTTCTTCGTCATGGTTTGAGAGCCAATCTTCAAATTTCAAAGCTACTGACTTACCTTCATTCTCTAAACCTATTTCAGCATCGTGAAAGTTTAAGATTGCTTTGTATTCATTCAAAAAGTCTACTCCCAGTATAATTTCCGTCGACAATAATGGAACAATGAGAAAGCTCATAGAGAAGCTGTGGCTTTGACAATAGAATTCTAAGTTGGTTTGTTGGCGTACATCTACACTTTTTCCAAAGATTGCACCTTGTAATTTAATCTTACGTAACGGAAGTGTGGGACAATCGTTCGATTTGTTGCATTTGCTAAAGGCTGTTTCACTAATTACTGAAATGGGACTGCCAGAGTCAAGTACTGCCGTAAATTTTACATCATTTACTGTAATGTGAATCACAGGATATGCAATATATTTATGTTTTATGTCGTGTTCCTGGAGTAAGATGTCCCTAATGTCTTCCATTTTTACGTAATTACTAGCTACGGCAGCTGCGTCGTTAGTGTCATAAGAACGTTTTGTGGCTGCCAGCGGTGTGAGTCATTGCCTATTGTCTCTTTGTTGGCGAGCGTCGTTATTGGGATTTGGAGACCTAACTTCTACAAATTCACCGTGACAAGAGGGCCCTGCCCTGTTTAAATCCCGCCAGTTCTGATGCAATTCAGGTCTGTCGTTACGATCACATCGTCTGTCGTCATGTCGATAGTTCCTGTAGTTTCTTCCTTGTCGGTTAAGTGGTGGAGAATTTCTCCCTGAATCGTAACTGCGCGCTGGACCGTTGCATCTAAAGTTATTCTGTCTCCCTTGATAATAATTGTTTTGGTTCCCATATTGTCTGTTTCTCTGATTGTCTCTGTGATAGTCATTACCACGGAGAGGTGATCTTTCCCTGTAATTATTACTACTCTGCCAACGGTTGTAATACGGGTGGTGTCTGTTTCGGTCACGATTTGTGTTGTGAGAATAGCCTTGTCGCGTCCAGTTATTATTTCTTTCATCGCGGAATTGCGACTGATGTGACCTGTAATTGTTGTGCTCCTGTTTCCGCGTTCCCCGATTGTCAGTGTCAATTTCCAATTCTTGTAACAGACCCTGAAAAGCTTCAATGTCATCTTTGCAACGTCCTGCTAAAATAATATGTCGTAAATGTTCAGGCAATTTGAGTAAGCAAATGCGGATGAGTTCTGAGGGGCTGTATGGGTTTGAAAGATATTGATTCTTATGCAACATGTCTTCAAAATATTTCACAAGACTGAAAAATTCAGATTGTTCGAAATGTTTCATCATTATGATGCCATGTTTTACTCGATCTAGCGTGGCTTGAGACCAATATGCTGAGAGGAAGGCATGGTAAAACTCTCCTTCACTGTGGCAATCGTGAATGACCGATCGCATTCTTACAGCTGGTTCATTCTCTAAATAGCCACACATAAATTCTAATCTGTGTTCTAACGACCAGTTGGGAGGAAAACAATGAGAGAATTGATGGAGCCATGCTTGTGGATGAATGTCGTTGCCAGAATTCTTAAATGTTTTGAATTTACGTGTAGTAATGAACAGCTTATAGTCAAAATCATCATGTCGGCGAGTCGCATATCGGTCATTGTTAGGTCGTGTCGGCCGTTCCATCTCAAAATTCGGTGCACATTGCCAATTTCTTTCATAACTTCCGAAATGCCCTGTGTTATTATTTTGCGGCTTTTCCGTGTTTCTAAGTCCCTCTTCCCGTGTTGGAGCGCCAGTGTCCTCTGAAATACGTAATTCTTGTATTACCTGTGTCAGCTGATCTTGTACTTCCTGGATTTCTCTTTGGTGTTGTGTATTAATTTGATTCTGATTTTGTTTGAATTTTCTTATTTGTTCATACTCTTCTGTGTCAGTGAAGGCTACGGGTCTTGTGTCATTCAGATCATCATCTACCTTTGTAGATAAGTTAGTGACCTGATCCGAAAGTTCGGCTACTTTCTCCGATAGTGTACTTATTTCTTCAGTGTGTTTTTCTGAACCAAGTTTCAGAGTATCTACTGTGTCCTTAAAGTTTTCCTGAGTTTTTGCAAGTTGCGTAACCGAATCGGTAGATGCAACTGAGTCAAATTTAGCTTGCAAGGTCTCATGATTTTCATGAACAATAGTTTGCAGTTCTTTTATGGCTGCTTCGTGATTCTGTAATACATTTTCATGACGCAAAAAAATAGGTTGGAAATGCTCACAAATTTGTGTTTTTACGTCATTACAGACCTTTTGACATTTCGATTCGATGTTATGTAACTCAGTGGTTAAATCTTCACGTGTTTGTTCAAGTGTAGTGTCTAACTTTTGAAGATTTTGTTCCATTGTGTCTAACTTTTTGAGATTTTGTTCCACTGTGTCTAACTTTTTAAGATTTTGTCCCATTTGTCTCTGATTTTGTTCCATTTGTTGCATTAATTGCAATAATAATGTATTAGTGTCTGGAATCTGTTTCTCTACGCTTTTCGGCAGTGCATTTGCACCGGCAACATTCACATTTTGACAAGCAGAAAATGCGTCTTGACTTATTTGAGAAAACGGTGATAACCCAAAACCTGAATCTACAGTATTTGCGAAATTGTGTCCTGTCATTTCGGATTCCTGAGGCGAGCTGTTGCCGACCGATCGATCGATAATGCTTCCCTGTTCACTACCTGTTTCACTGTCTACACCATTGTTTGCAGCCCGCTCCATTTCCCTATGCACAATTACCAAATTACTACTTTGAACATCAGTTAATTCATTACTCGGTGGCGCTAACACACTGCTTTCATTTTCACTGTCATTTCTCAGTTTACTTTGGAGCCTAGTATTACGTTTTTCACACGCCATTATTGTCACAATATTTCACACGACAACACAGAAAAGCACAATTTGAAGAGCAAAAATAAGAGAACACATTAACATAACACTGAAAATAATATCTAGTTAATTGCAGCTGCGAAATACTTGGTGCAAATCTACATGCATGCCACAACTGTTTTACTGTACAACAATGAAAGACTGCAACTACAAAGGAGATTTTCTCTACAATTACGCGCTAGAAATAAACAAAATCTACACTAATTACACAAACTACAACAAAAGATCAGAAGATTCCAGTGAGGTATCCTCGGCTAAGGGTCGACATATGAAACGTCCCCTTAGAACAATTATACAAGACTGTGCTTAAACTGACACACAATATTTTGTTAGCGCAACGCAATCTGACTTTCAAAATTCCCTACAAAAGAATGGCCCTCACTAACATTAAACTATACCTTTCACAAATCACTTACCTCACAAAAATCTTCGCTACTCAAGCTACTGCAATACAGCGAGCGCCACTACTGCCAGCTAAATAAAAGATTCAAACTATGGAACGCACTAACTACTGATAGGGATAGTTAGCAAATGAAAGATATTAATAGAGAACAAACAATGTATTTACCTTGATATCATCATATATAAATATAGCAGTTCATGACAAATTTCAAAACTCCGCCATTTCTCTCCCCACATCCACCACTGCTGGCGGCTCACCTCCAACTGCGCAACGCTATGCGCTGTTCACATCCAGCTGCCTAACACTACAATGGCGAGTATTACAACAATGCAAACTAGACACAGACTGCACACAGCACAGCCAGTGATTTTCATACAGAGGTGGCGTTACCAATAAAAAAACCTAAGCAGCCTACTTACATAAAGAAAACATAAATAGCCTACTTACAAAATGTATGACGAGATAAAAGAAATTATTCAGGTAGTGAAGGGAGACGAAAATTTAATAATCATGGGTGACTGGAATTCATCAGTAGGAAAAGCGAGAGAAGGAAACATAGTAGGTGAATATGGATTGGGGGAAAGAAATGAAAGAGGAAGCCGCCTTGTAGAATTTTGCACAGAGCATAACTTAATCATAGCTAACACTTGGTTCAAGAATCATAAAAGAAGGTTGTATACCTGGAAGAATCCTGGAGATACTAAAAGGTATCAGATAGATTATATAATGGTAAGACAGAGATTTAGGAACCAGGTTTTAAATTGTAAGACATTTCCAGGGGCAGATGTGGATTCTGACCACAATCTATTGGTTATGAACTGCAGATTGAAACTGAAGAAACTGCAAAAAGGTGGGAATTTAAGGAGATGGGACCTGGATAAACTGAAAGAACCAGAGGTTGTAGAGTGTTTCAGGGAGAGCATAAGGGGACAATTGACAGAAATGGGGGAAAGAAATACAGTAGAAGAAGAATGGGTAGCTCTGAGGGATGAAGTAGTGAAGGCAGCAGAAGGTCAAGTAGGTAAAAAGACGAGGGCTGATAGAAATCCTTGGGTAACAGAAGAAATATTGAATTTAATTGATGAAAGGAGAAAATATAAAAATGCAGTAAATGAAGCAGGCAAAAAGGAATACAAACGTCTCAAAAATGAGATCGACAGGAAGTGCAAAATGGCTAAGCAGGGATGGCTAGAGGACAAATGTAAGAATGTAGAGGCTTGTCTCACTAGGGGTAAGATAGATACTGCCTACAGGAAAATTAAAGAGACCTTTGGAGAGAAGAGAACCACTTGTATGAATATGAAGAGCTCAGATGGCAACCCAGTTCTAAGCAAAGAAGGGAAGGCAGAAAGGTGGAAGGAGTATATAGAGGGTTTATACAAGGGCGATGCACTTGAGGACAATATTATGGAAATGGAAGAGGATGTAGATGAAGATGAAATGGGAGATAAGATACTGCGTGAAGAGTTTGACAGAGCACTGAAAGACCTGAGTGGAAACAAGGCCCCAGGAGTAGACAACATTCCATTAGAACTACTGATGGCCTTTGGAGAGCCAGTCATGACAAAACTCTACCATCTGGTGAGGAAGATCTATGAGACAGGCGAAATACCCACAGACTTCAAGAAGAATATAATAATTCCAATCCCAAAGAAAGCAGGTGTTGACAGATGCGAAAATTACCAAACTATCAGTTTAATAAGTCACAGCTGCAAAATACTAACCAGAGGTTGTAGAGAGTTTCAGGGAGAGCATAAGGGGACAATTGACAGAAATGGGGGAAAGAAATACAGTAGAAGAAGAATGGGTAACTTTACAGACGAATGGAAAAACTGGTAGAAGCGGACCTCGGGGAAGATCAGTTTGGATTCCGTAGAAATATTGGAACACGTGAGGCAATACTAACCTTAAGTCTTATCTTAGAAGAAAGATTAAGAAAAGGCAAACCTACGTTTCTAGCATTTGTAGACTTAGAGAAAGCTTTTGAAAACGTTAACTGGAATACTCTCTTTCAAATTCTGAAGGTGGTAGGGGTAAAATACCGGGAGCGAAAGGCTATTTACAATTTGTACAGAAACCAGATGGCAGTTATGAGTCGAGGGGCATGAAAGGCAAGCAGTGGTTGGGAAAGGAGTGAGACAGGGTTGTAGCCTCTCCCCGATGTTATTCAATCTGTATATTGAGCAAGCAGTAAAGGAAACAAAAGAAAAATTCGGAGTAGGTATTAAAATTCATGGAGAAGAAGTAAAAACTTTGAGGTTCGCCAATGACATTGTAATTCTGTCAGAGACAGCAAAGGACTTGGAAGAGCAGTTGAACGGAATGAACAGTGTCTTGAAAGGAGGATATAAGATGAACATCAACAAAAGCTAAATGAGGATAATGGAATGCAGTCAAATTAAATCGGGTGATGCTGAGGGGATTAGATTAGGAAATGAGACACTTAAAGTAGTAAAGGAGTTTTGCTATTTAGGGAGTAAAATAACTGATGATGGTCGAAGTAGAGAGGATATAAAATGTAGACTGGGAATGGCAAGGAAAGCGTTTCTGAAGAAGAGAAATTTGTTAACATCGAGTATAGATTTAAGTGTCAGGAAGTCGTTTCTGAAAGTATTTGTATGGAGTGTAGCCATGTATGGAAGTGAAACATGGACGATAACCGGTTTGGACAAGAAGAGAATAGAAGCTTTCGAAATGTGGTGCTACAGAAGAATGCTGAAGATTAGATGGGTAGATCACATAACTGATGAGGAGGTATTGTATAGAATTGGGGAGAAGAGGAGTTCGTGGCATAACTTGACGAGAAGAAGGGACCGGTTGGTAGGACATGTTCTGAGGCATCAGGGGATCACAAATTTAGTATTGGAGGGCAGTGTGGAGGGTAAAAATCGTAGAGGGAGACCAAGAGATGAATACACTGAGCAGATTCAGAAGGATGTAGGTTGCAGTAGGTGCTGGGAGATGAAGAAGCTTGCACAGGATAGAGTAGCATGGAGAGCTGCATCAAACCAGTCTCACGACTGAAGACCACAACAACAATCTTAAAGTGTAACTCGCGCAAAAAAATATAAACTTTATGTGTGACAGCTTAGCTTCTCTTGCAGCTTATTAATCTTAGAGACCAATATTATACGTGAAAGCTTTCCTTTTCTAGTAGCAGCACTATGTATATTAATTTAAAGCATTACCTTTTCCTGTTCGCGGTTGTTGGCAGTACTGATGCTATTGGGTGACTACGTCACATGTCCTGTGCTCTGAATATCCTCAGTCATCGGCTGGCGAGATCGCTTGACATGAGCCATGACTGGCTTACAAAAGCGCATAGCAGTCTCGATTTCAGTCCTTCGGAAAGTAACATGCGGTGTTCGCTGGAATTCGAATTTATACTTTCGTAATACGAAAACATGCAGTGTACATGTTGCTGCACATCAGGCATCTTTCCAAAACGTGTTTTTTCCCTAAGTTCCTTTTTTTAAAGTGACCGGAAATTCTATGCCGGTGTATAAAACCACTACCATTGAAAGGATTCATAAGTTTATCAGTTCCGAGGAAATGTATACTGTTACTTAAGACGGAAAAAAATGTATTTTCATCTGGAAGAAAGTGTATTTTTAACCGGGAAATCCGGGGAAAATGCGGGAATTTTTTTTCCTCGTCCATGTATGCACCCGCAATACGCTTCAGACAGGTGTGTACCGACCAAATGCGTCTCAGGCCTGGTTGGACAGACATGAGTTTACAGCGCTGCTTTTCATTTCAGTGCGCGTCTCCGCACGCCAGATCACGAGATAACAAAGGAATTTCCGAGATCCGAATTTCATCGATGAAAATCACGCCAAAGAAACAGTTATTTCCGGAAATAGCAACGTATCTGTAACATGTCGCATTACGCTCTATGTAACGAAAGCCTGTGTAAACATTGTCTTGTCTCTTAGGCAAAAACGCTTGGAACACTTTTATTCAAATGCAAACAGCAACAGGTGGCGTCAGACTGGCCGCGCAAACGGCCGGCGCATTCGCCGAGGGGAAACTCGCAGGTGGGGGCGCGACGCAGAATGCGGGCAGCGAATCCGGCGCATGCGCAGAAGCAGCGGCGTGGCGGGAGCAGGCGGCAGGGGCGGTCCGACCACGGCGGCGGAGAAAAGACCGGCCACACGACAGGGGGCAGAAACCAAATCAGGACGATCACTTCCCACATAAAATGTGTAATACTGTTTAGCGATTACTGCTCCAGTTGTACTCAAGAATTTCAAAGTCGGTGATGATCGCAGACACCGGTGTCCGGCTGCCATTTAATGTCCCAGTATTACAAAGACAATTTCTCCCACTCTCGCAGCAATTTCGCAGTTACGTCACAGCACGCTACATCTGTCTAATGGCAGTCCACGATGTACTAACACTAAACATTATTTCGATAACAACCTCTGTTACAATTAGTGCGCTAGATGATTTAATACGAGATGTCACGTTTGATGTATTATTTTTGCAGCAAGTCTCAACGGCAGCTGTAGGAACATCAGCTGGCTTTCAAGCTGTCGTTACTATCGATGCAGAAATCAACAGCGCAACGGCGGATATTTTAAGGGATGGGTTTACACCTGAAAACGTCCAACTTTATCCCAGCAGACGTGCAATTGCATGTTCTGTCGCTGAGACATTCCGCTTAAATATTTACGCGCCATGCGGGACTGACGTTACACATGCACGATCGGACTATTTCTTATCAGTATGTCCCACGTCTTTTGGTAAATGTGTGTATGCGAAGCACACGCTACACGATATCGAATTAGAGGCTAGTCAGTACATCGAACAATTCGCCTGCGAGAGAGAGCATGCCGATTTCAGTGTAATTTGTATATGTCATTTGTCTGCAAAACAAATGACTGTGATTAAAATGTTGGCCCTGAATATTGTTCATCTTCATGTTTAGACTTCATTTACGTGTTTGAAACATCTAAAATGATATATTTTCACAGATACATTGTGACAGTCACTGTACCTTACAGTGGACATGAACATTGATGTTAATTAAATTTGTTGGCCTAGCTGTCCGAACGGAACGCTCCTCGATTCTGTAACCAGTTACTATTAAGAGAGTGACGGAACTGTCAAAAACGTACGGTACAGGTCCAGCGCGACGGCCGTCTGGAGGCAGAAAGGGTGCCAGCATCACAGAACCGGCAGAGGGATTCGCTACGCCCGCGCATGCGCAGAAGTACCCGTTGTGCTTTTCGCTCGTGTGGCCACCGGCCAAGTGCAGAGTTTTGTAATGCAGATTTTGCGCCTTTTTCAGGGAGTGACTCTTCACGAACACAGTAACTAAAGGATGTAGAAAAAGAGCCGGGAGGACGCCTTGTGACAGGCGTTGTGAATGTGGTCGCCTCTCTAAACTTCTGCACTCCCTCCGCATCAAACAAGAGAGCTGCTGGGGAAAGATTTTTCAGCGATCGAGTCCCGTATTTTCTGAGACAGGCAAGAGGCGACATTGTCACCGCAGGACATTTTAATTGTATTTTAAGGGCGATAGATTCAGAAGCTGTGACACACTTCCGTTGTGCCCTGCAAAATATGACTGCAGGTCTGGACTAGAGATGGGAAAAGCTGTTCTTTTCAGAGATCGGATCAGAACTGTTCACTCCCTGAAATGAACTAGCTCTTTTTCATGACTCACCACTCATTCACAATAGAAAATAAATGGAAGGCACATTGCCCTTTAAACTTGGTTTATTCCAGTACTATACCTGTATTTTGATCTTATTTGATCCTATTTTGAAGTAACACAGATAATGAGTAAGAATTTTGTATTGTTGATTGTAATTTCCACGATATGACAAAGTTTTTGATTATTGATTTATTTTGCACTATCGTGGTTTTTTGGGTGATTGGAAAACGTTGCAACTTGTGATTTACATTAACAATATATTTGGCTATAATGTATTAAAATTTCATTAACCTCGTACAAATACATCGCAAGCCATATATTTTTAAAGTGAACGTTTGCTTCCGAAGACGCCTAAAATCGCAAAATCCGTACTACAATAAGAAAAAAATATATAAATTTGACTGTAAGACCAAAGTGCTGCATATAGCCTTCCGCAGAATAAAACAAGGAAAATATTGTTGTATCGCTTTTGCTATACGTTTATCGGTTCGCTCGTAATTAAAGCGTAAATTCGAGTGACCATATCGTGGTCGTGCGGTAGCGTTCTCGCTTCCCACGCCCGGGTTCCCGGGTTCGATTCCCGGCGGGGTCAGGGATTTTCTCTGCCTCGTGATGGCTGGGTGTTGTGTGCTGTCCTTAGGTTAGTTAGGTTTAAGTAGTTCTAAGTTCTAGGGGACTGATGACCATAGATGTTAAGTCCCATAGTACTCAGAGCCATTTGAACCATTTTTCGAGTGACCATAATAAAAAATGCTATAGTAAGAGGAACCGTCAGGAACCTAATCTGATCAGTTTAAACAAATAAAAATAAAATAAAAACAAATGATGTATACATAACATAATTATGTAATATACATAACGGTATTACTACGAAGAACAATATCCAGTAGAGACGAACTCCGACGCAGAGGCGCTGAGTCAAGCAGGTCGAGCCGCGAGCTGTATTACTGCGTGAGCTGAGACCGCAGAGAGCAGAGTGACACCTGAGTTGCTTTGCTCAACACTCTGGCTAGAGTCGAGAACGGTGGGGTGAGCGTTGAGCAGGCGAGTTCCGAGGGCGGGGGGAGCGGTGAACTGCCACCACTCACCCGCTCCGAGACAAATCGTCCGTTCCCTTGTGAGCAGGTTGTTGCAAGTAGTTCTTATGTTCTCCGCTAGGAGGCTCTCTGTCCTGTTGCTCGCATCAACTGCCCAGAGGGCAGGACATGTGACTGAAACGATCGCCGACAGAGTGCGATGCGAAGTCAAGCTGCGCCAGACACTGCACGCGGCAGACGACGCACAGAGACGGCACGGCATATGTGAAACACAAAATCCAATGGGGCACTGCTCAATGCAAGCAGCCAAGGTAGAAGCAGGGCAGAGGCCGGCGCTGGCTGTGTTGTGTGTTGTGTGGTGTGCAGTGTGCTCTGACCAGCAGAGGCCCCACTGGTCTGCTCAGACTCTCTCTCTCTCTCTCTCTCTCTCTCTCTCTCTCTCTCTCTCTCTCTCTCTGCCGTGAGAAACGTTTGGAGCTACCGTTCTTTTTTTCTGAATCACTGATTGTTCACTCCTTTGAAAGATTCAACTCTATGAATTAGTTCAGGAGCGGATCCCCCATCTCTAGTCTGGACACGGAAGACGTAGCTGAGCGGCGCGCCGTTACACGCACTCACTGCACGCACGCCTCGCCAGTGTCAGCTTCGAGGCCTGACAGACTCCACACGACAGCGGGGTGTGAGTAGCTGTGCAGGATTACTACGCAGCCCCTGTCAGCTTTTTCGACCACCACCATGTAATTGTTATTGCAAAATGTTTAAACAGTCCCAAAATAATTCGCAGAGGATACTGGAAATTAAATTCTAACCTGCTGCACATAATGTGGATGAATATGGATTTCATTGCTCTCTACAAATTGTGGGTTAACTGGAAACGTTTCTTCCGTAAAGCAACTGAGTGGTGGGTGAATCTCGTAAAACCCGGTGTTCGGAAATTAGTTACAAATTTCGCCTACAGGATTGAGGTAAAGCGTGAATTTCATTTCGAATTATTTGAAACTTGTAAGAATAATTAGTAATTCTCACTACATCATTGAAAGAAATAATTCGTTCACGTGACATATCAGACTGTAAATAATACAAAACGTGTTGGCAAGTCCTTCGCACGACTCACTTATGTACAGAATTTTCATTTGGGGAATAGTAATCAGTTATGTATAAAATGCTGCACAGGCAACCATGTCCTCCAGATAAACTCATGTGTGTTAACTGGAGAAACACTGGCCACAGTGGCTGGAAAGGAACAAGTATGGGCGAAGCCTTCGACTGCAGGCGACAGACTAACTGGGCGACATTTTGGAAGAAAATTTTCTCCAACTGACAGCAAAGCGAGGCCGTGAAGATTGTGTAAAGCGTGTGGTGACAGTTAAAAAAGAAACTGGAGAGTTGAAAAGGGAAGAATCAACACGCTGTTGTCCAGTGTGTGATGTTGCGCTCTGCATGCCAGAATGCTTTGCGCCATTTCACACGAAAGCCAATTAAGTATACAAATTATTTATAAAAAAATGTAATTTAATTTAGTTGTGTATTAAGATATTTTTTAGTAAATGCCTTTCAGTTTGTTTGTTTCCAGACTTCAAAGTGTTGATTTGTTGCTCCGGTGAGAGGCAATAAGGCCAGGCTCACTCGGTTACGGGGCCAGCGTGTGTGGGCGGTGGTGTTGTGACGTCACCACAGTGTGTCAGCAAGAGGCGCCTGCCGCGGCCTGCAGTTGATGACAGACTGAGGCAAAGAAACTGCAGGGACACTCACTGAGGTCTTGCTGATGCGACACAAAATAGCAACTTTTTTCTTTTCCATTATTGTCACGACAATTGTAACATTTTCAATATATAGAACGTAATATGGACATTCTAAACCAGATGTAATCACTTACAAAATGAAAGGAGGTGGTACTGGTTTCTGTACGTTTCATAGCGTGATTTTGGGCAGGGCATCTCCACTTTGCAAATAAAACACAGTTGTTGACGGAGAAAATGGTGGCAGCCAGAACACATTCATAACGTGCTGGAAAAGAACAGTGCTATTACTACAATTCATGTGGGGCTCCGTAGAAAACATCTGAGGCACCAGAATGTAATGTTTAAAACGTTAACCAGATGTTATTTGTTATAAAATGAAAGTAAGAAGTACTCATGATCCCTACTTCTCAAAAAGAGTGTTCGAGTAGTGCATCTTCCATTTGCAGATAAAATGCAGTCATCGGCAGAGTAGACTAAAAGACGTCCGTTAAATGCTGATAAAGAACAGCAGAATACCCCCTGTTACCACATTCCAGATAGGAAGCTGTAGGCAATAGCCTTTGACGTTGCAGAGAGTAATATTAAAAAATGTTAACCACATGTAATTACTTACCCAGTGCTAGAAGGAAGTACTAATTTCTCTTCTTTTAAAAGCCTCCTCTCGAGCAGGGCAGGGCATCTTTCCATGGCAAAAAATAAATAAAAAATGCAGTCGATATCAGAATAAATGGCGGCAGCGACGTGGCGCTCATTAACCTGCTGGTAAGGAACAGGAGACAGCATTTGAGGCAGCAGGGTCCCATATGAACAGTGTCTAACCAGGTCTGTTTACCTACAAAGCGGAAGAAGGCAGGAGCAGGTCCGTCGCTGGAGGGTGTCCACGTGTTTGTCGTCGCTGCCGGGGAGAGAGAAGGGCGCTGGAGTTCCAGCGTCAGGGGGGTAGTTGTGAGTTGAGACGCCGAGCAGGGGACTCTGGGCAGTGCAGGCGTGAAGTTGAGAGCGCCTGCGTTTGAGTAAAGTGCTTTGTGTTTGAATGCTGTGAAACAGAGGAGAGAGATACGATTAACGGTTCAGAATGAAATGAGGTGTAAGGATATTAGAAAAGAGTTATGAAGAGGAATGAAGGTAACATTTTTTTTATTTAGTGGCACTGCAGTCACGCTAGTTACATTAGTTTCGTTGTTGCATCAGACAGCCATATCAAGGAAATTGAGATTTTTCATTAAACATTGTTTAATTTTCACGGTGAGGGTTTTTTCATGTCTGTCAATTATTTCAGTGACGTTTGTGAGAGTAAGATTTTGGTATCGGTGTCTTCCTTTGACAATGTTAATAGATGATGTAATATGAACTGCATACGGGTAATAATATACACTCCTGGAAATTGAAATAACAACACCGTGAATTCATTGTCCCAGGAAGGGGAAACTTTATTGACACATTCCTGGGGTCAGATACATCACACGATCACACTGACAGAACCACAGGCACATAGACACAGGCAACAGAGCATGCACAATGTCGGCACTAGTACAGTGTATATCCACCTTTCGCAGCAATGCAGGCTGCTATTTTCCCATGGAGACGATCGTAGAGATGCTGGATGTAGTCCTGTGGAACGGCTTGCCATGCCATTTCCACCTGGCGCCTCAGTTGGACCAGCGTTCGTGCTGGACGTGCAGACCGCGTGAGACGACGCTTCATCCAGTCCCAAACATGCTCAATGGGGGACAGATCCGGAGATCTTGCTGGCCAGGGTAGTTGACTTACACCTTCTAGAGCACGTTGGGTGGCACGGGATACATGCGGACGTGCATTGTCCTGTTGGAACAGCAAGTTCCCTTGCCGGTCTAGCAATGGTAGAATGATGGGTTCGATGACGGTTTGGATGTACCGTGCACTATTCAGTGTCCCCTCGACGATCACCAGTGGTGTACGGCCAGTGTAGGAGATCGCTCCCCACACCATGATGCCGGGTGTTGGCCCTGTGTGCCTCGGTCGTATGCAGTCCTGATTGTGGCGCTCACCTGCACGGCGCCAAACACGCATACGACCATCATTGGCACCAAGGCAGAAGCGACTCTCATCGCTGAAGACGACACGTCTCCATTCGTCCCTCCATTCACGCCTGTCGCGACACCACTGGAGGCGGGCTGCACGATGTTGTGGCGTGAGCGGAAGACGGCCTAACGGTGTGCGGGACCGTAGCCCAGCTTCATGGAGACGGTTGCGAATGGTCCTCGCCGATACCCCAGGAGCAACAGTGTCCCTAATTTGCTGGGAAGTGGCGGTGCGGTCCCCTACGGCACTGCGTAGGATCCTACGGTCTTGGCGTGCATCCGTGCGTCGCTGCGGTCCGGTCCTAGGTCGACGGGCACGTGCACCTTCCGCCGACCACTGGCGACAACATCGATGTACTGTGGAGACCTCACGCCCCACGTGTTGAGCAATTCGGCGGTACGTCCACCCGGCCTCCCGCATGCCCACTATACGCCCTCGTTCAAAGTCCGTCAACTGCACATACGGTTCACGTCCACGCTGTCGCGGCATGCTACCAGTGTTAAAGACTGCGATGGAGCTCCGTATGCCACGGCAAACTGGCTGACACTGACGGCGGCGGTGCACAAATGCTGCGCAGCTAGCGCCATTCGATGGCCAACACCGCGGTTCCTGGTGTGTCCGCTGTGCCGTGCGTGTGATCATTGCTTGTACAGCCCTCTCGCAGTGTCCGGAGCAAGGATGGTGGGTCTGACACACCGGTGTCAATGTGTTCTTTCTTCCATTTCCAGGAGTGTATCTGATAATGTACAAACATTTTGTTAAGGGCATATTTCAGCTATCCCTCGGTCAAAGCCATTTTTATTCAAAGTAGTGTCTCACTCAGTGGTGTGTACAAAACAGTTTGCTCGCTGTCTGGAGCATTGCACTGGGCCCTGAGCAACTGGAGTCAGAAATTTGCAACTGGAGCGCAGAGAGCAGCCAAACACTGTGTTTCCAAGCAATTACATTACGAGGTGAGATGTTTCCATTTCAGGATCTGTTTGCTACGAAAATTATCAACGGACAGGGAACATTTCACGAACAGCATTACTTGTAGACCATTAACACACGGGGACCACTTTGCTTTTATTAAAGAGATTAATAGTAAAGTTCAGGTTTTAATCAGTTTACAGTTTTTACGGTATCAATACAGGAAAACAACATATCATCACGTTGGAACACATAAGAGACACGTTATTGCAGGGAAAAGAACAGCCACAAAAGAATGTGCATCATGCGATTAGAAGCATACCAACTGACTTACATAATTTCACCGCACTGACTGACTATGGATCTCCAGTTACATCGATTAGTGATGCAGCGGGCAATAAACACAATGCGAATAGTTCTTGTGTACAATCTCATTACAAAGGACTAAAGTTAGAGGAGCAGTTTCAGGAATAAGAATAGATGTAAAAACCACGCACACACTTAAAATTTGTTGTTCACAGCCACACAATTTATGCAGAATTTTGGATCGTCCCACTTTTAAAAACTGACACTTAGCTGCGTTTGGGTTTTTTAACTGAACATGATGCCATTTCGGACTATGAAGATGCATTACACTTTCAACAGAGCATTTCAATACACAAATGGGAAATTAACAGATTAGACCTTTCTTCATACACAAAAAATAACCAATGGTACACATCATTTTTAACTGACACGTATTTTGCCACAGTCAATGCAGATGAAGGATTAAATTTCGACGTTTCGCAGTCAGTCAAAGCCAAGGAAGACAGTCGTGAAGCAGCAGCAGACGAACCAAACAACACACTCCATTGGACAGATTTTTCAGATCACCACTAATTGAACTGCTATTGATACAACTTTGCTCTCGCCACATTTAATTTTGAAGGATAAAAGTCAGCCAGACAAAATAAAAGAACTTGTGACTTTCCCCAAGTCACAGCGTCTACGTCATCGTTGACAGACAGACACTGCAACGGTTAATACAAAAGAGGCAGCTGAGAAGAGGAAAACGCTACAACAGAAGGTAAGTCACACTAAAAAATTTCAAGTTGGACAGTAAGTTTTAGTTCAAACACGGCCATTGTCTTAGTAAAGCAAACAGGTGTCACAAATTTGCATTGCCTTATAACGGACCATTTCGGAATCGACGAATCCCACTTCGGAACGTAGGACATCTTGAAACACTCAGAACGAAGGCTTCGACAGGTCTTCATCACATCACCAATACAAAACCGTTCACTGTGTAATTGTTTGACTTTGTACTCCTCATGAAGACAACACCATACCGATATACTACACTTCGTTTCCTTATAACGCCAACCGTTTGTGGGTAGAAATTAAACTTTTTTTATAGGTTTTCTTTCATTGACATGTATGTGTACATGACAATAACATTTTTATCTCATACAGCACTAAAATTACAAGCCATTTCGGATGTTTATTTTCTCTGTCAAGATTGTTACAGAGTATATATATCATTCCGTGTTCTAACATCTGACCCCGATCGTTACAGTACATCATTTTAAAAGCAAAGGTTACGTAAAAGAAGACAGCAAACATTCTTTCGCCAAAGACAAAGGCATCAAAAAAGATAAAAGCAACATGAGAAACAATAACATCGAATTTTGGGCGTCATAATGCATTTTCTCTTACAGGCTAACGTGCAGAAGTATGCAATGACGGATTCCAGATAGTACTGATAAAACAGGTAGAGTATGAATACTTGCACAGGTATGACACGTACTGTCAATTATCGGAGAAGATATTTAATTTCTTCGTCTTCCACTGGGATACTCTAACCCTGAGCTATAACCAGGGTTTCTTCATTGACTGTAAGAATTTTACTGTGTCGTACGTGAAGACTTAAGGATTAATTATAGATGGAGCATGTGTAGCAATGATTTATGGATTTCTGCAACAAAGATATGGTGAGACAACAGGAAGTGAGGATAGCGAACTTTTCATGATTATTATGCAGACGTTTATGATTTATAATATGAAGTGTGGCACACTGATGTTTGGGAGTGTTAGGTATTACGAGATGATTTAACCTTTGGAGCTTTTTTTGTTGATTGTGTTTTGGTGTGTTTCTCTGATGAATAGAATTTCTAATGAAACTCCCCAGCAGATAAAAAATGTGTGCCTGACCGAGACTCGAACTCAGGACCTTTGCCTTTGGCAGGAGAGCTTCTGTGAAGTTTGGAAAGTAGGAGACGAGGTACTGGCAGAAGTAAAGCTGTGAGGACGGGGCGTGAGTCGTGCTTGGGCAGCTCAGATGGTAAAGCACTTGCACGCGAAAGGCAAAGGTCCCGAGTTGGAGTCTCGGTCCGGCACACAGTTTTACTCTGCCAGGAAGTTTGATATCAGCGCACACTCCGCTGCAGAGTGAAACTCTCATTCTAGAATTTCTGAAGGTTTGCGATAAGGTGTTACAAAGCGGTAAGACAAAACTATGAATTTACAGGCAGATAAACACTTTCTCTCAAACATATGCCTTTTTTTCCATTGGGAATAACAACCTGAAGGTTTGAAGACGCTTATTACGGTTTACTTGCTTTGATGAAATTTGTGACTTTGCTTCCACTAATCGATTTTCTTCTCATTCACAGAATAATATCATTTATCATTCCTTTTCCCCACATTTAATCGACTTCATCGGAAAGAGATAATTTCTTATTTATTTTTATTCTGCACGTTGACTTTAGTTGTTCATAGGTATTAAGTACGCTTCTTGATAACACTTAAATTTCGCATTTGTGGTAATTATAAGTAACTGGCACGTGCATAGGTTAAGGTTTTGTGCACACATTTTCACTTGCTTTATCTTTTTTTGTGTGACTGACAGACAACTGAGAAATGGAAAATATTGTTCAGATTCCATTCCATTCCATTCCTTTCCTTTAGCCTGTATACTTCTGCGCATTTACTAGAGTACATAGAAACACACACTCTGCAGAAATCACTATTGTACTCTTGCATAACAACACAATGTTTACCTATTGATATTTTGATAATGCATTATACATGTAATTATTACTGTATTTTAATGCTTCTTTTCTAGCACAGTGTAAAACCAATTTCGATTATGATTTTTCTGTTTGACATGTTACGACGGACACATCTGTCTAAATTGTAATGTCGATATTCGTGAGAAATGTTTGTTAGTCTTTGTCATTTAATCCGAGAATCTACCATACGTAGTTTTAGATAAACGTCTTAGCTTTATTTTCTTTCACTGTATTGTAACAGAATATAGGTATTTTGTGAAACCAGCGCATTCATGGACTCGAGTATAGTTATTCTCTGGACTGTGAGAAAGTTGGAGGTATTATTAACGTTTTCTATACCACGACATGCCGCATCGATTATCGTGATTTTAGGTGACTTCACAGACATTTTGTTAAAGTGACATGGAGGTACCTTTTGTGAGCGGTCTGGCTCTGAGGTGTCACTGGATTTGTCACTGACACAAATGGCTCTGAGCACTATGGGACTTAACATCTATGGTCATCAGTCCCCTAGAACTTAGAACTACTTAAACCTAACTAACCTAAGGACAGCACACAACACCCAGCCATCACGAGGCAGAGAAAATTCCTGACCCCGCCGGGAATCGAACACGGGAACCCGGGCGTGGGAAGCGAGAACGCTACCGCACGACCACGAGATGCGGGCATATCACTGACACGTACTGAGTGGACCAAGTCTGCTCTCAGCCGCCTCCCACACAGTCACGATACGACGCTCTCACCTGGAGAGCTGTTACAACGTCATGAGTACTGGAAGACAATCCAACATGTGCTGCATAGCGTGCTGCGTACTCTCAGGCCAACACCTGCGTGTGTGAAAACCACGAAAAGACGTTGCTTCGATACATACTTGCTGCCACTAAAAGACAATATAATCACAATTAGTCTCATGAGATTTTGAGCAGAATAACGATAAAAGATAATGCCAGAATTAATTTTTCCCCTCATTTGGTAACTTTATAACTAATGCACAATAATGGAGTAGACCATTTTCTCAACTTGCGCACACTTCTTTCAAACGAAATGTAACGTATTCTGAGTACACCTGAGCACCAATGTAAACAACATTTGTAACTCAACTTGGCGTTCACCTGAGCACCAAATGGACGAAGCTTTCTGCAAAATAATTTGTGAGCGAGTAGGCGCCACTACTTGCAAAACAAGTACGTTACGAGGTGAGGTATTTCCACTCCAGGATCTGTTTGCTAAGAAAATCGTCAATGGGCAGGGATGATTTCACCAACAGGAGCATTAACACACGAGGACCACTTTTTATTAAGTAGATTTAATGAAATGATAAAATTTCAGTGAAGAATAATAATAATCAGTTTTCTTTTTTAATTTTGTCTTTACCTTTCTTTAACTTTCTTCTGTAAGTACGAACTTTGTTGTAGAACCTTTCTCTTATTTACGTGTGGTAATAAAAATTCATTTTCAAAAGAATTACGTACATTTAAAAATTACGTGAACTCATATTAACTGATTAAGAATATTTAGTTGAGAATTAAATCCTTTACATAATTCGGCCTTGGCACACATTTTCTAAATGCAGTGGGGTTGTTTTTTTTTTTTTTTTGTTTATTTACTGAATTCTTTCCCGGCGTCAGCTATGGAACACAAGACTGTCTCTATTAGCAGAAAATGGTTAAATATTGCCAAGCCGACATTTAATTATCACTGATAAAACATACTTCCCTATACATTTAAGTTATTTGAAAGAACCAAAATTGTTAAATTTTAACATTAACTATCCGCCTACGAATGCACAAATGTGTAACTAGTTTAAAATTCATCAGTCTCAGGATCGCTGCAAAAGAAGAACATTTTCTTAATTCACTGTTAATTTTTATCTGTTCCCGATTTACGGGTTTGGTTAATTTTTCTTTAGCGGGACAATTTTTTAAATGTGCCGCCGCTGCAAATCGATCGGTCGCGGCACAGCCCAGCAACACCGCTAAAAATGCTGAAAATTCTTTAAATAAATATTATAGATGACATGGGCAAGCTAATTTACATTAATAATACACACTTTTGATAAATTATATTTAGACCCAACAATAATTCAACTCACATTAGTTTGTAATATCTCCTCTAATGGCGGCTAAATCTAGATACAGACAAAAGAAGTCTACCCATTCATAAAACGCTTCGTCACAGCTTCCTCTCGCATTCAGCTCTACACGGAGATGACCAAAGAATACACAGTACGTGGTGCTTTTATACTACTGCTGACTATTAACATTTCTTTGTAATCTCATAACATTATTTTCCTCTGGCTGAATTTCACATCTCTGTTATCACAGATATTGACACATTTCGCAATTATATAATGAATATAGAAATATTACCATCCTAAATACAGAGAGAATATTACTACAAAAAATATTACAATAATAACAAATGTCTTTTACACAAAATTCAATAATATTTTTTGTTAAATAATTACAGTATATACAAATTGCCCAGAGCGGCGTATATGGTACAAATAAATTTTAGTTCATTAATAGCGTGAGTTTGCCAGGGAACGTTACATTGCCCCCTGGCAGCATTTGGCAAAGAGTTTCTATACTTTGACACAATGGTGCCAGTAACGTTCTTTACAATTCTGTATTTCTTTATGGAATGGCTCTTTTAATTAGTCCCAGGGTTATATATGTTCATGGCTCCCCCATTTGGGCGAAGGCAGACAGGAAACCTAGGCAAAACTGTGCCGGAGCCCAGCCATCCCAGTTGGTTCATGATTAATCTTGTATCTTTAACAGTCATTCTTTTGAATTAATTTAGCAGTTTGTCATCAACGGTTACATAATACCACAGTCACATACAGTTCAACGAAAGTTTTTTGTGTGTGATTAACAACTCGTTATTATTAATTTTGCGATATACTGCAAGGTCAGTTGTCCTAGGATATATCAGTTAGTTTTTTTTTTTTAAATCACTTGGCACAGCATCACTTTTCATAATGTTTCCACTACCTACGTGTTACAAATCCATCTCCTACACTTGTTAGTGTTCATTTTCTCTTATCAGTTTACGGATATACATAATAAATGTTCAATGTTTATCAAAATTGGAGTCATTGACATGTTATGCAGTTTGTGTAAATATTTTGGAAAATGTCAATAATGCTGTAGTTGGTGAGCGGTGCGGAGTGATTGTTGAGCGGCGCTCAGCGCGGCGCGTCTGCTCCGTGTAGGCGCGGAGAGGCGTGTGGCTGTCTGGTCTGCTACGGGCTGCTGCGGCCGCTGCATGGCTGAAGTAGCCGGATGCGCGTTGTGTATCAGCTCGCCCGTGTGACATCTTCTTGCAGTGCTCCAGCAAACATGCAACAAGTTCACAAACAGTGTACTACCATTATGGGCATTTTTCCTGCTGTGGGAAAAAACGCACACAGTTATTGGCAGTTATTATTCAGTAGGCCTTCACTAGTCTGGTTTGCACAATGTTTCGTTGTCACAGTAACACGTTTTATGGGCACACAATATTTTTTCACCATGTCATGACTTGTCATTCGTCACACGCAAGTTTTCACCTTAGGACAAAATGTATCTCTGTAGTCAATGCGCTTTCCTAGCGTCCCTTGACACACAAAGAGTTAAAGTTTGACACTAACTTGGTCCACCGTCCGTTATCGCCTCACTGTTCGTGTCATGCTAGTTCCTTGTCCACTTGCACACACGGCGATGATACAGTTTCTTATTGCTTGTACAAAACAACTTCGTGACGTATTGCTGCAGGTTTAACAGTCACTGTTTGTCTCTGCTACACAATACTGCACTTTTGTTTAAGTGTTTTTTTTTTTTTACAATGTCCGTTGTGCAATTTTTGTAACAGCACATTCGTAACTTCTTTGTTCACTCTTTACCAATGTGTGTGATACTTGCGTACATGGTAACAAATATTAAAATTTCGTATTAGTTTGCCCAAAAATCATCTATATTCATGTTCGAGTATATTTTATTTGTGCATTCCAGCCGGATTCAGGCATATTGTTCAATAACTCCTTTGAAATTATGTCTCACTTTACTTGCAAGGTCCTACGTAACTACAGTGTAGTCTCTGCAGGCTAAAATTGACTTGGACTGTATCAGGCTAGCTCCTTTTTTACTGATTGGATCTGCACATGCTTCAATTGAAGCTTCTCTGTGCGTAACTTTGCGTTACTTAAATTTGCAACAAGTTTGCCTCCCATGGTGCCCTCAGGTCACTACTGGGTGCATTACTCTCTTTGATAACACTGGTTTGATAATAAAGTTCTCAGGGCCTGATATTATTGATATTATTCTGGGTTCGAATCTGTCACTCTGACAGCTACACATATATACATATATACACATATAATAGAAAAGATTTTACAAGAAATATTTCAAGTTTGACACACATATAGAATATTATGCAGTACACAAACTAATCACTACTAAAATATTCCTCCTGACTGATCTCTGTCACAATTTAACACTACAAATAATTGCACTAATCAGGTTATCTGTGCAGACATTTAGAGCATGTTTAAGCTAACACTAATTAAAAGAAGACATAACACAAATATTCATAAACAAAAGAGAAAGTCAATCATATTCTTATAACTAAATACTTCTACACTAGTACATTATCTCTACAGATCACACATCATTAATGTTCATTCATTTACAAAAGAATGGTGTCCACATAGGACTATTAGTCATTTACTGTAGGAATATTTTGACATCCTTACGCGGATACAGTCCCCGTACTCTCCCTGAGTGGGGATCTGCTAAGAGATAGCTACACTCATGTGGCACACTTACTATTCTAAAAGGTCCATTGTACACCAATTGCCACTTGCTATTCTGTTTCAAGGATGCCGAGGACTTAGGATGATTGCGTAAGAGCACCAAGTCCCCAACACTAAATTTTTGGTTATTCGTCACATGTCGATTATATTTTTCTTTCCTTTTCTGAGCGCACCTGGTAAGGTTGCACCCTGCTTTTCTTATCTTCTCTTCCTTAGGCTCAGGAATGACTGGGACCTTAGGCAAAGGTGCCAGCCACTCATTCAGAACTCTATTACTATTCATTATAATCTCGTTTGGTGGATACCCCGTAGAAGCATGCGGGGTTGCGTTGTGAATTTCCAAAAACTTAGGTATCAGATCTGGCCATCTTGTGTGCTTACATGCAATGTATAACCTGAAAAATTTATTTAACTCTCCAAATGTTCTCTCTACTAAACTTGCTTGTGGGTGAAAACGGGATATTAGTATGTGCTTTATATCTTGTTCATGTAAATAGTTCTTCCAGGTATGGCCTGTAAAATAGGAAGCATTATCCGATATTATCGCTTCAGGCTTACCCACCTGTGTAAAATATTCTTTCCCTAACCATTTAACTATTCCACGAGCAGTGGCTAATTTAAGGCAGTATATTTTTAAGTATTTAGAGGAAAGGTCATATACCGCTAAAATGTACTTTAATCCACCCCTGGCTCGAGGGTAGGGTCCTGCTATGTCTATAGATACTAACTGAAGTGGCCGATGAGCCACTATAGGATGCAGTTCAAACCTTGTGGACTTATTTTGAAACTTAGCTTTTTGGCACAGAGGACAAGTCCTGATAATGGTGCGAGTCTGCTGGCTTATTCCCTTAAAGTAACAGAATCTGGATAAAATCCTTATTGTTTTGCCTATCCCAGCGTGACACCATGCTAAATGCGTGTGCCACACTACAGCTGGGATAGCCTGTTGCGGTATACACACGACTCCATGGTCATTTGACACACCTGTTTTATAATACAGAATATTATCTACTATTTTGAAATTCTGAACACTTTTAAGATTGGTTCCTTCTTTAATTTTGCTAATGATATCTCGCCAAATCGGATCAGTTTCCTGCAATATAGACAAATTCTTACACGTATGTAAAAAGTCCCTCCTATGTACCTTATCTTGTACTAAGAGTATTCGATATTCCTCCGATTGTTCCAAAATCTTCGACACTGAGGATTGCCCTAGTGGGAGCCTCGACAAGGCGTCAGCTACAACATTATCTTGTCCTTTTAGGTACATAATCTTAATTTTATATTCCTGCAATGCTAACCTCCATCTTAGCAAGCGGGTATGGTATAATTTGCAAGACATTAAATATCTCAGAGCCTGGTGGTCACTGAATACTTTGACTTTTTTGCCATAGATGTAATAATTGAATTTCTTTACCGCCCAAACCACTGCAAGAACCTCTAATTCGGTAGCGGAATATGCTCTCTCGCAGCTGTTTAGTGTGCGGCTGGCAAATCCGATTACATTGATTGTTGTGGGGTCGTTGCTCCTGTCCCACTGAAATAAACAAGCGCCCAGACCGTATGAACACGAATCTGTCGCTATGCAAAAATCTTTTGTCATGTCTGGGTGTCGCAGTATGTTTGCATTCACCAAGGCGTTTTTGATAGCGTCAAATGCGTGTTGACATTCTTCTGTCCACACCCAGTGCGCATTTTTACGCAACAGGCTCAATAAAGACTCGTTATTCATTAATTGGTTTGGAACAAACCGTCTAAAAAAAGATGCAAGACCTATAAACGCTTTGAGTTGTCTCTTAGTTCTCGGGCTAGGAAACCCACGAATTGCGTCAAGTTTTTTGCTGTCAGGTTTGATGCCTTGTGGTGTTATTATGTGACCTAGAAATTTAATCTGATTACATCCAAATTTGGATTTCTCAAGATTCGCTGTTACTCCCGCTTGCTTAAACCTTTCTAAGACTCTACCCAGTAGTTCTACGTGCTCCTCCCAGGTGGCAGTAGCAATCACCAGATCGTCTACATACACTGTTACCCTTTGCAGCAAATCCGGACCTAAAACCGCGTCGAGGGCTGTTATGAAAACTCCTGCACTTACATTTAAGCCGAAAGGTAGTACCCTAAATTGGTAGCTCCTTCCCCCAAATATAAATGCAGTATATTTCCTCGATTCGGGTGTGAGCAGGATTTGCCATAATGAACTTTTCATATCAACAGATGTCAAATATTGCACTCCGTGGAATTTTTTGAATTTGCTCATCTAAGTTTTCCGGATGAGTCCTGACAGGTAAAATAATTTCGTTTATGTCTCTCACATCTAATACTAACCGTACCTGTCCGTCTGCTTTTGCTACCGCCACCAAAGGATTACTATAAGGGGACAAAGACGGTTCTATTATTCCCCATTCGATCAGTTTTCTTATTTCTTTAGCTACTATTTCCTTCTTGGACCAAGGAATGGAGTATGAGGCTCGACAGTAGGTTTTGTGGGGCTTCACCTCGATATTGTATTGATACCCCTTAACAATTCCTGGTCGTTCTGAAAATACATCTGCATAATTAGATAATAACTGTACCAAATCCTGCTGTTGCATTGAGTTCAAATTTTCGGACTGTGATACTTTGTTCACAAGTGCGTCCACATTTGCTTTTAATTGATCGTTTTGTATGTCTGAATAATAGAGATTTTGTCCTTGACAATGATTGTCTAAATGTAGTATCCACTGATTCCTACATTTTATATTAAAAGCATTACAGTTAGGCACAGGTACCTCTTCCGATCTGAGCATGGACAATTCTATCCTCCTACCCGCGTTCATGAAACTTAATTTTCCCCGAGAAAGGTCGATTACTGCGTCCCTTTCTCTCAAAAAATCTACCCCCAAAATGCAGGCTACCCTTAAACCCTTTACTACCAGGAATGAGCACGCTATGGCTTCTTCCCCTGTATACATCTCTACCCGCACTTGGAGTTTAATTATTTGTCGCTGTGCACTTATGGCTCCAGTGACTTTGCAATTGTTCACAGGAAAAGTCAGCATACGCTTTTCTTTCCCCAGTACTCTGAATAAGTCCATACTCATGACACTGACAGTAGCACCTGTATCTACGATCGCTTGCACATCAATATTGTCAATTTTGATCTCTATTATCGCTTGTACTTTGTCTTTGTGCTCCTTTACGCACGTGGATGGTTCAGTTATCAATTCATGTCCCATCTGTACCCCGTCATTGTACCTGAGGATACAGATTCCCGATGTTTTGTTCTGTGTCGGGCTGCTCTCACTCCAAACCTCAGCCGACGATGGAGAGAGTATCTCGGCTGAATCTAGTTTGTTGAATTATTACAGGTGGATGGGTGTGGCTGCTCTGTGTCGCTGACCTCCACTATGTGTAAGTTGTGTTGCGTCGGCCGCCACGGTTGCGCAATTGGCGCATTTTGTGGTGGCGGTCGGTTATTGTCATATCTTTCACTGTTTTGCCGGTCCGGACTGGGCCTCTGGTTCTGTGGCCAAGTTCGGTTTGCACCATTATAGGTATTAGTGTTCCACGGCCCCCTGGCATTTTTCCATCTACTATTGCTTGGTGGGCCTGTTTCATATCGGTCATCAGACCTCCTTTTCCGGTCATTATTCACCGGCGGACTATTGCCGTTCCGGTCTCTACCTCTATTCCCGTTCTGTACATAATCTTGTCTCCTATTGTTACCTCCGCCGTTTCCATTATTTGGTGGAGGCGTGTTATTTCGACCATCTCTGTAACCGTTTCCGTTACTTCTAGCCTGTTCAGAGGCTGCCTTAACATCCTCCTGAATCAGGTCAATTGAGTCCAGAACAGACAAGAAATGTTCCATGTCATTCTCCGGCACGTGTATAAGTTTTTCCTTTACGTGTATCGGCAAGTGTGATTTCAAAAGTCTGATCAAATCCCGGGATGAAATCTGCTCGTCCCAATAACGGGTTTTATTAATGTACTTCTCAAAATATTTTCGCAAATTGCCTAATCGTGGAGAATACGGCTCTGGATTATATACCTCTTTCCGTAATCTCTCCTGAATACATGTTGACCAATATTTGGCCAAGAATGCCTTTTCAAATTGCTCATATGTGTCGCAACTGTCAGCTGCTTCGGTTGCCCATAATGCAGCATCTCCTTGTATGTAAGACATAACGAACTGTATTTTCTGTGTATGACTCCAAACGCTAGGCAAAATGTTTCTAAATCCCTTGATAAACACTACAGGGTGAACAGATTTCTTCTCCGTTGTAAAGATCTGAAACTGTCGGTTTCTAATCAGGCTTTCTTCAATCACTATTTTGGAGTGACATTTATTTGTTTCGGTAACATTGGTTGCCTGTTCTGTCTTGCAGTCGCAATTTTTTACTGCTGTATTTATATGCCTATCATTGTTGGACCTGGCTGGCGTGACATACGCCTGTGGGTCGTCGTGCCGCAAGCTGATTTCTAGCTCGGCAAGAGGACGGTGTGTACCACCTTTTTTAGGTCCTGCATTTGAGCCCACATCTTTGGCTTCAATCACGGCGTGCACTTTCTCGTCTATTTTTTCTTATAAATTCGTTTTCAATTTCGTGCACTTGTTCGGACGTTTTGTGCTCAATTACTTGATTTGTGTCAATTTCTAATTGTTCCACCCTGTTAGTCAGTACACTGATTTCATCTACGATACTGGCGTTAGCCACTTGGATACTATCTACTCTTTCGCTCAGTTCTTGCACCGTTTTGGGTATGGTTTCATAGTTTTGTCTCAAACTAACAATCTCATTTTGCATAGTTTCCAAGGATTGCATTAACTGCAAGTCTCTCTCATGCAGGCGTCGATCACGCTCTGCTTGTTTAGCATCACGTTCTCTATCACGCTCTGCTTGTTTAGCATCACGTTCTCTATCGCGTTCTGCTTGCATACGTACAAATTCAGCTTGGAAATTGAGCATGCGCTCGAACATAACTCTTAATGATTGCACTTCTGACACCTCACCACTCTCTGGTCCGTGTCCAGTGCTTGCGGGTGGCACAGTATTTCCGCTATCAACTGAATCACTGGCTGGCAGTGGCAACATTTCTTGCCCTTCTGCCCCCAGATTCTCACATTGTACTTCCTGAACTACGCCACTAACGTTACTTTGTGTCCCACTTTCTAACTTGGTATCACTACTTACTAACTGTTGTTCATTATCCATGTTGATATCTTTCTGACTACGCAATCTAACCATAGTCAACAAAAGAAACAAAATCTGAACTAAATATCCTAACACTCAGGTTTCACTGACATAATCACACAAGAAATGGTCATTTGTTGAAACACACTTATTATATACTACAGTGACTAACTACTCAAATGTCCTGTTATTTTTTAAAAAGAGCACTAACAACAAGCACACCACTAATGATCCGAGAACAATGCACTGAGGCTACTTTACTACCCACAGGACAACTACACTGTAGCTTTACCTTTCGGTGATCTATCTTGGGTGCAGCTGCCCCCTGATATTGTGGTAGGTAATTAATTTTTCGATATAATGAGCTCTCTTCTTCAGCTTGCCTCTGGGTATATAGTGTTCTCATGCAAAAAATCATATACAGGTATTACCACACAATATTGGTTAGGCAATACATACAATACATGGAAAAATTATTAATTGTTCTCCAACAAAGTTCGACTATAATAATTCCCTAGTTATCTCATGGGTATTTAGTGGCCATTGCATATTCGTGCCCCACGTTGGGCGCCAATTTAATGAAATGATAAAATTTCAATGAAGAATAATAATAATCAGTTTTCTTTTTTAATTTTGTCTTTACCTCTCTTTAACTTTCTTCTGTAAGTACGAACTTTGTTGTAGAACCTTTCTCTTATTTACGTGTGGTAATAAAAATTCATTTTCAAAAGAATTACGTACATTTAAAAATTACGTGAACTCATATTAACTGATTAAGAATATTTAGTTGAGAATTAAATCCTTTACATAATTCGGCCTTGGCACACATTTTCTAAATGCAGTGGGGTAGTTTTTTTTTTTTTTTTGTTTATTTACTGAATTCTTTCCCGGCGTCAGCTATGGAACACAAGACTGTCTCTATTAGCAGAAAATGGTTAAATATTGCCAAGCCGACATTTAATTATCACTGATAAAACATACTTCCCTATACATTTAAGTTATTTGAAAGAACCAAAATTGTTAAATTTCAACATTAACTATCCGCCTACGAATGCACAAATGTGTAACTAGTTTAAAATTCATCAGTCTCAGGATCGCTGCAAAAGAAGAACATTTTCTTAATTCACTGTTAATTTTTATCTGTTCCCGATTTACGGGTTTGGTTAATTTTTCTTTAGCGGGACAATTTTTTAAATGTGCCGCCGCTGCAAATCGATCGGTCGCGGCACAGCCCAGCAACACCGCTAAAAATGCTGAAAATTCTTTAAATAAATATTATAGATGACATGGGCAAGCTAATTTACATTAATAATACACACTTTTGATAAATTATATTTAGACCCAACAATAATTCAACTCACATTAGTTTGTAATATCTCCTCTAATGGCGGCTAAATCTAGATACAGACAAAAGAAGTCTACCCATTCATAAAACGCTTCGTCACAGCTTCCTCTCGCATTCAGCTCTACACGGAGATGACCAAAGAATACACAGTACGTGGTGCTTTTATACTACTGCTGACTATTAACATTTCTTTGTAATCTCATAACATTATTTTCCTCTGGCTGAATTTCACATCTCTGTTATCACAGATATTGACACATTTCGCAATTATATAATGAATATAGAAATATTACCATCCTAAATACAGAGAGAATATTACTACAAAAAATATTACAATAATAACAAATGTCTTTTACACAAAATTCAATAATATTTTTTGTTAAATAATTACAGTATATACAAATTGCCCAGAGCGGCGTATATGGTACAAATAAATTTTAGTTCATTAATAGCGTGAGTTTGCCAGGGAACGTTACATAGATAAATAGTTAAGTTCAGGATTTAATCAGTTTGCACATTTTTACAATATGAACACAGTAACAGAACGTTTATCAAGTTGGAAGATATAAGAGAGACGTTATTGTAGGGAAAAGAACAACCACAAAAGAATGTGTGTCTTGCGATTATAAAGATACCAACTGACACACACAATTTCACAGCGGGAGTTGACTAAGGATATCCAGTTACATTGATTACTTATGCAGCATGTAATAGACTCAGTCCGAATAATTCTTGCCCTACAGTCGCATTAGAAAAGACTAAAGTTAGAGGAGCAGTTTCAGGAAAGGGAGTAGACGTAAACCTAAAGACACACACCTATAATTTGCTGTTCAAGTCGACATATTTTATGCACAAGTGCCGCAACACGACGTGGTATGGACTCGCCTAATATCTGAAGTAGTGCTGGAGGGAACTGACACCATGAATCCTGCAGGGCTGTCCATAAATCCATAAGAGTACGAAGGGGTGGAGATCTCGTCTGAACAGTATGCTGCAAGTTTGACAGCCAGCGGAAGTGTTTAAAATCAGAAGAGTGTTCCTGGAGCCACTCTGTAGCATCTCTGGACGAGCAGGATGTCGCATTGTCCTGCTGGAATTGCCCAAGTCCGTCGTTGTGAACAACGGACGTGAATGGACGCAGGTGATCAGACAGTATGGTTACGTACTTATCACCTGTCAGGGTCGTATCTAGACGTGTCACGGGTCCCACATCACTCCAGCTACACCAGTACAGCGCCTCCACCAGCTTGAACAGTCCCCTGCTGAAATGCAGGGTCCATCCACTCGATACGATGTGAAACGAGATTCGTCCGACCAGCCAACGTGTTTCCAATCATCAACAGTCCAGTGATGGTGTTGGCGGGCGTAAAGCTTTGTGTCGTGCAGTCATCAAGGGTACACGAGTGGGCCTTTGGATCCGAAACACCTTTTCGATGATTTTTCGTTGAGTGGTTGCCACGCCGACACATGCTGATGGCCCAGCATTGCAATCTGCAGAAATTTGCGGAAGGGTTGCACTTCTGTCACGTCGGACGATTCTCTTCAGTCGTTGATGCTCCTGTTATTGCAGGATGTTTTTTAGACCGCAGCGATGTCGGAGATTTGATGTTTTCCTGTATCCTGATATTGTAGGTACACGATTGAAATGGTCGTCCAGTAAAATCCCCACTTCATCGCTACCTCGGAGTTGCTGTGTCCCATCGCTGGTGCGTCGACTATAACACCGCGTTAAGACTCACTTAAATCTTGATAAGCTGCCATGGTAGCAGCAGTAATCCATCTGTGTAGATGAACTACATTTCGTATAGGAATCTGTAGATATTTTTATCAAATTAAAGAAATAAAGACACATCCCTACATCTCAAACGCATCTTTCGAGCAGGGCATGTTCTGTTTGCAGATGAAAGGCAGTCTACTGCAGAGTTAATGGTGGCAGGCAGGCGGTACTCGTTATGCTGCAGATGAAGACCAGGAGAATAAGCGTATTACTACATGGCGTGTATGAATCTGTAATGAGTGTGTGAGATAATGGCATTTAATTTCTAAAACATTAGCCAGATGTAATTACCTACCAAGTCACAGAAAGTGGTTTTCAGTTATCCACATGTTAAAGACAACGTAGGTGTAGTTTATCTTCTCTTCGCAGAATAGTAGTAGCGAGGCCTCTAGAGTTGTGGTACCCGTTGTGAATGTCCTGCAATGTAAGTCGGTGGGTGAACACACGCCATGGGTTCTCAACCATCTGAGTGCAGACCCAAGTGAAGGAGACACGATGAGTGTGGAATTACTTGTAGAAGCACAGGCTGCTCCTGCAGGGGGACCGGAGGTGGAAATTAAATTTTGATTTTTGGCTCGTAAGTAAAAATTCGAAAGAAAATGTTTGACATAAAATGAAAGGAAGTGCTGATGACGTTCGGTCGTATTACCGTATATCGAATCACTCCCGTCTCCGTTAAGTATTCAGTTTCCCCTGAAAGTATTCCAACGTTTGCTCTGAACAAGCTACATCCCCTGAATATGTGTAAAAGTAGCGCACTGAAATTCCATAAAAACACCGAGTTGTTTTAAAAGCTTCACGGTTTTATGGCCATTGCCATTCAGCTGCACCCGCAGTACAACTGATCGAGGAGAAAGTGTGTCTCTGACTCTAAATTAAGTGGTTTATAGGTCGCTGCTCTGTTTGACCAGGGCAAGAACCTTTTCTCTAGCATTATACAAGTACTAAATATTTTGAGTACTATTCCACGGAAACGGTGACTATGGAACGATCCATCGATACTCTACGAACAGCAAAGACTTGGCTTAGAACCGAATCGAGACAGAGCAGAGACTGGCTGCGTTGTTCCTGCTGAGCGAACACCGAATCTGCGTGAAAGAATACGGCGAAATTTAAGAAAAGGAAGTATCAGAAACATCTGAGTCCAATCCAAGAACTTAAATTATTGTATTCTTTCGGGAATGCATTCTTATGTTTAAAATGTTTATTGAAAGCAGTTTGTCACCAGTTTTCTGTTTTCTCTATCAAGAAATGATGCCTGGTTTGCCTACTCCCAATTCTTTGCGAATAGTATGACCTGCCCCCTCCCGCCACAATTGCTCTAGTTTATGTCGTGGGTACGCCCTTCGATTTCGCATTCGTGGGGAGAAATCGTGAGGATTAGGAGTCGTATACATAAAAAGAGTTCATTAACCAGAGAAGATTCTCGGGGCAAAAGAATATTCTCTCAGAAAGTTTTCAGTTTGGTATGAATGAAAAATCGGAAGCGTATTCTGTGGCGAGAGAGTTTCCTTCCCACTGCCTCCCCACCTCCCTGAGAAGGTTCTCTGTGTGTGTCGTCTGCCGTGTCACGCGTAACGTCAGACTTCATTCAGCTCGCTCAAACAGGCAAAGCGTTCAGTGTACGAAGATGGAACTGGCGTCAGTGTGTTCTGTAAAGAGTTGCACTACGTTTAGATTTCACTTTTATGTGCGGCAGCAAATAGTTAAGACGATTAAAGACAATTGGAAAAACGCATTTTCTGCGATCGTATTGAGTATACGACTCGTACGAACCTTTTCTGTTACTGAAGTTAGGTGAACACATTATGTGAATGAAATCTTAAAATTACATCATTTTTCATCGACTCCAAATCGGAACTATGGCCGAGTTTTCTAAGAAGAGATAATTTTGTTCAAATCCGACGCAGAATGGTGTGCTCGCGTGTCAAGGACGCAAGCGATCGCCCGTGGGGTTCGTTACGAGAAACCGATCGCTAGGTTTGTAATCAACCAGCTGGTAATTTTTCTGATTGGCCTATATTTCTAACTTAATGAAGTGTAAGATTTACGGTGTGAGAAGACACGAATATCCGGAAACGTCAGCTGCACATGTGTTCTGTGTATACCAAAGTCTTCTCGTACATCAGTGTGAAAACTTGAGTCTACTAAATAGCAACAAAAACATTTCAATTTTCACTTCTTTTGAAAGGTCGCTCATCTCTTCTTTCATGATTTTTTGGAAGGAAATTCGCAATGCAAATAATGTTTTTATTGTAAAACTCGTAGAAGTTTCTGCGGTTCCTCTCTTCTGTATTTCTTCGGGTACCTATACCTTCTTGCCTTACAGGCAATATAAACTTTGCCTTTACTACCAAAAAGTCTGTAAAAGCTAACGTCAACAGAACTTATTCAGCTCGATGTTATGCTACAGAGCACACTTCAAGAAACGGAGAATGTTCTCGGTTCGTGATTCGGTCCTCCAGTTTTATTCATGCGAAATCGGAGGATGATGTTTGCTTTTACCGACTCCCCCCACTCATTTGCTCAAGCTGAGAAATTTCTCGGGTGAAGCATATTCTCCGACTCGCTTTATTCGTGCGAACCTGGGAATGTTCTCCACAATTTCGAGTATAAAGTACATTCTCCGTTTTATTCATACAACCGAAGGTCGCGATTCTGTAAGTTGCACGAAACCATGATGACGCACACTTAGAGAGGTAATTCGCCTCAGAAAGTTTTCACTCTGGACGGCGGCAAGTACTGGGTGTCGAGCAGGTTGTTTCAGAAACTGTTACATTATTCACTCTGAAGCTGCAAATCGAAATGTACAATTCTGTCCCAAACACAGCAACACTACTTGTGACGAACGTTTACCCCACAGGAGGCAATGTACTGTTCTTGTACGACGTTAATGCCACATACCTGTCAATTTCTGCGGGCTTTCGGCAGAATCGGGTCGGGCCAACAGTTATTTCGGTCCTTTCCAATTAATGGCGTCCAACACTGGGTTGTCAATCGCCAGAAACGTTGTATTAGATAGTGTTTCCGTGTTTATTTCTGTTTCCTTTCTCTTTAATCTTCACTCCTTCCACTTTGGGATTCCGAAATCAACCCCTTTTCCTCTTCCATTTTCCTCATTAGCGACGTCCCTGCAACAGTGCCGCTCTCACTCCAGCCTAGCGACTGGAGAACTGAAGTCGGTGTCTGAACGAGATCTCTGTCACGGCTGGAGTTTAGCGTGGAATACGACTGAGTAAGTGCTGCCAAGCTTAGCCCGAATTATGCACAACTTTTCTCCTGTTTTTTTTTTTTAATTTACGATTTCCCAAGACCATCTGAAATTTAATTTTCAAGGTTACTGCGACCCCATGTGGTGATTAAAGTACTTTAAAGAGAAAGCGTGTAATCCATTTGGAGTTGTGGATGATAACAAATCGAACACCACATTGCATTCCAGCATTGCTGATGGGGGGCGCCACGAACTTGTAAGTCATTTTCAATCAGGTATCGCGATACTTTTGACCACATAGTGTATGTGAAGGCATCGTCAAGATCTAAAATGGATGTTTCAGCACCAAGAAAGTGCTTAATGGTCTAAGTCAACGACAGACAGGCAGCAAATATGGTTTCCAGTCATTAAACAGTCGAGCCACAGAATGAACATCAGTACAGTAGTTACATGTGTAATGAATCTGATCTGAAATTATACTATGGAAGATACTGGTTGACATGGCCAAAGATGAATAACATGTCTATGTTGGACAATCCAAGTCCACAGGAAGATCATAGGTACATAAAATCAAACATCTTTGGAAGAACTATGTTATCTGTGAATACATTTATAAATACATCTGTGGAAGGGCAGTGTTATCTGTGAGCACAAGGTGTAAAAAGTATGTTTGTAGCACAAAAATATGACCTCATGCCGAAAGAAATACCCACGTCTTTACTGGTTTAAATGAGAAAAATGTCCATGTTTCATACATACCATGGTACAGGAAATTGCGAAAGTTTGCCATAAAAATAGTTTGCGTTGTAATCTATATGTGGCAGATCATTACAGTTTCACGCCTATGGCCTGAATGCCAGGGTAGTTGACTTACACCTTCTAGAGCACGTTGGGTGGCACGGGATACATGCGGACGTGCATTGTCCTGTTGGAACAGCAAGTTCCCTTGCCGGTCTAGGAATGGTAGAACGATGGGTTCGATGACGGTTTGGATGTACCGTGCACTATTCAGTGTCCCCTCGACGATCACCAGTGGTGTACGGCCAGTGTAGGAGATCGCTCCCCACCCCATGATGCCGGGTGTTGGCCCTGTGTGCCTCGGTCGTATGCAGTCCTGATTGTGGCGCTCACCTGCACGGCGCCAAACACGCATACGACCGTCATTGGCACCAAGGCAGAAGCGACTCTCATCGCTGAAGACGACACGTCTCCATTCGTCCCTCCATTCACGCCTGTCGCGACACCACTGGAGGCGGGCTGCACGATGTTGGGGCGTGAGCGGAAGACGGCCGAACGGTGTGCGGGACCGTAGCCCAGCCTCATGGAGACGGTTGCGAATGGTCCTCGCCGATACCCCAGGAGCAACAGTGTCCCTAATTTGCTGGGAAGTGGCGGTGCGGTCCCCTACGGCACTGCGTAGGATCCTACGGTCTTGGCGTGCATCCGTGCGTCGCTGCGGTCCGGTCCCAGGTCGACGGGCACGTGCAGCTTCCGCCGACCACTGGCGACAACATCGATGTACTGTGGAGACCTCACGCCCCACGTGTTGAGCAATTCGGCGGTACGTCCACCCGGCCTCCCGCATGCCCACTATACGCCCTCGCTCAAAGTTCGTCAACTGCACATACGGTTCACGTCCACACTGTCGCGGCATGCTACCAGTGTTAAAGACTGCGATGGAGCTCCGTATGCCACGGCAAACTGGCTGACACTGACGGCGGCGGTGCACAAATGCTGCGCAGCTAGCGCCATTCGACGGCCAACACCGCGGTTCCTGGTGTGTCCGCTGTGCCGTGCGTGTGATCATTGCTTGTACAGCCCTCTCGCAGTGTCCGGAGCAAGTATGGTGGGTCTGACACACCGGTGTCAATGTGTTCTTTTTTCCATTTCCAGGAGTGTACATTCGACGTTAACACATACTAGCTATGGATGTGTATGGGTAGTTATAGATAAACTTTCCCTAAACAGATTATAAATGGATCTAATGGATACGTTCGTCATACGCCCCGCACTGCTTTCTGCCGTTATTTCACGCAGTGCTGGTTGTCTGTTAGCAGTGACAGCTGTAGTCAAACGCCGCTGCTCTCGATCGTCAAGTGAAGGGTGTCAGCCACTGCATTGTCCGTGGTGAGAGGAAATCCCTGAAATTTGCTATTCTCGGCACAGCCTTTATACTGTAGGCAGCAGGGTACTGAATTCTCTGACGATTCCCGAAATGGAATTGCCCGTGCATCTAGCTCCAACTACTATTCCGCGCACAAAGCGTGTTAATTGCCGTGGTACGATCATAACCACGCCAGACATGAATCACCTGAGTACAGTTGGCAGCTGCGCCAATGCTCTGCCCTTCCACGCCTTGTGCACGCGACATTACCACCGTCAGTGAGTGACCACATCGTTACCCCGTGCCTTGTCACCTCAGGGTAATTTCGCAGAAGGAGCAGGAATACTGGAGTGTGAGGTAGGTAGTGGTTGGTCATGATGTCCACGGTGCATAAGCTTAAGTTTGCGCCCATTAAATTCTTCATGTGTGGATAGACATTCTCCAAGTTATTTCTGAACGATGAAGCCTTTAAAAAATCAACATAGGCTGTCAAATTCTATTACGCAAAGTGATCTTTATAGCAGACCGTAATCCCTGACCCCTCTCTCCTGCGTATTACCTACAGAGTAATAGACTCCAAATAAGCAGATTCTCAGATAGTGATATAAAGGACGGTTTAGTAACATCTGGACCATTGCCTAAGAAATATGTGGCCACCAGGCTTAGGCTTGTACTGTAAGATCTGACAGGAAGTTTTCCAGCTGGTTTAGGAAGTTACGAGAAACTACGAACAAGAAAGGTACGGATGATTTTCTTGGCTATCCTTAACCGTTCCGACTGTGCTTGCTTTGCCTAATAACCGCACAAGGTACAGGGGGTCAGATCTCTTGCAGTGAGTTAACATTGCAGTCAGAGCGGCGGAAACAGCGACAGTGTGAGCCACGTAAGCCAGTAAACAGACTAAGAGGACTGACCACGTAATCGTGGCTCTGTGTATCACTTTCTCATCCCGCGTACATATAACATAAAACACGAAAAGAATCTCCACTTACCATTTGCTCGAAAGCGAGGGGGACGAGCAGCTGAGAGAAATGTTTGACACCCAGTGAGAGCAGCTGCGCCGAGTCCCGCCAGTAGTCAGAGAGGTGCTCCAGGAAGACCGGTATCTCGGCCTGGAATTCTGGACAAGAAGACGGACGACAAAGTGGTGAAGAGGTCAGTGGATCAGATTTCTATGCGAGCACAACATTCACTTTCTGCATTCACAAGGATAAAGAGGGTATGAAGGTAGAATTTACTAAATATGTATACGCTGTCAGACTACAGTCACACTACAGTATGGACATCTTTTTCGGACCGAAGCGGTACACGAGTAGTATATCTGTGCCTGTATCATATGTTGATGGAAATGTCATCTCTATGTCAGCTTACTTTTAGCATTTTAAACACTGGCGTCACCAGCACTAAATTCCAGGGGGGGGGGGGGGGGACCAAATAGGTAGGCTTACATCATAAAAGACTCTAAATGGGAGAGCTCCTTGAAGAAAGTAAAAAAATTGGAAGCTAATATCATTTTTTGGAGGATTGGTAAGGTCTCAGACCACCTAAACTGACGGGGAAAGAAAACGCAACCCCAAGAAAGAATTGTGCGACATAAATGAAAGTAGGAGTGTTTCTATATCTTAATGATGACGCCTATTCCAATTTCGCGCCAGTCGCGTATGACGATACAAATTACATTTATTTAAATACACACTGTAACTGTTATGATGGTCAGTTACCTTTGATACTGGATGTGGCACATTGACGTTAGTCAAGAATATCTTTAAGGCGACAGACACGCTATTATCAACAGCTCACAGCGTTTGTAATAGGGCTATGGGAACCTGGATCTTCCGTTGTGATATTGCAGAAAGACTTGACAGGTAGGTAGGTAGCCACTGTACATGACTGCTGGCCACGGTGGTCACGAGAATGCACGGTCGCGAGAAGGCTGGGCTCCAGACGACCACGTGGCTCTGTGGAGAGGGAAAACCATCGTGTTCAGCAGATGGCTGAAGGAATGTGAGCAGCAGTTGGAACAACAGTAACATAATGAACTGTTACAAATTGGTTACTTCAAGGACAGCTCCGAGCAAAACTCCCTGTACTGTGCATTCTCCTCACCCCAAATCACCGCCATTTGCGACTTCAGTGCTGTCAAGAGAGAGCTCGCTGGGGGCAGGGTGGAGATCTGTCGTGTTTTCTGATGAGAGTTGGTTCTGCCGCGGTGCCAGTGACGGCCATGTGTCAGTTAGGAGGAGCCCAGAGGCCTGCAGCCAGCTTGTCTGTGTGCTAGACACACTCAGCCTACATCTGGAGTTATGGTAGGAGGTGCGATTTCGTATAGTAGCAGGAACACCCTCGTGGTTATCGCATCCCTCTGACGCAAATTTGTACGTCAGTCTGATGACTCGACCTGTTGAACCGACATTCACGAACAGCATCCTAAGGAGTGTTTTCCAACAGGATATCGCTCGCTGTAGTGACCCCAACATGCTCTACAGTCGACATGTTGCCTTGGGCTGTTCGACCATCACATTTCCGATCGAGCGCGTATAACACATCATCAGAAGACGATTCCAGTGTCATCCACACCAAGCTTTAACCGTCCCTGCATTGAGTGACCATGTGCAATAGGCACGGAACTCCATCCGACAAACTGAAACGTGGCACCTGTACGACACAACGGATGCTCGTTTGCATGCCTGCATTCTAAATTTCGGGAGTTACACGTTTATTAATGTACAAGCATTTCACATTTGGAATGGCTTTCGCCCTGCTTACATTAAGCTGAGATCTACCAGCGCTAATCATCTAAATATGGTGCCTAGACTTTTGTATTCCCGAAATTTAGTAAGTCTACATTAATTAATTTTTTGTGTTGAAATTTTTTTTCCCGTCACTTTATTTCAGTAGCTTTTTAAATTTCTACAGCTCTCCAATTTAAGCCCAGATTAAAACTTGTTTTGCTATTATCTAGTATAAAAACATATATGATATTAACATATGCACTTTTGAGGCTGTGCGTATGAGTAAAGTGTATTACCTCCTAAACCAACGTGGAAACCATTCTGAAAGCAAATAAAAGATTCGTTCATCCACGATTTCGTCTCAGTCGGTCGAGTAAAACAGTAAGAGGTGGAGACCGCATTTTTAAATACTGTATTAGTTTCATTATTAAAACCAGCTTAAGAAAGTGAAAATAACCCATCAGAAAATGCAATGTACTTCATAGTTTCAAGTACAGACCTATGCTTTAAAAGCATGGAGATCGCTGAAAACCTGTTATTTTACAAGAATATATTTTTTCTGTGTTAGCCGGACGAAGCTGCGATATGTAAAGCGCTAGTTTATTATAAACTTTCTTCTAGGGAACATTCAAGGAATGATAATATGTACAAATGTAATTTTCAATACGCTGTCTTTCAGTCACTTTAAAAATAAATTCCTACAAGCTTAGTAGTCACTCCCTTGCCTTTCAGGAAAGGAAGTAGCAATCAGTTGCTTGTAACACTCTTCATAGCAATTGCTTTTGACACAAGCACTAACTACAACATTATTATTATACAAACATCAGGTTGTAAATGATTGTTGCATGGAATTCAGCTGGGTGCCTCCTTGCCACCCCTTCGAAAAAGCTTTCAGCAAAACCAATCAGTTTCACGTTCATCTACCCTCATCATTCGTCCCACGTAGTCATACCAACACAGCTCGAAATATTTTCTTTTTATTGAATAATATAAGAGAATTTTCTTACTGACACGTTAGTCAGTCCTACAAACCATTACTAATCACTGCATAAGAGCTTTCGATATGTGTAATTCGTTAGAGTTTGGAAATATTCGTTCAACGACGTCATTCTTTCTTTGTCAGCTAACAAGGAAACGTCTACAAGTGGTGTCATGGACTTTCAGAAAACTTCTGTACGGTGATAACATGCTGTGCAGTGTAACGGTGAAGCTACAGGCGTCAAGTGCTGCCGTTGGTGGGGAGGCTTGCGTGCCTCAGCCATACAGATAGCCGCACCATAGGTGCAACCACAACGGAGGGGTATCTGCTGAGAGGCCCCTCCTGAAGAGGGGCACCAGCATATTAACCCATTTTATCCCACTGTTCCATTTCTGGAACAAAAATTTGTAATTTTTTTGTGTACAGTGATTTTAGTTTCTGGTAAGTTTGTTACACTGCTGGCCTTCTACATGCTCCTTGCTTTTACACAAAACTGCCAGCTGCGCTGCTAGCATCTGTGTAGGAACAGTGTTAGTGCTGTAGTAATTGCTGTTTATGGAAAAATGGCTACAAGGAAAGGGCAAATAAGTTTTACTATATTTGACAGTGGATAACGACATTATATTTTCTAAATATGGCGTATAAATACAATAATGATAGTCTGTGTGTGTTTTATTTGTTCATATCTGTTCTCAACAATGGGTTATAATGCATTACAGCTGAGTGTTACATTTTTGGAACAGTAGGATTGAGTGGTTGCATTGAAATAACAGTAAAACACTTGCATTTTAGGTTGACTGCCGATGAAATTATAGCATTATTGGAATAGGATACTGATTTTTGTGATGCAGACTTGTACATAAATCCCCCTGATGACCCATGGTGCTCAGATGAAGATTCAGGTGACGAGTGTGAAATTGATATAAATCATAGTGGCAAAAAGCTAGAATCTGTTGCAGAAGCAAAACTTACGAAGTATTGTGAATGGGACATTGTTACCCAATAAGTAAATGCTAGACAGTACTATGAATTGAAGATTTTGATTAGTAAATACACTTATTACAATCTTTTACATTATTTATCTGTAACTTTAAATATTATTTATAGTTTCTAGAAAGTTGATGTTTTATTTTACAGGTGGGTCATAGGGAGCCTAATGAGCCATCATGTTCAGCTTCTGGTGCTGCCCATGTTGATAATGTTCTCAGCCCCTAAAGTTCTACATCAAATACTATTCCTGTTACTGGCAGAAGAAAGAGGGCTGATATGAGATGGCTCAGAATGACATAAATGAAGTGCAGATGAAGACATGGACACTTACAGAATTTTTGATGGAAGAAATGTCACCAGTACAGCTACTTGAACTGTTTTATGATGACACTATTGTTGACATGCTAGCCCATTACCCAAATATTTACGTTCATCAGCAGGGAGATACATCATTCAGTGTGTCAAGTGTAGAAATAAGAGTATTACTGGCCATATTTCTTCTGACAGGTTACAACCCTTTACCTTTAGAATGTACTGAGAAATGAACGAGGATTGCCATAATCTATCTGTGTCAAAAGCAATGACAAGGGGAAGATTTGACAAAATTGTGAAATGCATACATGTCTGCGATAACAACAGCTTATCCAAATATGACAGATTTTCAAAATTGAGAGCCCTTTGGAAGCTCTTGTATAGTAGGTGGCTAAGAGCTTTCAATAACGAAAGACTGCTATGTATTAATGAGGCTATGATTCTGTATTATGGTAGACATGGAACAAAGTAAGAAATAGCAGGTAAACCGATTAGGTTTGGTTATAATATTTATTGTCTTCATACAAGACTAGGGTACCTAGTTCAAGCAGAACCATACCAGGGTGTTGCAACAGGAAACACAAGACCTGAGCTTGTTGTATGTGGTTCAGTTCTGTTAGTCCTAGTATCAAAACTTCCATTTGAGAATGAACAGACATATGATTTCTTTTTTTATAACCTCTATACTTCCTTGCCACTTTTGTATGCACTAAAAGGAAAGGGCTGCACTGGAACAGGAACAATTCGCTCAAGTAGAACAGAGGGAGCTTCTCTGCAAGAACTTCATAAAATGAAAAACGCTCCAGGGAGAACATATGACCAAGTAACCGATAATAATCTGATTCGCTACCATGACAACAGTATTGTTATCATCATGTCAAACAGAACTGGAGTTCAACCAACTGGACAATCCAAATGATACAGTAGGAGTGAGAAAAACTTTATTGATATAATTACTCCTGCTGCAGGTGGTAACTACAACACTTACATGGGACAAGTGGACAGACTTAATGAAAATATTGTAAACTAAAGGATTAATTTCAGAACAAAGAAATGGTGCTACCAACTTCTTGCTTTTCTGCTAACTGCATCAACATACAATGCTTGGTTGTTGTATAGACAAACAATACAGTATAAGGGCAATCCACTCAATCTTCTTGGCTTCAGAAGGTATGTGGTCAACAGCTACTTTCAAAAGTACAGCTCATGACAATCATCTGCCCATCCAGTACTAAATCCAAAAGCCTTACATAAAAGGGTGCTCAATGATGTACACTATGATGGACAAGATCATCTGATTGTACCATTAGGCAAACAACTAAGATGTGGCCAGTGCAAGAAGAACACAGCAAAACAATGTAAGAAATGTAAAATTCCTTTGCATGCAAATTGTTTTGAGCACTTTCATACAAACTAAAGTTGAAACTGAACTCAGTAAATCACAGTTTAATTTTGTTTATGCCTTATTTGGTTACACATCCACATTTTGGATAATCTGTAAATGAGCTGTATCAACTATGTAGTGAGAAAAATAAACGTAAATATGAAAAATTTACATTCGTTTCTCACAGTATTACCATGCATGGTACCTGCACCCTCCCGTTCACGCTGTTCCATTTTGGGAACGTCAATTTTTTTACACTAAATATGTTGTTAAAATCATGAAAGTGGTATTTATGGTTTATCCTCACTCGATTTAAATAGGAATTCGTAAGACATTTGAATGGAAAACCTTCTTGGGATCAAACAGATTAAGTAGTTGGAGGGGCAACAGTCTGGATGATTGACTGATTTGGCCTTGTAACATTACTGAAAATGGCCTTGCTGTTCTGGTACTGCGAACGGCTGAAAGCAAGGGAAAACTACAGCTGTAATTTTTCCCTTGTGAATGCAGCTTTCCTGTATGGTTAAATGATGGTGGCGACCTCTTGGATAAAATATTACAGAGGTAAAATAGTCCCCCATTTGGATCTCCAGGCGGGGACTACTAAGTAGGATGTCGTTATGAGAAGAAAGAAAATGCGTTCTGTGGATCGGAGTATGGAATGTCAGATCCCTTAATCGAGCAGGCACGTTATAAAATTTAAAGAGGGAAATGGATGGGTTGAAGTTAGATAAAGTGGGAATTAGTGAAGTTCGGTGGTAGGAGGAACGTTTGGTCAGGTGGACACAGGATTATAAATACAATAAAATACGTGTAATGACTAGGTTTAATAATAATGTATAAAAAATAGGAGTGCAGTCAACCTATTATGAACAACATAGTGAACGCATTATTGTAGCCAAGATAGACACGAAGCCCATGCCTACGACAGTAGTACAAGTTTATATACCAACTAGCTCCGCAGATGACGAAGAGATTGAAGAGATGTATGATGACGTAAAAGATATCATTCAGATAGTGAGGGGACACGAAAATTTAATAGTCGTGGGAGACTAGAATTAGATAGTAGGAAAAGGAAGAGAAGGAAAAATATTGTAAGTCAATTTGGAATACGGTGAAGGAATGAAAGAGGAAGGCGCCTGGTAGAATTTTGCACAGAGTATGACTTGATCATGGCTAACACTTGGTTCAAGAATCATGAAAGAAGGTTGTACACGTGGGAGAGGCCTGGAGACACTGGAGGATTTCAGATAGATTATACAATGGTAAGAGAGAGATTTAGTAACCAGGTTTTTAATTGTAAGACATTTCCAGAGGCAGATGTGGACTCTGACCACAATCTATGAGTTATGCACTATAGATTAAAACTGAAGAAACAGCAAAAAGGTGGAAATTTAAGAGGTTGGTACCTGGATAAATTGAAAGAACCAGAGGTTGTAGAGAGTTTCAGAGACAGCATTAGGGAACGATTGACAAGAATGGGGGAAAGAAATACAGTACAAGAAAAAATGGGTAGCTCTGAGAGAAGAAATAGTGTAGGCAGCAGAAGATGAGATAGGTAAAAAGACGAGGGCTAGTAGACATCCTTGGGTAACAGATGAGATATCGATTTTAACTGATGAAAGGAGAAAATGCAGTAAATGAAGCAGCCGATAAGGAATACAAACGTCTCAAAAATGAGATCAAAGGGAAGTGCAAAATGGCAAAGCAGGGATGACTAGAGGACAATTGTAAGGATGCAGAGGCATATATTGCTAGGGATAAGATAGATGCTGCCTAAAGGAAAATTAAAGAGACCTTTGGAGAAAAGAGTACCACTTGTATGAAAACCAAGAGCTCAGGTGGAAAACCTCTTATAAGCAAAGCAGGGAAAGCAGAAAGATGGAAGGAGTATATAGAGGCTCTATATAAGTGTGGTGTACTGGAGGGCAATGTTATGGAAATGGAAGAGGACGTAGGTGAAGATGAAGTGGGAGACCTGATACTGAGTGAAGAATTTGACAGGACACTAGAAGATATAAGTCGAAACAAGGTCCTGGCAGTAGACAGCATTCCATTAACTCCTGAAAGCCTTAGGAGAGCTGGCCCTGACAAAACTCTACTAGCTGGTGAGCAAGATGTATCGGACAGGTGAAATACCCTCAGACTTCAAGAAAAATATAATAATTCCAATCCCAAAGAAAGCAGGTGTTGACAAGTGTGAAAATCATCGAACTATCAGTTTAACAAGTCACAGCTGCAAAATACTAACACGAATTCTTTACAGACGAATGGAAAAACTGGTAGAAGCCAGCGTTGGGGAAGATCACGTGAGGCAATACTGACCCTATGACTTATCTTAGAAAATAGATTAAGGAAAGGCAAACCTTCTTTTTTAGCATTTGTAGGCACAGGGAAGACTTTTGACAATGTGGGTGGTATACTCTCTTTCAAATTCTGAAGATGGCAGGGGCCAAATACATGGAACGAAAGGCTATTTACAATTTGTACAAAAACCAGATGGTAGTTATAAGAGTCGAGGGACATGAAAGGGAGGCAGTGGTTGGGAAGGGAGTGAGACACGGTTGTAGCCTATCCCCTTTGTTATTCAATCTGTATATTGAGCAAGCAGTAAAGGAAACAAAAGAAAACTTTGGAGTACCAATTAAAATCCATGGAGAAGAAATAAAACGGTTGATGATTGCCAATGACATTGTAATTCTGTCAGAGACAGCAGAAGACCAGGAAGAGCAGTTGAATACAATGGACAGTGTCTTGAAAGGACGATATAAGATGAACATCTACAAAAGCAAAACGAGGATAATGGAATGCATAATTAAATCAGGCGATGCTGAGGGAATTAGATTAGTAAATGAGAGGCTTAAAGTAATAGATGAGTTGCTATTTTATTAGCGAAATATTTGATGATGGTCGATATAGAAAGTATATAAAATGTAGACTGACAATGGCCAGGAATGCGTTCCTGAAGAAGAGAAATTTGTTAACATCGAGCATTGATTTAAGCGTCAGGAAGTCTTTTCTGGAAGTATTTGTACAGAGTGTAACCATGTATGGAAGTGAAGAATGGACGATAAATGTTTTAGACAAGAAGAGGCTTTTGAAATGGTGGTACAAAATAATGCTGAAAACTAGATGGATAGATCATGTAACTAATGATCATGTACTGAACAGAAGTGGCGAGAAGAGGAGTTTGTGGAGCAAGTTGACTAGAAGAAGGGATCGGTTGGTAGAACACGTTCTGAGGCATCAAGGGATCACCAAGTTAGTATTGGAGGGCAGGGTGGAGGGTAAAAATCGTAGAGGGAGACCAAGAGGTAAGTACAGTAAGCAGATTCTGAAGGATGTAGGTTGCAGTAGCTACTTGGAGATGAAGAAGCTTGTGCAGGATAGGGTAGCATGGAGAACTGCATCAAACCAGTCTCTGGACTGAAGACCACAACAACAACAACACATCAACATTTACAATTTGTCTCATTCTCTTCTTTTTTACGTTCTTTTTCCAACTGGGATCATTTCGCAAGTGTTTTCATTATTTTTATTTATCACTCATAATGTTTAAACATTTGAAACAACGGATGAATCGTATAACAACAAAAGACGAAATAGTCTCTTTATACTGGCTGTGCATTTGTGCCAAAAATGTATATTTCTATTTAAGATGTTCCTTCTTTGGATGGTTAAATGATAAAAACATTTTAAAAATTTATTCTTATTCCACTAGGGACTAAGTAAAATGGTGATTTAAACAAAAGAAGGGATTACAAATAAAACGAAATCTAAGCCAAATGTGGAATGGAAATAATGAATGCAATAACATGGTGAGAAACATAGAATGATAAAGAAGAAGAATTTGAGTCGGAATTAATAAACAAAAATAATAAAATGAAATGTAAATAAATTCCAAGTTCAAAACGCATCAGAAAAAGTGAGAGCAATTTTAAAAATATATTGATTAAAATTATGTTACAAAGGAATGGAAATAAAGAAATAGAACCCAATTAATTTAGCAAAAATAATGATTAAAGTCGTTTCAAAAAACGTTTAAAAATAAAAAAATTTTATCTACCTGACTAGTTCTGAACTCTTAACTTCCTACATGTGAGGCCTGTGCAAGCAGTCTGTTTAAAAGTGTCTTCTTTAAAGTTGAAGATTATTAGGCGAAATTCCGAATTTTTTTCGTCGATTACTCGTAAATGAATGCCTGTGATGGTGACTGCCTGCAGCGTCTGAAACTTGAGACCTTGACGTATATCACTGTGTAAATGATTTCAGAAAGTCGATCCCATCGCTGGGGATCTATCCTCGTGAGACTCAAAAACTTGAAATTGCTTTTGAAGAAACCTTTTCCCACATGTCCCCATTGTCGCCCTCTCTCCCCACATTCGGTGGTGACACCTATGATTTTAAATAAAGAAAAATTAATTTTCCCAGCAGTTGAAAACTATGATGCGATAGGATGACATTAATTCATACCAACTTCCAGCCAAAACATACGTATGAAATGCCATATCATATATTTTAAGCATGGCAATAAGTTCTTCAAGAGGACATTTGGAGAGCGTTTATCATGATGGACACTAGTCTCGAATAAACCGAATGTTTAACACCTTAATACCTATTAATGATAAACATTTGCGCAAAGTTAAGCAAAAATCTTACTGGTGTTTTACGGTAACAATTTCCATTTTCGACACTGTATGTCCACATAGCTGCGAAACGTTCACTGTAACTCCTTCTATCACTGATCAGTTAATCGCTTCTCTCCATGTTGGTGCCAGGCCGTTCTATTAGTTTGCAGTAAATTCGATTTGGTACAAAATATTGAATTTAATTGATGAAAGGAGGAAATATAAAAATGCAGTAAGTGAAACAGGCAAAAAGGAATACAAACGTCTCAAAAATGAGATCGACAGGAAGTGCAAAATGGCTAAGCAGGGATGGCTAGAGGACAAATGTAAGGATGTAGAGGCCTATCTCACTAGGGGTAAGATAGATACCGCCTACAGGAAAATTAAAGAGACCTTTGGAGATAAGAGAACGACTTGTATGAATATCAAGAGCTCAGATGGAAACCCAGTTCTAAGCAAAGAAGGGAAAGCAGAAAGGTGGAAGGAGTATATAGAGGGCCTATACAAGGGCAATGTACTTGAAGACAATATTATGGAAATGGAAGAGGATGTAGATGAAGATGAAATGGGAGATATGATACTGCGTGAAGAGTTTGACAGAGCACTGAAAGACCTGAGTCGAAACAAGGCCCCCGGAGTAGACAATATTCCATTGGAACTACTGAAGGCCGTGGGAGAGCCAGTCCTGACAAAACTCTACCATCTGGTGAGCAAGATGTATGAAACAGGCGAAATACCCTCAGACTTCAAGAAGAATATAATAATTCCAATCCCAAAGAAAGCAGGTGTTGACAGATGTGAAAATTACCGAACTATCAGCTTAATAAGTCACAGCTGCAAAATACTAACACGAATTCTTTACAGACGAATGGAAAAACTGGTAGAGGCCAACCTCGGGGAAGATCAGTTTGGATTCCGTAGAAACATTGGAACACGTGAGGCAATACTAACCTTACGACTTATCTTAGAAGAAAGATTAAGGAAAGGCAAACCTACGTTTCTAGCATTTGTAGACTTAGAGAAAGCTTTTGACAATGTTGACTGGAATACACTATTTCAAATTCTAAAGGTGGCAGGGGTAAAATACAGGGAGCGAAAGGCTATTTACAATTTGTACAGAAACCAGATGGCAGTTATAAGAGTCGAGGGACATGAAAGGGAAGCAGTGGTTGGGAAGGGAGTAAGACAGGGTTGTAGCCTCTCCCCGATGTTGTTCAATCTGTATATTGAGCAAGCAGTAAAGGAAACAAAAGAAAAATTCGGAGTAGGTATTAAAATTCATGGAGAAGAAATAAAAACTTTGAGGTTCGCCGATGACATTGTAATTCTGTCAGAGACAGCAAAGGACTTGGAAGAGCAGTTGAATGGAATGGACAGTGTCTTGAAAGGAGGATATAAGATGAACATCAACAAAAGCAAAACAAGGATAATGGAATGTAGTCTAATTAAGTCAGGTGATGCTGAGGGAATTAGATTAGGAAATGAGGCACTTAAAGTAGTAAAGGAGTTTTGCTATTTGGGGAGCAAAATAACTGATGATGGTCGAAGTAGAGAGGATATAAAATGTAGGCTGGCAATGGCAAGGAAAGCGTTTCTGAAGAAGAGAAATTTGTTAACATCCAGTATTGATTTAAGTGTCAGGAAGTCATTTCTGAAAGTATTCGTATGGAGTGTAGCCATGTATGGAAGTGAAACATGGACGATAACCAGTTTGGACAAGAAGAGAATAGAAGCTTTCGAAATGTGGTGCTACAGAAGAATGCTGAAGATTAGATGGGTAGATCACGTAACTAATGAGGAAGTATTGAATAGGATTGGGGGGAAGAGAAGTTTGTGGCACAACTTGACCAGAAGAAGGGATCGGTTGGTAGGACATGTTCTGAGGCATCAAGGGATCACCAATTTAGTATTGGAGGGCAGCGCGGAGGGTAAAAATCGTAGAGGGAGACCAAGAGATGAATACACTAAGCAGATTCAGAAGGATGTAGGTTGCAGTAGGTACTGGGAGATGAAAAACCTTGCACAGGATAGTGTAGCATGGAGAGCTGCATCAAACCAGTCTCAGGACTGAAGACCACAACAACAACAACAAAAGTGTAAGTCGCACAGTGTATGGGGATGCTGGGCCTCTTTCATTACATTATACATATGTTCTGGACCACTTTCTTTACATCATGTGACCCACGTCATAATCTAAGATAGCGGCAGCCACGCCCCCTTGTCTATCAAGTTACAACCCACGCCCTCCCCCCCCCCTTCTCCCCTCCCACCACCGTCTCATCAGCCTCTCCAAACAGCCACACCGTGGTATTAAAATCAAGCATAATGATGTCGCTAAGTTCAAAGATATGCAGTAAAGAATTACGTAACATTAACTTGAACGGGAACCAATGTGAGAGACAGGCATCATTTGCTTGACAGTAATATTTCGTTCACACACACACACATTTATCTGTATTTAATAACTTTATTGTGTAAATCTCGCGCAAAAATGGAGTCAAGCTGCATTATTTCCATAACTTTCACATTGAAGTCAAAGTTTGTTACGTAAGACATTTTTGTACACAAACGCTCGAACTATCTCTCTTTCTCTCTCTCCCTCTCCCTCCCTCTGTCTCTCAGTCTCTCTCTCTTTCTCTCTCTCTCTCTCTCTCTCTCTCTCTCTCTCTCTCTCACACACACACACACACACACACACACACACACACTCACATACACACAGACACACACAGACACACACACACACACACACACACACACACACACACACACACACACACACACACACACATATGCGGCGAAACTGGTTCCAAAACAAGATTTTGAAGCCTAAAGTAAGAATTCCATTGCCACAATCATGCTTAAATAATTTCAAATTGGCCTAACTTGGTCTAACTTGACCAGGCTCATTACGCGGAATATACATCTTAACTGAAATACCATGCTAATCAGACAAACTCACAGACAGACAGTCTGAATTACTAGAAGATGTAATTAATTAGACATGTACTTGATGTAAGTTATAATACACAAGCAGACCGTCTTTCCTGTTTACTCCCAACACGACCATGGACGGTGAGAGAGATGACACATCACCAAAGATGATTCAATATTTCTAAGTAAAATCGTTGATGATATTATATATGATTTATATGATTTATCGAGTACAAAACTCATGCAGGTGGTTTATAATCAATATGTATTGGAGAAGTAAGTGCATAATATGTGTGTCCCTGAAACTCATAAACGAGTCCCAGTACAATTAAGGGAGTTGTATGGTGCGGTAGCTATCCATCCTCCACCCATGAAGGTTCCCATTTTTACCTGAAGGGTAAAGAAAAGCTGGTACACCTGCCAAATATCATGTAAGGCCCCGCGAGCACGCAGAAGTGCCACAACACGTCGTGGTACAGACTCGACTACAGTCTGAAGTAGTGCTGGAGGAAACTGACACCATATATCCTGCAGGACTGTCCACAAATCCGTAACATTACAAGGGGGTGGAGATTGGAGATCTCTTTTGAATAGCACGTTGCAAGGCATCCCGGATATGCTCAACAATGTTCATGACTGGGTAGTCTGGTGGTCAGCGGAAGTGTTTAAACTCAGAAGAGCATTCCTGGAGCCACTCTGTAGCAATTCTGGATGTGTGGGATGTTGCATTGTCCTGGTGGATGCACGTGATCAAACAGGATGCTTAAGTACGTGTCACCTGTCAGAGTCGTATCCAGGTGTATTAGTGGTCATACCACTCCAACTGCACACGCCCCACACCATTACAGAGACTCCACCAGCTTGAACAGTCCCCTGTTGATATGCAGGGTCCATGGATTCATGAGGTACAAGTCCATTCGCTCGATTCAATTTGAAACCAGAGTCTTGCGAGCAGGTAACATCTTTCCAGTCAACAACATTACAATATCCGAACACATCCATCCACTCGATACAATTTGAAACAGGACTCTTCCGACCAGGCATCACGTTTCCAGTCATCAACAGTCCAATGTCGGTGTTGACGGGACCAGGCGAGGCGTAAAGCTTTGTGTCATGCAGTCATTGTCTCCGAAGGCCCATTTAACAACTGCGCCAGAGATTTGTTGTCTTATGAAGGCATTGCCGACCGGAGCGCCGTATTCTGATTGTTTAGATATCTCTGCATTTGAATACGTGAGCCTATACCAGTTTCTTTGGCGCTTCAGTGTAGTTCATAATAAGTTGAGCCACCCTATAATAGAATTACAAATATCAGGATCCACTGTGTACTGAACATAAAATTCAGTGTGAGCATCTAGTTTCATGTAAACAGAGAGAAGAGCTTAGGCAAGTGTTAGTCAAGCATAACAATGTGTTTTCACATGTATGGAAACATATTAATAATGCAATTTAAATGTAAGAAGTTGGAAATATTTTTCAAGAAACCATATCTAATGATGACCAGTTGCCAAGAACCTCTTAAAAAATGATTCAACGAACGTTAGATTGGGGAATATTGGAACAGGCAATACATATTTTTAAAAATCCACTGGTGGTAGCACTGAAATGCGATAGAATTGTAAGGCTGGTACTGGATTCTTATAGTTTAAACAAAATTTAATGAGGGATAGAGCACAAAATATACGAAGTTATTGCAATAATTCTGAGGAGCTACTTGTTTCACATGAATGGTTGGATATAATTTGTGGTTACTGGAATTTTCCATTGGCAAAAGAATGAAGAAATTATGTGTCCCGTATATATAATGGATTTTTTCATGGGTATAGAGTATTTCCCTCTGTCTGTAATATTTTAAGATCTATGGCGCTGTTACAGAGGCAGGAAGCATTAGGGCAAGTGACATTTTACGTAGACAACATGAAGTTGCATGCCCTACTTGGGAAGAGTATTTTAATTTTCTGGACAATGTATGTGATGAAGTAGGAAAAGGTGGCTCAAAACTGAATTAAGAAAGTATGGCATGCACTAAGAACCAATTGTATTTCTTGCTCCATGTGTTTAACGGAGAACGTATTTTAGCAAAACCATCCAGGTTCTCCGTGACTGAGCTGTTTGAACGTCAAAGAAAAAGCAACTACGTAAAGCCATGTTTAACTTGTTTATGTCTTATCGGCGTTTTGTAGAAGGAGTCATTCTACGCTTCTTACACACATCAGATGTTAAAAGAGGATAGCCCCTGGGTTCAGATTAAAGAATATCAGCCCACATTTTAAAAGCTAAAAAATCATTTCGTAAATAACCCGCTGCTGAATCACTCACATTTTGAGAAGACTTCTTTTATTTTATTGAACTCTGGTGCATATGGTAAAAGAGTGTATAAAATAAAAAGAAGGGGTATTGAAGTGTGTAAGATGATAGCTTTTACCACTTAATCACTGCAATCAGTGGAGCATAATAAAGGAGTATCAGAGCTAGACGCACTGTCCATCGTATTTGGAATGAAGAAATCTGAGCATTCTTTGTTGAATCACCAAGTAATAATATGCAATGATTTTAAAGCATTAACATTTTTGCAAACTTGTCAGCTAAAACATGCCAGGTGAGCAATGTTCCTGCAACAGTTCGATCATGAAATTAAAAACATATGAAGAAAGTGTACTTTGGCGGCCAACAGGTTGCCTAGAATGCTGAACTATATAAGGCGTCTGAACTTACATTAACTAAAAACGATTTGGTACCCACTTTTGCTATAAATGAAATCAAAGCGGAAATTGCTTTGAAGAAAATATGTCGGTACTCTGAAAGAGAACAGAATAGGGTGATCTTCGGAGATCAGTAAAACATCATTTGGGAGACCCTAATTATCCCATAGTAGCACAATATTACAATATCCATCAAGGAATTTGGTGCAAGAGGACGAACATGGATTTGCCAGAACGGATAATATGCTTCCCCTCCAAAAATCTGCCATTTTAATAGACTAAGTGTATTTAGAGTAAGAGCATTAAGGGACTAAGAAATCCATTACAAACTTCAATGAGAGAGTAACTTTAGAAAATATGCGTTTTGAGTTAAATAGAAGATTAGTAAATAGCACTGTGCAAGGGAATATGCAATCCCTTGAACACAGTGGAATTATTAGCAGTTTATCATTTTCGACCTACGCCTAGTTCTAGAGGAGTGTGCTTTGGTCTACTTCAGTGGATTCAGTAAATACATTAAGCTATTTCCAGACAGAAGAGCTAATACCACAACACCTACAGAAAAGCTGGGTAACAACAATTTTGTTGAGTTAGGTAGGCCTCAGAATGTCGTGGTGAGTAATGGTAAACGGTTTCCAAAAAATGGTTCAAATGGCTCTGAGCACTATGGGGCTTAACTGTTGCGGCCATCAGTCCCCTAGAACTTAGAACTGCTGAAACCTAACTAACCTAAGGACATCACACACATACATGCCCGAGGCAGGATTCGAACCTGCCTAGAAACGCTCGGCCACTCCGGTCGGCGGTAAACGGTTTGATGCTAAAAAAGTGAAGAAATGTTGTCAGGATATGATACATAATTATCTTAGGATTTTCCCTTAGATAAATAAGGTTATAGGGGACTTTGCAGAAGATGTAGAGGAAACATTCAACATGGGGTAATAATATTAAGGAATTAGAAGCCATCATTAACAACCACAAGCCTGATGCAACAGTATTTGCATCATACAAATTAATATGTAACCATAAACCAGAGCTGACTGACTTTCTTGTTTTATTCGATATCTCATTAGGCAATAATCAAGCACAAGAAAGAGTAAACATAGGGGAAAGAATGTTAGATGCGAAATGGTGATATGATGTAAAATCTGTAACCCCATCTAATTTCAAAGTAGGATAACTGGTACTAGTAAAGAGTAATGAATAAAGCAGAGTGGCACAAACTAAAATGGATATGCAGGTATATAAGCAACCACTCAGAATTGTACGAAACCTCACGTGAATGTCTCTCGAATATCTGAAAATCTGGAAGGAATTGAGACTCAGGAACATTATAGCCCTGGAAAAAATTATAGATAACAGTATTTAAGAGTCTGTTGGGAAGGTACTTCTGCATCGTAGTTACACTGTTTGGCGAACTAAGAGGCCTGAACTGGATGGAACTTTATTTCCAAATTCAAGGATCATACTTCCGTTTATCTTTCGTTCTTATTAATTAAGTGTTATTTGTCTTTATTTTTGACTATCTTGACTAGAATGGCGCAGCTGAAACAATTAGCTCATACTGACCACTTTGAATCAAGACAGAAATCTGAAACGAGAGTTTGCATCTGAGAACAACGTTAACAAATATATATACATTTATATCTGATCTAGATAGTAGAGAACGTGATGTGTATGGAGACACAGAGCCATATTATCTCATATCTATGTACGTTGCATGGAATATGAAGCTAGTAAAAGCCTGAACATTCAACTAAGTGTAGTTATAAGGTATTACGTAAAAGAACTCAAGACTTAATGAAGGAGACGTCCCTGTATGTTGAAAGGGGTCAGCATAATGATGGTGTATGGAGCAATATTGAATAAAAAGAGTATAAAACGTCGTGTATATTGAGGAGAAAAAGAGGTTCTCGGAAATGTGTCAGGAAAACGCAGATAATTGCAGTGTTGCAAGAGGTGCTGCAGACAAATAGAGGGCAAGTACAGGAAGAAATAATGTCTGATTTATATAAGGGGCGATCAAAAAGTTTCCTTTAATTTACGTCTATAGTCACAAACTTTTTGTTAACAGATTATCGGTTTCGGTCTTTAATGACCATCATTAGATCTGCAGCAAAAATGGGAAAAACTTAAATTCACTCGCAAACTATATGCAGCTTAAGAACAATACAGACCATAATGAAAAGTAGTGCTGACAAAATTTACATTTGTGCACTTTGAATATGAAGAGGCATACCTATTTCATAGAAACAAAGTCCTAATGTACTGCAGCCACAGTGGCATCGTCAAATGTTAAATGCGGAATCAGCACCAGCATCGTCAAATACATATAAATAACATCACACGCACGAGTCATTTTGTCAGTAGTACTACTGTGTAAACAAGTTGTCGTACAGTAGCCACAAGATGTTTGTGTTGTAAGTTCACCAGATGTCGCTAATGTCGGCACACACTAGTTTTCAATAATTAATTGAAATAGCGAAAATAAAGGGCTGGTACAAACGTTGAAGTCTGTAATAAGCTTATAACGTATAACAGGCATTACATTAATAAAAAGCAATAAAAAGAAGAACACGACAAAATTAATATTGCTAAAAGGGGGGAAGAGTTAAGAAACAGTGGTTGACTTGTGCTCTAGTGCCAATATTCTAGATAATGACATAAATATTAAACACCGTTGATAGTGCACCGGGTAATATTAAACAACCATAACACAAATCACTAAAGAAGCCACAAATGAAAGAAAACATAGTGCAGCACATAATCAGCGCCCTCTGCCCCGCTAACCACAGAACTCCGCACAGGCGGGAGGTGGCTGGAGGGACGTGACCGGCAGAGGGCATCTCGTACCCAGCGGTGCTCCGTTGCAAGAAAAGAACGATAAAAAGTCCGTAACAGTGGATGATCTACATCATCTGATTAATGTAGTCTATGAAATGAATAGAGAAGGAACAAGAACATACTAGAGTCATGCGTAAAACGTATGAAAACGAAGTAAATATGTGATGCACTCAATACTAGGTGAACTTGTCAACACACTATATATAACAGAGGCGTGAAGTGATTAGAGTAAAACATTGTCAAATTAAGCAAAGTAGGCATTAGGCGCAAAGTCGTTTTGCCAGTTAAGCAGTTGAGTTGGTTCTCTATTTTTTGCTACTCTAACAAATTAAGAGCACGGCTTTTTCCCAATCGGTGAAGAATACGCATACAGCTCTCTATGGAACGACCAGTATCAGATAAATGCTGTCCCAAAGCCATTTTTTTTCAGTTAGAGTTCTTTAAACCTTAATTCAAAAGAGCGGCCCGTTTGACCGATATAATATTTGTCACAATTACTGCAGTCAATCCTTTATACTCCAGAGGCATCAAATTTATAAATTTATCATAGTTCCCTTTCAGTTTATGTTTTATTCGTAGTTTTAGGGTGTTATTAACCTGAAAGCCACATCTGACATCAGACTTTTTAAAACATTTTTCCATTTGCAAAAAGTTTCCATCTGAAAGGTCTTGCTACAGCATATCTCCAATGTAGCATGACTCTAACGCGGGTATATAAGCACCGACATGTAGGCAAGGGGTAGTGTACCATTCGTGTCACATCGAGGAGTCTGCGGTAAACACAGCCCCATAATCTATGTGTTCTTTATCTTAGACAAGATTTACGTCCTAACATAACTTAAAGGGCACATTCCGCTTCATTTAACAACTATCTTAGCACCTACCGCTTCTCTTGTGTGGAGTGTATGGTCCACACCGGTTATTTCTTCATCGGATTTTTACGTCGTTCAGAAATCACTACATCTTCTAAGCATTTCACGCTAATTAAGGCCGTAGAAGTATGGTCTTTTCCGAATGCACTTCCGACCAGAAATCAATTCTGGTAACTGGAGTCAGAGATCCTCGTTAATCCACCCTTTTGAGTAATTTCGGTGATATTTACTGTCATCGAAATTTTCATTCCCTAACGCATATTTCTTTACAAGTCAAATACCAATTTTCATAGCTTTAACTTTAAATATGTTTTAATATAACGAAATTTTTTGTAAAAACTAACGTCCCCTATTTCAACCCCTTAGGGGTTCCATTTCCAGAAAATATTTAAACATCAATTTTTTTACGTTTAACCAAGAAGCCAAATACAAACTTTCAACATTTTGTTTGAAAAATTCTTTCGTAATCAAATATTTCCAGAACCATTTTCATTCCCAATTTTACCTCCTTAGCAGCTGAATTTCCAGAAACACCGAAACACTTAGTTTTTTAAATTTCCAACCAAGAACACAAATACAAATTTTCTTCGATTTAGCTATAAAAAGGATTACTTAATAAAATACTTTCATAAAAATTTTCATTGCCTGTTTCACCTCCTTAGCGACTAAAATACCAAAAACACCAAAACACATACTTTTTAATTACTAACGAAGAAGTCCTATCCCATTTTTCAGAGATACATCTTTAAAAATGTTTATTAGTACTGTAATAATGATTTATTTTCAAAATAAACTTTCACCCACTATTTTAACCCCTTAGTAGCTGAATTTTCAAAAATACTGAAGCATGTATTTTTTTTATTTCTGATTCAGAAACCAAATACCAGTTTTCAAGCTCTAGCATCACAATTAACATAAGAGTGACATGTCTTGAAAAAAGATTTCAGCCCCTACTTGACCCTCTTAGGGATGCAGTTTCGAACAATGCCTCACTAAATGGTGTTAACAGTATAAGACCAGCTCCCATTCTAGTAGTTCAAGTTTCTCATTAGCAGTTTGGGCTAGTGAATGATGAGTCACACACTAGTTCATTCACTTAGGGGCTGAATTTCCAAAAACACCGAAACACGTATTTCTTGTTTCTAATCGAGAACCCAAATACAAATTTTAATTAATTTAGCTTTAAAATGCTTCCATAATGAAATAATTTCATAAAACATTTCACTGCTTATTCCAAAAACGATGAAAACGGTATTTCTTTTTATTTCTAAGCAAAAATTCAAGTAACATAGATGTAACTTCAATAACTGTTTTAACAGTTCTTTAATAAAGATTTATTTTTAAAAAGAGACAGTCACACACTATTTCTCCCCCCACAGGAATTCAATTCCTGTAAGTGCTGAAACACTGTTTCTTTACACTCTCCAAATTTCGAATTTCTATCGTTGGCGGTTAAGGCTGGATTGTGACAAGTGAGTCACTCAGGACATTGCCCTTCATATACAGAGATAACAAACTGTCAAAGGAGATACTCACCAGTTTTGCTGATGTTGTGGTCATTATGAAGAAATTCCCAATTATAATCCAAGACAAGGCGATTCCTGTGGTTTATGGCTCTTGTGATCTGCTGTACAGCGTGCAGTAACTTGGTGAGGGTCGCACTCCTCAGCCGATCCGTTTGCAGTGTCTCCAGGTTCCATTCAATGTCATCCAACCTTAAACAATGAAATGTGGTCACCTGTTGTAACAAGTTACATTTTCATACTAGACCGTCTTTTCTTGAACAGAGCAATGAAACCAAACTCGGCCAGTCACTTCTCAAGTTTTTATGTCGCCCTTCGATACTGATATCCAGGTCATTAGGTATGAATCAAGATATTAGAATGAGTTAATCCAGCGTGAATTGCGAATGGTATGCGAGGCTGTTGACTCGTTTTGGTAAAGTGAGCGGCCTTTGTTGAAATACAAGAATACTTCTGCACAAATTCATCCAATACAATGATAGAACAAGTACAGGCCCTGCTATAGATAGATCATTATTAGCGTACTCCTTATATAACATACAAACATGTACATTGTGTTCATTGGTGAATGTTCAAATTTCATAATCATACCATAGCACTCGGTCTCACTTGACACAAGTCTTTCAGGCTAAGTTTCGAAACATGGCGTCGACAGTTCTCTACAAGTATCTGTTCCTCCACAGCACAGCCACATGCAACACTTTCACTATAAAGCCACCACTTCATCAGGAGGTGGCCACATCTCCCTTGCGCCATTCGAGTGCAGATGAGTCATGAGCATTCACCACAACGAAGATGAGACTCTGCACGCTTCACCGTTGGTTTCTGAATAAGATGCGCCTTTTGGGTGTTCATTCCCACATTCTTTCTACATCTCGGTGACATCGAAGATAAATACGAAAATAAACACAAAGTGGTGTGTGTGGCTTTCTTCAGGTGTGCAATCAGTGGATTTATGGAATACGGTATTTAGAACTGAGTTCATACGGTGCTTCAGAATTTGCACATTGGTCGGTTTAGATCTCAGGTAAGCAGGAGCAATGTGGGATAGGACAGGCAACCATTGAGTGGCACTTGATCCGGCAGTGCCACTAACGGTTCTCAAGGCCTCATTGTGCATAATCGTCACTACATTGTCATGCTGTGGCATTGCGTAGCATATCTGCATTTAATCCCCTCTCATTTCAAGAAAAAACTTTGTCAGGTTCATTAAGTGCAGCACAAATGACAGAGACAGATAAGGGAGACACCTACAGTAGATGTTTAGAGAAGCAGTTATTTTATTTGGGTTTGGCCACAGTCAGCGCACTGGTCAACCAAAGCACTGTGACCACCAAACTACTATCGATATGAAACCGTCCAGACTGTAGCAGCGTTACCTGGCAAGGGACGTGTGCTAGTCACACACACACACACACACACACACACACACACACACACGCACGCTTCATGTGGTATCAGTGAGCGAGCTGTCTGTGTGTAGAATGGGAAGGCACGCAGTCCACCTGAGTTCCTCCAAGGGCGGATTGTGATGGCCCAGAGGCTCGGCACGAGCATTTCAGAAACTGCACGACTCGACGGATGTTCCGGGAGTGCTGCGGGAGTGTCTTCAATGCGAGGCGACGCTAAGGCGGAAACACATCCTGACATCCTACAACTCCAGCACCTGATCAAACCAGAGCAACTCCCTACACGTCATCTTATCGCCCTCAATTAAACGGGAAAGTATAAAATTAAAAAGACTGAAAATCGAACGAGATATGAATAATGAAACAGTCGTCTTTGCCAAACCAAGAACTGGGGGAACACAGGGCTGCTGGCCTGCATCATATCTGCAATACAGGAATAAAGCATTTTGGTACTACAGCATTAAAATGTGATGTACGGTTAATGAATAGCTATCTCACTAGCATGCACATTCCGAAACTCTAGAGGAAAGCTAGAGTGGTAGCCCTGCTAAAAACCCTACAGATCCTCAAACTTCTCGTCTTCGTCGCATTTGTGTCATCTCTATGGGGCCATTGAAAAAATACGTTTTGAAAGACTTTTTGTAGCATTAGAGACCAAATTCATACCAGAACCAGTAGGATTTATGCTTGGTGGTTGCGGTAAAATACTCAGTCTCATTCAACATATAGAGGACGGCCTCTAACAGAAACAGATAATGGGACTCGCTTTTACAGATCTCTCGGCTGGCTATGATACTGTCAGTCACCAACGGCTGCTCGATAAATTTTATAATAAGGACTTCCGAATGACAAAATTAGGGGAACGTCTATTTCAAAATAGACTGTTTATTTGACGCAACAAACAAGAAATAGGCACAGGAGAAGGCGAAGAAATGACACACACACAAAATTGGCTCAAATGGATCTGAGCATTATGGGACAACAACTTTAACTAACCTTAGGACATCACACACATCCCTGCCCGAGGCAGGATTCGAACCTGCGACCGTAGCAGTCGCTTGGTTCCAAACTGTAGCGCCAAGAACGGCTCGGCCACTTCGGCCGGTCTACACACACACACACACACACACACACACATATATATATATATATATATATATATATATATATATATATATCGGCGATATTGCCATGGGCTCACAAGGAAAATCGTTTGTGGTGTGAATTCTCAAAGACATACTATGGAGAACAGTTCTGCACATTAAATCCCAGTAGAACTCTGATGTGTGCCTTTCACATTAGAAATAAAGACGCACATATACAATTTAAAGTGGCGAGGCTGGGTCAGGAAATAAACCACGATGAACCGCTGAAATATTTGGGTATCCGACTTGACAACAATGTGACATTTTGGACGTTAAGGGAAAAGTGTGTGCGAATAACAACATCATCCAAAAATTCAGCGGACCGAATTGGGGAGTTCATCCTCAAATTCTGAAAACATCGGCTCTCGTCCTATGTTTCTCTGCAGCTGAGAATGCGACAAATGCCTGGTACCATTCTGCAGTTGCCACTTATGCCGACGTGGTAAACAATGAGAAAGAGCGCGTAGTGTCTGGCTCCTAAATTCAACGCTAGTTCGGCAAATTTACCCAACTTTCGACATAGCTCGACCCATAAACAGATGGTAAGTTGCAGTCCGATTATCACCGGCACCATTTATACGGTTAAGAAATACAGCACAGGCTACTGATATCCCAGTGGAGTTTAATGCGAAGGACTAATTCTGTAAACGAGCCTCCTGAAATAGGATGAAAAATTTATTGCAAAACTGTACTGATCAGATGCTCATAAAGCCTGAAGAACCACTGGCTGCTGCGAATCATCTGTTGTTTCCGACATGGCAGGTGCTTCACCACTTAAGAACTACCGTCACACACTGCAATACCAATCTGAGAAAATGGAGATGAAAGAAGAACAACTCCTGTGAATGTGTTGCAACACAAGACTTAACGATATGTCCAAAAACAGGCAAAACGATCACAGTGGCATACATTATGATGGCAAATGACAAAGCCACCCATGTGTCTCAGTACTGGAAACTCATTTATCAGCCAGGACATTATGACTACCTACTTTATAGCCTGTACGTTCACGTTTGGCATGGATAATAGTGGAGCCTTATCATGGTATGGAAGCAGTGAGGCCTTTGTAGGCCGCTGAACAGAGTTGAAACTACATCTGCTCACACAAATCCCCAATTCCCGTAAATTCCGGGGAGGAGGGCCATGAGCTGCGACGCCACGTTGAAGCACATGCCAGATGTTTTCGACCAGGTTCAGATCTGGTGAGTTGGAGGGCCAGCAAATCAATTGGGACTTGTCACTGTGTTCCTTGAACCAGTCCATCACTATCCTGGCCATGTGACATGGTGCATTATCTAACTGAAAAGAAAGCTTTCAGAAAACATGGTCGTCATGCAGGTGTGTATGTGGTCTGCAAACCAGTATACTATTCTCCTCGGCGGTCATGGTGCCTTACACGAGCTCCATTGGACTCACGGATGTCCACGTAAGTGTTCCCTGGAGCATAATGGAGCCGTCACCACCAACCTGTCTCCACCCCACAGTACACGTGTCAAGGAACTGTTGCCCTGGAAGACGACGGATTGGGGCCCTTCCAGCGGCATATCGAGATTCATCAGATAATGCCACAACATACCATAACGCCAAGTTCGAGAGTCGATGGTAGTGTGGCCATTTCAGTCGCAGTTGCTGACGTCGTTAACATTTGCAGAGACACAGGCTGTCAGCTGCGGAGGCCTGTCACTAGGAGTGTTTGGTGCACTGTGTGTCTAGACACACTTGAACTCAGCCCAGCACTAAAGTTTGATGTTAGTTCCCCCACTGTCCGCTGCCCGTCCTGGTTTACCAGTCTGCACAGCCTACGACGTACGACATCTGTAATGATGGGTGGCCACCCAACCCCACGACGTGTGGACGTGCTTTCACCTTCGTGTCGCCACATGTTGAACACACTCACCACTGCAGTCCCAGAACACCTGACAAGTCGTGCAGTTTCCGTGCTGGACCTCCGGCCCATCACACTCTGTCCTCGGTCACACTAAGGTATATCACGTGCCTTCCACATTATAAACATGGACAGAATACTCACTGATACTAGAGATGCTATTACTAGAGTATCGGGTAAAATCAACAGCAGCAGAAAATGGTATAACAGGTGTAGGATTCGTTATGAATAGGAAGGTAGGGCAGAGGGTGTGTTACTGTGAACAGTTCAGTGACCGGGTTGTTCGAATCAGAATCGACAGCAGACCAACACCGACAACGACAGCTCAGCTATACATGCCGACGTCGCAAGCTGAAGAACAGATAGAGAAAGTGTATGAGGATATTGAAAGGGTAATGCAGTATGTAAAGGGGGACGAAAATCTAATAGTCATGGGCGACTGGAATGCAGTTGTAGGGGAAGGAGTAGACGAAAAGGTTACAGGAGAATATGGGCTTGGGACAAGGAATGAAAGAGGAGAAAGACTAATAGAGTTCTGTAACAAGTTTCAGCTAGTAATAGCGAATACCCTGTCCAAGAATCACAAGAGGAGGAGGAGGTACACTTGGAAAAGGCCTGGAGATACGGGAAGATTTCAATTAGACTACATCATGGTCAGACAGAGATTCCGAAATCAGATACTGGATTGTAAGGCGTACCCAGGAGCAGATATAGACTCAGATCACAATATGGTGGTGATGAAGAGTAGGCTGAAGTTCAAGACATTAGTCAGGAAGAATCAACACGCAAAGAAGTGGGATACGGAAGTACTAAGGAATGACGAGATACGTTTGAAGTTCTCTAACGCTATAGATACAGCAATAAGGAATAGCGCAGTAGGCAGTACAGTTGAAGAGGAATGGACATCTCTAAAAAGGGCCATCACAGAAGTTGGGAAGGAAAACATAGGCACAAAGAAGGTAGCTGTGAAGAAACCATGGGTAACAGAAGAAATACTTCAGTTGATTGATGAAAGGAGGAAGTACAAACATGTTCCGGGAAAATCAGGAATACAGAAATACAAGTCGCTGAGGAATGAAATAAATAGGAAGTGCAGGGAAGCTAAGACGAAATGGCTGCAGGAAAAATGTGAAGACATCGAAAAAGATATGATTGTCGGAAGGACAGACTCAGCATACAGGAAAGTCAAAACAACCTTTGGTGACATTAAAAACAACGGTGGTAACATTAAGAGTGCAACGGGAATTCCACTGTTAAATGCGGAGGCGATAGCAGATAGGTGGAAAGTATACATTGAAAGCCTCTATGAGGGTGAAGATTTGTCTGATGTGATAGAAGAAGAAACAGGAGTCGATTTAGAAGAGCTAGGGGATCCAGTATTAGAATCGGAATTTAAAAGAGCTTTGGAGGACTTACGGTCAAATAAGGCAGAAGGGATAGACAACATTCCATCAGAATTTCTAATATCATTGGGGGAAGTGGCAACAAAACGACTATTCACGTTGGTGTGTAGAATATATGAGTCTGGCGATATACCATCAGACTTTCGGAAAAGCATCATCCACACAATTCCGAAGACGACAAGTGCGAGAATTATCGCACAATCAGCTTAACAGCTCATGCATCGAAGTTGCTTACAAGAATAATATACAGAAGAATGGAAAATAAAATTGAGAATGCGCTAGGTGACGATCAGTTTGGCTTTAGGAAAAGTAAAGGGACGAGAGAGGCAATTCTGACGTTAAGGCTAATAATGGAAGCAAGGCTAAAGAAAAATCAAGACACTTTCATAGGATTTGTCGACCTGGAAAAAGCGTTCGGCAATATAAAATGATGCAAGCTGTTCGAGATTCTGAAAAAAGTAGGGATAACCTATGGGGAGAGACGGGTCATATACAATATGTACAACAACCAAGAGGGAATAATAAGAGTGGACGATCAAGAACGAAGTTCTCGTATTAAGAAGGGTGTAAGACAAGGCTGTAGCCTTTCGCCCCTACTCTTCAATCTGTACATCGAGGAAGCAATGATGGAAATAAAAGAAAGGTTCAGGAGTGGAATTAAAATACAAGGTGAAAGGATATCAATGATACGATTCGCTGATGACATTGCTATCCTGAGTGAAAGTGAAGAAGAATTAAATGATCTGCTGAACGGAATGAACAGTCTAATGAGTACACAGTATGGTTTGAGAGTAAATCGGAGAAAGACGAAGGTAATGAGAAGTAGTAGAAATGAGAACAGTGAGAAACTTAACATGAAGGATTGATGATCTCGAAGTCAATGAAGTTAAGGAATTCCGCTACCTAGGCAGTGAAATAACCAATGACGGACGGAGCAAGGAGGACATCAAAAGCAGATCCGCTATGGCAAAAAAGGCATTTGTGGCCAAGAGAAGTCTACTAATATCAAATACCGGCTTTAATTTGAGGAAGAAATTTCTGAGGATGTACGTCTGGAGTACAGCATTGTATGGTAGCGAAACATGGACTGTGGGAAAACCGGAACAGAAGAGAATCGAAGCATTTGAGATGTGGTGCTATAGACGAATGTTGAAAATTAGGTGGACTGATAAGGTAAGGAATGAGGAGGTTCTACGCAGAATCGGAGAGGAAAGGAATATGTGGAAAACACTGATAAGGAGAAGGGACAGGATGATAGGACATCTGCTAAGACATGAGGGAATGACTTCCATGGGAGCTGTAGAGGGCAAAAACTGTAGAAGAATACAGAGATTGGAATACGTCAAGCAAATAATTGAGGACGTAGGTTGCAAGTGCTACTCTGAGATGACGAGGTAGCACAGGATAGAAATTCGTGGCGGGCCGCATCAAACCAGTCAGTAGACTGATGACCAAAAAAAAAAAAAAAACTAGAGATGCACTGTGCGTGTGTCGACTGGCAATTATTCCTCACAGTGTGACAGTTCCATCGCCTGGGTGGGTTTATATCACTGGTAGGTCGGTGGTCACAATGTTCTGGCTGATCAGATCTAAAGAACAGTTAGCAATCTGGACACGTAAAGTAAGTAAGTATTGACATAAAGCCCGAGGTTATTATAAATTATGCTCCAAGGTCGTTAATACCAAACATGAACAACAAGGGCCCTGACACGCTTCTGTGGGACACATTGCTAGTGACTCTTGGCATGCTGTCTGCAAAGTGGCCGATTCATCGCTGCCCAGGCCTACCACACTCTTCCATGGAGGCATTCCTGACACCATCGAAGGAGTATGCAGAGAGTTCTCGTGATGGTAGACTCACACTTTCAAGCAGTCTAAAGCATGCTCAACCTGGTTCATGTAACAGCTGGAATGGTAGTTTTATGCCTGTGTGGATCAATATTTTAAGGATGTTTTACATGTCGTTGTTTTACAGCTTGAGGACAACAAACATAATTCTTACGATTCTTATGGACAGACATTTAGATATCTGCCCATCTATTTTGACAAGAAGGGGCAGTTAGTCAGCCGGGGCCTCATAGCAGAAACCATATGGGCATTTGCCTGAAGTGATTTAGGGGAAACAGAATACTGACGTTAGAATATCTGGGTGGTGAATAGAGCAGACTGGTGGTGTACTGTCCGTTCATCTCTTAGCAACAGACCTGCATACTCTACGTACACAATATCAACTGCAATCAACAGTATGACGATGATGTTAGGTTTTAATTTCATGTACCATAACTTCCCATCGGCTTGCCGGAAAATACTGAGCTAACATCCCTCCACAATGAGTGAGATATTGGACTCAGAGGCATGTCAGTATTTTCCAGTACAGAACTTTGAGATGAAGTTTCCATAAAAACAAAATGCAGATCGAAAATGTGCTGTAATATGACTGTGGTGTGTTATTATAATTTACTTGTGTTACATTGTTAGGAAACCTCTGTGTTATGAAATAATCCTTCACTGTATAGAACTTACTGCTTAACAGGTGGTTATTAACTGCCTCTGTAAATATTTTCGTTTATAGTCTCTTTTGTCTTCTTAAGCAATCTATTGGACATTTTTATTCCTCGATACATACCCATGTTCATGAACACAGCAATTTCTGCTCTAATTAACTGACTGATAAATGTACTCACTACTGTTCTTGCTTCATGTTAATGATCTATTACTTTACTGGCATCAGCAGACAGAATCAGTGATTTTCACAGGTGATACATGCATTATTGTGAAGGCTAGTAAAAAATCAACAGCAGAAAAAATAGTAAATTGTGCTTTTGTAAAAGTTACTGACTTGTTGCCACTAATGAGCTACCTTTAAAATTTGGAAACACACACACACCGACTAGTTTTGTACTGTCAAAAGCATCCTACCACTGATTAACCGAAAATACAGACAAGAAATAGTTAACAGTGTAGACGTTATAAGTTGTTGAGTGCCCATGCTGATGAAAAGTTCAACTAGAAAACCCGTCGAGTAGACTTGCTAAGATGTTTAGCTTTGTTTACTGTTGCAATGAGAATAATTTCCAAGTCTAGGGATATAGAAGTCAGTAAGTTGATATACTTTCCATATTTCCATTTACTGATGTCTTAATGGAAAATATTCTTGCCTAACTTCTCACAGAGGCAAGAAGTATTCATTTCCCCAAAGAAATTACTTACAATCATGTGAGTGGTCCTCACACATACGTCCAGAAAGTATCCCTTTAATAACCCGAGAATATTAATCACAGCCTCGTAATTCATTTATGAACTTTAAAACTTGTTACATTCAAATGAATCCGAGTTTGAAAGTGACAGAGATATTCATAACACTAGGAGGATTTGCTTTGCCCTTCATGCAACCTTGGCACAGAAAAACTGAAATATACACCATCTGAAGAAAAATTTCAGATCATAGAAGAGTTTTTCAATGTAGATTCAAGATGTGTCTCCTTAACAACTCCTTTTATCACATAGTGGAATTCTTCAATTGAGTAGCCCATAGTCATGTGAATATTTTAGTTTAAAAATTGTGTCCTATTTTGTGAGATGGTTCACATCATCAAAACGTTTATTTATTTATTTATCGTGACTATGATGTATGGAACACGTCACTAAGTAACTTGACATGCTAGAGCCGTTTCTTTTTCTAATATACCTTAATGACAATGTAACAGCTGCAGCAGATGACTCTGGAGACGTTTTTCTTGTGGATGGGATAGACACTATCTTTACACACTCGAATTAGGAACTGAATAATGTAGTAAACTATATTCAGGAGGAAGTAGCTTTTGGTTCATTGCGAACAGGCTGATAAAATAAAAGCAGGTACATGCACTTTCTTGTGAATGAACATGTCTTTTCTCGTATTCAACTCCTACAATGGTGGTGTGAGTAATGCATCAGGACACAGTGTGTTCTCGTGTCTGGTGGTATACTATATTCTTAAACGACAGGCACTTTTTTTAAGCCACCAGGTTTCTGACTAGTTTGAATCACCTCACCATGAATTCCTCTCCTGTGCTAATCTCTCCATTTCAGAGTAGCACTTCCAACATTTGCCTTCAATTACTTGCTGGATGTACTCCAATCTCTGCTTCTCTTTATAATTTCTTCCGTCGACAGCTCCCTCTAGTACCACAGAAGCTATTCCCCAATATCTTAAAAGATGTCCTACAGTCTTGTCTCCTCTTCTTGTCAGTGCTCGAATATATTCCTCTCCTAACTGACTCACCAGAGAACCACCTCATTCCTTACCTCATCAGTCAACCTAATTTTCAGCAGTCTTCTGTAGCACCACATTTCAAATGCTTCGATACTCTTCTTTTCCAGTTTTCCGAAAGTCCATGTTTCACTTACCATACAATCCTATGCTCCAAACGTACATTTTCAGAAATTTCTTTCACAAATTAGGGCCTATGTCTGATACTGACACACTCCTCTTGGGAAGAAATGCTCTTTTCGCCTATGCTAGTCTGCATTTTTTGTCCTTTTTTGCTCCATCTGTCATGGGTTATTTTTCTGCCTAGGTAACAGAATTCCTTAATTTGACCGCCAATTTTGATGTTAAGTTCGTCGCTGTTCTCATTTCTGCTACTTTCGTCTTTCTTCAATTTACTCTCAGTCCATATTCTGCACTCATTACACTGTTCATTCCACTCAGAAAATCCTGTAAATCTTGATCACTTTCACTGAAGACAGAAAGGTCATCAGCAAATGTTATTTTTGATATCCGTTCACCTTTAATTTTAATTTCACTCTTTAACCTTTCTCTTATTTCCATCACTGCTTTTACGAAGAATAGATTGAGCAGTAGGGGCGAAAGAGTACATCGCTGTCTTCCACTCTCATTGTTCCCTGTTGATCCTTGTACATGTCGTATACTACCCGCTCTTCACTATAGCTTACCCTTATTTTACTCAGAATTTCGGACATCTTACACCATTTGACCTCGTCGAACGCTTTTTCCAGGTCAACAAATCCAATGAAAGTGTCTTGACTTTTTCTTCCTTGCTTCCATTATCAACCGCAACGTCAGAATTGCCTCTCTAGTGGTTTACCTTTCCTAAAGCCAAGGTGACAGTCATCTAATGGATCCTCCATTTTAATTTTGTTTCTTCTGAATATTATTCTTGTCAGAAATTTGGATTATCACATGTTAAGATGATTGTGCGATAATTCTCGCACTTGTCGGGTCTTGCAATCTTCAGAATTATGTTGAAGATGCTTCTTCAAAAGTCAGATGGAATGTCCTCAAACTCATACAGTCTACACACCAACGTGAATAATCGTTTACTTTTGACTTCCCCAATGATTTCAAAAATTTCGATGGAGTGTTATCTATCCCCTTTTGCTTTATTTGATCTTAAGTCTTCCAAAACTCTTTAAATTCCGATAGTAATACTGGATCCCGTATCTCTTCTATACTGACTCCTGTTTCTTCTTTTTTAGGTTACAGGGTCTTCTTTAGGTTAGAGGGTCTCAGGAAACCACAGAAAAGGAGTTTGTCTAAAAAGGGTCAGGTAAAACACAGTAAGGCAATTGTGGTAACAGTTGGTATTGTAGTTGTGAATTGTCGTAGCTGTTTTGGGAAAGAACCAGAAAGCCCTAATAGAAAGCTTTGAAGCTGAAATAGTACGGAAAGCTGGCTAAAGCCGGAAATAAGTTCAGCCGAAAATTTTTCAATCGACCTTTCAAAAAGGATAGATTAAACACAGTTGGTAGTGAAGTATTTATCGCTGTCAGAAGTAGTTTGCCTTGTAGCGAAATTGAAGTAGATAGTTCCTGCGAAATAGTATGGGTAGAGATTGTACTTGACAATCGGACTAAACTATTAATAGGATCGTTTTACCTATCCCCGACTCAGAAGATATAGTTGCTGAACAGTTCAAAGAAAACTTGAGTCTCATTTCCAATAAGTACCCCACTCATAAAATTATATTCGGTGGTGACTTTAATCTAGCCTCGATATGCTGGAAAAATTATACGATTAAAGCCTGCTGCAGGAATAAAACATCATCCGAAATTTTACTGAATGCTTTCTCAGATAATTATTTTGAACAATTAGTTAATGAGCCCACTCGAAGAGTAAATTGTTTCGAAAGCATACTTGACCTGTGAGCAACAAATCCTGCACAAATAGTATCATGTCGAAACAGGGATTAGCGACCACAAGGTAGTTGCTGCTAGGTTGAATACCGTAACACCTACAACCATAAAAAAGAAACGCAAAGTATACCTATTTAAAAAAAAATCTGATAAAAAAGCTCTTAACGTCTTTTGAAGAGACAGTCTCCAGTCCTTCCCATCTGATCATGTAAGCGTAGAAAAGATGTGGAATGATATCAAACATAGTATCGACGGCAACTGAGAGATATATAACACATAAATTAATAAGTGATAGTACTGACCCCCATGGTACACAAAACGGGTCAGATCGCTGTTGCAGACGCAACGAAAAAAGCATGCCAAATTTAAAAGAACGCAAAATCCCCAAGAATGGTAAAGTTTTACAGAAGTTCGAAATATAGCGCGTACTTCAATGCGAGATGCTTTTAATAATTTCCACAACGAAACTCTGTCTCGGAATCTGGCAGAAAACCCGAAGAGATTTTAGGCATACATAAATCACACCAGTGGCAAGACGCAACCAGTGCCTTCACTGCGCTATAAAAACGGTGTATACACTGATGACTGTGCCACTAAAGCAGAGTTTCCGAAACTCCTTCACCAAAGAGGACGAAGTAAATATTCCTGAATTCCAATCAAGAACAACTGCCGAGATGAGAAACATAGAAGTAGATATCCTCGGTGTAACGAAGCAGCTTAACTCAGTTAAAAAAGGCAAGGCCTCCAGGCCAGATTGTATACCAGTCAGGTTCCTTTCAGAGTAAGCTGATACAATAGCCCCATATTTAGCTCATAGAAAGATACGTACCTAAAGACTGGAAAATTGCTCAAGTAGCACCAATACCCAAAAAGGGAAATAGGAGTAATCAGCTCAATACAGGCCCTTATCACTAACGTCGATTTGAAGTTGAGTTTTGGAACATATACTGTATTAGAACATTACGAATTACCTCTAAGAAAACGATTTATTGACACATAGCACGGCTTCAGAAAATATCGTTCTTGTGAAACACAACTGGATTCGTGATTTCCTGTCAGAAAGGTCAGTTAGTAGTAACAGACGGAAAGTAATCGAGTAAAACAGAAGTAATATGCGGCGTTCTCCAAGTAAGTGTTACCGGCCGGTGTGGCCGTGCGGTTCTAAGCGCTTCAGTTTGGAACCGCGTGACCGCTACGGTCGCAGGTTGGAATCCTGCCTCGGGCATGGATGTGTGTGATGTCCTTAGGTTAGTTAGGTTTAAGTAGTTCTAAGTTCTAGGGGACTGATGACCTCAGTAGTTAAGTCCCATAGTGCTCAGAGCCATTTTTGAACAAAGTAAGTGTTACAGGCCCTCTACTGTTCCTGATCTATAGAGACAATCTGAGTAGCCGTCTCAGTGTGTTTGCAGATTAAGCAGTCATTTCCTGTCTTCTAAAGTCGTCAGATGACCAAAACGAACTGCAAAATTAAGTAGATATGACATCTGTGTGGTGCGAAAAGTGGCAGTTGACCCTGAATAAAGAAAAGTGTGGAGCTATTCACACAAGTAATAGAAGAAATCGGCTAAATTTCGATTACGCGATAAGTCACACAAATCTGAAGAACTTCTATTACGCGGTAAGTCACACATATCTGAAGGCTGTAAATTCATCTAAATACTTAGGGACTACAATTGCAAATAAGCTAAACTGGAACTCTCACATAGATAATGTTGTGGGTAGAGCAAACCAAAGACGGCTATTCATTGGCAGAATACTTAGAAGGTGCGACAGGTCTACTACTGATACTGCTTACACCAGCTTGTCCGCCCTATTCTGGAGTATTGCTGTGCGGTGTGGGATCTGTATCAGGTGGGACTGACGGATGACATCGAAAAAGTACAAAGAAGGGCAGCTCGTTTGGTATTATCGCGAAATAGGGGAGATAGTACCGCAGACATGATACATGAATTGGAGTGACAATCATTAAAACAAAGGCGTCCTTCGCTGGGACGGGATCTTCTCCTGAAATTTCAATCAACAGTTCCCTCCGTCGATTGCGGAAACATTCTGTTGTCACCCACCTACATCGGGAGAAACGATCATCAGTATAAGGTAAGAGAAATCAGGGCTCGCACAGGAGAATTTAAGTGCTCGTTTTTCTCGCGCACCGTTCGAAAATAGGACGGTAGAGAGACAGCTTGAAGGTGGTTCATTGAACCCTCTGCCCGGCACGTTATTGTGAATAGCAGAGTAATCACGTACATGTAGATCTACCTCTTCCGAGCTCAGTAATTTTGCTGTCCAAGTATCAGAACCCGTCAGCTACGTCTAGTGACTCATTTCCTAATTAAGTTACACCTTTACATTTCACAGTTCAGACTGATTTCTTCACTTAATAACCTGACAGGTAACTTTGTTTTCTACGATTTAATATCGTTGAGATATAAGACCATTTGAAAGAAAAGAAAATGAATTAACTTAACAGTACTCAGTGTCTGACAGAACACGACAGGAAAATCGTACTGCAAACACTTTCTTGGTGTTTATTTAATCACAATCCGGCTTTCAGTTTGTAGGTCAGCGTCACGTTGACACTTGACGATGAGTTAAGGAGCTGAAAGCCAGTTTGATATTAAGCGAATAACAGCTGCCGAACGTCAGGAAGGTGTTTCCTTTATGATTTTAAAGCAAAGTTATGTCCGAATGAGGAACTAAGACACAAAATTTATAAATATTCGGTGAACAGTTGTCGTAGCCTCACTCATATACGAATGTCACTAGCAGTAAGAATAAACTTACGCTAACAAACTCTGCGCTCTTGTCCTGGCGCCCCAGTGGGGACAGAGCGGTCGCCGCGTCATCTTCTGCCAGTGGCGCCGTGGGAGGGGCGTGGAGGAGTGTGCGACCGCCACAACGCTCTCCAGCACACTGTCGACATCCAGGACCTGGAGCCGGTCTTTCGGACGCAATCAGCTCGTGAAATGACATCACGAGGCTGAGGGCACCCCATTCCAGTCCTCCGAGGTAAAATACTTCGCAGTACTTGGAACCGAACACAGACCCCTTCTATACCAGGTCTACAAACTGAGCATTGATCTGCTTTGGTCTTTGTAGAAAGAAACTGACCTGTTGATAACTTTTCTGAGTGAAATTAAAAACAAAGTGGGCAATCACTTCTTGATTTCCAACACGATGCTCACTATTAGCCAAAATAGGTGTACTCAAAAATTTTGCAAGCCTCATACAATTTGCAAAACGTGACATAAACCCACCAGACAAAATGTTGTTTACCAGCTTAACTGAGCACACGTGTTGCTTTGGAATGCTACAGATATTGCAGGACTGGTACCATGCAGTCACGTGACCCCCGCCACTGACTTCAGCCACAACACTGGGGTGGTAATCGTGGTGTGCTCGTGCAGGTCGCTTGTGACAGATCAGTAAATTAAGGCGGGTCGACGTGTAGATCTTACGGAATGGCAGAAGTGATCTATCACTTTTGGACAAGCACATTAACAGACCATGAATGAAGTTACCCAGGGTACTGGTTTGTCAACGCTCATTGTGCATGTGTCTGGAGGGAACGATGTGCCAGCCATAGCGACAAAAGTCAGCGTAACAGTACTGTTCTTAAAGAGACTCTAACCGCCAGGACTGAGAACGACTGTCACTCTGAGTGAATGATGAGTCGTCTCACACCTTACACCAACTGCTGCTGTCAGTGAATGTCAGACAAGTGATGTGTCATCTTACTACACACGTTCTATTCACTGTGATTAAGTTTGCAAATTAAAATAATGGTTAAGAGTAGGAAGCAGAGGAAACCTACACTATATGATCAAAAGTATTCGGACACCTGGCTGAAAATGACTGACAAGTTCGTGGCGCCCTCCATCAGTAACGTTGGAATTCAACATGGTGTTGGTCCAACCTTTATGACAGCTTCCACTCTCGCAAGCATACGTTGAATCAGGTGCTGGAAGGTTTCTTTGGGAATGGCAGCCCATTCTTCACGGAGTGCTGCTCTCAGAGAGGTATCGATGTCGGTCGGTGAGGCCTGGGACGAAGTCGGCGTTCCAAAACATCCCAAAAGTTTTCTGTAGGATTCAGATCGGGACTCTGTGCAGACCAGTCCATTACAGGGATGTTAGTGTCGTTTAACCACTCCGCCACAGGCCGTGCATTATGAACAGATGCTCGATCGTGTTGAAAGATGCAGTAGCCATCACCGAATTGCTCTTCAACAGTGGGAAGCGAGAAGGTGCTTAAAACATCAATGTAGGCCTGTGTTATGATAGTGCCAAGCAAAACAACAAGCGGTCCATGAAAAACACGACCACACCATAACACCAACGCCTCCGAATTTTACTGTTGGCACTACACACGCTGGCAGATGACGTTCACTGGGCATTCGCCATCCCACACACTGCCATCGGATCGCCACATTGTGTACCGTGGTTTGTCTCTCTCATTGTTCAACTGTCCAATGTTTACGCTCCTTACACCAAGCGAGGCGTCGTTTGGTATTTACTGGTGTGATGTGTGGCTTATGAGCAGTCTCTCGACCATGAAATTCTCCTGCCAAACTGTCATAGTACTTGCAGTGGATCCTGATGCAGTTTGGAATTCCTGTGTGATGGTCTGGATAGATGTCTGCCTATTACACATTACGACCTTCTTCAACTGTCGGCAGTCTCTGTCAGTCAGAAGAAGAGGTCGGCCTGTACGCTTTTGTGCTGTACGTGTCCACTTCACTATCAAATTGTAAACAGTGGTCCTAGAGATGTTTAGGAGTGTGGAAATCTCGCGTGCAGACATATGACACAAGTGGCACCCAACGACCTGACCACGTTCCAAATCCCTGAGTTCCGCAGAGCGCTCCATTCTGCTCTCTCACGCTGTCTAATTACTACTGAGTTTGCTGATATGGAGTACCTGGCAGTAGGTGGCAGCATAATGCACCTAACATGAAAAACGTTTGTTTTTCGGGGTGTCCGGATACATTTGATCACATAGTGTATGTAGATGGATGTAAACTTTTATTAAAGAGAGGTTAGCGAAAACTACATCATGATCCAAACCTGGAATCACGAGGGATTTCAATTTTGTTTCTAACTGCTTAATTTTCGGAATACGACAGCTACAAGAATTCATTGAAGCGCAGGAGGAAGACAGTGCCCACAAAAATCCCAATCATGGCAGTAGTTTGGCATGTGGCATCAAGATATCTGGAAGGTTGGCCTAAGAATACTAGTGGAGGGAAAAAATACTGTGTAATTTGCAGAGACAGACACCCCCTGAGGTGCTAACAGGTGAAACAGTCACAGGCAGTGTAGAAGTGAAAGGAAAAATAGTCCCTCCCACGTTGTCAGCGTTGGGAGGTATAAAAAATTATTTAATGGATGGTCAGGAGAGTGTTTCAGTGGGGCCATCGATTTAGGCCATTATAGTATGAAAAGCATTGTTTGTCCTACAGTGGACTGTCTGATGTCACTGCAGCCAAAAAATGTGAGCAGAGAGGATGGCAACCAGTTCTTCAGTGAGAACGCGCCAGATATGACAAGAAACTGGACAGGCAACAACCTGGTGTTTCACCTCTATGGCATAATAAGCTTTTCTTGCTCATTCCCAGTTAACAACCTGTCATCAAATACAGTTTCATAGCAAGTGGTTCTGTTTGAGGTTGATGAAGTATATTTCGTTTTGTGACAATCTACGTAGACTTAAAAGATGCAAAGCTAACACAGTGAAATGCACCATCACCCCAACTCAAACTGGTAAATAGGACGATGTAGGGTGCCAAGTTGTCGACTGGGTGAATGTTGTGACTATATCATCGTGCGTGGCCTCTTGGTCATGATGACAGGCTTAAATCGGTTTGTGTCATGTTATTACTTACCAGCAGATCCAAAATCATGTGGACTTTGTGGACTTAAGTCCCATTCGGTGGACCACTGAGTGCAGAAGTATTGTTGCAGAGTATAACTGTAAACTCACCTACACACATATGACTACCACTGTGTCTGATGGGAGAAGCAATCCGTGAGTGCTGGTGGTAAGTAGGAGGGTGGGGAAGGAGGAAGGATAGCATGGAAGCGGTGGGGGAGGGTGCAGTGTTGCTTGTGGGAACACGCAGGAATACGATGGGGACATGACAAAAAACAAGCTGTCAGTCCGCATGACAAACTGTGACCAACAGGCAGCTGGACACCCAGTTGCTGATTACGCTGCCCAATACATTGGACCTCAGTTCAGTGACTGCTTCGCAGCCTGGGACATCTGGATCCTTACTAACAGCACCAGATTTTCCCTAACTGAGCTGGTGGGAACTCTTTGGCAATTATCTTACCTTCCCATAAGCCCCCTGGCCGAGCCTTTGCTATTCCTTTTGCTCCACACTCGCACCCCCTTGCTGCTCCCACTCCAGCTCTACACAGCCTTCTATTTCATCAATGCCTTCCCTTCACTACTCTTTTTCCTCTCATCTCCCTTTGCCATTCCCCTTCCCACCTGCTCAACTGGTAACTTTAAGGGAAGTTCAGCTCTGTATGAGAAACCTGAAGAGTCTTATGAACTCCAGCTGTCATTATCAAGTTCTCAGCCGGTGTCACAAGGTCTTACCTTGATGTCTCCTAGGTGACCAAAGTTTCGTCCCGTCTACTCACTAACTAATATTAGTCTCGGAAAATGGAGGTAGTAAAGATAGGTCAGAGAACAAATATGAGAACTGGAGAAGAGGATTACACGTACGACTATGGGTTGGTTCTTTCAGTGGCGTACGTACCCTTGTACGGAGCAAGAGCGAATGCAGTCGGCAGCGACGCCGCGGATGAGGCCCCTGGTGAGCTCCCTGGAGCTGTCCTCCGTGAGGTGGCGGACCTCCGCGAGGGCGCGGCCGCACTCCTCGTCCTCCTCGTGGCCTCTGCGCGGCACCAGCCGTGTGGCGGCCGGCACCGCGACGGACGGCGCCTCCAGGTTCTCGCACGTTTCGAACAGATAATAATTTCCTGCGAAACGATTTCCAGTACCCATTAGGCTGGCACACTGACTGATCACACAGGTTCTTCTTGACTACTACTGCCTAGACGGTCACTAGCAGCCATTGAAATTGCAACACAAAAAAAATCGACTCCACCGAGACCGAAGGTTGCCAGGTTGAACTGATCGCTCTCATATATCTCCGGCACCTGGTGTCGTCGTACGCGGAGCCATTTGCTACACAGTAAATGGCTGGAAACTTTCACAACAATCGTTAAATTTCTGACATGTTAAGACTGGTCAGTGTTCTCTATCTTCGAGATCTGCGTCATTCTGTCTCCAGCAAAATATTAAGTTCCTGACAGATGAAAATCGTGTCCCGGACGAACTCGGGATCTTTGAATTCGCGGGCAAGTCCTCGATTCGTAGAGCACTTGCCCACGAAAGCCAAAGGTCCCGAGTTCGAGTCCCAGTCGGGCGCACCGATTTTATCTGCAGGGAAGTTTCAGGTCCAGAGTTCGAGTCTCAATCAGGCACACAGTTTTAATCTGCCAGGAAGTTTCATATCAGAGCACGCTCGACTGCAGAGTGAAAATCTCATTCTATGTTACCCATGCTGTCCCAACGTACATCGATACAGAGAGTGTTGGGCTGTTACCTCCAGCACGTTCTGCAGACCTCTCACCCATTGAAAGCACCTTGTCACGTGTTGCTAAGAAACGGGCACTTCAAAACTCACCAGCCATTGAGCTCTGGTACAGAGTTGAAGAGGGCTAGAATGTAACTATACATGTCATCTAAGCTTTAGTTCGACTCAACGTCCAGTCAGATGACAGCCACTGTTGATGGCACAACTGGAGGCTCTGCGTACTACAGCTTGTATAGTCATCAGTCAGCTAACAACGCAATCGTATAATCTGCCTGTATTCAGAATACACACAGAAAGTACAATTTAGTTATTTTCTGTACCTTCTGCTGTTACGATTCTAGTAACCAAATGTGGGCTTCTACATCCATAATTTAGCGACGACTTTGATGTACAGCAAACCAGCTACTTGGAATTTCCTGAAGGAATGATACTGCGAACCGGACTGGGACTCGAACTCGGAAACTTTCCATTTTGCTCTCCGGACTGAGCCACCCAAGCACGACTCACGACCCCTCCTCACAGCTTTACCTCCGCCAGTACTTCATAGAAGTTTTCCTGCTGCTAAACTTACGGGATTAGCACTCCTGCTTCATCCAGTTTTTCTGATTTTGCACATTTTCTGCAGTTTTTGAGGTGTGACATGAATTACTCGTCTTTTTTAAACAAAAATCTTGTTCAATACTGCAGCATTTTCAAGAACAGTCTCAAATGTCGTCATTCGTTAAAACTCTTCAGCGTCGACTCTAATGATACGTTCAGTACCATACCTTTCATCTCCGACGCATAACGCTTCAGCTTAGTGAAGCATTATACACTTAACCGCCAAAGAAACTGGTATAGGTATGCGTATTCAAATGCAGAGATATGTAAACAGGCAGAATACGGCGCTGTGGTCGGCAAGGCCTATGTAAGCAAAAAGTGTCTCGCGCAGTTGTTAGGTCGGTTACTGCTGCTACAATGTCAGTTAATCAAGACGAGTTTGAATGTGGCGTTCCTGTCGGCGCGCGAGCTATGGGACACAGCATCTCCGAGATAGCGATGAAGTGGGGATTTTTCCGTACGACCATTTCACGAGTGTACCGTGAATATCTGGAATCTGGTAAAAGTCAAATCTCCGACACCGCTGCGAACGATAAAAGATCCTGGAAGAATGGGACCATCGACGACTGTAGAGAATAGCTCAACGTGACGAAAGCCCCAACCTTCTGCAAATTGCTGCAAATTTCAGTTCTGCGCCATCGACAAGTGTCAGTGCGCGAATCATTCAACGAAACGTCATCGATATGGGCCTTCGGAGCAGAGCGCCCATTCGTGTACCCTCGTGACCGCACGATACAAAGCTTGACGCCACGCCTGGTCCTGTCAACACCTACACTGGACTGTTGATGACTGGAAACATGTTGGCTGGTCGGACGAGCCTCGTTTTAAAGTGTATCGATCGGATGGACGTGTGAGTGTGTGGAGACAACCTCATGAATCCACGGACCTTTGCTTGTCAGTAGGGGACTGTTCAAGCTGGTGGAGGCTCTGTAATGTGGGGCGCGTGCAATTGGAGTGATATGGGACCCCTGATACGTCTAGATGATACGATTGCTGTTCAGAAGAGATCTTTACGCCGTAGTACTCTTTCGGATTTATGGACAGCCTTGCAGGATTCATGGTGTCAGTTCCCTTCAGCACACCTTCAGACATTAGTCGAGTCCATACGACGTTACGTTGCGGCACTTCTGTGTGCTCGCGTGGGCCCTACACGATATTAGGCAGGTGTACCAGTTTCTTCGTCTCTTAAGTGTAAAAGAAATGAGATGTTGTGGTTGGCATTGTTGTGGATAGGGAACTGTTGGCGGTATTTTCCATGTTAATTTTCGTAACGTCTTTTTCTAATCTACATTGTTATGTGTGTGGTTAGCTAACATTTTGGGAGAGAGAACCTGTATCCATGTTGAAGCAGTAACGGAAGAACTGATCAGTGAAATTCCTAGAAGTAGCGCTGCAAAGCGATGAGCAATGGAGGGAGCTCGTACGGACGGTAACAGGTAAGGCGAATGGTCGACTTCGGCTTACAGGAAAGTGTAGCTCACCTGCAAAGGAGGCCGCGTATAGAAGAATTGTGCGGTCCATTCTTGAGTACTGGTCGCGTGTGTGGTACGTCCACCAAGTCGAACTGTAGGAAGATGTCGAGGCAAATCAGAGGAGTGCTCCTGGACTTGTTACCGGTAGGTTCGATAGACACGCGATTGTTACTAAGATACTTGGTGACGTCAAACGGGAATTCGTGGAGGGAAGACGATGTTCTGTTCGCGAAAACCTGCTGATAAAATTCACAAGTGGAATGGAACTGACTAATAGTGGCGGACTGAACCCTCCTGCATTCACCGTGTATTGGCCGGGGCAGTACGTACGTAGATGTAGATGAAATGCTTGTTACAGGCTGCTTTCCCTTGTACTACACACGAGGGGTTCCTCAATGCTTTGCGTATTGTACACGGGAAGAATGAAATACGTAGGTGGCTCTAGTTTAATCTCTGATTCCAAACTTTTTACTGGATCGTCACCCTATATAGATAGAATTTCGAGTAATAGCTGAGACTAGTTTGGCCTTTACAGCGTTCCCCTGATGCTCTTATGCGACTCAGAGAAGCCTGTGGCCATTCGAATTGCTCTCTTCGTTGTTGTTGTTATTGTGGTCTTCAGTCCTGAGACTGTTTTGATGGAGCTCTCCATGCTACTCTATCCTGTGGAAACCTCTTCATCTCCGAGTAACTACTGCAACCTACATCCCTCTGAATCTGCTTACTGTATTCATCTCTTGATCTCCCTCTACGGTTTTTACACCACATGCTTTCCTACAATACTAAATTGGTGATCGCTTGATATCTCAGAATGTGTCCTACCAACCGATCCCTTTTTTTGGTCAAACTGTATCACAAATCTCTGTTCTCCCCTTTCTATTCAGTACTTCCTCATTAGATACATGATTTACCCATCTAATCTTCAGCATTCTTCTGTAACACCACATTTCAAAAGCTTCTATTCCTTTCTTGTCTAAACTATTTACCAGCCATTTTTCACTTGCATACATGGCTACATTCAAATACTTTCAGAAAGGACTTCCTGACATTTAAGTCTATACTCGATGTTAACAAATTTCTCTTCTTCAGAAACGCTTTTCTTACCATAGCCAGGCTGCATTTCATATCCTCTCTACTTCGACCATCATCAGTTATTTCGCTTCCCAAACAGCAAAACTAATTTCTAGTTTAGTATTCAAGTGCCTCATTTCCTAATCTAATTCCTTCAGCACCATCTGATTTAATTCGACTACATTCCATTATCGTCGTTTTCCTTTTGTTGATGTTCATCTTATACCCTCCTTTGCTCTCTTCGCCTACCTTCGGTATCCCCACTTAATGGTTTTTGGTATGCATCCCATTCATTTGACCAGTAAGCAGGGCTGGGTTGCACGACCGTTTTGTAAGGAAGCTCCCGTGTAGACTAATTAGTCGTTAGACACAGCTGTACCCCCATACCCGTGGTTATGTTGTGATGAGTAACGGAGCAGTATACCGATCTTACAGTTCGGCCCTCAGTGCATGGACAGGGTGAATCACTTCTTTGTAATCTCCTCCTAGCATTTTCTCCAATGCAGTTTTAAAATTGGTAATTAGGTGATTGTATTCACGCAACATTCTCTTTTTTCCACGCCTCGGATATATTTATCCCTACAGGCTGCTTCATTGGTTCCATTCCCCACTATGCCTGTCTGTAGGGACTGATGGTGATGGTTAAGTGGAGGACGCAAAGAGGCAATTACGGCAATTTTCACCTTGAATCGTAAGAGTAGGTGAAAACCTCGCATTTTTACCTCCATACCCGTAGCAAATGAAGTCGTCTCAAAGCATGCATTGCATTTCCCAATTATATTTTAACAACACACTGATTCATTACATTCCGTCAAAAAAGCAGTTTTTAGGGGTTCCTCTGGCTTTCCTAGGAATTCAAGTGAGAGCTCGTCTCCAGAGCAAATCAGACCAACCACTTCTTCCAACAATTTCAACTCGTTACGATGTTTACATTTTTGATGTATCCTCCCTAAGATGACCAATCGATGATTAACGGAGTCGGTTAAACGATTCATAATTAAATGCAACTCACTAAATGCTTCTCACATTTTACATGTAAAGGTACGTAGTCTCTCTGTTTCTTATATCGCATTTAAATAACGCCGTTGCTCAGAGTGTTTAAGCGTCTCGGAAGCTGTAAGTGTCTAAAATGCAGCGTGTTAGTGACTGGTCTGTCTCTGCAGCTGTTGCTGCCGCGTGATGTTCTGCATGTAAGGTCCGGCGGCTCTGAGACTGCTTCGAGGCTTGATGAGTTCCAGAAACTTTCGCAGACAGAGCTATCTTAGAAAAATACTCTAAATCACACTTACGGTAACGAAGCGTAGCATGAAATAAACGATAATCGGTGTGCATCTTGCAGCACGCCAGCCTAATATACTCCAAAACTCTGCGTATAAAAACACGACCTTAGTGTTCTCGTACCTGAGGTTATGTTTATGATAAAAAGGTAGGGCCCAGTGTTGTGGATGGACCTTGGGCTAGAGGCCAGTTGCATACCCAGCAGAAGGATCCTCTCAGCGCCACTATCCTACAGTACAAGGTCAAAGTACGAATAGTACACACTTCATCCTGCTTAGGCAAATGGAGCAAATCGGGTGGCTCTTTTTGCATTTGACGTGGTCTATAATGTGTTTGGGCAACGGCCTTGCCGCAGTGGATACACCAGTTCCCGTCACATCACCGAAGTTAAGCACTGTCCGGCGTGGCCGGCACTTGGATGGGTGACCATACGGGCCGCCATGCGCTGTTGCCATTTTTCGGGGTGCACTCAGCCTCGTGATGCCAACTGAGGAGCTACTCGACCGAATAGTAGCGGCTCCGGTGAAATAAAACCCTCGTAACGACCGGGAGAGCGGTGTGCTGACCACACGCCCTTCCTATCCGCAACCTTAGCTGAGGATGACACGGCGGTCGGATGGTAGCGATGGGGCACTTGTGGCCTGATGACGGAGTGTTTATAATGTGTTTGATGAAACTGATGGAGGCACCGTTAGTTTATATGCGGTTCCTTGGAAAACCATACAAAAAAGGCTTTTTACTATATTTTCGCCTGCACTGGCTGACCAGAACCCAGCCGAGGATTCCAAGACAGCGATGCACAGCAAATATCCCAAAGATCCCGGTCTCGAACAACCTTGAAAATTGTTTTCATAACTTTTTACATTCCGAGATACAGAGAGGTTAAAAGATATCCTACTTGTACATGCAAAATACGCACCTATAATCCGGTTTGAGACGAAACCATGATACATAAAGTGACGTAACAAGAAGAAATATGCTGTAAGGTGTCTCCGTTATCATCTGGGAACTTCATGTTGTGAAACTACAATCCATTTGCTCCTAAAAATCAGGTCTGAAGGCGAAACTCAGTTTTGCGTTATTTCAGTTTCACATACTCTATGTGGACAAAAGTTTCCGGACACCTGGTTGAAAATGACTTACAGGTTCGTCGCGCCCTCCATCGGTAATGCTGGAATTCAATATGGTATCGGCCCACCCTTAGCCTTGATGCAGCTTCCAGTCTCGCAGGCATAAGTTTAATCAGGGGCCTTTGGGAATGGCAGCCCATTCTTCACGGAGTGCTGCACTGAGGAGAGGTATTGATGTCGGTGAGGCCTGCCACGAAGTCGGCGTTCCAAAACATTCCAAAGGTGTTCTATAGGATTCACGTCAGGACTCTGTGCAGGCCAGTCTATTACAGAGATGCCATTCTCGTGTAACCACTCCGCCACAGGCAGTGCATTATGAACAGGTGCTCGATCGTGTTGAAAGATGCAATCGCCATTCCCGAATTACATTTCAACAGTGGGAAGGAAGAAGGTGCTTAATACATCAGTGTAGTCCTGTGCTGTGACAGTGCCACCGAAAACAACAAGGGGTGCAAGCCCCTTCATGAAAAACACGACCGCACCACAACACCACCGCCTCCGAATTTTACTATCGGCACTACACACGCTGGCAGGTGACATTCACCGGGCATTCGCCATTCCCACACTCTGCCATCGGGTCGCCACATTGTGTACTGTCATTCGTCACTAAACCCAACGTTTTTCCGCTGTTTAGTCGTCCAGTGTTTACGCTCCTTACACCAATCCAAGGATCGTTTGGCATTTACCGGCCTCATGAGTGGTTTATGAGCAGCCTCTCGACCATGAAATCCTCCCGCCTAACTCTCGTAGTACTTGCAGTGGATCCTGATGCAGTTTGGAATCCCTTTGTAAGGGTCTGGATAGATGTATGCCTGTTACACGTTACGAGCCTCTTCAACTGTCAGCGGTCTCTGTCAGTCAACAGACGAGGTCGGCCTGTACGATTTTGTGCTGTACGTATCCCTTCCCGTTTCCACTTCACTAGCACATCGGAAACAGTAGACCCAGGGACGTTAAGAGTGTGGAAATCTCGCGTACAGATTCATGACACAAGTGACCCCCAATCACCTGACCACGTTCAAAGTCCGTGAGTCCCGCAGAGGGCCCCATTCTGCTCTCTCACGATGTCTAATGACTACTGAGGTCGCTGATATGGAGTACCTGGTGGTAGATGGCAGCACAATGCACCTAATATGAAAAACGTATGGTTTCCGGGTGTCCCGATACTTTTGATCACGTAGTGTAAGTGAAGTATCTATATTTTATTGGCCAATAACTTTATTTTCATATAAGTTACATGCCCTGTTGCAGCAGGGAAAGGAAAGAAAACAACTGAGAAATGTTCGTATCGGACAGAAAAAATGCGATTATGTCCCTGTTTAATTAAAAGACTCTTGACTGAAAACTGAGTGCTATCTGCCCCACTCTACGTTCCTCAGCCCCTCTGAAGATGTTGACATGCAAACATACTCACGCTCTTTTATTCTGAGAGAGAAGCAGAAAGTGACAGTGGCGAAGAGACAGAAAAGTAATAAATACTGAAAAATGGTAGAAAGTGGTTGTGCTATAGAAAATTCAAACGAGACAGTGGCAGTGTGGGGGGAACAGAGAAGCTCAGAGCCAGTAGAGCAGAAATGAGAGTGACAGAACAGTTCTTTGAAATGAGTGAAGGAGACAGTCCCAGGGTGGTGGGGCGGGGGGGGGGGGGGGGGGGGAAGTGGATGAGAGCCAGCGATATTAAGAGACAGACAGAATGAAGTGTATGACAATGACAAAGAAGAAGAGACACAAGCAGTGGGGAGGAAGAAATAGTATATTAGCAATAAGAAAGATCAAGAGGGAGACAGTGACAGAAGGGTGTAGTAGTAGGACAGAATGAAGGGGAGTGTGGCTGTGAGGGAGGAGAGAATGACAGAGATACACAAAGTTATAACAGCGATGAGATGGGCTGAATGGGTGGGTGACGGAGGACATCTGGAAGTGGATATTAGCCGTTTACAGGGGAGGACTACTGGATGTGAGCGAGTTACAGGTAGTGGAACTTGTTGAAGTCTGCATGTCAATAAAAAAAAAGAGCGAATCTGTTCGCATGCCTATATTTTTGGGTAAAATTTTACAGGTGCAAAGACAGTAGCTGCTAACCCACTTTTGAATGAGAGCCTTTTATGGAAATGATTTTTTTGTGCTCCGATAGGAGCCATTTTTCCACTGCTAGTGGTATGTTTCTCATAGCTTTCGCAGCGTAATAGCCGGGCGGGGTGGCCGAGCGGTTCTAGGCGTTTCAGTCTGGAACCGCGCGACCGCTACGGTCGAGGGTTCGAATCCTGCCTCGGGCATGGATGTGTGTGATGTCGTTAGGTTAGTTAGGTTTAAGTAGTTCTACGTCTAAGGGACTGAAGACCTCAGATGTTAAGTCCCATAGTGCTCAGAGCCATTTGAACCGGTGTAATAGTTTTAAACATGGTTCTCGGGCTTACATTAGCATTTTATCATTGCATCTCCACAATATTACGCCGTAAAAATCGTATGGCTTCACCAGGTGGTGTAGCAGTTATTTTTAAAACTGCAGAAAGCGCACGCATGAGCAGACCTCGGTTTCGCACTGTAACGGTTTAATCTATAAACACTTGTAGTCGTCGACATCTGCAGGAGTGTCGTCTGCGTGATACTAACGTATACCATGTTTAAAAATGTGAATAATACTCCTAAAGATAATACAACTACGCAGCTTAAAAAAAGATGGAAAGGATGTTCTACAAATAGATAATATTGAAAACATTTTAGAAGCTGAAAAAAAAGATAGTGTTAGAGAAGCAAAGAAACATTAGGTGCTCAACAGCTACACAATTTAACAGGATTTTTTTTCTTCTTCCCTGAGTTTACCACGTTTTCCTTCGGGGTCCAAGCTATCTCCATACCAGATTTTATCCAAATTGGTTCAGCGATTTAGTCATGACAATGTAATATACAGAGTTACTTTTACATCTGTAATATATGTATGGGTTGTACGTTCCCTGTACCGTACCAGTTAACCGTTGTCCACCACCGCCTTGGCATATGACTGAGCACATGTGATCATTCCGATATGTTTACAAGTTGTAACACCCAGTTATTTCTACGAGATGAGTGATTCCTATGTGTGAAGTGCACGATTTTATACTTCTGAACGTTTAATGCAAGTTGCCATTCTTTGTGCCAGTTTGAAATCATATCGATTTTCAACATATGGTTAGATGTTTGTGCCGGTTCTTTCGGGTAGCACTTCATTATAGATAACTGCGCCATGGGAGGTTAATATCAATATTTTCCACTGCGTAATCAACATTCAATACGAACATAAATTTCTCAAAGTGCACTCTAACACAAAGAAGAAACGACGCACCACGAAGAAATTATCTGAATCGGTAGATGTGGTGTACAGATATAAACAAACAAGTGACGACAAGTGAAGCAAAAAAAACTGATAGTTTTTTCAAGAGAAAGAGCTTCACAAACTGAGCAAGTCAGTAACGTGCTGTACACCTCTGGTCCTCATGCTGGCAGATATTCGGCTTAGCATTGACTGACAGAGTTGTTGGATGACCTGCTGAGGGACATCGTGCGAAATTCTGCTCAGCTGGCAAATTAGATCGCCAAAGCCTCGAGACGGTGGGAGGGCTCTTTCCACAATGCTCCTTACGTTCTTTATTGGGGAGAGATCCGGCGACATTGCTGCCCAAGGTGGAGTTTGGCAAGCAGGAATACGAGCAGCAGAAATCCTCGCCGTCTGCGGGAGAGCATTATCTTGCTGAAATATAAGCCCAGGATGGTCTGCCATGAAAGGCGACAAAAGTGGGCGTAGGAAATCGTCGACGTACTACTGTGCAGTAAAGGCGGTGCAGATGCCTACCAAAGAGTTCCTGCTACGAAGAGAAAAGAAACGTCGCCCCAGACCACTCCTGGGTGCCGCGCCATGTGGCGGGCGACATTCTGGTTGGTGTCCCGCCATTGCGCGGGACGTCTGTAGACACGTCTTTGGTCTGAAAGCTCAGTGTCTGGAGTAGAATCGTCTTCACTGATGAATTCTGCTTCGAACTGGGCCCCGATGGCCAGTGGAGAGGTGTCTGGAGGCGCCCCAGACAGTGGTAAGGTGAGCCAAACAACTGCTTGCATAAGGCCAGAGGTTGATCAACGTGTTACAGACTTGCTCAACTTGTGAAGCTTTTTTTCAATAAATCATCCAATTTTTCTTAAACTACATGTTTGTCTCTCTATGTACATCACATCTACCGATTTCCGTCCGATTCGCATAATTCTTGGTGCGTCGTATTTATTTTGTGGTGTAATTCGCTTGATTACCTCTGCATCTGTCGAATTAGTCTCAGTCCTAGCTGCGTTATTGCAGCCTGAATGATACCCCATCACAGAACCCTTTTTAGTAAATTTTGGTTTGATGACTACTCGAATTTATTTTAAGATACGTAAATACCTTACCTGATATCCTGGGTCGTAGCCTTTGAGTTGACACATATATAAAGATTTAGTCTGTTCATGCATGTCCCACATATTTCAGATTCTTTCGTGGTTGACGTAAAGGAATTCACTACGTTCTTAAACAGAATGATCTTTAGGGAACATTACAGGAACCTTACTGTCTAAACTGTATGTCGATTACCCATCAGAAAATATTAACAGTAGGCACAGGTGATGCAGTCAGCTACACTAATCAGCCAGGAAACTGTGATCCCCTAGCTAATAGCCGGTATGTCCACCTTTGGCAAAGATAACAGCGGCGACACATCGCAGCATGGAAGCAGTGTGGCCTTCGTATGTCGCTGGACTGAGTCGGCACCACATCTGCGCGCACAAGTCACCTAATTCGCATAAATTCCGGGGAGTGGGGTGATGAGCTCTGACTCCACATTCGGTCACATCGCAGATGTGTGTGATTGTGTTCAGATCTGGTGGCATGGGGACCAGTCCATCAACTGGAACTCGCCACTCTGTTTCCCGCACTACTCAATCACACTCCAGGCCTTGCGACATCGAGCATTATCTTGCTGGACAATGCCACTAGTGTTGGGAAACATGATCGTGTACATGGTCTGCAACCAGTTACGATACTCCTTGGGTGTCACGGTGCCTTGCCCGAGCTCCACTGGACCCACAGATTCCCACGTGAACGTCCCCGAGAGCAAAACAGACCGGCTGCCAGCTTGTCTCCGTCCCACAGTACAGAAGTCAAGGAGCTGTCCCCAGAAGGTGACGGATTCGCGCCCTGCCATCGGCATCATGAAGAAGGTATCGGGAGTCACGAGGCCGTGCAACGCTCTGCCACTGCGCCAACCTCCAGTGCCAGTGGCCATGTGCCCATGCGAGGTGCCGGGGCTAGCAGTGTAGAATCTACATATGTACATGATGCTCTAAGCCCCCCCTATTCTAACTCCAACTTTTGCTGTTGCACAAGGATAGAAATATACGCAAACTGACTCTAATCAACCCTGCCAGTGGAGTAGAAGAGAGTTTGGCCCCTGCAATAATTTGATTTGATAAATAAGTTAATTAAGCGAAGGTTTCATTAACATAGTGAGGAATGATGTGGTTGCTCTACCTATTAACAGAATGAAAGTTCTGTCCAAAATAACAATATGATTTATTAAGACTAAACACAAAATAATAAACAACACCACATGAAACATTAACAATACATCAAACTGGCTCTAATTGGATACTTAAACAAACGCTGTGAATGTGAAGTTGGCCCTAAACTAGATTGTGAGGATTATGACGAAGTGATATGTGCAGCCAATTCCTAGCAACTCAATTCTTAGAGAAAACACATAGCCAACCCAACAGTAATTGCTGCTACCCAAGACAGAACCAAGTTAGAAAAGACGAACAGGCGCGCTCTGCTGAGCTCTGATTATCACCTGGGAAAATCCCTATCTGCCGGTGCTGCGGACATACATTACCAAACCGACTTCTTGACTCCCAGGACACGATCTGCCGTACCGGAGCCGTTGGCTGGTTGCTTCGACGTGCTCGACCGAAAGGCGAGAGCCAACTACCCACCAGAGAACCCGTACAAAACCGAACACAGAACATTCCCGCCCCCACGACAGTGGCCGTGGTTAAACGTTCCAATCAGCAACTCGAAAACCGGCGGAAAATTCCACTCCATTGCCGGAACGCTACCATTCCACCAATGGAGATTCTTGGCGCCAATTTCTGCGCCGATCTTGCTACGTCACAGAGCTATGCCCTGAGCAAGCCAATCACAGTTACTATTTTGCAGAAAGCGCTGGAATTTTCCCGCCACAGCTGCCTGGGTACACAAGTCATTCCCACGCCTCGCTGGTAGCCCGCCAGAAAGTGTTTTCGCTACGTTTCTGCGAAGTAACGGAACCTCTAGCCCAGACGCTACTTCTGGCCCTGTGGGTGTGCCTCTTGACAATGTCGGCGTCTGGAAAGCATTCACTCGACCCCCTCACACCTGTCGGCTTATCCTTTCAAAGTCAGACGGAGCCCGCCTGTCACTGGACCACCCGGGTGACGAGAGACGCTGCGTGGGAAGTCCGCGTGTGAAGGAATAGCAACTTTCCACCGCAGGCAATTAGAGAGGAGAATCGTAAGATAGAAATATGAGAGGAGGTTCATGCCACCTCTCACCCATTTCAGTCGTAGCTGCCGATGTCATGGTGTTAACATTGGCACGTGCATGGGTTGTCGGCTACAGAGGCACATTGCTAGAAGTGTTCAGTGCACTGTGTGTTCAGACATACTTGTACTCTTTTTTTTTTTTTTTGGGGGGGGGGGGGGGGGGAGGTCGTCAGTCTACTGACTGATTTGTTGCGGCCCTCCACGAATTCCTCTGCTGTACTAACTTCTTGATCTCAGAGTAGCACTTGCAACCTATGTCCTCTATTATTTGCTGGATGTATTCCTATCACTGTCTTCCTATACAATGTCCTATCATACTGTCCCTTCTCCTTACCACTTTTTTACCACATATTCCTTTCCGATTCAGCACAGAAGTTCCTCATTCCTCACCTTATCTGTCCACCTAATTTTCAACATTCGTCTGTAGCACCACATCTCAAATGCTTCAATTCTCTTATGTTCCGGTTTTCTGACAGTCCATGTTTCACTAACATACAGTGCTATACACCAGAAGTACATTCTCAGAAATTTCTTCCTCAAATTAAGGTCGATATTTGATATTAGTAGACTTCTACCGGCCAGGGATGCCCTTTTTGCCATTACTAGTCTGCTTTTGATGTTCTCCTAACTCCGTCCGCCACTCGTTATTTTACTGCCTAGGTAGCAGAATTTCTTAACTGTACCTGCTTCCTGACCATCAATCCTGATGTTAAGTTTCTCACTGTTCTCATTTCAACTACTTATCATTACCTCCGTCTTTCTTCGATTTACTCTCAATCCATACTCTGTACTCATCAGACCATTCCATTCAGCAGATCGTGTAATTCTTCTTCACATTCACACAGTATAGCAATGTCATCAGCGAATCGCATCATTGATATCCTTTTACCTTGAATTTTAATTCCACTCCTGAACCTTATTTCCATCATTGATTCCTCGATGTAGAGATTGAACAGTAGGGGTGCAAGACTACATCCTTGTCTTACATCCTTTTTATTACGAGCACTTCGTTTTTGGTCGCCCACTCTTATTATTCGCTTTTAGCTGTTGTACATATTGTATATGACCCGTGTCTCCCTATAGCTTACCCCTATTTTTCTCAGAATTTCGAACATCTTGCACCATTTTCAACTGTCGAACACTTTCTCCAGGTCGACAAATCCTGTGAACATGTCTTGATTTTTCTTTAGTCTTGCTTCCACTATTAACCGTAACTTCAGAATTGCCTCTCCCGTGCCTTTACCTTTCCTAAAGCCAAACTGATCGTTATCTAGCGCATTCTCAATTTTCTTATCCACTCGTCTGTATATTATCCTTGTCAGCAAGTTGGATCCATGAGCTGTTAAGCTGATTGTGCGATAAATCTCGCTCATGTTAGCTCTTGCCGTCTTGGGAATTGTGTGAATTGTGTGGGTGATATTTTTTCGAAAGTGAGATGGTATGTAGCCAAACTCATACATTCTACACACCAACGTAAATAGACCTTTTGTGGTTACTTCCCCCATCGATTTTAAAAATTCTGATTAGGTATTATCTAGCCCTTCTGCCTTCTTTGACCTTAAGTCCTGCAAAGCTCTTTTAAATTGCGACTCTAATACTGGGTCCCCTAACTCTTCTAAATCGACTACTGTTTCTCCTTCTATCATATCAGACAATTCCTCTTCACAGAGACTTTCATTGTATTCTTTCCGCCTATCCGCTCTCTCCTCTGCATTTAACAGTGGAATTCCCGTTGCACTCTTAATGTTATCACCCTTGCTTTTAACGTCACCGAAGATTGTTTTGACTTTCTTGTATGCTGAGTCAGTCCTGCCAACGATAATTTCTTCTTTGATTCTTTCACATTTTTCATGCAGCCATTTCGTCTTCCCTGCACTTCTTATTTATTTCGCTCCTCAGCGACTTGTATTTCTGTATTCCTAAGTTTCACAGAACATTTTTCTGTTTCCTTCTTTCATAGATCAATTGAAATATTTTTTTATGTTACCCCTGGTTTCTTCGCAGTTACCTTATTTGTACCTGTGTTTTCCTTCCTAACCTTTGTTATCGTCCTTTTTAGGGACGTCCATTCCTCTTCAACTGTACTGCCCACTGAGATATTCCTTGTTGCTGTATCTATATATTTTCTACCCAGCATGGAAGTTTGATGCTAGAGCCGCCACAGTTCGCTGCCTGTCCTTTTTACCATTCTGACCAGCCTACGATGTCCGACACCTGTAATGAGGGGTGGCTGCCCAACCTCTGGGTGTGGCTTCACTCTGGTTTCGCCACGTTCTAAAGACACTCACCACAAGACTCCTCTAACACCCGACAAGACGTGCCGTTTCCGAAATGCTGGTGCTGGGCTTCTAGGCCTTCACAGGCTGCCCTCGGTCAGACCCAGATAGATTGCACGCCTTCCCCATTCCACACATGGACAGCAGGCTCATTCATACTACATGCACCGTGCATGTGTCTGACCACCAGGTGGCGCTGTTGTCGCCTGGACGGGGTTACATCGATAGCAGATCGGTCGTCATAATGTGTTGCCGATCAGTGTGTGGTGAAGTGCTTCCAGAAAAATACCTGCAGAAATATGAAGGCAGGCTGACAACACGCGTTAAATGTTGATAGATGTTTCGACACAGTATGTACTAAATACAGGACAGTGTTAAACAGATAATTTTAATACCCACTCACGTAGTGGATTCAGATCGCACGGAACAGGGATATTTCGACTGGCAGTCTGCACACAGTTTGAATTGCAGCGTTACCCGAAATATCTCGTACTAGTGCAATATCTAATGCGAGCACAGAGAGTGTTTTCCAAGTCGAAAACGTAGCTATTGTTCAGTGATTTGATTGGCGATTTGGAGAACCTGGGCTGGCTAGGCAGATGTATGCGCGCGCTGATGGGATGAGATGAAATACCGGTACGTCAGTGAGCGAGAGGTCTGTTCAAGGCTTCATGAGAGACGCTGCACTGCACCTGTGGCACCTGAACTGCCGCTCGCAGGAGCCCCAAGACTTGGATCGTCTGTACGCTGGCTGCCAGCGGGGGTGGGTGCCGCCAACTCCAGAGCTTCAGTCCGGCCTGCTCTGCAGACCTGCAGCCTTTGCCGTCGACTTCCCGCCTGCCTCCCAACATGCTCTCACCTCCCGGAATGGCACCCTCTTTACATCCCCCACCATGTCCTGTCTGCCCACATTCATACAGGAAAAGAAAAATACTGATGATTATAGTGGACATATGAGGGGTGTTCAGTATGTAACGCAACACTGTTTCTATGCCAACAGTTATGTTTTATTCAGGGTACCAAGACACCATACTATTCCCCAGTTCTCTGGCTCCTAAACCCTATTTTTGAACACAACGTCGGTTCAGTGCGACACCCTTACGCCGCCTCATTGGGAGGGCTTCATGGCACCACTCTACTGGGTGATGACGGAGCCAGCCTCCTGCTGCACCAATAATTCCCCCATCATCCACGCACTGCTTCCTGCAGTGGTTACCCTTCATTGGGCCAAACAGATGGCAATCGGAATGTGTGAACGCAGTGATGTAGTATGTACGAGGAAGGTCTGTGAGCTCATTTCTGGTGTGTAGACTTGTCTAAGGCCTTACACAATCATGGATGACGGCGGCGTGTTTGTTGCTGTCAGAAGTAGTTCAACTTGCCGCCAAACTGAAGTAGATGCTACCTGTGAGCTAGAGGTCATTGTTGGCAACCGGTATAGAATCATAATTGGATCCTTTAACCGACCTCCCAATTCAGATGATACAGTTTTTGAAAGGTTCAAAGAAAACTTGAGTTTGATTTCAAATACCAACCCGACTCATACGATTATAGTTGGTGGTGACTTTAATTTAGCCTCGATATGTTGGCGAAAATACATGTTTAATTCCGGAGGTACGCATAAAACATCATCGGCAATTGTGCTAAACGCACTCCCTGAAAACTATTTCGAGCAGTTAGTTCATGAGCCCACACGAATACTAAACGGTTGTGAAAACACACTTGATCTCTTAGCAGCAAATAATCCTGAGTTAATAACGAGCATCAAAACGGATACACGGAGTAGTGAACACAGGGTTGTCGTAGCGAGACTGAATATTGTAAAACCCAAATCTTCCAAAAATAAACGAAAACTATACCTATTCAAAAAAGCAGATAAAAATTGATTTGACGCCTACCTGACAGACAATATCCACTCATTCCAAATTAATAATATAAGTGTAGACCAGATGTGGCTTGAATTCAAAGAAATAGTATCGGCAGCAACTGAGATATTTATACCAAGTAAATTAACAAACGACGGAGCTGATCCTCCTTGGTACACAAAATGGGTCAGAACACCGTTGCAGAAACAACGAAACAAACGTGCCAAATTTAAACAGACGCAAAATCCCCAAGATTGGCGATCTTTTACAAGCTCGAAATTTGGCGCGCACTTCAATGTAAGATGCCTATAACAGTTTCCATAACAAAACTGTCTCGAAACCTGGCAGAAAATCCAAAGAGATTCTAGTCGTATGTGAAGTATGCTAGCGGCAAGAAACCATCAATGTGTGCTCTGAGTGATAGCAACGGAGATACTATCGAAGACAGTCCTGCCAAAGCAGAGTTACTAAACACAGCCTTCCGAAATGCCTTCACGAAAGAATACGAAGTAAATATTCCAGAATTCGAATCCAGAACAGCTGCCAACATGACTAAATAGCCTCGGAGTAGTGAAGCAATTTAAATCACTTAACAAAAGCAAGTCTTCTGGTCCAGACTGTATACCAATCAAGTTCGTTTCGGAGTATGCTGATGCATTAGCTTCATACTTAACAATCATATACAACCGTTCTCTCGACGAAAGATCCGTACCCAAAGATTGCAAAGTCGCACAGGTCACACCAATATTCAAGAAAAGTAGTAGGAGTAATCCGCTAAATTAGAGGCCCATATCGTTTACGTCGATATGGAGCAGGATTTTGGAACATATAGCCTATTGTGTTCGAACATTATGAATTACCTCGAAGAAAACGGCCTATTGACACACAGTCGACATCGATTTAGAAAAGACTGTTCTTGTGAAATACAACTAGATCTTTACTCGCCCGAGATGTTGAGTGCTATTGGCAAGGTATTTCAGAATGATTCCGCATTTCTGGATTTCCGAAAGGCTTTTGACACTGTACCACACAAGCGGCTTGTAGTGAAATTGCGTGCCTATGGAATATCATCTCAGTTATGTAACTGGATTCATGATTTCATGTCAGAGAGGTCACAGATCGTAGTAACTGACGGAAAGTCATCGAGTAAAACAGAAGCGATTTCTGGCGTTCCCAAGGTAGTGGTGGTGGTTGTTGGGATGTTTAAGGGGGACTAAACAGCGAAGGTCATCAGTCCCCCAAGGTAGTGTTATAGGCCATGTGGTGCTCCTTATCTACGTAAACGATTTGGGAGACAATATGAGCAGCCGTCTTAGGTTGTTTGCAGATGTCGCTGTCGTTTATCGACTAATAAAGTCATCAGAATATCAAAAGAAATTGCGAAACGATTCAGAAAAGATTTCTGATTGGTGTGACTATTGGCAGTTGACCCTAAGTAACGAAAAGTGTGAGGCCATCCACATGAGTGCTATAAGGAATCCGGTAAACTTAGGTTACACGGTAAATCAGTAAATCTAAATTCAACTAAATACCTAGGAATTACAATTACGAACAACTTAAATTGGAAGGAACACAGAGAAAAGGCTGTGGGGAAGGCTAACCAAAGGTTACGTTTTATTGTCAGGACACTTAGAAAATGTAACAGACCTACTAAGGAGACTGCCTACACTGCGCCTGTCCGTCCTCTTTCAGAATTCTGCTGCGCATTGAGATCCTTACCAAATAGAATTGACGGACTTTATCGAAAAATTTGAAGGAAGGGCAGCACGTTTTGTATTATCGCGAAATAGGGGAGAGAGTGTCACTGAAATTATACAGGATTTGGGCTGGGCGTCATTAAAACAAAAGCGTTTTTCGTTGCGGAGGAATCTTCTCACGAAATTCCAGTCACCAACTTTCTCCTCCGAATACGAAAATATTTTGTTGACACCGACGTACATAGGGAGGAACGATCACCACGACAAATTAAGGGAAATCAGGCCTCATACGGAAAGATATAGCTGTTCGTTCTTTTCGCGCGCTACACGAGATTGGAATAATAGAGAATGATGAAGGTTGGTCGATGAACCCTCTGCCAGGCACTTAAATGTGATCTGCAGAGTATCCATGTGGACGTAGATGTAATATTACGTTTACATTTTTGTGATGGCAAACATGCAGAAGTCGTTTCTTCAGTTCGCTGAATATAGCGCAGTACGCTTCAGATTGGTCCTTTGCACCACGTGGGAGAAGATCAAACAGAATATCCCCTTCAGAATCCGACAAGACCGACACCATTATTTAACCAACTGACCGTACAGCTTTCAGTTTTTTCTTCAGAAGTGGGGTTGTGTGGCGCCACTCCATGGACAGCCGTATTGTTTTCGTTTCGAAGTGAAGAATCCAAGTTTCACAGCATGTGACGATGTCCAACAACAAATTGTAACTATCAGTTACGTAATGTGCAAGCATTTCCGCACAGACGGTCCTTGCGTGAAGTTAAAATCTTCGGGGCTATTAGGCCGCTTCATATTTCCTCTAAAATAATCGACGTTTCGACCCCTCTGCTGGGATCTTCTTCAGGATCTTCCCGTGTCCACTGCTGCTAGAACACTCTTTCTGTTAGGTGACGAGGAACCCAGCGGGCGCACATCTTTGAGTAGTTCACGTGGTGGACGAGTGTGTCAGCGCTAACAACACGGACGTCCAATTCTGCAGCGAGATGTCTGAGTCTGATCCGTCCATCATCTCGAATGAGAGTGTCCGCACGTTTCAACACTGCAGGAGTCACAGCTGTGTGTGGACGGCCGGCACGGGGCAGATCGGAAGGTCTTGCGCGACCTTGTTGCGATGACGTCAGATGCCTCGTCCAACGACTCGCCGTGCTTTCGTTCACTGCCACGTCACCGTAGACATTCTGCACGCGCCTATGAGTTAGAAATTCTCTCTGCTTGGAACGCACCTCTGTTACAGACGCCATTTTAAAAGCTACGTATTGTCCCCCACCAACTATCGGAGCTCCATGAGGCAATGGGCGGGAATATTCCAATATGTACCATACAAAATTTCGTATTTTTTCAATCAAAAATTTCCGAGAAAAAATATGTTGCGTTACTTATTGAACGCCCCTAGTGTACTGGTTTTAATTTCTGTGATGCGCATCTGAGCTGCATACGTTGCATATCTCGTCAGGTCTATTTACCTGACGCACTCCAATCCTCGTTTTTTGCTCGTGTAAGAGAGTCACAGTGTTACAGTATTTTTTCCACATACACTTACACGGTTGACAGTAAGCTAATATGATAGCTAATTACTCAACAGTCTTCGGATCGGTTAAAACAGTAATTCAACAAGATCTGCCTTTATTTGTAGCAATGTGGCTGACACATGAGACACGCCGAAAATGAAGCAGCAGAGGATTGGATGGCAGCAAGTGGACCCACAGTAAATAAAAAAATTTAAAAAAATATATTCATCTGCCTAAAAATTCGTGGTCAGATTATTCTAGCACTCAAAAGACATTCTCCCCGCTAGTTCCGTTACATTCTCTCCGCTGGTTCCGTTACAAAGGATAGGAGAATATTTTAAAATGGCGACTCAAGTCTCCTTCAGGAAAAGCGCGGAGAAAGAGCAATAAGAGCCCTAGAATAAGAAATAGAGGAGAAAATTCAGTGTCTCTGGAAGCAAACAACGCTGAGCCCGAGAGAAGCGACCTCGGAGCCATCCGATAAAGTTTATCTCGGTTGAGAGATAATCTCGCGAGAGAACATTTAAGCTGTTTCGTACCTGCTCCGTGTTACTGTTCGTTGTGGTGATCCTCGCAGTCGGTAGCACTGTCGTGAAGTAAACTCATGAAGCGAGGCCTCTGATAGGCAGCTATCATCAACAGCCGAAACATCGGGATGCCATCATAGTGTGTACATTGCAGATAATCAGTGCGAGCTTTACAGTAATGTACATGAGATATTAGTTAACTTGTAAGTGCAGAAAGCTTCGAGGTCCTAATCAACACACAGATCTTGGCTGCATTGTGTCTAAGAGCCAACGAATCCACTTCGCACGCAGCACAGCCCACTGCGTAGTTTGGTACGACTGCGTGGCCTCTCGTCTGATCAATGTCCTCGTCATTTCTTTGGAGAAGGCTGGAAGTTTACTGGATCGGAGTAGCGTCGCAGTGGCTGAAAGACATTGCCTGACATTTTTTACAACATAATTAATCATTAATACTTGTAAGTAACTAATTCCCGACGTTGCCCAAAATGTTTAATATCTGTCAAGAAATTGATTGGCCCTGTGACTTGTTGATACCCACAGCGAAAGTAACCGCGCTTTGGAAACAGCAATCAACTTTTTTCCTTCCTTACTGTTGCTTCCCCCTCCTCCCCCCCCCCCCCCTCTCCCAACCCCCCGCCAACGTATGGGCTTTGGTTGGATCGTCAGGGGATACTATTTGCTGCGCTTCAGTCACATGAGAGGAAAAATTTTAGATAAGTACTATAAAAGCTGGACATGGCAGTTGCCAAAAAAATTACGTGTTGTACAGTAAAAAACAGATCGACAATTATGTAAGTCAAAATACAAGAAGTTGATTTAGTAATTAATTAATTTACACATACAGATGAATGGAAAATGAGAGTCGCATACGATTATACAGGGTGAGTCACCAACTATTGCCACCAAGAATAACTCCGAAAGTATGATAGTAGCTGAAAAGTTTGTGGGAGAAATGCTGCATAGGACAACGGTGGCCATAATATGACGTTGGTTTTTTGATGCTAGGTGGTGTCGCGTCAGAGATATGAAGGTCAACCTCGTTTTCTTAAATGGGATGCTATAGTTTGGTACTTATTAGCTGATGGCGGCTATCGAGACGAATCGAATGACATGTAACAGTAAGGTCTTTGAAGATCAACGAAGGTCAAAAACGTGGCATGAACGTCCGTGTACAGAAGGCGTTCGAACTGATGACCATTGGTATCAAGTCAGTGCTGCAATCTTCTTATCATGGATTGAGTGGTATTCCTTCTCACTTCGGCACTTATCGAACCACATGCTCTGACAATTCTCTCTCGCATATCTTCAAGTGTAGTAGGAACGTCTTTATAAACAATGTCCTTTATGAATCCCCACAAGAAAAACTCCAGAGGTGTCAAGTCTGGCGAACGAGCCGGCCACGACTCGTCTCCTCCGCATCCAATCCAACCATCTGGGAATTGTCTCTGCAACTCGTTTCTGGCCATCAGCGAAAAATGTGCCGGACACCCAACGTGTCGATACCACATTCTGTTCCTTGTTCCTAAAAGTATTTCTTCCAGTAACAGACCTAATGTTTCTTGCAGTAACGCGGTGCACTTCCTAACATTAGGATTTCATTCGATGAAATAGGGGCCTATAATTCTGTCCAGAATCTCACACCGTACAGTCACCGACCACGGTTTTTGGTGTGCAACTTGCCGCAGCCAACATGGATTTTCAGTTAACCAATAATGTGTGTTATGCCAATTAATCAATCTGCGCATACAATTCTTCATTTAAGGAAGAGAACCACATTTGTAACTTTTTTATATCAGAAGATGGCATGCTCTTGTATATGTGTATAATCAGTTTAAATTAAACTTTCCATGTGACTTGATTATTTAATATTAAGCTAAAAGTAAAGATAGCTCAAGATATCTTTAGCGCCCCTCCTTGAGGTTTTTCTGTATCCGCCACTGCTCGTGTGTAGGTACGCATACAAGTTTCTGAAAAGAGCCACAGGTCGCAGTTAGTACTACTTATCCACCGGTTTCGCTCTCCAAATGACAATACCAGCTCTTGCTAAAAGTATATGTAGCTTACGTCCTCCCAAACGTTCATTAGGGGATCATGCAGAAATTTGAAGTAAATCGGCAAAGAACTTTGAGAGTTATTTCGTAAAAACCTTTCCTCTATATATACCACATACACATATATTTACAGCCAGATTACGAAATATTGTGCAGACGGTGACCATCCTCTTCCATTGAAGGTAAAGTGTGCAAAATTTCATGAAGATCGGAATAATACTGTAAATTTGTATGAATTGCAATGAAACGAACAGTATACACCGTGTATCATAATTAATAGTGTAAACGCATACAGTTGAAAGTACATGATACTGGAAGCAAAAAAGTCTGAGGAAACATGGGGTCGATAATGGATACCTTAAGAACTACGAGCAGTTTTTCATCTTCGATACTATGAAGCAAACTTCTTCAATTGCAGGCTCTTTGCTTTCCACATTTTGGGAAGTAGTAGTAGGGACCAAAACAAGAAAAAATTTCCAGTAAACATTTGCTCTAAAATGCACACCTTAAGAGCTATGAACACGTGCTCATCTTCGCTACTTGGAAACACAACTCTTCTAATGAACAACTGCTTATAACTTTTCAGCTTTGCATTTTATAGCAAATGTTACTGGACATACTTCCCAAAATGTGGAAAGCAAAGAGCCTGCAGTAGGTGAGACCTGCTTCACAGTATCGAAGATGGAGAATTGCTCGTAGCTCTTAAGGTATGCATTTACGACGCTATGTTTACTGAGACCTTTTTGCTTCTAGTATCGTGTACTTTCAACTACATGCGTTTACACTATTAATTGTGATCCACGCTGTATATATATATATAGGGTGAGTCACCTAACGTTACCGCTGGATATATTTCGTAAACCACATCAAATACTGACGAACCGATTCCACAGACCGAACGTGAGGAGAGGGGCTAGTGTAATTGGTTAATACAAACCATTGAAAAATGCACAGAAGTATGTTTTTTAAGACAAACCTACGTTTTTTTAATGGAACCCCGTTAGGTTTGTTAGCACATCTGAACATATAAACAAATACGTAATCAGTGCCGTTTGTTGCATTGTAAAATGTTAATTACATCCGGAGATATTGTAACCTAAAGTTGACGCTTGAGTACCACTCCTCCGCTGTTCGATCGTGTGTATCGGAGAGCACCGAATTACGTAGGGATCCAAAGGGAACGGTGATGGACCTTAGGTACAGAAGAGACTGGAACAGCACATTACCTCCACATGCTAACACCTTTTTATTGGTCTTTTTCACTGACGCACATGTACATTACCATGAGGGGCGAGGTACACGTACACACGTGGTTTGCGTTTTCAATTACATATATATATATATATATATATATATATATATATATATATATATGTGTGTGTGTGTGTGTGTGTGTGTGTGTGTGTGTGTGTGTAAATTATTATAACTATGATGATGTTTGGCGTCCCTTCTCTGGGTGATCCGCGATCTACATGACTGTATGCAGGCAGGAGGTCTTCTCAAGTACCGCTCCACCCCTCACAACTACGGCCTGCTGTAAGCACCACGCAGTCTGACTCGCCATGTCAGCTAAGCACGTTCACCGGCCATTGGAAAACACTGGTAGCTCTACAAACCACTGCTCGAAACAACAGAGGGCACTGGAAAACTAATACAGCTGTTGGAAACGGCTGTAGCTGTTCACTGAACACCAGTACATACCGACAGGAATTGCAGAGAATATACACAGCAGCCGTTGATGACTGGAAACGTGTTTTCTGGTCGGGCGACTCTCGTTTCAAATTGTATCGAGTGGATGAACGTGTACGAGTATGGAGACAACCTCATGAATCCATAGATTCTGTATGTCAGCAGTGGACTGTTGAAGCTGGTGGAGGCCCTCTTATGATGTGGACCATGTGCAGTTGGAATGATATCGGACCACTGCTGCGTCTAGATACAACTCTGACAAGTGACACGCACGTAAGAATTCTGCGTGATCACCCACATCCATTCATGTCCATTGTGCGTTCCGACGGACTTGAAAATTCCAGCAGGGCAATGTGACGCCCCTCGCGTCCAGTATTGCTACAGAGTGGCTCCAGGAACACTCTCCTGAGTTTAAAATCTTCCGCTGGCCGGCAAACTCTTCAGACATGAACATTACTGAGCATATCTGGGATGGCTTGCAACGTGCTGTTCGGAAGAGACCTCCGTCCCGTAGTACACTTACGGATTTACGGACAGCCCTGCAGGGTTCACGGCGTCAGTCCCCTGCAGCACTGCTTCAGATACTAGTCGAGTCGGCGCCACGCCGTGTTGCGGCGCTTGTGCTTGCTTGCGGGGGCCCCACAAGATATTAGGCAGGCGTACCATTTCTTTGGCTTTTCAGTGTAAAAGACATCAAAAAAGCGTTCATGCTTAACAGGTGTTATGTTTGGGTTTTATGGAGAACACATTAGCGATAATCTGCTTCGCGCCGGCCGGTTGTTCTTTCTTTGTACAAACGTTCTGCCATTCAGACTGCCGATGCCGCCTGAGAATGCTCGTATTGTCGGCATTAGGAGGCGCTTAACTGAATCGCTGATGATACCTGCTCAGTACTGTCATGACAGACAGATCAATTGTAACACGCAGAATGCCATTCGCCATTTTCGCTTATGACACGGAAATTTACATTTGTCTATCACTGCGAATTCCGATTCCTTGCCCCTGCAAAAAGATCGCAATCTTCAACTGCCTTCTACAATTTCTTTCGTTCTGATTGATCTAGACGGGTAATTTGCAGACTTTCCCAATAATACTTCAAGATATCGTCTCGCCTAAAAAACAGATTAGACAAAGTCCATAGATCTGTAGACTTGAAACTGAGCTGTCGGTTTCCTCTAAAAAGCTCAGTTCTAATAAACGTAGTCCTTCAAAGGAAGCTTGAGTCTCATTTCAAACAGGCCACCCATATGTTCAATTATAGGTGACGGTGACTTCGATCTACCCTCGATACGTTGGAAAAAAATATATGTTTAGAGTCGGTGGCATGCAAGAAACTTATTTCGAAATACCACTGAATGCTTTCTTAGAAAACTATTTCGAACTGTTAGTTCAGGAACGCACTCGAAGTGTTAATGGTTTAGAAACTATATTTCAACTCTTAGCAACAAATAAAGGTGAACCAATAGAGAGCACAATAGCGGATACACAGATTAGTGACTACAAGGCTGTTGTAGCGAGACTGAATACCGTAACACCTAAACCCACCAAAAATATGCCATGTTATCTGGACACTTGGCTGAAAATGACTTACAAGTTCGTGGTAATGCTGGAATCCACCCTTAGCCTTGATGACAGCTTCCACTCTCGCAGGCGTACGTTCAGTCAGGTGCTGAAAGGTTTCTTGGGGAGTGGCAGCCTATTCTTCACGGAGTGCTGCATTAAGGAAAGGTATCGATGTTAGTCGGTGAGGCTGGGCAAGAAGTCGGTGTTCCAAAACATCCCAAAGGTATTCTGTAGGATTCAGGTCATGACTCTGTCCAGCCCAGTCCATTACAGGGATGTTATTGTCGTGTAGCCACTCCGCCACAGGCCGTGCATTATGAACAGGTGCTCGATCGTGTTTTAAGCATAAATCGCCATCCCCGAATTTCCCTTCAACAGTGGGAAGTACAAAGATGCTTAAAGCCGGCCGGAGTGGCCGAGCGGTTCTAGGCGCTACAGTCTAGAACCGCGCGACGGCTACGGTCGCAGGTTCGAATCCTGCCTCGGGCGTGGATGTGTGTGATATTCTTACGTTAATTAGGTTTAAGTAGTTCTAAGTTCTAGGGGACTGATGACCTCAGATGTTAAGTCCAATAGTGCTCAGAGGCATTTGAACCATTTTTGAAGAAGCTTAAAACATCAGTGTTGGCCTGTGCTGTGACAGTGCCACGCAAAACAACAAGGAGTGCAAGCCCCATTCATGAATAACACTACCACACCATAACACCAACGCCTCCGAATTTTACTGTTGGCACTACACACGCTGACAGATGACATTCACCGGGCCTTCGCCATACCCACACCCTGCCATAGGATCGCCACATTGTGTACTGTGATTCGTCACTCCACACAACGTTTTCCCACTGTTCAATCGTCCAATGTTTACGCTCCTTACACCAAGCGACGCGTCGTTTGGTATTTACCGGCGTGATGTGTGCCTTATGAGCTGCCGCCCGACCATGAAATCCAAGTTTTCGCGCCTCCTGCCTAACTGTCATAGTACTTGCAGTGGATCCTGATGCAGTTTGGAATTCCTGTGTGATGGTTGGATAGATATCTGCCCATTACACGTTACGACGCTCTTCAACTGTCAGCGGTCTCTGCCAGTCAACAGAGGAGGTCGGGCTGTACGCTTGTGTGCTGTGCGTGCCCCTTCACGTTTCCACTATACTATCGCATCGGAAACAGTGGACGTAGGGACGTTTAGGAGTGTGGAAATGTCGCGTACAGACGTATTACAGAAATGACATCCAATCACCTGACCACGTTTGAAGTCCGTGAGTTCCGCAGAGCGCCCCATTCTGCTCTCTCTCGATGTCTAATGACTACTGAGGTCGCTGATATGGAGTACCTGGCAGTAGGTGGCAGCACAATGCATCAAATATGAAACACGTACGTTTTTAGGGGTGTCCGGATACTTTTGAGCACATAGTGTACATGCAAAATACATCTGCTTTAACAAGCAGATAAAAGTCCGCTTCACGCAATCTCCACTCTTTTCGACCGCAATATGTAAATACAGACAAGATGGGGTTTGAATGCTAGGAAATGGCATCGACCGCAGTTGAGAGATACGTATTAAACAGATTCCCCACGATACACAAAACATATCAGAACGGTGTTGCAGAAGCAACAGAAAAAATCACGCAAATTTTTAAACGAAGGAAAGAACAACTAGATCATCAAAGTTTTACAGAAGGGAACTTCGATGGGACATGTCTTGAATAGTTTTCTCAAAAAGAAAACTAAGAGATTCCGATCATGCGTAAAGTACAGCAGCAGCAAGACGCAATCAATACCTCCACTGCGCGTTAACAATGGTGATGTTGCTGATGACAGTGCCAGTAAATAAGAGTTGCTAAACATCGTTTTCCGACATTCGTTCACCGAAGAAGTCGAGGTAAATATTCCAGATTTCGAATAAAGAACAACTGTCAACATGAGTAACTTAGAAGTAGTTATCCTCGCTGTAGCGAAGCAGCTCAAATCTTTTAATAAAGGGAACTCTTCCAGTCCCGACTGTATACCAGTCAGGTTCCTTCCAGGCTACGCTGATGCAACAGCTCCGTACTTAGAAGTCGCATAAAACCGCCCGCTCCACGGAAGATCCGTACCCGAAGACTGGAAAGTTGCTCGAGTCACACCAGTACTAAGAACGGAAGCAGGAGTAATCCTGTGCATTACAGATCCATATCAGTAACGACGATTTGCGGAATGATTTTGAAGATGCACTGCGCTCGAACATTATGAATCACCTGGAAGAAGGCGTTTTATCGAGAGATAACTAACACGTATTCAGTAAATATCGTTCTTGTGAAGAAACAACACGCTCTTTATTCTCACGAAGTAATAACTGATGTCGAAAGGGGATGTCAAACTGATTTAATACTTTTATGTTTTCAGAAGGCTTTTGACACTGTTCCTCACAGGCGGAATGTTATCAAATTACGTGTGTCTCAGTTGTGCGAGTGGATTCGTGATTTCATGTCGGTAAGGTCATAGTTCGTAGTAATCGACGGAAACTCATCGAGTAATTCCCAAGGAATATTTATAGGACTTCTGCTGTTCCTGATCTACATGAATCATTTAGGAGACAATCTGAACAGTCCACAAAGATTTTTTCATCTGCATCAACATCTACACGGGTAAGTCACATTTAAGTGCTTGGCAGAAGGTTCATCGAACCACTTTCACAATAATTCTCTATTATTCCAATCTCGTACTGCGCGGAGGAAACGAACACCTATATCTTTCAGTGCTAATTCTGATTTCCCTTATTTTATTATGGTTTTCGTAGGTCAGCGTAAGCAAAATATTTTCACATTCTGAGGTGAAAGTTGCTGATTGAAATCTCATCAGAAGATTCCGTAGCAACGAATAACGCCTTTGTTTTAATGATTTCCAGCCCAAAACCTTTACCATTTCAGTGACACTCTCTCCCATATTTCGCAATTATACAAAACGTGCTGCCCTTCTTTGAACTTTTTTGATGTACTCTGTCAATCCTATCTGGTCCTTAGGATCCCACAACGCGCAGCAGTATCCTAAAAGACGACGGACAAACGTAGTGTAGGCAGTCTTTTGAGTAGACCTGTTACATGTTCTAAGTGTTTTGCCAATGAAACGCAGTCTTTGGTTAGCCTTCCTCACAGCATTTTCTATGTGTTCCTTCCAATTTAAAATGTTGATTATTCTGATTCCTAGCTATGTACTTAAACTTAACGGTGCTTAGATTTGACTGATTTATCGTGTAACCGAAGTTTAACGAATTTCTTTTAGCACTCATGTGGATGATCTCACACTTTTCATTGTTTAGCGACAATTACCAATTTTCCCTCTATACAGATATTTTTTCTAAATCGTTTTACAATTCGTTTGGATCTTCTGATAACCTCATTAGTCGATAAACATCATCTGCAAGGCGGCTGCTCAGACTGTGGCTCTGAGCACTATGCGACTTAACTTCTGAGGTCATCAGTCGACTAGAACTTAGAACTAATTAAACCTAACTAACCTAAGGACATCACATACATCCATGCACGAGGCAGGGTTCGAACCTGCGACCGTAGCGGTCACGCGGTTCCAGACTGAAGCACCTAGAACCGCACGGCCGCACCGGCCGGCGCTCAGACTATCTCCCAAATAGTTTAAGTAGATGAGGAACAGCAAAGGGCCGATAACACTAACTTGGGGGACGCTAGAAATCACTTGTATTTTTCTAGATGACTTTCCGCCAGTTACTACGAATTGCGACCTCTCTGACAGGAAATTACGTATCCAGTCGCATAACTGAAACGATATTCCGTCAGCACGCTATTTCACTACAAGCCACTTGCTGCTGATGCTGTAATTTACGATTGTCGTTAAGTCATAAGATGATAAAAAACAATTTCAAAATGATTTAGGCATGATCTCTGTATGATTTGAAAAGTGGCAACTGACTCTAAATAATCGAAAGTGTGAAGTCATTAACATGAGTAGTAAAATATATCCTCGAAATTTCAGTAACACGATAAATTAAAGAAATCTAATTGAGTTAAACAATTAGAGATTAGTATTACGAGTAAATTAAACTGGAAATGTCACATAGGTAATGTGTGTGGGAAGGCTAACCAAAGGCGTTGATTTATTGGCAGAAGATTATAAAACTGCAACAGGCCTACTAGAGAGACTGCCTACACTACACTTGTCCGCCCTGTTCCGGATTATTGCTGTATTGAGTGGGATTCTTACCAGGTAGGATTGACGGACATCGTAAATGTCCAAAGAAGGGCACTCGTTCTGTATTACCACGAAATAGGAGAGAGTTTGCCACGGATATAATACAGGAATTGGAGTGGCTGTCATGAAAACAAAGACGTTTCACGTTAAAGCAGGTTCTTCTCATGAAACTGCAATCACCAGCTTTCTCCTCAGAGTGTGGGAATATATTTTTTGGCGCCCACCTACACAGAGAAGAAGAAGAATAGAAATCAGGGTTCGTATGAAAAGATTTAAATGTTCATTTCTCCTGCAGGCTGCTCGAGAGTGGAACACTAGCCACGTAACTTGAAGGTACAATGTAGTTCGATGAACTGCTTAAATATGAACTGTAGAGTGATCATACAGATGTAGACGTATGATGTACTCCTTCGTTGGTGGCCTGTGAACGTTTTACCTTGTTTCACAGCACTATGTGCAAGCCAAGCTGCCTGTTTGAGTACATAACTGTGTAACTGCGTAACGTCGAGTGAGTCGACGCTGTACGAAGATGTACTCACCGAGGTCTTGGCAGTACGTCTCCCACATCAGTCCATCGCCGTAACTCATGTCGTCGGTGACGCTGGCGACGTGGTTACAGACACAGTCGAGCATCGAGGAGTTATCTGCTGCCAGCAAAACCAGCAGCGACGTAGCTACGCCCGCTGGGTCCATTGTCAGCTACTCACGCAGAGGTGCGAACGAACACACGCGGTGCGTACCGCAGGGAGCACTGACTGAGTGTGCGCTACGTGCAGCGGAAGTGTTTCCGCAGGAAGGTTAAACCGCAGGGAGCGTGACGTCTCCCACCCGTGACTCGCTTATTTTTCCCTTTACTTTATCAGACATCAACTGCGGACACGCATTCGTCACGAAAGAGTATTTGTTTCACAAATACGCCTGCAACGTGGACTTAGGACGACATCGAGTTACACTAAGAGACTTGTAGCAGATGTCCAGGCGTACTGGTTTACTATTCCGACACAAAAATCTCATGACGTGCCAGTCTTTAATAATGAATTGGCAACTGATGCACATTCAAGTGCCAAAGAAACTGGTACACCAGCCTAACCATGTAAGGCACCAGCGAACACGCAGAAGTGCCACATGCACTCGACTAATGTCTGAAGCAGTGCTGGAAGGAATGAACACCATAAATCCGCAAGAGGGAGTGGAGATATCTTCTGGATAGCACTTTGAAGCACATTCCAGATGTGCTCAGTGATGTTCATGTCTGGGGAGTTTGGTGGCCAGCGGAGGTGTTCAAACCCATAAATGTGTTCCCGAAGCCACTCTGTAGTAATTCTCGACGTGTGGGACGTCGCATTGTCCTGCTGGAATTGCCCGAGTCCGTCGGAATGTAAAATGGACATGAATGGATGCAGGTCATCAGGCAAGGTGCTTACGTACGTGTCACCTGTCAGTGTCGTATATAGACGTATCAGAGGTACCATATCACTCCAAGTACACATGCCCCACATCCTTACAGAGCCTCCAGCAGCTTGAACCCTCGCTACTGACATGCAGGGATTCCTGAGGTTGTCTCCATACCAGTACACATCCATCCGTCGCTATAACTTGAAACGACACTCGTCCGACCAGGTAACATGTTTCCAGCCATCAAGAGCCCAAAGTCGCTGTTGACGGGCCCTGGCGAGGAGTAAAGCTTTGTGTTGTGCCGTCACCAAGGGTAGACGAGTAGGCCTTTGGTTCCAAAAGACCATATCGATCATGTTTTGTTGAATGGTTCGCACGCCGATACTTGTTGATGGTGCAGCATTGAAATCTTCAGCAATTTGCATAAGTGTTGCACTTCTGTCACGTTAAACTATTCTCTTCAGTCGTCGTAGGTACCGTTCTTGCACGATGTTTTGTCGGCCGCAGCGATGTCGGAGATTTGATGTTTTACCCGATTCCTGATATTCACGGTACACTCGCGATATGACCGTACGGGGAAAACTCCCCACTTCATATCTACCTCGCAGATGCTGTGTTCCGTCGCTCGTACGCCGACTATAGCACCACGTACAAACTCACTTTAATGTCGATATCCTACCACTGTAGCAGCAATAACCAATGTAATGGTTGTGCCAGACACTTGTTGTCTTATATAGGCGCTTCCGACCGCAGCGCCGTATTCTGCTTATTTACATATCTCTGCATTTGAATATGCATGCCTATAACAATTTCTTTGGCGCTGCATTGTAGACCTTGAAAGGTGGCTACACTGAGCCACTGCGCCAGAGATTGCGCCAAAGAGTATTATTAAGCCGCCTCCACAGTGCTTGTTAAGAACTCGTAGTAGTCAGTGCCTGTTGAGAGCTCGTAGAAGTCAGTGTGTGGGCAGAGCTCGTAGTAGGGAGTGCCTGTTAAGAACTCGTAGCAGTCAGTGCTTGTCCAGAGCTCGTAGTGGTCAGTTAGTGCCGAGATGTGCTAGTGGGCACTGCTTGTCGTGAAGTCGGAGTGAGATGTGATAGTGGAGAGTGTGTTCCATGTTTTATGCAGTTATTTGATGGGAGAGATAGCAGATGTTATTCTAATGGAAATACTGTAACGATCAGAGTGCCTTTCGTCAATATATATGAAGGTAAAATATTGCGTGTTTTTTCATTAATTCCATGTTTTAAATAATGCGTCATTACAGGTTCAGTCAACAAAGCATCTGGCGTGTGTTCTTGTATTAGAGTTTAATTCTGGTTTCCTTACGCAATTGTAGTATTTGTAATTTTCTTTTATCAGGTCAGTATAATTGGTATTTAAAAATTCTCGTCTTGTTGGAAAAGAACCGTGCCAGATGTGTACGTTGAGTCACACTTCCACACACAGAACAATTACATTTGTGCTTTGGTTTAGTAGGTTTTATAGTTGCTGGGGACTTAATTAATTAATTGTGTTAATGAAAATTTTCATTTCATTCTTTGTTGTTGTTCTAAGCAGTCAGATTGCGTAATAATAATAGTCAGGGCCAACCGATTACGAGACACAGCGTAATCGGACATACAGCTACGAAAAATATAAAAAAGTATTTTCAATCTATATTTAATTAAGCCCCCATGCACGTGGCGACCGCTGCTTCGGATCGTCCCTTGGAATTCTTCTGATTGTGAAAATAGTAGACGGTAGTATTGTTGTAGTAATTTGTAGTTTAGTAATTGTAGTCTATTTTGCATGTGTAGATTTGGTAATTGGCATTCTTCTAATGGTATTTTTCAAAATTTAATTTTTATTGCCTTGTATACGCGTTTGACAATTTTGTGCAATTATTTCAATTGTTCGTTAATCGTGTTTGAAGGAAACATCTCGTGTGAATAGTATTGTTGGAGATAAAGAGTCATTGTGTGTAATTTTCGTACCGTGACGAATCTTTTGTATATTTTGTAAATGATTACGCGATCAATGAAATAGGCAAAAATGATGAATAGTGAGAATAACGAAATTGTTGACATGGCGAACTCGCCAACAGGGGAAAACAGTATGGTGGATAATGGAGTTGAAAACAATGTAATAAGTCGGGAAAATAGTCCGGAACCATTTCAAAATTTTTCTCAATCAGAAAATTCACAGAATACGAGATTAACGATAGAAGATTCTGAAATAGTATCGAACACAGATAGCTTTACAGCTATGCAGAAGGAAGTTAGTTTTGCGGGAAATGTTAGGGGCGAAAAGAATTTCGAACAAGTTAATATGGAGCAGTTGATGAGTGTAATATTAAATTTTCAATCTGAATTAAAAACAGAGATAGGAACAATTAAAACTGGTATGGGAACAATGGAAACACGGATGGGAACAATGGAATCACGGTTAGACTCAGTGGGATCACAGTTGGGATCACAAATAGGAACAATTAAAACAGAGATGGAAACAATGGAAACACGGATAGATTCACGAATAGGGACATGTTTCAAAAATATGAAAGATGAATTAAAGAAAGAAATCAGAGAAGAAGTACAACCGATTTTGAATGCTCACAATAATAGATTAGTTGCAGTAGAGATTAGACAAAGGGAACAGGATAGAGAACAGGAAGAAAGAGATCGCGTGATAGTACAGAAATTTTCAGAGTTAAATTTACAACGTGCAAAGGATAAGGAAGAAATATTTGAGAGAATCGAGGAATCCGTGCCAAATGACAGATTAAATAACCTAACACAACAATATGAACAGTTAACTACCAAATGTGTCAGTACTGAAACCCGAGTCACGACACTTACGGAAGACGTAAATAAACAGAAAGAACAATTAGGTGACTTATCAGAAAGAGTTGAGGAAATTTCAGATAAACCGACAAATCTTAGTTTACATGGTGACAGAGATTCGGATGATACAGCTCCAGTACCATTTGCAGAAACCGAAGAGTATCAGAACATAAATAAGCATGTTGAAAATCAGGGAAAATTTAATGAACGCGTGAAAAGGGAATTTGAGGTATTAAAAAAGCAAGTCAAACAAATTCAAGGCGAAATCGTAGGAAAAGACGGCAAGAGAAATTTAGAATCACAGATACCAGAAGGGTTTGAAGAAAATAATTTGTTTCATTTACGGGATGCGACAAGAGAGAGCCAGGCGCGCGAACTTGACAATAATCGTCATTGTGACTGGGACAGACGCGGTAGGTCTTTGACGCCAGGAGGCGAAAATGTTGACTATAAACACTTTTTGACTGTCCGGAAATTTAAGATCTTCCGCAATTCTAAGAATGACATACATCCATGTGCATGGTTAGATCAATTTATGTACGCACTCCCACCAAATTGGCCACCAAGTCACAAACTGGAATTTATGTGTGGATATTTAGAAAACGAACCAGCGACGCGGATGCGCGCACTCATTAGAGATTGTAATAATCTGAATGACTTCTATCATGCATTTCTATCGGCATATTGGTCCGAAAACACGCAAGACAGAGTCAAACACAGTCTTACTATGCAGCGTAACTTTAAACAGTCTGAGTTCCGCACGCCAGCGGAATATTTTGAAGACATGATTCGAAAGAATCAGTTCCTTTCCAACCCTTACAGCCCGACTGAATTAATTCGCATTTGTTTAACTAAGCTGCCACAATCCATAAGACAAATTGCTTTAGCTGGAAGATGTAAAGACGACATTGAGACTTTTAAGACTTTGTTGCAAGAACTAGAGTATGACAACGATGACGGGACCTCTTGTAACTTTTTCAGTAACAGTAATTACAATAGATTTTCAGAGAAAAGGGATAGTGGTCGGAACGGACGTTATAGCGGTAATTTTGAGAATGACAGACGAAACAGACAGGACAATAGATACCAGCCTTATGACAATAACAGACGTTCTAACACAAATTACACAGACAATTATAATAACAGTAATTCGTACCGGAATGATCAATCATACGGAAACAGTAATCGGTATCATCAGGACAGAAATTATTCATACAGTAATAGAAATTCTTACTACAGAAATAATCAGGGTAGTAGATACAACAATAATTTCAGAAGTGACAGTCGAAATTATACAAGAAGTAGTTATGCAAACAGATAGGAAAATAGAAATTTTAATAACAGACACAACCCAGAATTTGCATCTAACAGACAGGAAGGACCTAATTGGCATCCTCCACGTGACAGAACTTCAGAGAGACAAGTGCAAATCGTAGAAATTGATCCGCAAAATGACGCGAATACTCAAAGACGTGACGCAAACAATCGACAATGACTTGCAGCTTCGGCTTCTGGCAGCAATATAGACGGTTCAGAAAGTAGTGACACTACGACTTTACACTACGTACGCCTGGAAGACATGAGAGACATCGCTTCCCACGCCCGGGTTCCCGGGTTCGATTCCCGGCGGGGTCAGGGATTTTCTCTGCCTCGTGATGGCTGGGTGTTGTGTGCTGTCCTTAGGTTAGTTAGGTTTAAGTAGTTCTAAGTTCTAGGGGACTGATGACCATAGATGTTAAGTCCCATAGTGCTCAGAGCCATTTGAACCATTTTTGAACATGAGAGACATTTTGCTAGACGAAAAGGAAAATAATGTAGACGCATTTTTACATCCTGTTATTGAAGTATGTGTCGGTAAGAATACGTTCACTGCAGTTTTAGATTCCGGGAGCCCACTGAATGTCATTAGTGAATCAGTTTTTCGTATATGTGAAAGAACTATTGCCTGTCCTGTGTTACCTATTTCTAAAACTACAATTCGAGGTGCTATTTCTGGAAAAAGTGTGGAAGTTAAACAACAGACCAACTTAAATTTTATTTGTCAAGGATACGAATTTTCTGCTAATTTTATTATTGTTCCATTACTCAGTACACAAATTATATTAGGTATGGAGTTTCTTAACACACATAAGGCAATTTTGAACTTTAAAGAAGGAAGTGTGAATTTGACTGTTGCCGGAATGCCGAAATGTTTGAAATTTTTCGAGTGTTTAACAAGATCTGAGTCAGATAAAAAATGTTTAAGGTTTCTTACTTCTGATGTTTTCGTTGAGCACTATGACGACAGTGTGTTTATTCATGACAATGACAATAGATACAGAGACGCGATGGATGATATAACTAATAGCGAAGAATTAATTAATGAAAAGGTTAAGAAAGCTGAAGTGCCAGATGACGTTACAAGAGAAGAGCTGTACCACATTCTGACTTCACATGCTACAGTATTTAGTCATCACACAGGAACTATACAAGGCCTACAATATCTATTTAAAGTAAAAGAACACACACCATTTCGCGGGAAAACGTAAGCTATTCCTTTGGCTTACAGAGACAAGGTTAAGAATGAACTTCAGTACATGTTAGATCAGGGCATTATTGAGCCTGCAGTCAGTCCTTATACTAGCCCATTACACGTTGTTCTTAAAAAGGATGGGTCAATTCGTTTGGTTCTGGATTCCAGAGAGATAAATAATATCATCATTCCTGAAACTGACCGTCCACAAAATTTAGATGAACTTCTTCAACATTTTCATGGAATTAAAGTTCTATCCACGATTGATATGCGCGCAAGTTTTTGGCAGATAGAACTCCACCCTGACTGTAGAAAATATAATGCCTTTTTAGCCTTTGGTAACTGTTACCAGTTTCGGAAATTACCGTTTGGACTTACTGTATCTTCAGCAGCATTCATTCGTAGCTTAAATGAAATTTTACCTGTTTATCTTCGTAACAATATTACTTCTTATGTCGACGATATTCTTATTGCTAAACGTTCTTGGAGTGAGCACAACAAAATTTTGGATTCATTGTTACGTATTTTTGCAAAAGTTGGCATTACAGTGAACTTGGAAAAATCTGAATTTGGTCGTTCTCAGGTGAAATTTCTCGGTCACATTATTTCTATAGAAGGTATTCTTCCTGATCCAGAAAAATTAGACGCTATTCTTAATTATGCTGTTCCTACCACAAAACGTGATGTTCGTAGTTTTCTTGGTGTCTGTAATTTTCTTAGACGCTTTGTTAGATTGGACGATTTGGCCACACCTCGTTTATGTGAACTATCTGGAAAGAAATCTAATTGGTGTTGGGATGAGGAAGCTCAGTCAGAATTTGAACAGCTTCGTGATGCTTTAGTTGCTGCTCCACTTCTTTCACATCCGGATTTATCTAAAGAATTTTGTTTGGCAACGGACTCATCATACAAAGGCCTAGGTGCACATTTATTTCAAGAGATAGAAGAAAACGGCGTTGTAGTACAGAAAACTATTGCATTTGGAAGTCGTGTCCTCTCTAAATCAGAAAAGAATTATTCGATTACAGAACTTGAAGCTTTGGCTGTTTTATGGGCTTTCACAAAATTTCGGACATTTTTGTTTGGTAGACATACGAAGGTTTACACAGATCATCGAGCTCTGGAATTTCTCATGTCGACAAAATTAACTCACGGCAGATTGTCACGATGGGCGTTGTACCTACAGGAATTTGACTTTAGTATTGTTTACATACAGGGTTCTTCAAATATTGTTGCTGATGCTTTATCACGTGCACCTATGGGTTTGAAACAAAGTGCTGAAGAGGACTGCATAGAAAACAATTATTGTTTGATGTATATTCAAGGTGTTGCGTTTGAGAACTTTATTTCGTCTTCGCTCCAGGACATCGCTAAGGAGCAAAATAAGGATCCAATCTGGAAGGACATTAAGGAGAAGTGGAGGAGAAAGGAAAGCGTAGCGATTAGACGGCATTATTTAGTTCGCAATGACATTCTTTTTAAACGAAAATCGGTCGACAACTCCGTTTGGTTAGTTTGTATTCCTGATGAGTGGGTGAATAAATTGATTTGGTATACGCATTTCAGTTATGCACACTTTGGGCCCAGAAAATGCTTTCAGAAATTACGAGAAAATTGTTATTTCAGTAATATGGAAAAACGTATTCGATCTGTTCTGGCCAAATGCAAATTATGTCAAAAGGCTAAGCCGCCAACAGTTTCTCACAGAGCACCGTTGTTTCCTATCATTCCAGCGAAATTAAAGGAGATGGCTGCAGTCGATTTGTTCGGTCCAGTGGTTCGATCTACTAATGGTTTTGCGTACATTTTCGTAGCAGTGGAACTGACGTCAAAATATGTGTGTTTTACACCTTTTCGCAAAGCAACAGCTCGTTCAGTATCTAACGCTTTCATCAAACATTTTCTTAAAGAAGTTGGTCACGTTGATAAGATTATATCAGATAATGGATCACAGTTTCATTCTAAAATTTGGCTTCGTACTCTACAGCGTCGTAAAATTAAACCAATTTTCATTTCACTTTTTCACCCTCAATCTAATGCTTCAGAGAGATGGATGAAGGAAATCAATAAATTGTGTCGACTCTATTGTAATCAGAATCAAAGAACGTGGGATCAGTATCTTCATATTTTTCAAAACATTCTGAATGATCTCCCTAATGATTCAACTTCTTTACCGCCTATACTGGTATTAAAAAATAAAGCACCGACAAATGGCATATCTGAAATAGTTCCTTTTGCGCCTTCACGGAAACTGCGGCATTCTGAAGTTGTCAACCTGGCTCTACGAAATATTGCATCTGCGGCTGCTAGAAGAGAGAGATCAGCTAAGCGTCCTGGTCGTTCAAAAATCTTGTCAGTTGGTCAGAAGGTGTTAATTAAGTCTCATCGTTTATCGCACAAAGGAAAAGGCTTGTGTCGCAAATTTTTTCTGCTTTATAACGGTCCATATAGAATTCGCAAAATTATTCATGATAACACTGTTGAAGTAGAAACTCTTAAATCTCGACGCTCTAAAGGAATACATCATATATCTAACGTTAAAATTTTTGTGGAATGACATACTTTAGAGAAACCAACAGTTTATGTAAACATGCGGAGAATACAAGGATACCGCGCTGTGTTTTGGCGGCGGCATATACTCAAAGCAACAGTCAAGTCTGCGCGCCGCACAAAGCAGTCGTTGACCGCGAACAATTGCTTCCTACATCACGCGCCTACAGCTGATCGAGCTCTCAGTGCGAATGCACTGACAGCCGTAAACAAATACACAAGTTTAATTTCTCCGATTAAATTCAGTATAAAGCTATAGTGACTTGATGAATTCTGTTATTAACATTCAGTATTTTTCAGGATACGGTTCTATAAAATATTTAAGAACTTCAGGTAAATTCTGTGTGTCTCCGACGTTAAGACGACTTGCTATCGAGAAATTTTCAGGAAGAATGTAATTTCGAAGAAGAAACTAATAAACTAAAAAGGATAACTATTAATTGAGTTTATTTTTCAGGTAACATATTTCCACTTAGGTACGTACTTTAGACGTAATTTGCTGCTCGCGATTACGTGATTCATACTTTGTGCTAATTTCATGTTCTATGAAATTACTTGTGAAGCGACGTGCTTGCGTACGTTAACTGATTTTGACAATGATTATTAATGAACTGGGTTGTAACTTGTGTATATTATGCATCGCTTGGCTGCTATGCTTTTTCACTGATGTCATATTTTTTTATTATGTGCCTGCTGTGCTTATTTATTTAAATTATAATTGTAACCTGATTAATTGTGCTGATGTGGTTAGGTATGTAAGTTATACTTTGTGATTTATCTGCTTGCGCCTTCATGTTTACTTATTAAGATTACATATGAACATTTATTTGCTTATGCTGATATGATGCTAATGACATGTTACTGCTTTGCGTATGGATTGCATATTTATACATTTCTGTTTTGTTGTCATAACTACTCTTTAATTTGGTATATAGAAATGCTGATATACTGTGTATGAACATAGAGTTTAGGTCACGCTATTGAATTAATTATAGATTGTTTGCTTGGCAGAGCCTCGTTGTAAGAATTGTGCTGCATCCACTTTTTGGCATTCTGTTCACTACTGGTATATTTACTCGCTATTGCTTGTTTTGCTTACGCTCAGTGCCTTATATTTGTAAGATAAGAAAATGAACTGCTATAATTCGACGAACGACATTGGTACAAAGAACTTCATAGAAGTCACATGAGCTGAGGTTTTATGGAAGCTGTATGAATTTATGATAATAGGAAGGAAGCTAACGACATGACATACCGAAACTAGGTTTTGACCATTGACAGTTATTACACTGCATTTTTCGTGAGCAATTGAAATAGGAAGTGACACTTGATACAAGAAATACTCCACATGTTTGCTTCTGCCATAATTCTTGAAGTGGTGTACACACTGTGAAATATTACTATCATTCAAACTCCGTACTCGTACTTAATTACTGATAGTTATTCGAACTAAGTCTGTTAGAGGTCATGTATGCATTTCTTTTGTTTATAATTCATAATGAGCAGAAGATTTGGGTCAGATGGATTACACAGAGGTTGTGTGTTGGCAATGTGTCTTCAGATTGTATGGTATGATGAGGTTTGCATTAGGATTTTATCTGTACTTGTTCGAGGAGACTGACTAGAGGAAAGAGTTGTGTTGGAAGTGAAATGATATTGGTAATAAGGTTCATATTTATCGACGTATTAAAGAGGTATTATTGAGGTATAGAGATTATATGAAGTTGATGATTATTGGAGTTTTTGTGGACAAGAGGTAAGGTAAATGATATTGATGATAAGGTTTATATGTATCGACGTAAGAGGTATTAGTGAAGTATTGAGATTATGTGATGCTGATGATTATTGGAGTTTTGGTGTATAAGAGGTAAAGTAAGTGAGGAGCATATTTTTTTTGTTGGTCTTATGGAACAAGGAGGATGAAGATAGCAGACTAGAACACTAAAGTAGAAGGAAGATAGTCTATACACACACTTTGTTAAATCACTAAGCAGTATATATTTTTTTTGAAGAGAGGAAGTATTTGCGTATCTTGGCTCACTGACAGTTGTTCAACAACAGTACATTTGATTTGGCTTGGCAAACACTGGTCTTGACATGATGACTATGACGTTGACTTAACTATTATTGACTGTGATACATTGCTGCCATTACTACTTGATACATATGATGAACATCAGATTTTGACAGAATTACGTTTACACAGTTAACACTATTCAATTACACAGTAGTACTTAATGTGGATGAAAGATGAATGAGTGTGTTTTGTGTGTTTTCCTTTCCTAATCCTACTCACCTATCTCGTAAATATTATTTTATTTGTTTGTAGTGGCTTGCACTGACACCCATAAATATTATAGGTTTACTGATGTTTGTGTATTTGTAATAGTTAATATGACAATTATCTGACATCTTTTGTGTGTTTATTAGAATTTGTATGTTTAGTGTAAGAGCATTGTAAAAGCATTTGTATGTGTTTTCAAACTATTGTTCATGCCTGAAATGTCAGATTAGTGAAGGTGAATATTATGGACTGTTACCTGCACTTTTCAACGTAATGTGTGACACTTAGGAATGATTAATTTCTGCTGATGAACTGAGTGATCAGTGATAGTGAATATTATGGACTGTTACTTGTACCTTTTGTACATGATTGGTGCCACTAGGACATGTTTAGTTTCTGCTGATGAACAGTGTGATTAGTGATAGTGAATATCATGGACCGCTCTCTGGACCTGCTCTTCATTGCTAGGTGCAACTGATGGACTACTTGTATGGAAATGATGTCACTTGTTGGTGTCTGCACCTACTCAATATTGCTGGGTGCACAGATGAGGCTACTTCTATGGAAATGATGTCACTTGCCGGTGTCTGCACCTACTCAACATTGCTGGGTGCCACTGTTAGAACTGTTTATACTGAAATGAAGTCACTTCTTGCTGTCTGCACCTACTCAACATTGCTAGGTGTAACTGATGGACTACTTGTATGGAAATGAAGTCACTTGTTGCTGTCTGCACCTACTCAACATTGCTGGGTGCAACTGATGGACTGCTTCTACTGAAATGATGTCACTTGTTGGTGTCTGCACCTGCTCAACATTACTGGGTGCCACAGATGGAACTGTTTCTACTGAAATGATGTCACTTGTTGGTGTCTGCACCTGCTCAACTTTGCTGGGTGCAACTGATGGACTGTTTCTACTGAAATGATGTCACTTGTTGGTGTCTGCACCTGCTCAACATTGCTGGGTGCAACTGATGAACTGTTTCTACTGAAATGAAGTCACTTATTACTGTCTGCACCTGCTCAACATTGCTGGGTGCAACTGATGAACTGTTTCTACTGAAATGAAGTCACTTGTTGCTGTCTGCACCTACTCAACATTGCTGGGTGCCTCTGATGGATTGCTTCTACTGAACTAATGTGACTTGTTGCTGGGTGTACCTGCTAAACTTTACTGGGTGCCACTGATGGACCGCTTCTACTGAAATGATGTCACTTGTTGCTGTCTGCACCTGCTCAACATTGCTAGGTGCAACTGATGGACTGCTTCTACTGAAATGATGTCACTTGTTGCTGTCTGCACCTGCTAAACTTTACTGGGTGCCACTGATGGACTGCTTTTCCTGAAAAGATGTCACCTGTTGGTGTCTTTTTTTTTTGTATAAACTAATCATTGAAAGCGTTTTATGTGAACATTTGTATAAACTATATTTTTATGTATTGTGTAAACTATTATGTAAAGCCACATGTATGAAAAGAATTTGTATTGCCTACTGTATTTTATATATTAGATTATTGAAAGGTCAGTGCAAAGCCAAAATTTTAACTAATTATGTGATATTTAGGTATTAATATTATCTTTTATTTTTGTCTGTATTTTTGTGAACGAATTTGGTGGTATTTTCACCACCAATGCTGGCAAAAATACCATCAAATTTTGGCCTGTGGAGGAGGGGCATATGAAAGGTGGCTACACTGAGCCACTGCGCCAGAGATTGCGCCAAAGAGTATTATTAAGCCGCCTCCACAGTGCTTGTTAAGAACTCGTAGTAGTCAGTGCCTGTTGAGAGCTCGTAGAAGTCAGTGTGTGGGCAGAGCTCGTAGTAGGGAGTGCCTGTTAAGAACTCGTAGCAGTCAGTGCTTGTCCAGAGCTCGTAGTGGTCAGTTCGTGCCGAGATGTGCTAGTGGGCACTGCTTGTCGTGAAGTCGGAGTGAGATGTGATAGTGGAGAGTGTGTTCCATGTTTTATGCAGTTATTTGATGGGAGAGATAGCAGATGTTATTCTAATGGAAATACTGTAACGATCAGAGTGCCTTTCGTCAATATATATGAAGGTAAAATATTGCGTATTTTTTCATTAATTCCATGTTTTAAATAATGCGTCATTACAGGTTCAGTCAACAAAGCATCTGGCGCGTGTTCTTGTATTAGAGTTTAATTCTGGTTTCCTTACGCAATTGTAGTATTTGTAATTTTCTTTTATCAGGTCAGTATAATTGGTACTTAAAAATTCTCGTCTTGTTGGAAAAGAACCGTGCCAGATGTGTACGTTGAGTCACACTTCCACACACAGAACAATTACATTTGTGCTTTGGTTTAGTAGGTTTTATAGTTGCTGGGGACTTAATTAATTAATTGTGTTAATGAAAATTTTCATTTCATTCTTTGTTGTTGTTCTAAGCAGTCAGATTGGGTAATAATAATAGTCAGGGCCAACCGATTACGAGACACAGCGTAATCGGACATACAGCTACGAATAAGATTTAAAAGTATTTTCAATCTTATATTTAATTAAGCCCCCATGCAATCTACAAATGGCGTTCAAAAAGTTTTGCACAGCCGTCTTAAATTTTTTTTATTTTTTGCAGGAGGAGAATTAAGTTCTTTGTGAACATACTTTGAACATTCAGATATAAGTTAGTATATAAAAGTATTTCCTTTTTTTTTACAGGTGAGCCATAATGGACCGTGAAGTAGATGTCAGGTTGCGAGAACGGTCGATGGTGGAGTTCCCCTTCAAGACAGGCGATGACTCTGCCACATTGATTCACAGGAAGTTGCCCCCTTTTAATGGGGGGGACACTGTGGATCGCAGCAGTATCCACCGATGATTGCAGAGGTTTAAAGAAGTTGATTTCTCTCTACTGGGAAATCCACGATGCGGTAGACCATCGATGGCAGTGAGTGATGTGAATGAGGAGACCATTGACCAAATCATCCAAAATGACAGATGTGTGACGACACGACAGATTGCTGAAATGACTCGTTTGTCATTGGGTAGTGTGGTACCACTGGTACAGTCACTAGGGTACAGGAAAGTCTCTGCACGTTGGGTGCCTAGATTACTGACAAGCGAAATGAAACCGATGAGGAAGAATGTGTGCTAGGGTCTCATGAAGACCTTCACTGAAGAGTGGAAACAGTGTCTTGACGGCGTCATTACACAGGATGAAACATGGTTGTTTTTGTCCGAACCTGAGAGCAAAGTCCAATCCACGGAGCGGCGCCATCCAGGTTCCCCACGGAAGTAGAAACAAAGACGTTCACGAACAGCAGGGTGAAAGGTGATGGCCTCGTTCTTCTGGGATCAGTGTGGTGTCGTTTTCATTGACTTTTTGGAACCTAGCTCCACAGTTAATCGGGACCATTACTGTTTGTCAATGGACAAGCTGCGACGTGCCATCAAGACCCACAGACCACAGCTTCAACGTCAGTTCTTCAGACTACACCGTGACAATGCCAAACCCCATACAGTTCTTATGCCTCAGAAAAAAATCAGGACAATGGGTTGGAAAATTGTTCCTGATCCTCCGTACGGTGCGGACTTGGCTCCATCTGATTTTTACCTCTTTGATCGTCGGAAGGCCCACCTGCGCGGTAAAACATTTGATAGTGAGACTTATTTCCTGTGTCGCGCGATGGTGTAAAAGTCAATCCCGAGAATTTTACCAAAGTGCATTTACGTCATGGAAAGAACGTTGGGCCAGATGCGTCACAGCTGATGGAGGCTACATAGTGTAGGCTCAATGTAGAGCTAAATGTTCCAAGTATGTTCACAAAAAATTTCATTCTCCTCCTTCAAAAAATGAAAAAATTAGAGACGACTGTGCAAAACTTTTTGAACGCCCTTTGTACATTAAATGTATTCGAAATTGAGAACATGGACAACCATAAGCTGTGGAGTGGAATGACGACAGTGAAAATTTGTGCCGGAGCGGGACTCGAACCCGGACGTCCCACTCGTCGCGAGTGGCCGCCTTACCATTAGGCTATCCGAGCGAGACCCGCGGCCAGCCGCAAACACCTGTTTGTTGTCAACCATGTGTCTGCAAGCTGTACTCTTACCTCCATTAAGTGTATTCCAACACAGGGAGACGTTTCTGTAGAAAGTCGCCTGCCTACAGTCGGAGGATGAATACGACATTGCAGAGCCTGTGTTATTCCGAATTACGATGCAGGCACGTCGAAACGAACTTCACGTTGTAATTCGGAATAACACAGGCACTGCAATATCGTATCGTTATATAAACCCGTCGATAACTGCGTTTGTAACAAAAATAAATTTGTTGATCAAAATGATTGTCGATCATGGGTGTGTATATATTGTAGTAAGTGTGAGGTGTCGAGATGGCTACTATTGGCGAGAAAACTGCGCTACTAGGATATTAGTTGAAAAGACAAAGGCACCACATCAGCTGGGGGGGTGGGGGAGTAGGTGGTGGTTGTGAGGGGATGGGTGGAGAGGGGGGGGGTTACGCCAGGGGGGGATTCCTTCGAAATGGAGAAAGCTGCACCCCTATAGGCGGATCTGAAAATCGCAACACCAAGGAGCAGTTCTGCAACTGAAACGTAAGTTTGGAGGCGTCTTTCTGCTTCAGAATGATGATGTCTGATGATGTCTATCCAGATTTAAGAGCAGTGCCAGTCGCACAAGAGTGTGGCTAGCAGCGCCACTATGAGGATGCAAATCAAGTTTCGTTTAAATACTTTCTGCAACGTTCGTGAGCGTTAGTTACCTTTGAAACTGTCCGCCCCCGGTAGCTGAGTGGTCAGTGCGACAGAATGTCAATCCTACGGACCCGGGTTCGATTCCCGGCTGGGTCGGACATTTTCTCCGCTCAGGGACTGGGTGCTGTGTTGTCCTAATTATCATCATTTCATCCGCATCGACGCGCAAGTCGCGAAAGTGGCGCCAAATCGCAAAACTTGCACCTGGCGAACAGTCTACCCGACGGGAGGCCCTAGTCACACGACATTTCGTTTATCTTTGAAATTGGACTTTGCCAATTGATGTTTGTCACTGGGGCTGAAAGAGGTTGTGTATTAGGGCTGCAAGAAGGTCCATGTTCCTTTTGCAACATTACAGAAAAACTTGCCCCGAATGTTGCCACTGTACATCATTGTTGCCAGAAACGGTCACGACAATGTACTGCGGAGCCAATAAGATTGGACTCCAAACGGCCACGTGGAACTACAGAGAGGAAAAACAATTGTGTTTGGCGTATGGCTCTGGCGTACTGTACTGCATCTGCAGCGGCACCTTAGGTGGAAGTTGGCACCACAATGACACAATGAGCTGTTACAAAGTGGTTACTTCAGGAACAGGTCCGAGGTGGGTGACTTGTAGCGTGCATACCACTGCCCGAAGACCAGCGACATTGGAGAGTTGAGTGGTGTCAAGCGAGAACTCAGTGGGGCGCAGCAGGATGGAGGTGTCGTGTGTTTCCTGGTGGAGGCTGGTTCCACCTCGGTGCCAGTGATGGCCGGGAGTCGACTAGGAGGAGGCGACTTGAGTGCCTGCAGCCGGCCTGCCTGCCTGCTAGACACGCGGGACCCACACCCGGGGTTACGGTCTGCAGTGTGACTTCGTGTAAAGGCTGGATCACTCTCGTGGTTACTCCATGCACCCTGACTGCTAAGTTGTACGTCAGCCTGGCGATTCGACCTGTTGTCCTCAGAAGCGACCTCCGAGTTCTGCTTTGCTGCCGTGAGGCGATAAGCGAATGAACTGTTTACTGAACTCTGCATTCCGTTATAAATTCCCCAACGTTATTCTTATGCACTTAATGATACCAAGGTAATGCTGTTCCTTATCTATATAAACGATTTCGGAGACAATTGATGAATCGTCTGAGGTTGTTTGTAGATGGGCTCTGAGCACTATGGGACAACTTCAGACGTCACCAGTCCCCTAGAACTTAGAACTGCTTAAACCTAACTAACCTAAGGACATCACACACATCCATGCCCGAGGTAGGATTCGAACCTGCGACCGTAGCGCTCGTGCGCTTCCAGACTGAAGCGCCTAGAACGTGTCTGCCACTCCGGCCGGCTTGTTTGTAAATGATGCTGTCACTTACCATCTAGTAAAGTCATTAGAATATCAAAACCAATTTGCAAAACAATTAGAAAAGATATCTGTACGTTGCGAAAATTGGCAGTTGACCCTAAATAATGAAAAGTGTGAGGCTCTCCACATGAGTGCTAAACGGAATCGGTGAAACTTCGGTTATACGATAAATCAGTCAAATTTAAAGGCTGTAAATTCAACTAAACACATAGGAATCACGTTTATGAACAACATTAATTGGAAAGAACACATAGGAAATGTTGTGGGAAGGCGAACCAAAGACTACGTTTTATTGGCTGAAGATGCCACAAATCTACTAGAGAGACTGCCCACACCACACTTGTCCGTCCTCTTCTGGAGCGCTGCTGTACGGTGTGGGATCCCTACCAGACAGAAGCCCGCATCTCGTGGTCGTGCGGTAGCGTTCTCGCTTCCCACGCGCGGGTTCCCGGGTTCGATTCCCGGCGGGGTCAGGAATTTTCTCTGCCTCGTGATGGCTGGGTGTTGTGTGATGTCCTTAGGTTAGTTAGGTTTAAGTAGTTTTAAGTTCTAGGGGACTGATGACCATAGATGTTAAGTCCCATAGTGCTCAGAGCCATTTGAACCAGACAGAATAAACGGACTACATCGAGAGTGTTCAAAGAAGAGCAGCACATTTTGCATTATCGAGAAACAGGAGAGACAGTGTCACTGACACGATAAAGGATTTGGGGCGGACATAATTAAAACATAGGCGTTTTTCGTTGCGGCAGAAACTTATCACGAAATTTCGATCACCAGCTTTCGCCTCAGAATGCGAAAATATTTTTGACGCCGACCTACACGAGAAGAAACTATCATCATCATAAAATAAGGAAATCAGAGCTCGCTCAGAAGGATATAGGTGTTCATTTTTTCCGCACGCTGTTTGAGACTGGAATAATAGAGGATTATCCTGAAGGTGGTTTGATAAACCCTTTGCCAGGCACGTAAATGTAATTCGCAAAGTATCCCTGTAGGTGTAAATATAGATTAAGGGTTTACGGACTTAAAAGGCCGTCTATGGTTCTTACACTTGCTTGCATAAACTGTGAGAATAATTAATTTAATGCATGAAACTTCCTTGCACTTTAAAACTGTGTGCCGGACCGAGACTCGAAATCGGGACCTTCGCCTTTCGCGGGCAAGTGCTCTACCAACTGAGCTACCCAAGCACGACCCACGCCCCCTCCTCACAGCTGTACTTCTGGCAGTACCTCGTCTCCTACCTTCCAAACTTAACAGAAGCTCTCCTACAAACACAGGAAGTTTGGAAGGTAGGAGACGAGGTACTGGCAGAAGTAAAGCTGTGAGGAGGGGGCGTGAGTCGTGCTTGGGTAGCTCAGTTGCTAGAGCACTTGCCCGCGAAAGGCGAAGGTTCCGAGTTCACTCATCAAACAACAGTGGACAATTGATACACTCGTTAATGTTTCTGTCAAACTGATTTCATGCCTAGAGCATGTCCCACTAAGGTCTCGTTTGCAAGACCCAACGTGAAATGCCTCCCCCTTGTTTTCTAACACAAGATTTACTAAGAAGATAGTAATAACTCAACATTATTGTAAAATGAATAGAGCACATCCACAACTCAAAATATCTACAAAAATAATAACAATAATAATAATACCATAACTTTTTTCTACTAATTTTCCCTGAAAATAACTAGATCGTACAATCAATGCTTATTCCCAATCCATTCTGCAACACGTACAGATGTAATGCACAAAGACTCAGAAAAAGCTAAACTGCAACAGTAAACAGAGCAAGAAACAACTAACGAAATGTGACTGACAGACTCTCGAAAAATATATATAAAAAAAGCACCAAATGAAGTAATTACCTGGGCAGTACAGTAACAGAAAAATAAAAGCAAAGAATGGATTGTCTCGTCTTTACAAGTAAAACGCAAACTGTAATTGTAAAACGAAAATTGTTATTTTGTAAGGAAAAGTCTATATACGTTCAAAAAAAAAGTTCGAGTCTCGGCCCGGCACACAGTTTTAATCTGCCAGGACGTTTCATATCAGGCCACACTCCGTTGCAGAGTGAAAATCTCATTCTGGAATTATTTTATGCCTGTTTGTTTTTAATGTTGTTATTTTCTTTTTTATTACCACAATTTCTTTGCGATATAACTTGTGGCTATTTAATTCGCGTGAGCTGCTATGAATTTTTAGTGTATGTATGTCTACTATCTTTCTTTTCTGCGATACATTCTTTGCTTTACGAGTAAACCTCATTGCCTTCAGATGTAGCGTCTGTGACTTACGTAAGACGTCGGTCAAAGCCATAGAGTAGAAAAATCTCTGGAGTGGTCACTGCGTGATGCTCACGGTGTCAACATTAAGCAGAAATTATCACGTGATCTCGGCATGACTGTTTTTAAGAACAGTTCATCTTGGCCATCGAGTCCTGTCAAAACGTTCCACAATGCATTTCAAATGGTGGCATTCAGACAACTCGTCAACAGACCGTCACATCTCGTCACGTCACGGCAGGTCAACGATTTTTGGGAAGAAAATGTCGACAGTTTCATTGTCTGCTAACATCGTAAGTTAACCTATTTTGCCGCACTCACGCGTGTTATAGTAGTGGATATTGTGCTTTGTATCTTCTTAATATTTCTTTTATTATTGTGCTTTATTTTCGGGGCAAATTGTATATGTTTCATGCCGACTAGCAGGTTTTTTGCATTGGATGTTTTTACACAAGCGGTGTGAGATATCCGAAAGTGAAAAATTATTTAGGTTTGACAGTAACAGAACAGATGCCCACTTTCCCACAGCACAGAAATGTCGACGTTTAGAAATGTTGTTTCACGTCTTAGCACAAACGAAACTGATCAAGAACATACCTTATGAGGTTTTCTTTGGCCATTAACAACCTTGTTTCCTCAGTTGCAGTACTATCACACAGACTAAGCGAACTGACGTGACATGACGTGACAGGCAGTGTGAACACACGCTGACGTGGCGGTGCAGTTAGATGACGCCCGCTCATTTTACTCATCTAAGCTGAGAGAAGAATTTATTCCAGGTATCGAATGCAAACTGTTATGGCGTCTACAAAACACCTGTCCAAATACACAGCACATACGAAGGGACTCTGTCGGTTCTAAGGAAATGGCGGCATTCCGACTTTGTGGGACGTTTTACGGACAGACCTACGCCGCCCCGAAAATCTAATCCGTGCATCCGAATGTTCACTCTGTGGTCAAAGCCGAGGGTGAAACGGGACACTAGAATTCATTCACTGCTTTTTTACCGTTTGTGTATCATTAAATGAGGCGTCTTTATCGTCCTTGCGCCAATGAAATTCGTATCCTTAACACCAGTGCAATACTGTCACGTTATGTTGGCTTCTCATCTCCCTGGAACTGAAATAGTAGAGACTGCACGAATTCGAGCTGCTGATACTTTGATTCATTTCGCTGTCGTCTTTGGCATTCAGGCCATAGACCTGACACTATAGTGGTCTGCAACATATCGGTTACAACGCAAAATATGTTAAAGGCAAACTCTCGTAATTTTCTGTAGTATGGTATGTATGACACATGGACATGTTTCCCATTTAAACCCGTGTGTGGTGTTGGTATTCCTTTCGGCATGGTGTCACATTTTCATGCTATGAATATGCTGTTTACACCTTGTAGTCACAAATAACACTGTTCTTCCAAAGATCTATTTGTAAGTGTATTCACAGAAAACATAGTTCTTCCAAAGATGTATGACACTATGTACCTATGATCTTCCTGTGAACATGTGTTATCGTACAGGGACATACAACTTATGCTATTCACCTTTGGGCATCAGTCAAATGGTTCAAATGGCTCTGAGCACTATGGGACTCAACTGCTGTGGTCATAAGTCCCCTAGAACTTAGAACTACTTAAACCTAACTAACCTAAGGACAGCACACAACACCCAGCCATCACGAGGCAGAGAAAATCCCTGACCCCGCCGGGAATCGAACCCGGGAACCCGGGCGTGGGAAGGGCATCAGTCAATCAGTATCTTCCATAGTATATTTTCAGACCAAATTCACTACACATGTAACTACTGTACTAATGTTCATTATGTGGCTCAATTGTTTAATGACTGGAAAACATATTTGCTACCTGTTTGTCATATATTTAGACGATTTTGGATTTTCTGCATGCTGCACATCCATTTCAATAGATCTCAACGATGACATCACTTAACAATGTCTAATTATACCGAATGAAGCTGATAATGACTTAAGAACAAAACCATGATAATAATATAGAACAAGGAAGTTTGTACAGTCAGAAGGCGGAAATATCATTCAAGAGCTGTGATCGTCATTGGTTAAAGCTGTGTTTCATTTCGGTGATATGTAAAGTACAGCAGTGAGCATCACTTACCCGTGACCTCTTACACACTTGTGTATCCTGTTATCTGATAGGTTCGCCGACGACGAGTTCATCTAGCAGCCTACACATGTGCAATATCTCGCTGGCAATGTCACCAGCAGTTGTTGCCAGTAATTGGTCACAAAATACACCAGCGGTTTATACAGCAATTTTAATCAGTAATTCGAACGCCACTAAGTCTGGAACACCTGCTATCGGAAATTACGTGGAGTGATGAGCAAAATCTCGCATGTCGGTTAATATTCGCAGAAAAATAAGATTTTAAATGTATTAACGTTGTTTTGGGATGTTACTGACTGGAAATTGTAACATGTCAACTAAAATGGCGTTCAGACTTAAACTATCTGCTCTTCTTCCTTTTCCATTATTTTGGTATTTCTTACAAGGCGTCAGGATTAACACATTGCAGCTTATAAGTGTTATGGACATTTTATGCTGTACTACATTGTTGTCAGTTAATTTTTCTCAAAATTTCCCTGGAAAGAACTACTCACGACAAATCAAACCTATTCGTGAAAAATGCGTCTTTCTCCTAACTCATACACATTTTTAAGCCATAATATCCAGGAACCCATAAGAGAGAGAAAAAAAATCGTAGATGCAAGTTTGGAGAAAAATGCTCTACAAAATCTATTGACACTGCTTTTACCGAAATTTCCAGTGGAAATTAGGGATATAGGGAAAAAGATTTTGTCGCTATATCGGCTGGTTTTTCAAATGTGACCACATGCACACGTTTTACAGCAGGGGTAAGTTAATATAACATACTAAAAATCTGGAACTACCGGAATAAATGCGATCGCGGATTAATGGCATTGAGCTACAGGTTGTTCGGAATTTCCCGTTACAAACTTCTAATACTTGATGAGGGGAGTGGGTACATAATATTTTGAACAAAAACCCATGGCCGAAAACGTACGGTTTGTTTTCAGCTGTTGAATTCATCCACTTCTACTTGAGGAATTGTATTATGCGTTGTTGTTGTGGTCTTCAGTCCAGAGACTTGTTTGATGCAACTCTCCATGCAGCTATCCTGTGCAAGCTTCCTCATCTCCCAGTACCCACGGCAACCTACATCCTTCTGAATATCCTTAGTGTATTCATATCTTCGTCTCCCTCTACGACTTTTACCCACCGCGCTGCCCTCCAATACTAAATTAGTGATCCCTTGATGCCTCAGAACATGTCCTACCAACCGATTCCTTATTCCAGTCAAGTTGTGCCACAAATTTCTCTTCTCCACAATTCTGTTCAGTACCTCCTCATTACTTATGTGATCTACACATCTGATCTTCAGCATTCTTCTGTAACACCACATTCCGAAAGCATCTATTCTCTTCTTGTCTTAACTATTTATTGTCCATGTTTCACTTCCATACATGGCTACACTCCATACAAATACTTGCACAAATGACTTCCTGACACTTAAATCTATACTCGATGTCAACAAATTTCTCTTCTTCAGAAACGCTTTCCTTGCCATTGCCAGTCTACTTTTTATACCCTCTCTACTTCGATCATCATCAATTATTTTGCTCCCCAGATAGCAAAAGTCATTTACTACTTCAAGTGTCTCATTTCCTAATCTAATTCCCTCAGCATCACATGATTTAATTCGACTACATTCCATTATCCTCGTTTTGCTTTTGTTGATGCTCATCTTATATCCTCCTTTCAAGACACTGTCCATACCGCTCAAATGCACTTCCAGGTCCTTTGCTGTCTCTGACAGAATTACGATGTCATCGGAAAACCTCAAAGTTTTTATTTCTTCTCCATGGATTTTAATTCCTACACCAAATTTTTCCTTTGTTTCCTTTACTGCTTGCTCAATATACAGATTGAATAACATCAGGGATAAGCTACAATCCTGTCTCATTCCCTTTACACCCACTTCTTCCGTTTCATGCCCCATAACTCTTATAACTGCCATCTGGTTTCTGTACAAACTGTAAATAGCATTTCGCTTCCTGTATTTGACCCCTGCCACCTTCAGAATTTGAAAGAGAGTATTCCAATCAACATAGTCAAAAGCTTTCACTATGTCTACAAATGCTAGAAACGTAGGTTTGCCTTTTCTTAATCTATCTTCTCAGGTAAGTCGTAGGGTCAGAATTGCCTCACGTGTTCCAACATTTCTATGGAATCCAAACTGATCTTCCCCGAGGTCAGCTCCTACCAGTTTTTCCATTCGTCTGTAAAGAATTCGTGTTAGTATTTTGCAGCCATGACTTATTAAGCTGATCGATCGGTAATTTTCACATCTGACAACACATTCCTTCTTTGAGATTGGAATTATTACATTTTTCTTGAAGTCTGAAGTCTTGAAGGCCTGTCTCATCCATCTTGATCACCAGATGGTAGAGTTTTGTCAGGACTGGCTCTCCCAAGGCCGTCAGTAGTTCCAATGGAATGTTGTCTACTCCCAGGCCTTGTTTCGACTTAGGTCTTTTAGTTCTCTGTCAAACTCTTCACGCAGTATCATGTCTCCCTTTCCATCTTCAACTACGACCTTTTCCATTTCCGTAATATTGTCCTCAAGTACATCACCCTTGTATTGACCCTCTATATACTCCTTCCACCTTTCTGCATACCCTTCTTTGCTTAGAACTGGTTTTCGATCTGAGCTCTTGATATTCATACAAGTGGTTCTCTTTTCTCCCAAGTTCTCTTTAATTTTACTGTAGGTAGTATCTATCTTCCCCTTAGTGAGATAAGCCTCTACATCCTTACATTTGTCCTCTAGCCATACCTGCTTAGCCATTTTGCACTTCCTGTTGATCTCATTTTTGAGACGTTTGTATTTCTTTTTACCTGTTTCATTTACTGTATTTTTATATTTTCTCCTTTCATCAATTAAATTCACTATTTTTTCTGTTACCCGAGGATTTCTACTAGCCCTCGTCTTTTTATCTACTTGATCCTCTGCTGCCTTTACTATTTCAACTCTCAAAGCTACCCATTCTTCTTCTACTGTATTTTTTTCTCCCATTGTTGTCAATTGTTACCTAACGCTCTCTCTGAAACCCTCTACAACCTCTGATTCTTTCAGGTTATCCAGGTCCCATCTCCTTAAATGTCCACCCTTTTGCAGTTTGTTTAGTTTTAATCTACAGTTCATAACCAATAGATTGTGGTCAGAGCTCACATCTGCCCCTGGAAATGTCTTACAATTTAAAACCTGGTTCCTAAATCTCTGTCTTGCCATCATATAATCTACCTGAAGCAGTCCAGTGTCTCCAGGCCTCTTCCATGTATACAACTTTCTTTCACGATTCTTGAACCAAGTGTTAGCTATGATTAAGTTATGATCTGTGCGAAATTCTACCAGGCGGGGTCCTCTTTCATTCCTTACCCCCATTCCATATTCACCTACTACTTACCCTTCTCTTCCTTTTCCTACTATCGAATTCCAGTCACCTATGACTATTAAATTTTCGTCTCCCTTCACTATCTGAATAATTTCTTCTATCTCATCATACATTTCATCAATCTCTTCGTCATCTTCGGAGCTAGTCGGCATATAAACTTGTACTACTGTGGTAGGCGTGGGATTAGTGTCTATCTTTGCTACAATAATGTGCTCACTGTACTGTTTGTAGTAGCTTACCCACACTCCTATTTTTTTATTCATTATTAAACCTGCTCCCTATTTGATTTTGTATTTATAGCCCTGTATTCACCTGACCTGAAGTCTTGTTCCTCCTGCCACCGAACTTCACTAATTCCCACTATATTTAACTTTAACTTATCCATTTACCTTATTAAATTTTCTAACCTACCTGCTCGATTGAGACGTAACACATTACAATTATTGGGTAACAGTTCGAAAGGAAGCATAACGAAACATCCACTTATCACTATAATACATTAGTTTGTATCAACACACTACGCCCTTCCTTACACGTCGGTGATTATATACAAGCATCGGAGTCATGCTGGCTTTCATATTCTTTGCAGCAACACCCTCATACTGAAATTTTTAGATCACTATTTACAGCTCCTCTCAAAATACGGAAAGTAAAGAGCTGGCCGTAGAAGCGATTTGCTTCACGGTATCGAAGACGAAGAAGAGGTCACAGCTCTTAAGGTAAGTGCTTTAGAGCACACGTTTGCTAAGGCTTTTTTGTTTCGAATGATTGCCGCTGGAATATCCGCGAATATCGAAGGTCCCTCCTGAGACACCCTCTGCATTTGTGTCTGTCAGGTATATCGTAGCGCAGAGATCCAACACAAACAGTAGCCTGGCAGAGTCACTTCAGGCTATACAATATAGTTGGCGGCACTGCTGCACAAACTGATTGTCACCAACCCGACACGACAGCACCACAGCTGTTTTCGAATTCAGATCATTCGTGTGCCGCGCAAGGTATGATGAAGATAAAAATGTCGTCAGCGTCAAAGTAGGCGCCATCAAATTCGTACCTTTTATTTCCTGATTCGCATATCGGAAAAACCCAAGCCACAAAAGGCATTCGATATGACTAGAAAGGCATGCTGTTATGGCATTGACGACAACACATCTAAGTTTTCTATATTGTTTGTGAAAGACAATCAATAGTTACTGTATTGGTTCAGCCTATGAAGGTTGTAATGTATACTGACTATTGTGGAACAGGGAGAAACAGAGAGAGAGACAAAACGCTAAAAACTATCTGCTTTTCGAGCACATATGTGATTCATACATGTTAAATGGCGTAAGACAAATGTCACGAACTACATACGAACATTTCAGCTCAGTTCCCACCTGAACTGGAGGCGAGTAACTCACACCGCAAAAATTCGCAACTGCGACTGGTTACCATCACAGCTGTCTCCGCTCTCCTGCTGACTGGTGAATTATTCTTACCTTTACGCCGAGAAAACTTCCTTGTCCACACTGAGAACTGAAATTCAAATCTCGTGTTTCCGATTTCTTTGAAAGAAAACTAGTAACTTCGAATTCTCTTTTCCTGCAGGTGTCAACAGAACAACCATGACAAATGCCGAAAAGGAATAAATAAGATTTACTGTTTGTTAGAGCCGCGTTTGTCGACCTTTCCGACTCTTTGGCACACCGACTTACGTGACACCCCTGCATCTGACCATTTCTCGTAGATGCAGAAAAGCGAACACATTATGTTCATACAACATGCTTGTAATAATGATGAGTGATTTCTTACGAATTCAGCTATTCTAAGAAATGGTTTCGCGATAAACTTTTTGTGGTCAAGATGTTTTATCTGCAGACCACGGGAACAAAAAGGACTCCGCCCGAACACGCTTTGAAGGCACAACGGTTCCGACCGGCCGCCGTGTCATCCGAGCCTCACAGGCATTACTGGATGCAGGTAGGGATGGGCATGTGGAGAGCACACCACTCTCCAGGCTGTTGCCAGTTCTGGTGACCTATGTCGCTGCTTCTCACTCGAGTAGCTCCTCGACTGGCCTCACGAGGGCTGAGTGCGCCCCACCTGCCAACAGCACTCTGCAGACCCGGACAGTGACCCAGCCAGGTGCCAGCCAAGCCCGACAGCGCTTAACTCAGGTGATCTGACGGGAACCGGTGTTACCACTGCGGCGAGGCCGTTTGCTGGAAGATCAGAAGGCACTGAGGATCCTACGACACACCTGACGTGTATTTGTGTATATCGCGTCGCAGCGGCTGAGTGTTGTCTAACCACAGTCTGGACTAACAGGTTACTCCCACCACACTGGTGCCCGTTTTCCTTATGCACAGCGACGGCAGCGCCCCAAGCGGATAGTAACCTGCACTCCTGAAGACGATAAGGGATGAGAGCCGGTAGTAGTGTGTGTGTGATGACTTACAACACAGTTTTCACAAGAGGCAGCGTGTGTAGTGCAGTAAAAATCGGCATCAACTAAAAAACTACGCCGTATTTGTCTCTCTTTAGTTTGCTAAAGACCTCGGGAGGTACAGAGTGGTACATTAAGCGGGGTTTACACGGCCACGTATCGGTCGCGCACGTTGACTTACACATGTAAAGGTGCGCGTGTGTGCGCCCAAAATAGCACGTCGTAGCAACTGCCGCACGTAGAGATGAAAATTGAAACCAGGTGTACCTAGTATCTTGGCTCGTTTTGACTTTATCCATTTACCTACCTTCGTGCAAAATTTGAACCCATTTATGCAAGTTAAAAGTACAGAAGCTGCACGTTTAAAAAAATTCCCGGATAAACGTGTTTTCTGCATGTTATTGCACACAAAATGCTATCGGTGTAACTATAAATGATGTCATTAGCTGTGCATTAGTTTCATCCCAATTAAAATCTTTTGCAAAACGAATTAATCGCATTGCACAACTTGCCTGGGCGCTAGTTCAGGGTCGTCGTTCGAACCTCGCTTAATACAGTACACTGTAACGTAGCTGCAGTAAGGCAGATGTCGAATGGCTACACAAATGGCCGCCGGTTCCAAGTAAACCAAAGGCAGTTAACCCTATGCAGCCAGTTCAGACAGGAACCAAGCACCAACACCTCCCTCCCTCCCTCCCTCCCTCCCCCCGCCCACACACACACTGTTACAGTGCTCCTGCGTTGTAACGATAAGTAGCCCGGGACAGTAAACATTCAATGTTTACTGTCAGTCATCCTGTCGATTTGAAAACAACTACGGCGATGGTACTAGTCCCACGTTACCCAGTATACGTATTGGCAAAAATGTTACTCCAGTTTTATCCAGTTAATGAATTTTTCGCCCCTGTATTTTGGACGGTGCGTCTTTTTCAGTAAGCCAAAATTAAACCTCCTGGGAGATTAAAACTGTGCGCCGAGACTCGAACTCGGTCCGGCACACAGTTTTAGTCTGCCAGGAAGTTTCATATCAGTGCTGACTCCACTGCAGAGTGAAAATCTCATTCTGGAAGCCAAAATTAGACGCACCTGTGCAACTGTGTTTTGTTAGTTTGCTGAGGATGACAACCAGATTCGCAGTGTGTCTCAAACTAACCGGTGCTCTTTCGCCCTGCACTCAACACAGAGCATTTTCTTAGAGCAGGGTTGCCCAATCTGTGTCCTGTGGAACATTGGTGCTCTGCGAGGACAGAAAATGTGCTCCACGAAAAAATGTTTATAACATGGCCAGTTTTTTCGAGAACACCTTGACGATATTAATTTTTATTTCATTTTATTGTGATTACTGTGTTATTAGTCATGAGTTAAATTGATGTAATCACTGAATAAAACAAATCCTTCTCATTTTTTAAAGTTTAGTTAACATTCAAAACAGAAAAGGCGTTCCGTAAAAGTACCAGCATTCTCGAAGAGTTCCGTCAGAGGAAACGTTTGGAAAGCACTGTGTTAGATGGGTACTTGATATTACGTTGCAGTGTTTGTGCCACGCCTTGTCCGTCTCTGTGCTATATTCGGAGTAGATAAAAGTGAAGCAAAGTACCTTAGGTTTCAGAGCAGTGTGTTCTGTACGAAGATTAACAGAGCGGCACTACGAATGGAACCCTACACGAAATGGGCAGTGGCGAAATACTCCGTGTTGGTGAAAGAGATGTAGGAGAGACGAGCACTACCGCAAAACACAATGACAACAGACTCTTTCTCTCTCAGGAGTTTTCCATCTTCAAGATGTCCTCTATGAAAATGGGTAGGTCGTAGATTTGTGTTTACAGACAGGAAAAGTAATATTGTTGAATTTACTGGATTACAGCGAACGACATTCTGTGCTCCTTCTTCTACATTCGAGGCATACGAGGGTTTGTAACGGTGAGTGATGCGTGTAGGTAGAGTGCACAACACGAGGACATTAAGACAAGAAATGGAGAACGAAGCAGCCGGTTGCGGCGGCCGTCGAACTGGAAGGTTTGGACCGAAGTTCGCCTCGTGCGCAGCTGTGCGCCGCCGGTGTACTGCGCTGCTTCGTGAGGAAAGCCTTCGTAGGGCGAGCACGGCGTGGCAGAGTCCGCGGGGGGCGCAGCTCCAGCGGCAGGGGGGGGGGGGGGGGGCGCCTTACGTTCGGAGCAATGTGCGGAAACTTAGGGACGGTACGTTTTTGTAGTACACTCCGCAAACGAAAGTGAAATAGAATAATACACATTACTTTGTTGTACCAGCCAACTAGGTAAAAGTTTCTTCGATGACACGTCTTAGAGGTGAGCTGGGATCCATCGTCCTCTCTGCCTGTGCCAGCACACGAGTCACCAGCCTACTGTTTGCTCTTCTGTCGGGCAATCCGTCCCTCAGTTGGAGTCCAGTACAATTCCTTGCGATATGTTCGTGCCGCATCTTCGTCGTCTTCGGATGTTTCATTTTCTGTAGAGTCAATTTGTTTTTGTGTTCCTCTTCTGTAAGGGAAGATATGTTTCCTTTCCTTTCTTCTTCTCTTCTCCAGCCAGCAGCCTGATCTCTGCTCTATTCTGTTCAGATACTTTAAGTGGTTTCTTGGTCGCTTGTTGTACCTCATTCTCGTAGGCAGATGATGTGACAATAGCGGTTCGACCTGTCTTTCTCGTCACTCTCAGCTGCTCTGGATACTGGCGTGACATTTTCCGGGGTAAAACCAGGGACGGTTGACCCAGTGGAGTTACTTATGGACGAACTGGGAGTACCAGGCATCGATGAACACTGACGTCTTTGTTCCACCTCAGTATTTCGTAATCTGGCGCTGCAGTCAGATTGCGCGAATCCACGATCTGCGTCTGGGGAGTCAGTGGGAGCGTCAGTGCGTGGGTTTTGCTGAACGGTCGGCTGAAGGCTTCTGGGTGGCTGCGGAATACCAGTCGTAGCTGTTGGTGGCAAGTCACCGCCTGAAAAGGCGTCGAGGTTCGTTGGCCAAACACCAGTCTTCTGAAATCATTTCATTGCAGTTCTCATGTTGGCAGCAAACACGTAGGATGAGATTTGCCACAACATATCGTATTTCCCGGGGTTCTATCTTAACCACCATCTCAGTTGGTCATCATAATATGGGCATTTGGAGCCGAAAGCCCACAAACCTTTATGCCTGGCCCGTCAACACCGACATTGGACTGTTGATGACTCGAAACATGTCGCCTGGTCCGACGAGTCTCTTTTAAACTGATCGAGCGGATTGACGTGTACAGGTATGGACGCTGCGTGTCAGCAGTGGACTATTCAAGCTGGTGGAGGCTCTGCATTGGTGTGGGGCGTGTGCAGTTGCAGTCATGTGGGACCAGTGATACTTCTACATACGACTCTGACAGGTGTCTGATAACATGCATCCACTCATGTCCATTGTGCATTCAGCCGGACTTGGGCAATTCCAGCAGGACAGTGCGACACCCTACACGTTCAATATCGCTACAGAGCGGTTGCAGGAACACACTTCTGAGTCTAAACACTTCCACTGGCCAACAGACGCCCAGACATGAACACTATTGAGCACATCTGCGATGCCTTGCAACGTGCTCTTCAGAAGAGATCTCCACCCCTTGTACTCTAACGGGTTTATGGACAGCCCCGAAGGATCCATGGCGTCAGTTCCCTCCAGTACTACTCCAGACATTAGTGGAGCCCATGCCACGTCGTGTTGCGGCACTTCTGCGTGCTCGCGGGGGCCCTACACGCCATTGGGCAGGTGTACCAGTTTCTTTGGCTGTTGGGTGTATTATTTTCTGCTACTTCAAATACTCACTGCTCATTCATATATGAAATGTAGTAACAGAGTTGTCCTCCACTGATTTACCACAGCAGGTTACCAAGCGTCTTCTGGCTGCCGCCATTTACTCTCCCATCGGCTGCTTTTTGTCTGCAGACAGAACATGCGATACTCGAAAACTGGCTTCGAGCGGTAGAGAAATGAGTACTTCTTTCTTTCATTTGATAAAAAAGATATCTACAGATTCCTATAAGAAATGTAGTACATCTACATAGGTACCCCTGAAGCCACCGTATGGTGCGTGGCCGAGGGTACCCTGTACAACTACTTGTCAGTTACTCTCCTGTTCCACTCGCAGACAGAGCGAGGCAAAAACGACTCTCCATATGCCTCTGTATGAGCCCTAATTTCTCGTATCTTCTCTTCGTGGACCTTACGAACAATGCTTGTTGGTGGCACTAGAATCGTTCGGCTGTCAGCGTCCAATCCCTGTTTTCTAAATTTTCTCAATAGTGTTCCTCCAAAAGAACTATTATATCGAGTACGTTTTATTTGGAAACCTACTCAAAAGATAGCTTTGGGAGGCAGGGAAATGAGTTCTTCCTTGATTCGTTTGGTAAGTAATAACGTCTGATTAGCATTTATAAAATTGCATTAATGCAATCTACATATTCCTGTACGAAACGTAGTAATAGGGTTGTTCTCCTCTTCTTTATCAGCAGGTTAACGACCTTTTGACTGCCAATATTTACTCTGCAATCGACAGCCTTTTTCTTGCGAAGATGAAATGCGTTACACGAAATCTGGCTTTCAAATGTAGAAAAATGAGTACTTCCTTCTATCGGATGTTAAGTAATTAGATCTGGTTAAAATTTTTAATATTACATTCTGCTACGTCAAATAATATGTACAGATTCCTATGTGAAATGTAATTTTGAAAGTTTCCTTTAAAATAATTCCTTTCATTTTATTTGAGATTTCGTACTAGTTTCCTGTTTAGCCTTCGCTGCATTTCCAATAGCGAGAGAAACGTAATATAATTGTCTGCCAGAATGCGACATGTTGCATAATCGTTCTAAAAATGTGAACTTTACTATTAATCTCTTTAATTAAATTAAGTTGTTCCTATGCGTTAATGATCTGCCAAATAATGCTGTTCATGAAATGGTCTCTGTGCTCTGATAATTTTCGTAGCAAACAAACAGATCGTGAAATGAAAATATCTCACCTCGTAATTTAACTGCTTGGAAACGCAGTGCTTGGTGCTCTCTGCAAGCCAGTTGCGAATTTCTGACTACAGTTGCTGAGAGCCCAGTGCAATGCTCCAGACAGCAAGTAAACTATTTCACACACATCACTGAGTGAGGCAGTCCTTAAATGAAAATGACTTGGATCGAGGTTGTGGACAATGCTCGTAGATGAAATGTCTCTTTAACCAGCTTTTTTTAAAATTATCTGATATATTATTACTCGTACGCAGTTCATATTACAACATTTATTAACGCTGACAAAGGACGACACCGATACCAAACTCTCACTCTCACAAACGTTAGACAGATAATCAATAAACATGAAAAACAGCTCACAGTGAAAATTACAGAATCTTTAATGGAAAACCTGAAGTTCCCTGATGTGGATGTCTCACTCAGCAGTGAATCTAGCTACGTGCGACTGCGGTGTCACTAAATAAGTAATGTTACCTTCATTCCTCTTCATACTCTTCCCTGATCTCATTTCATTCCAAATCACTAGTCAAATCTTCCTCCCCTGTCTCACAATATCCAGACACAGTTCACTTTAACTCAGACGCACCCACGGCCACCTCCACGCCTACTCTGCCACGAGTCCCCTGCTCGGCGCCTGCCTCGCTACCCCTCTGACGTCACAACTCCCGCACTCCTCGCTGCCAGGCAGACTCTGGCCAAAGACTGCCCGTGAAGAATAACAGACTCAAGATTGTCGTTTGGCGTCTCAGACACACATAGTACGTATAAAGTACTGAAATGCAAATGACAAACTCACAGAAGGTCGGAAGAAGAGTTTTAAGGAAAATACTGGGAGCTAAAAGAAACGATAATGACGAGTACAGGTTAAGACCAAACAGAGTGCTGTACTTGAAAACTGAAAAACTAAGTGATGTAATGTGGAAGAGAAGACTACAGTTTTTTGGAGGTATTTTCGGAATGGATAACAACAGACTAACCAAACGTAGATTCACATTACTCTGTAGCTACAAATCCAAACCCGCATGGTTCATAGAGAGTGGAAAGGACATGGAAAACGCTGGAATTACTATACACACAACAGAAAACAGAACACATTTCAGAAAGTCAGTACAAAAGACAGAATTTCAGGAGGGAAAGAAAACAACTAGACGAGAATGGACTCAACAAGAAAGGGTACAACACTCTAAAAGGAGGAAGGAAATTTGAAAACTAAGGAAATCTAATACAATGAAGAGTAGCCAAAGTTGATTGATCGTACCCTCCAAATTGGTTATTCTAAAGAAGAAGAAGAAGAAGAAGAAGAAACTCATAGTAGATCTATTTCACTATCTCACAGCCTCTCTGGGCAGAACTTTGCAGGAGGATGTTTACACATGCCAAAGATTGTACTGAAAACTTCGTCTACGTAATATTACACGAAAATAGTCGTAAGCTAGGAAGTGGTATAGTATACTATAAAGAAATATATAGCGATAACAGAATATGCAATATATACATGTTAAGTGCGTATATGCACTATAAAGAAGTTTAGTAAGCAGCAGTGCTCTGTCGCTCATAAATTGATTTGCAAAAATCATCGTACATTTCGCGCTCAGCTGCACTGCAAATATAATGCTGATTACACTGGTGCTCGGGTGTATTTAGAATGCGCTACATTCCGTTTGAAAGCAGTGTACTCAAGTTAAAGAAAATTGACCACTACGTTAGTGTGTACTAGTTGTAAAGTCATTAACTGTGGGAAAAAATGACGTTCACGGCATTTTTCTTTGCAGTTACTCTGCGCAAAATCTGGTGAGACTGGCTGTGATTACGTCGTCTTTTTGTCGTGGCAAATGTGTATCGAAGCAATGTCTTTTCGTCATTTTCATACACGAAGCTGCTGGCACGAGTGTACACAGTACGCTGTGCAGCTCATGCTGGAGTGTCTTCCAGCACTCACGACGCTGTAATATCTGACCAGGTGAGAGCGTCGCACCCTGACTGTGTGGGAGGCGGCTGAGGGCGGACTCGGTGGGTGCTGTACCTGTCCACAATGAACCCAGTGACAACGCAGAGCCAGACTGCTCACAAAAGGTACCTCCACGTCACTTTAACAAAATGTCTGTGAAGCCATCTAAAATCACGATAATCGATTTGGCATGTCGTCGTAAAGAAAACGTCCATAATACGTCCAACTGTCTCGCAGTGTAGAGAATAACTAAACTCGAGTCCATCAATGTGCTCTTTTCTCAAAGTACGTGTATCCTGCTACAACGCAGTGAAAGAAAATGAATCTTTTACACTTATCTAAAAGTACATCAATTATGGTGAATTCCCAGATTAAAAAACAAGGAATAACAAGCATTTCTTACGAATATTCAAATTACAATATACACTGCTGTGTCGGCAGTGACATGTCAGACAGAATAATCACAATGGAAATCGGTTTCACGCTGTGAGAGAAAAGAAACATTAAAATACAGTAACCATTACATGTACAATGCGTTGTGAGAGTATCAATAGGCAAACATTGCCGTCTGTCTTCTTACTTTTCACACAAGCATGCGTCTGCCACTCGTGTTGTTATACAAGGGTACAATACTGATTTCTGCAGCGTGTATGTTTTTATATACTCGAGTAGATGCCCATACGGATACAGGCTAAAGGGAAGGAAAGGAATGAAATGTGAACAATATTTTACTGCTGTAGAGAAAAAAAAGAAATTATTACATCTGTCTTTTGCCTCTGAGTCACAAAACATAAAGCAAACGAAAACGTGTTCACGAAACCTTAACCTATGCACGTGCCGATTACTTAAAACTGCCCCAAATGCAAAATTTAAGTGGTACCAGGAAGAGTACTTAATATCTACGAAAAAGTAACGTCAAGATGCAGAACGGAAACAATTAAGAATTTATCTCTTTCTGGTTAAGTCTATTATCTAGAGGCGAAAAAGAATGAGAAATGCTATTATCCTGTAAATGAGAAAAAAACACACTAGCGCAAGCAAAGTCAGAAATTCATCAAAGCAAGTACATCGTAATAAGAGTCTTCAACCCTTCTCATTGCTGTTCACAAAAAAATGCATATTTTTGAAACAGTGTGTTTATCTTCCTGTAAATTCATAGCCTTGTATTATCGTTTTGCAACACCTTTTCTCAAACCACTAGAAGTACTACTCGTCAGAGATACACACCAAAACATAATCAACAAAGCATGCAACAATCCCTAACATCAATAGGCCACTTCATGTCATAAATAATAAACGTCTGCATAATAATCATAAAAAGATCACTATTCTCACTTCCTATTATCTCATCGTATTCTCATTATAAAAATCTATAAATCATTGCCACACATACTTCATCTATAATGAAGCCGTAAGTCTTCACTTCACATACGACACCTACAATAAAATTCTGACAGTGAATGAAGAAATCCTGGTTATATCTCAGTCTTTGAGTATCTCAGTGCAAGACGCTTAAATTGAATATCTCCTCCGATTACTGACAGTACGTGTTATACCTGTGAAAAAATATATACTCTATCTGTTTTATCAGTACTGTCTGGAATCCGTTGTTGCATACTTCTATACGTTACCCTGTAAGAGAAAATGCTTTACGACGCGCAAAATTCGATTTATTGTTTCTCGTGTTGCTTTTATGTTCTGTGATGCCTTTGTCATTGACGAAAAAAATTATTGCTCTCTTCTTTTACGTAATCTCTGCTTGTACAATGATGTAATGTAAAGATCGGGGTGAGTTATGTTAGAGCATGACGTGATATGTGCTCTGTTGTATCTATTACATAAAAATAATGACAGTGAAAATTAACATACAAAGTGGCTTGTACTTATAGTACTGTATGAGAAAAAATTGTTATTTTCATGTACACATACATGTCAGTGAAAGAAAACCTGTAGAAAAAGCTTAACTGCTACTCGCAAACGCTTGACGTCATAAGAGAGTGAAATACGTGTTGTCAGAACATAAGTGTTATATATTGGTATGGTGTAGTCATCTCAAGGAAGAGTAGAAAGTCAACTAATTATACAATGAAAGGTTTTATATTGGTGAGGTGATGAAAACCTCTGGAAACTTTCGTTCTGAGTGTTTCAAGATGTACTACGTTCGGAAGTGGGATTCGTCGACTCCGAAATCGTCCGTTATACAGGAATACAAATATTTGACACCTATTCTTTGCTTTAGAAGACAATGGGTGTGCTCGAACTAAAACTTTTTGTCCAACTTTGAATTTCCTAGTGTCACTTACCTTCTTTTGTAGCATTTTCCTTTTCTCAGCTGCCTTTTTTGTATTAGTAATTGCAATGTCAGTCAATTCACGATGACGTAAACATTGTGACTTGCGGAGAGAAACAAGTTCTTTTATTTTGTCTGGCGGACTTTTATTCTTCAAAACTAAATGTGGCGAGAGCAAAGTTGAATCATTAGAAATTCTATGAACGGTGTGCTGAAATATTTGTCCCATTCAGTGTTTTGTTTGATTCGTCTGTTGCTGCTTCACAAGTGTCTACCTTGGCTTTGATTCTTCACCTGTATTGGCGAGAGCAAAAGACGTGTCGGTGAAAAATTCTGTATACCATTGTGTATTGTTTGTGTGTGGAAAAAGCTCCAATCTGTTAATTTCCTGTTCCTCGATGGAAATGCTCTTCTCAAACTCTAATGCAACTTGCTGGTTATTGTTGCATAGTAGAATAGAAGAGTCTTTAAGGCCCAAAATGGCTTCATCTTCTATCAAGAAATCCATACCCAGCATAACTTCCGTTATTAAATGTGGGATGATCAAAAACCCTGCATAAAATGTGTGGCCATGAAGAGTAAATTTTAAGATTCCTCTAACTTTAGTCTTTTGTAACGGGATCATAGAGCAAGAATTACTGGCATTGCGTTTATTACATGCTGCATCACAAAACAGTGTAACTGGAGAGCCACAGTCAGTTGCTGCGGTGAAATTATGTGAGTCAGTTGGTACGTTTATAACCGGATGGTACACATTCATTTGTTGCTGTTTCTTTGCCCTGCAATAGCGTGTGTCTTATGTCTTCCAACGAGATGATACGCTCTGTTACTGTGTTCATATTGTAAAAATGTGCAAACTCATTAAATCCTGAACTTTACTGTTAATCTCTCGAATTAAACAAAGTTGCCCCTGTGCTTCAATGGTCTGCCAAATAATGTTGTTCATGAAATGGTCCCTGTGCGCTGATCATTTTCGTAGCAAACAGATCGTGAAATGAAAATGTCTTACCTCGTAATGTAAGTGCTTGGAAACGCAGTGCTTGCTTCTCTGCGCACGCCAGTTGCAAATTTCTGACTGCAGTTGCTGAGAGCTTACTGCCGATGCTCCAGCCAGCAAGTAAACTGTGTTATACACACCACTGGGTGAGAGAGTCCTTTAAATAAAAATGACTTGGACCGAGGATGTGGACAATGCTCTTAGGTGAAATATGCCCTGGCAAACAGTTTTTACATTAACTGATACATTATTAATTCTATGAAATTTATGTTACAACATGCACTAACATTGAAAAAGGACAACATTGATGTCAAATGCTTAGTCTCACAATTGTTAGAAAAATAATTGACAGACATGAAAAAACCCTTACAGTGAAAGTTAAACAATCCTTAATGAGAAATCTCAATTCCTTTCACATGGCTGTCTGATTCAACAATGAATCTAACTACTTGCGACTGCAGTGCCACCAAATAAAAAAATGTTTCCTTCATCCCAGCAGCGATGACAAAAACGAACACACCTTCCAGCGACACAGTTGCTGTGAGCAAAGACTGTGAGCGAATAATGAGCGACTCAGAAGTGTCTCTTAGCGTCTGAGCCATACGTAGTACGTACAAAATCCAGAAGTGCAAATAACAGACTCCCAGTAGACCTGTCCAGTGACAGGTTTGTTCTCCTGCTCTTTCTCGGCAGGTTAAGCTGTGTGTTCTGACTGCCACCATTTACTCTGCCACCTGCTGGGCTTTAACTCCAAATAAAGATGAGCTACTGGAAAACTGGTGTTGACATATGGCCAAATAAGTACTTTAGTCTTTCATCTGCTAAGCGATTACATCTTATTAACGATTTTAATATTACATCCTGGAACCTCGAATGCTGTCTACAGATTCCTGTATGAAATGTAGCAATGGGTTTGTTCGCCTTCTTTTTATCAGCAGGTTAATGAGCATCTTATGGATGCCGCTACTTACTCTGCCATCGACTGCGTTTTATTTGCAAAGGGAAGACGCGCTGCTGCAAAGCTGGCTTTCAAATGTAGAGAAATGATTACGTCCTTCTTTACTCTGGTAAGCAATAACATCTGGCTACATTTTTAACATTACATTCTGCTATCTCGAATGCTGCCTACAGATTCCCTTATTAACTGCACTAATAGCATTGTTCTCCTGTTGTTTTTCAGCACATTTATGAATTTATTCTGGCTGCCACTATTTTTTCTGTCAACAACTGTGTTTTATTTGCAAAATGAAGATGCTCTGCCCGAAAGAACGCTTTTAAACACACAGAAGTCAGTATCTCCTTCTTTAATTTGGTAAGTAATTATATCTGGTTAACATTTTTGCTATTACGTTCTATATATTAAAAGCACCACCTAGGTTCCTAGAGTTCCGGAAACTGTACATTTCCGCCCTTTCTACTGCTCACGAAAACCACACATTGCATGTTGTACCACCATACGGCGAGACCTTCAGAAGTGGTGGTCCAGATTGTCGCTCTCCTAAACGGCGATTCGTCGTAGATCCCTCAGAGTGGTTGGTGGATCACGTCGTCCATAAACAACCTTTTCAACCTATGCCAGGTATGTCCGATAGGGTCCATGTCTGGAGAACACGCTGGCCACTCTAGTCGAGTGATGTCGTTATGCTGAAGGAAGGCATTCACAAGACGTGCACGACGGGGGCGCGAATTGTCGTCCATGAAGACGAATGCCTCGCCAATATGCCGCCGATATTGTTGCACTGTCGGTCGATGGACGGCATTCACGTTTCGTACCTCCGTTACGGCGTCTTCCGTGACAACCAGTGGCGTACGTCGGCCCCACATAATGCCACCCCGAAACAGCAGGGAACCTCCGCCTTGCTTCACTCGCTTGACAGTGTGTCTAAGGCGTTCAGACTGACCGGGTTGCCTCCAAACTCGTCTCCGACGATTATCTGGTTGAAGGCATATGCGACACTCATCGGTGAAGAGAACGTGACGCCAATACTGAGCGGTCCCTTCGGCATGTTGTTGGGCCCATCTGTACCGCGCTGCACGGTGTCGTGGTTGCAAAGATGGACATCGCCACTGATGTCCGGACTGAAGTTGCGCATCGTGCAGCCCATTGCGCACAGTTTGAGTCGCAACACGACGTCCTGTGGCTGCACGAAAAGCACTATTCAACATGGTGCCGTTGCTGCCAGGTTTTTCTCCGAGCCAAAATTCATAGACAGCGGTCATCCACTGCAGTAGTAGCCATCGGGCGGCCTGAGCGAGGCATGTCACCGACAGTTCCTGTCTCTCTGTGTCTCCTCCATGCCCGAACAACATCGCTTTGGTTCGCTCCGAGACGCCTGGACACCATCAAACGAAACGTACCAACACCTAAATATGAATTATACAGTTTTAAGACCTTCTTCTCGGTACCTTCTTTATTATCTTTCTAGACGTGATTTTCTGCGATGTTTTCGAAGCGGGTAGTCCAACTTCGTCAAGCACAAATTCTTTCGCTCCTTATATCGTTAGCAATATCAGAAACCATGACATGCAAGATGGTGTTTCTGTCACTGATTGACTTTTCTATTGCTTCATAGGAATAGGTCCAAAGTGTGTACATTAAACGTCGCGACTATTGACGACCGGATTTCACGTTATTCTGCATCTCCCTATTCATCGGATTGCTTTCCACCATGGCTACCAACATGTAAGCATTCCTTACCACACACTTCTCAGCACGTTCTTTCATCCCGTACACCAACGCTTTCCGTACTTGCGGCATGGAAATTTTAACTCTTAAATTTATTTCGGAAACATTTGCTGGTCATCTACGTCACTATCGTTGGCCGTTTCTTTACGAGAGTAACTGCCTGCGATTTCTTCACTTCGGAGAACCAGCAGTCTGTTTTATCGAGTATGTCAGTCCCAACGAACCACATACCGCACTATTCAAACCCTCATCTGGGAGGTTAACTACAATTTTGTTCTTCACACAGTCCTTACAGGTGTCTGCCATTGATGCGTGTTTCATTTTGATGCATTCAGTTGGCGCCAATCCTAAATCTCCGTAGCAAGCTGCGAAACATTCACGGCACTCACTATGACCTGGGTGGCGAGACTGAACGCGAAGAATTTTTTTAACACGAATTACGCTCATGAGGTGATGGTGCGGATTTATTCCCTGCTGGGCGTTGAGTAGCTGTGGCTGTGGATAAATGACGAAACGTGTAAGCAGTGGGCGTGGCGGGAATTGTGTACGACACGAGATCGACTTAACGGCACTACTTTGAGTTCTGGAGGACGCGGTGTGTGTTTTGCCGTAACCTCTCACACCTCGCTACAGCCGGCAGCTGGGTACAGGAGTGCGCTGTGTCGCCTCTACACAGGGTGTTCAGTACCACGGCGACGGTGTGGAAGATTGCGTGCGACGTGGTACGAAATGATTAATGCAGTTACTACCGCAATATTGGGTATAAATAGCAGAGGACGCGAAAAAACAAAACTAAAGCCAACTGGCGCTCGCCATCCAGAGTAGCTTAACTTGGGTCGGCGGACGAGAATCGGTGTATTCAAGAGGTACGGCCGTGTGGGCGTCTCTCCAGACATACAGAATTCACAACTGTCGGCCGAAACCGGGCAATATTTTATCCAAGGATGGCCGCCCTGCACTGTGCAGCATGCGGCAATGAAATTACGTGTGTAAGTGGTGGTGAAGTGTTGGTCTGTTTCTACTGTACTCCACTCCGTTCCACCCTCGACTGGATTCAGGAGTTGATACTGCCGCTAAACTGGACGCTCACGCTTTTTGGAAAATGCCCATAATGCAGAAATATCTCGTGTTGGCACTTAAATGAGAAATGGAAACGGGGTGTCCTATTTTCTGTGTCAATTTTCTAGACGTCTGGGCCACAAATCTGAATGAAGTTGTGAATGTGACAAATCCACTCAACTTCTGTAGTATCGGTACAACCAAATTCGTTGTAGGTCAGTTGCCGACAGCACGGGTGTTGCTTCCTTTCACGGCAGTAGCAGGCAGTGTGTGTGTCGGGCGGTCTGGCTGTGTACTCGGCCTGCCGTGTGCTGGAGACAGCGTTAGCTCAGGGGGATTATGTACCGACATACTTCGAGTAATGGAAAAATGTCCGTATTTCACATACTTGAAACTGTGTAGTTTTCTTTTTTTATGACATTGCGTATGTCTGAAGTTTGCAGCAGAAATTTTATAATGCAACGTTTTGTCTCATAAGTGAAACAACTCTTATCGAAATAGCGTTTAGTGTTTGTACACCGTATACGGCCATTAGGTAGATGTAAGCTGCTGAGATACAACTGCGAAATTACTGGTAGATCGGGAGAAAATATCTTTGTAATATCGTGACATTAACTGCCAGCCGGACGCTGGTGTGTGCAATCATGGCTGAATTTTGAATTGTCGAGTGCAACTGGAGCTCGTATCGCTAAACAGTGTTGCAGATTTTATATGCTAAGTGATAATCCCGATTTAGTTTCGGCCTCTCCGTCGCGTGGCCGGTCTTTCCTCTCTCTCTCTCTCTCTCTCTCTCTCTCTCTCTCTCTCTCTCTGCTCGCAGCGCCCCTACCGCCTGTTCCCGCCCTGCCCGCCGCTTCTGCGCATGCGCGGCCCTTGCCCGGATTCGCTGCCCACATTCCGCGTCGCGCCCCCACCTACGACTTTTTCCGCGGCGTAAATGTCGCCCCCTGAAGCTACTTGTACGTGGATAAAAGTGCTGTAAAGTGCCTAAATCACCAGACCGAATGTTTACGCAGGTTTTCGTCACGTAGAGAGTAACGCAGCCTGTTACAGGTGTGCCTCTCTTCCTACAAAGAACTCTTTCCTTGGCTCGAGTGCCATAGTTGACATTCGGATGTCTGACATTTCTGTAGACTCTTCTCTCGTGTTCTGGCGTGCGCCGAGGCGCACTTCTATAGAAATCAGTGGCCTTGAACTCATCGCTGTGATCCTACAGCGTACTGTACGATGCTCTTCAACTTCTTCCACTGACACCCACGCTGTTTGCGCTGCAGAGGAAATTTTGGTGCTGGCTGCTCAGGTACTCTGAAGCCTGTTTCTCGTCGCTCTTGCTGAGCAGAATGACCTTCCCACCTTTCTTTGTATTCCTGTTTACGGTCGTATTCAGTGACACTCTAACGGTCTTGGGATCACTGATTCCCTGTTCTACACCAACAGATTCGAAAAGTTCGAGTCTCTTTGTTACCGGCAGGCCTAAGATGCTATCTTCACCAGTCGCTTCTCAGATTAATGGCTCAAGTTAGTTTTTCGGTTAAGCATTTGGATTAATTTATTATGATTTTCTGGCCCTACTACCAGTTTTAGCCACCTGAGTCTCCTTCTATACATGGCAACATTAAGTTTCCACCTAAAACTATAACATGGCCAGCAAATTCACGCGAAATATTCTCCAGGTTCCCCTCAAACAGTTGCGCCATTGTTGGCGCTGGGTCTATTGAAGCGTCCGATCACCACGTTTGATTCAACTTTAATGCTTGTCTTGACACCAATTATTTTACATTCGGGATCTGCACTGATCTCTCTAATGTAATCCTACTTTTCACTGCTTTAAACACCAGCGGTCGACCTCTCTTTACAACCTACGTTGCGACCGGAATTTAGAATCTCGTTGCTACTGACTTCGCGTTTCACCCAGCTTTCCGTCCCTACTGCTGTGTGGACATTGTTACTACTTATAAGCGAGATTAGTTCCGAGAACTTTCCGTAGACGCTCCTGCAGTTAACTAATACCATGTTGAGAGAGTGAGAACAATTCAAGGCCAAGTTCTCCAGATTATAGCGTGCTGCATGCGTGACGGCGCTGGATCGGTTGTAGTAAACACGTCACGAGTTGCGCGGATTCTGGGAGCAGTGGCCACCCAACGTCGGTCTGTCGCCAAAGGACGAAAAACCAGACAGAGCTCTTAACAGACGAGTAGTCGGAAGATATTTCTCGAACCGTCCCTGAGGACTAACCTGGCACGGCCTTTTACTTACCAAATATTCTACAGTCCTCCGTTCCGAATCATTGATACATGGGAAGCATGTCAACAGAAACGGCAGAATTTCAGCTCCGTTCTCGATTGGTTCCTCAGTTACAGTAAGCCTAGCGTCAGAATGAACCTTGTCCACCACAGTTGTGAAGCAGCTTTTTGGAAAAGGAGGACAATGCAATTTCATAATCTCAATACAGTTCAACAGAACTGTATAAAAATTAAATTTTGAACGGAAGTACGTGAAGGATACGCTCGGCACTTCTGCTGATCGTAATGGGAACTGATACTTTGAGCTAAAACTTATGAAAGCTGTTTACTCTTGTGGACGTGAAGTTTTTCACTCGATTTCAAACTTTTTTATGAGAGTACAACACATTAGCGACTGGAACAGGAAAAGGCTGAAACACCTGTGGTACTCAGAGTATCCTCCGTCACACACCAGAATGCATCTGTGAAGATATCACATCATTTGAGACGTTTCTGATCGGTAAATTGTTTCAGAAAGGTGTTATTTGTCAATTTTTTAAGCCGTTTGACACAAACTCAGATCAGTTAAATTTTATGTTCACTTGGACTATAAATACAAAAACACTTTTGGTACAGTTATTGTTTGCAAGTGTAAAGATAAAGATTAACAGTATCCAGGGCCAACATTTTAATCTGAGTCATTTGTTTTGTAGACAAGTAGCGTATATAAATTACATCGAAAACCGCCTGCGCTCTCGCAGGCGAATTGTTTCACGTACTGGCTAGCCTGTAGCGTGTTCTTCACATACTTCTGTTCAAAATTTTATTTTTACACATTTCTGATGCTCTGCACTGAGATTTACATATTTCGGTATCAAAATAAATTTCAATAATTTCTCAGACACCAGACAGACACTTTAAACGACGAGTTTAAATAAATACGAACACGTTTCAAAAGATATCACTTTAGTTTCATCGCCAGATATATACGGTGAATGCCGTTGTGTTTGGTGATGGGAAGAACGCAGACGGAGTTCTGGGCTGTTTCCCCTCTGCTGAAGCGTGCCGTACCGTTGCAGTGCGCCGTAATACCAGAGAACAACAGACGAAGGCCGTTAAAGGAGCGTTCCGAATTTTCGGCAGTCGCCGTTCTTCAGCGCTCTCTATCGCCGTCACCGCTCGCTGTCACAAAATCAGACCTGATTGGTGCGTTTTGTAGAAGAGTTTGGCTACTGTAATTTTGTTCAGGGTTTTCAACTCCGAGAAACGCATAGTCTTCGTGAAACGAACGAAAATCTGAGAAGAGAGTGAAAATTTTGACGCTTTCTGGATCTCTCGTTGTGAAGCCAGTCTGCTACAAGGCAGCAACCACGAAATTATTATTTAGTAGGCCAAAACACGTCATTAAAAGATCTTCCGCAGTTTCGTTATGGGACAACAACCAGTTGACTGGGCTACATTCAGTTGCAGAGGTGAAAACAGACATACATACCACGTTTTATTTTAAGAATCTGCCAAAGGAAAGAGGTCGAAAACTAAACTTTGGAATATTTGTAGTTATTTAGCTCCATTACTTTGTAGATTTTTCCATTTTCTTCGATGGCGGTGCGCTCAACACCGATTATGTTTATTTTTCCACTTCAGCTCTAAGACATTTTTTGCACAATCCGTTGCGTCATTTGAAATACATTACATTTTCGTAATTACGGTTGAACCTTTCTTCACCTGATTGTTCTCTAGTCTCCTACAGATTGTCGCTACCTGTAAGAACTGATCTATAACTGGAGATGCGAGAAAAACAAAGTATTTTTCCTAATATCAGCCTTTACTGTGCAGCTGTAAGTAAACATATACAGGGCTGATAATATTTCGTAATGATTTTCTCATGTACGGTCTGGGCCGTGCAGCACTGCATTCAGACTCAGTTCTGGAGACATTGTGCTGGAACAGCTGGAGGCTGTCAACTACAGACGTATCAGCAAAAACACAAAAGGTAGAAATTACCCCGAAACTAATAACATACCACAAAATATTCGAAATATGAAATGATGTAACAATCATGGTGGCAAGGTGGGCAATGTGTTTTGCATTATAGCACAGCACTGTAGCTATCAACGCAGCGCGCGAAATCACAATAGATTCTCCAGTTCCTGCGTGGTGAGTCGTTTCAAGTATTCTACTCCTAGTATGTAAGCGCGTAGCACCAGGGAGTGTGCTGGCATGTGTGGTTGTGAGTAATTCACGGAAGGGTGTGTTGCTGTTGTGGATTAGTGAAGCATAGTTATACTTGGAACCTTCCTCTCATTTGTCAGTCGTTAACTTCAGTTCCTCTTTTTTGGTTTTTGACAGTTCTGTCATTATACTAATACTAAATAGATTGCAGAAGAAACGAACCTTCCGTTCTCAGAGGTAGGCCAACATCTTTAATTACCATTGCCCACTGTCAGATAGTGTATTTGTCGGGATATATCTGCGAAAGTACATCACTTCAGAGGTTTCAAATCGGTAGATGATCTGAGACAGGTGTTACCTTGTGAGTTTTGAAACAGTTTTAACACAAAGTTGGATGCGTAAAATTTTGTGTTCATTTGCTCTGTAATTACCGTGAAACTGCTGGTACAGTGATTCTTTGCTAGGCTGAAGATAAACATTAACAACATTCAGGGCCAACATTTTAACCTGAGTCACTTGTTTGCAATCAAATAGCACTTGTAAGTTTCACTGAAAACGCCACGCTCTCTCGCAGGCGAATTGTTTGACGTGCTGGCTGGTCTGGATTTCGCATCGTGTAGCGTGTGCTTCACATACTTCCGATCAAAATTTAATTTCAAAACCGTTCTGCTCGCCCGCTCTGAGATTAACCTATTTACATATCAAAATAAATTTTACCAATTTCTCAGATACCAACCAGACATTTACATACACGATTTTAAACAGGAACACGTTTCAGACTATTTGGTGTCCGGTTATTGAGCGATATGAGCAGTGAATTCCGGCGTGTTTGACGATGCGAGGAAAGGGGACGGAGTTCTGGGCTGTTTCCCCTCTGCTGTAGCGTGCTGTGCCGTTCCAGTGAGCCGCACCAGCTGGAGGGCGTCAGGCGCGTGCCGAACTTTCGGCGAGATGCACAACATGGCCCTCTGTTACCTCCACGAAGAGCGTTTAATGTCACGGCGGAGGCGTGTAAGATTGTGTCTGATGTGGCAGTCATAGTTGCACACAGAGCAACGAAACGTCAGCTTACATGTGCCACATGTGGGGAAGACGTGGCAAAAAGAAGCACTCGAGTTAACTGCGATACTTCCCCATGACGTTTCTCCTCTGTCTCCAGTACAACTGCTGTTTCTAAGAAACTCATTTAAAATGAAAGTGGCAGCTACGGACAGTTTTAAAAGAAAATATCGGCAACGAGAGGGTCTGTATGGGTAGGTGCCATGCATCCATTTGCCGAGAATTGGCCAGGATTACAATGGGCGGTTGAACTTGCTAATAACTTGGACTGCGGGAGCAACACATTGAACTAAGGAGCATTCATAAGTATATGAAATTATTAGCTGCAATAAACGTACGTAAAGTTGTACTTCAAACCGGAGAAACATATGTTTCAAGTAGTATTAATAAGAGTCACGCTGAAGAATTAAATCAGCTGAGAAATGTTGGGATACTATTTACGCAGGAAGTTGCCAAGTAGCAGAAAATATTGGAATATCACCTGAACTGAATGTAATGATTGATGACGGAGAGAAACGGCAAGGCAGAAGAAAACGCTTTGTTGATGAAGCATCAGGGGACGATTTAAACCATAGCTCGCTAAATGTTTGCCACGTTATTACACAGCTGTAGGGAACTTGACTGTACCGTGTGCAGCCACACGCAACACGGACACATTCCGTTTCCCGTGGAACTACGTAAGCGAACACGATTCTCCGGTCCAAGAGCTTGTGGGAAACGATGAATCTTGCTACAGTGTAGACGTTAATAGCGAAGGTCTCGGAGAGGAAATTTTACTGTTGAAAGGATTCGTGAAGGCAATGTTGTGTCTGCGCCTTGTCAGTACTCTTTGTGAGTGAAGTTTGAGTGACGGCCTCACGGACTGTTCTGCCGTTTGCCTGCTGGCGCCTCACAAGCAGAGAGGCCGCCGACAGTTGTGGCAGGAGCCACGGAGTGGCGGGGAGCGGCGAGCTGCGTCAGCTGCGGCCGCAGGGAGTGAAGTGAGGTGACAGCAGCTGAGTTGACAGGCGTACACTCTCCACTACACTTATTTACTCGATGTACGAGTCAAAGTAAGTGTAATTTTATTACCTGTAGCTCCAGGACTTGCGTCACCGTCTCAGCTGTGCCGTTGTGACCGATGAGTGTGGAGACTCGTGTGCGTCGTCGCGAAATTGCTTTCGTGTGCTGAAACTCGGGCCCCGGTGTTCTGACTCCAATACAACTAGGATTGCTTTGCTCGATGCAATCTTTTACCTCAAGTAGAGACAACAGTACCAGATAGAGAGGATTTCCTTCACATTTTGTATGCGTGTCATGTTGTGGTCTGATTGTGTTTAGTTCAATGTAGACTGACTGTATGGTTCCAGATGATAGTCGCATTATGTGGTGTGAATACCGCTACTACTATGTCATTGTTATTAAACACAACAGGTACGGTAGAGTAGAATGTTTGCTGAATATGGAGAAGTAAATTGAGTCTGGTATCAGGAGCGAGAATTCTGGTGATAGAACTGATATAGCATTAATCTCGGTATGTTGCAAATTAGAATAGTCTGATGCAGCACCTTGCTGACTGGTATGAAATACTTTTCAGCGATCAGATATTATAGAGCAGTTGTGATTGTTCACAATGAACTGTTGACTTTTGCCAAGTTTAGTCCGGAAGTTTTACTCGGGACGTTTTTCTTGAGAGAAGGATTGTCCGTTGTTACGTGAATTATTTTGCTGTTATCTGGCGTTGTCTCAGTTTTGCTACAGCATTGCTTAGAGTATTTGTGTGCTGTATGCTACTCGAGGAGGGCTGAAATTAGTGAGTCACAATAGGATTGACTTTTTCGATCTTTATTTAAAAAATTATGAATATTGCTCTCGTACAAACTCTTTCAGTTCCTGTTTTTTTGCACAGAGTTCGCTGGACTGCCTGCCTCATGACAGCATCTCCACCAGCCGCCTGTGGTTGCGCAGCCTGGCGAGGTCCAGCGCTGTCTGCCCACTACCAGCTGTGGCCCCCCTGTCGGCCCCCGCGACCAGCAGCCCAGCCGCCACTTCTGTGTGGCCATTGAGTGCCGCGAAATGCAGCGGCGTCCACCCATCATCACTCCTGGCGTCCACCGCCGCCCCCGCCCCCACCAGCAGCCACGCCGCCTCGACGTCTCCCCTGGCTGCTGCCCAGTGCAGGGCGGTCCGCTCCCACCAGCCCCTCGCCTCCACGTCGGCCCCTGCGGCGATCAGCGCCCGCAGCTCCCCCACTGCCCCCTCCTCAGCCGCCTGCACCAGCCACCTGCCCCTCTCTTTAGCAGAGAGGCTCCTGCACAAAACACACAAACTGCCACTCTCTGCTACAAACACACAACACACAGAATGGGGAAAACAGCCACACGACGAAACAACTGCTGCGAATACAAATCTGTCCTGAAACAAACCTACCGTATTCCCCCCTCCCACAATACAAAACAGTGCGCAGTTGTGTGTATGTATTAAATTACAGCAAACCTGTTCCATCTCCCGCATTAGAAAATCTTCATTCATCGTCCATTACAAATAGCATTATACAACCTCTGAAAGAATTTCATTACCACATTTTGTCACACTCATTCCTGCAAGTTGAAAGGTGGCTACACTGAGCCACAGCGCCAGAGATTGCGCCAAAGAGTTTTATTCCGCCGCCTCCACTGGCAGTTCTTGTCCAGATGTGGCAGTTGTCAGTGCTTGCTGAGATGTCGTAGTAAAGAGTTCTTGTCGAGAGGTCGTGGTGGAGTGTGCTTGTTGAGATGTGGTAGTAGCGAGTCGGTGTTGAGATGTTTTAGTAGGGAGTGCTTGTTCCATGTTTTATGCAGTTGTTTGATGGGCTAGACAGCAGATGTTGTTCTAATGGAGATATTGTAATGATTAGAGTGCTTTTCATCAATATATATGAAGGTAACAAAACTCGCTTTTTTTTCTCATTATTTCAATGTCTTGAATAATGCGTCATTACAGGTTCAGTCAACAAAGCATCTGGCTTGTCTTCTTGTATTAGAGTGTAATTCTGGTTTTCTTGCGTAATTATAGTATTTCTATTTTCTTTAATTACTTCAGTATAAATGACATTTAAAATTTCTTGTCTTATTGAAGAAGAACTGTGCCAGATGTGTACGTTGAATCACACTTCCACACACAGAACAGCTACACTTGTGCTTTGTTGGCTTCGTAGATTTTATACTTGCTGGGGACTTCATTAATTAATTGTGTTAACGGAAATTCTTTCATTCTTTGTTGTTGTTGTTCTTTGCAGTCTTTGCCTGTACAAAATGTTCACTACATGAGCCCACAAGAGAAAACTGCTCTCTGTGATTATCGGTTTACATGCAAACTGACACTTCGATGATGCAAATACCAGGAAACGTGTTATTGTACATTACACAGCCATTACGCTTGCATATTCAAATTTATTGTAATAAATGAAACCTCAGAAAGCAGCATCCTCCTTTAAATGACACGACGAAAGTTTTCTCACTTCGCTACCATCGGGGAATGCAATCTAACAAGTAAAGAAGAAATATCTCAAGTACTGTTTCAGTCACAAGTATCAAAGAGTGTGAAAGTTTTTTTTATTTTTAGCACTTCATCTGAAAGACCATGTTTGCACACAAACTAACTCAGCTGAGAGCGACGCCTTCCAAGCTGTGTTCACGATGGTCTGCTTTCCGATTTATTTCTCAACATCTTGTGACTCGCCCAATGCCTCAGTTCTCGAGGCTCCTTTGGAAAGTTGGTCTTCTGCCATCGCTGACCACTGCACGCGCTGGAAGCTCCGTGCTGCGATTCCTGATACAGCGGGTGACGATGAATGTAACGCAGAACAGCAGAAATCAGTGCAGTCGCTTCTCGTTAGAAGGAGTTTAGACATACGGAACGAAGTGAAATAAAGTGTCCTAAAAAGTACCACGTGTTCTGTCGTGAGGACCAGCTTTTCCTCCGAGATTCCTTCAACACAAAATATAGTGCTTCTGACCTATGCATTTCAAATTAGATTTCTGTTTCCTTAAAAATAAATAAGTCAGTAAGAAACACCGTTTAACACAAAAGAGCTTAAGGACGATTCATTATGATGTTCTTGCGTTTACGTCTTTTTCTATTCAGTTTGCACACTGTTCCACGTAACTGTATGTACTGAAACATGTTGCGAAGTTCCTCTCGCAGTTTCCCGCCTCAGCGACGCACACGCCGCCCCGTGGCCCGCTTGTGCCCGGCGTGCGTGCGGCGACCCACCCAGCGCCCGCCCGTCTCGTTTCCCTCTGCTGGCAGGTGGTGCGTTGTCTGTCCTCTTAGCCAGTTTACAGCATTCCTTCATTCACACGGCACGTCGCTACGATTCAAAAAAATTGGAAGGCAAGGTATTGGGAGTAGAGTTCGCGTTATTGTGGCTAACAATTGTCTGATAACTCACCAGATGTCGTTCACTTGAGCGCGTACGAACCTCGCCTGCTGTCAGGTAGTAATTCTCTCACGTGCTGCCGACCACCCAGGTGGACTGCCTCAAGTTTCGCTTTGGTTGCTACTTTCCTGTTTACTGCCCTCTACCGAGTAGTCTTCACACTTGTTGGTAGGTGAGGGGTGCCGATGTTTGTACAGATGGCCGTCCAGCTGTAGTGCGGCTACTTTTGTACAGTCACGTTTCCGCTTTTGCTTCTCATTAATTCCACGTACATGTTCTTGACTTTTACCATATTCGACGGCCAACTCTGGTTTGAGTATAGCTGAGTTGGAATCAAAATTGTTCAAAATGATAAAAGCCATTGGCGACGTGCCGTACATCTGTGGGTGGATTCGAAACAGTGGGAGTAATTTCGTCTGGTAAGTGCGGCGTGAGGGGCGTGTGTGTCTTCTTCCGCATCTCGTGTGTCGAACACACGAATATAGTTTCTCACTTTCCCCCAAAGTCGGCGATATTTAATCTCCCCCCCCCCCCCCCCCCGTTTCCGCCTGAGATGGTCAACGTGTCAAACTTTATCTTAAAAATATTACCACGAATTAGAAAATGATTCGTAGCTGACAGAAATCTTGCTGCTCTTTCATGTGGTATGGGTAAAACATGTGCCACACAGTTGACTTTAGAGACGATCTACATATGTGCAAAGTGTGGCCTTTGGATGTCGTCATGTCTTCTCTATGTTCTTTGACTCCAACTGGCACGCTGGCAAGCACTTTCTTAGAGTTTGCAGCTGCAGTACGATTTACGTTAGACCTGTAGTCCAGAGCCAGAACTTGGACTGAGGTCTCGCATGTTTCGCAAAGATATTCCGCACCCCACATTCATGATGTGTGGTTTAGTGTTGCTTAGCTTTGAACCTGATGCAAGTTGGTATTTGCTGGTGACCTGCAGTGCGTTCTCCCAGTCGCTGTCGCCAACGATCACTACATCCACATCACCTGTGTACGCCCTACACACGATATTCTGGCGGTATGTGTGTGTGTGTCTCCATGCGTGCAGCCCTCGTAGCAGTTTCTGCAGAGCGGCTAGCAGGGCCTCAGCGGCAGTGGCGAACGAGGCCCTCCACACAGGACCACCTCGGCGCACACAACTCTTGAGTGCGAGCTGCCTGGTTAGCCGACCACTCACTGATCATGACTTGCAAACTGCTGTTCTTCAACATTATGCCAATTACCTTGACAAAATATTGCAGAAAATCAAGTACGGTCATTGTTTCACGAAGGCACTGGTGACTCTCCCTATCGAAAGCATTCCCGAAATCGAGCGACATTACGGCGCACTCGAGCGTGACAACATGTGCCGCAGCTACCATGTCGCTATATTGACGGACAGTTTGAATACTTTATCTGCCTCTACCCACCGTAGTTCGATACGGGCCAGTCACCTCATGCATTATCTGTAACCACCATTCAGGGCAGTAACTGATCTCACGAGTCCCTTTAGTCAGCCATAGTGCCAGCAGTGCTAGTGTTTTGAATACAGTCCTTAGACAGGTAGGGCTTTTTTCATTGTTTTCTACAAGGGGTGTCTGGTAACCACAGTTAAGTCAACTATCAGCCGCCATTAGTGAATTAGCAGTCTAGTTAAAAGTTGATTAACTCTCTACAGTAAATTGATTTCTTAGGACGGATAGGATGTGTGACTGCTGTGTACGGACGCAGGGGGAGCTGGCCACTGTCCGCGAACAGCTGAGCGTGCTGATGGCCGCGGTCAGCCGTCTTCAGGCTGCTGCCTCGGAGTGTAGCGGCAGTGGGGAGTCCGGTGCGTCGCAAGGCACACCCCAGGTGTTACATGCGTCACCCACTGTCCCTGCTGTCGAGACATCTTCGCGGGTACCGGGCGCGGTTGGGCCACCCTCTCCCCAAGGGGAGTGGCGGGTTCAGCGGCGTTCGCGGCGCACGAGGCGGAGGGTCAATGTGGAGGCTGGCCGTGTGGCGTCGCCCGCTCTGCCTGTGAGTGGACATGTGGCCGCTCCTTCAGCAAGGTCCGAGCAGGCACACGGGGGGAGGGGTTTATTAGTTATTGGGAGCTCCAACGTTAGGCTTCGGGAAAAAGCGGAAAGGTCGGGGAAGAAGGCCAGTGTTCACTCTGTCTGCTTGCCGGGGGTCTCATCCGAGATGTGGAGGAGGCCCTGCCGGCGGCGATAGAGAGCACTGGGTGCACCCGACTGCAAACTGTTGCTCATGTCGGCACCAATGACTCCTGCCGTCTGGGTTCAGAGGTCATCCTCAGTTCGTACAGGCGGTTGACAGAGTTGGTGAAGGCGGAAAGCCTCGCTCGCAGGGTGGAATCAGAGCTAACTATTTGTAGTATCGTTCCCAGAACCGATCGCGGTCCTCTGGTTTGGAGCCGAGTGGAAGGCTTAAACCAGAGGCTCAGACGATTCTGCGGAGATCTGGGGTGCAAATTTCTCGACCTCCGCTATCGGGTGGAGAAATGTAGGGTCCCCCTGAATAGGTCAGGCGTCAGGAAGCGGCTACAAGGGTAGCGGAGTATGTGTGGAGTGCACGTGTGGGTTTTTTAGGTTAGAGAATTCCCTCCCTAGGCCCGACAAGAGCCCTCTTGAGACGCGACAAGGTAGTAGTAAGCAAAACGCAACGGGGAATAACAATATTAATAAGCTATTAGTAAACTGCAGGAGCGTCTACAGAAAGGTCCCAGAAATGCTCTCATTAATAAACGGTCACAATGCCCACATAGTACTAGGGACAGAAAGTTGGCTGAAACCAGATGTAAACAGTAATGAAATTCTAAACTCAGATTGGAATGTATACCGCAGAGACAGGCTGGACAGTGAAGGGGGAGGCGTGTTTATAGCGATAAGAAGTGCAATAGTATCGAAGGAAATTGACGGAGATCCGAAATGTGAAATGATTTGGGTGAAGGTCACGGTTGAAGCAGGCTCAGACATGGTAATTGGATGTCTCTATAGGCCCCCTGGCTCAGCAGCTGTTGTGGCTGAGTACCTGAAGGATAATTTGGAAAATATTTAGATTTCCCCACCATGTTATAGTTCTGGGTGGAGATTTTAATTTGCCACATATAGACTGGGAGACTCAAACGTTCACAACGGGTGGCAGGGACAAAGAATCCAGTGAAAATTTTTAAGTGCTTTATCTGAAAAGTACCTTGAGCAGTTAAACAGAGAACCGACTCGTGGCGATAACATATTGGACCTTCTGGTGACAAACAGACCCGAACTATTTGAAACAGTTAACGCAGAACAGGGAATCAACTACCATAAACTGGTTACTGCATCGATGATTTCAGCCGTAAATAGAAATATTAAAAAAGGTAGAAAGATTTCTCTGTTTAGCAAAAGTGACAAAAAGCAGATTTCAGAGTACCTAATAGCTCAAAACAAAAGTTTTGATTTAAGTACAGACAGTGTTGAGGATCAGTGGACAAAGTTCAAAACCATCGTACAATATGCGTTAGATGAGTATGTGCCAAGCAAGATCGTAAGAGATGGAAAACGGCCACCGCGGTACAACAACCGAGTTAGAAAACTGCTGCGGAAACAAAGGGAATTTCACAGCAAACATAAACATAGCCAACGCCTTGCAGACAAACAAAAATTACGCGAAGCGAAATGTAATGTGAGGAGGGCCATGCGAGAGGCGTTCAATGAATTCGAAAGTAAAGTTTTATGTACTGACTTGGCAGAAAATCCTAAGAAATTTTGGTCTTGTGTCAAAGCGGTAGGTGGATCAAAACAAAATGTCCAGACACTCTGGGCCCAAAATGGTACTGAAACAGAGGATGACAGACTAAAGGCCGAAATACTAAATCTCTTTTTCCAAACCTGTTTCACAAAGGAAGAATGCACTGTAGTTCCTTCTCTAGATTGTCGCACAGATGACAAAATGGTAGATATCGAAATAAACGACAGAGGGATAGAGAAACAATTGAAATCGCTCAAAAGAGGAAAGCCGCTGGACCTGATGGGATACCAGTTCGATTTTACACAGAGTACGCGAAGGAACTTGCCACCCTTCTTGCAGCGTGGTACTGTAGGTCTCTAGAAGAGCGTAGCGTTCCAAAGGATTGGAAAAGAGCACAGGTCATCCCCGTTTTCAAGAAGGGACGTCGAACAGATGTGCAGAACTATAGACCTATACCCCTAACGTCGATCGGTTGTAGAATTTTGGAACACGTATTACGTTCGAGTATAATGACTTTTCTGAAGACTAGAAATCTACTCTGTAGGAATCAGCATGGGTTTCGAAAAAGACGGTCATGTGAAACCCAGCTCGCGCTATTCGTCCACGAGACTCAGAGGGCCATAGACACGGGTTCACAGGTAGATGCCGTGTTTCTCGACTTCCGCAAGGCGTTCGATACAGTTCCCCACAGTCGTTTAATGAACAAAGTAAGAGCATATGGACTATCAGACCAATTGTGAGACTGGATTGGAGAGTTCCTAGATAACAGAACGCAGCATGTCATTCTCAATGGAGAGAAGTCTTCCGAAGTAAGAGTGATTTCAGGTGTGCCGCAGGGGAGTGTCTTAGGACCGTTGCTGTTCACAATATACATAAATACCCTTGTGGATGACATCCGAAGTTCACTGAGGCTTTTTGAGGATGATGCTGTGGTATATCGAGAGGCTGGAACGATGGAAAATTGTACTGAAATTCAAGAGGATCTGCAGCGAATTGATGCATGGTGTAGGGAATGGCAATCGAATCTCAATGTAGACAAGTGTAATGTGCTGCGAATACATAGAAAGATAGATCCCTTATCATTTAGCTACAGAATTGCAGGTCAGCAACTGGAAGCAGTTAATTCCATAAATTATCTGGGAGTACGCATTAGGAGTGATTTAAAATGGAATGACCATATAAAGCTGATCGTCGGTAAAGCAGATGCCAGACTGAGATTCATTGGAAGAATCCGAAAACAAAGGAAGTAGGTTACAGTACGCTTGTTCGCCCACTGCTCGAATACTGGTCAGCAGTGTGGGATCCGTACCAGATAGGGTTGATAGAAGAGAGAGAGAAGATCCAACGGAGAGCAGCGGGCTTCGTTACAGGGTCATTTAGTAATCGCGAAAGCCTTACGGAGATGATAGATAAACTCCAGTGGAAGACTCTGCAGGAGAGAGGCTCAGTAGCTCGGTACGGGCTTTTGTTGAAGTTTCGAGAACATAACCTTCACCGAGAAGTCAAACAGTATATTGCTCCCTCCCACGTCTCGTGAAGAGACGGTGAAGATAAAATCAGAGAGATTAGACCCCACACAGAGGCATACCGACAATCCTTCTTTCCACGAACAGTACGAGACTGGAATAGAAGGGAGAACCGATAGAGGTACTCAAGGTACCCTCCGCCACACACCGTCAGGTGGCTTGCGGAGTATGGATGTAGATGTAGATTGTTTCTATTATTTGTGAGTTGTTCAACGTGGCTGACTCTTTCGAGAGTATCGCTGTTTCCAGTTCAATTCCAGTTCCAGCATTAATTACAGCGACATCGTGTAGCGCAGCGGCCGTTAGTTCCTGAAGTAGAAGGACATCAGTGTCTGCCACATACATGAAGTGTTTCAAGCCACATACTTTCAGATGTTTAAAGGTGCAATCCTCCAAGTTTGACATGGGTTCGTAATGTACCACGTTTCATAAATTCGACTCTTTCATCGAATACACTCAGTACAAAAGCTATTGATAAATGTGACATACGTATCCGCCCCCTGCCACTTGGGTCTAGGTGAGGTAACCGTTCGTTACCGGAGACTGACAGGTGCGCCTCTGGAAGCTGAACGAGTTTCTGCCGTTTCCCCATCTGCCGCCACCTCGTTCGCGCAGTTCTGCGATACCTCTGTGGGAAGCTGCGCTTGCGTCTCGCTGTACTTCCGCGGGGGCGGGGGCGGGTGTGTGGATGACAGGTCCAGGCTGAGTAGTGCGACTGGAACCTCCCTCCGAAGTTTCATTTACTTTCTGGACTGCTTGTTGGACCTTTTCGCGCTTCAGTCGACCAGTTTGTGTCTGCTGTGCGGAGCTGACTCATACTAGCATCTCCCGACATTCACTAAGACACAAAGACTGCAGCGGAGAGCTGCGATAAGCTCTCAGACTCACCGCAGCTCTGAGCAGAGGTCCGCACGCCGCGGCCGCTGAAGGCAGCGGAATGTGCGCGTGTCTGGTTTGGAAATGACTCGACGAAAATTCCTGTGGCGACTGGGAATCGAACCCTGCACATACCGTCCGACTACATGAAAAGAGACGCTGACAGTCTTTTTCAACACTAGCCAACAGCCTCTGACTAAATCGAAACCCATACCCATTGTTATTGTTCACAAAGTACAGAGAGGCGTCAAAAATCATAATAATTTGTCACATGAAGTTTGGTGTGTCCTTGCTACAAGTTGAAAAGACAGACCAAGATTCGAACCCAGTCGTGCATCTTTCCTCAAGACAGTAACAACTTCGGAATCGTGGGGAAACAACGGAACAGTGGAACTTTTTTTTTTGTGGTAAGGTCTTACTGGACTCAACTGAACTTACGCTAAGGACGACACACACCCCCATCCCAGAGGGAGGACTCGAACCTCCGACAGGGGCAGCCGCGCAGACCGCAAGGCGAACGGTGGAAAGTATCAACACAAAGCCATCAGACGTGACGAAAAGGGAGATCCGAGTTCGAATCTCAGTCCAGCACCGATATTTTCCACATCTCATGCCGAAATAAAATAAGAATCAGCTGCCCAGTGATCTTGCACGATGAGTGGCACATTCATCAAAAAACACTCTCGCGTAAGAAAGCTTACTGGTGACTGGCTTTCAACCTGGCATGATTAGGCCTCCGCCATGGCCCAACCTATAAGGACTCTCGCGCAACAAGTAGCAAAGTGACGTCTCTTACGTCAGTTTGGAACCACGGTGCAACACTACATTTTTCAAATGACGTCACCACAGGTGAAGATGTGCTGTTTGTACTTCTTAAATTGATTGCCTTATGTGAGAACCTAGCCCCGACCATCACAAGAATCATTCCAAATGAACACCCGTCTGCACAGAGCATTGCTTCATGACTGTGTCATAATGAAGGCCTTTCCGCACTAATGGAAAATTCCGATTCCGTGGGGGTCGATTACAACCTGTTGGAAACATTTCTTTGTTGGTCCATATCGACAGTCACTGGCCGCCTTGACTACCTAAGGCGTGCTCCTGACTTGGTTCTGTTATCGCCGAAATAAGATCACGTTAAGAGGCAGCTGCACAAACGGGCAACACGGTATTGTGCGCAGATTTCTGCAGGATGTGTCTCTCCCCTTGCGGTTCTACGCTCATAGTATTTCGGGTCTATTCACAAATTTGTGTAAACCCAAAGACCAGATATCGAACATACTCTCCTCCTTGGTTTCGAAATTGCATTTCGTCTCGCATAATTGCATTCCTGCAGAATTTTATGGGGGAGTACTGCAGCATGTAAGCAACCAGGGTAGATTATACCTAAAAACTGCACAAGTTTCTCTCAAAACTTAAATCGTGTTTGCAGCTGCTAGTAACATAATAATTGGTTGGATGAAAACGTGCACTTTTGGTATGCAGCAAAAAGCTGAAACTAGCCAATAATGTGGATTTAAAAACTTCGTTTCAAATAAATTCACTGCCTCAGCGAGGAAGATTAATAAAAGCCAAATTTCTTTAGCAAACCGGCAAAAATAACTATTGTTCTGCAAGGCGATTAAGGCCCGACTGTCAGGAAGGTGGAAATAAAAATAAAATCTGAAACTAATAACATATTTTAGTCTACTGTACTCTTATCAATGTATTTTACTTCGCTTGATAGCTCCCAGCCACAGAAATCAATTTTCTTTCGTTTGACGTGACAGCAATAAACGAAGAGGAGACAGCAAAACCACTAAACGTAAACGCAGGCCACGTGGAGGTCAGCCACCTCCCCACCATAACTCACAAGGAGACGGTACGACCACGGGGTCGGGGATTTGTCCGAAATTTTGCGTGGACCCCTAACACCTCACGTGGTTAAAATATTAGGGCGCACTACTCGGAAAATCCCGAGAAAAATCGGTCTAAAGTTTCTCAGGTGCCTTATGAGTATAAAATGTTGGTCCGGTGCCGACCCGCCGTGTGGTATTATTTTGTGAATGGGAAATTTTCAACGAACTCCAGACTACATTCCATTCATCTGGCTTATTCCCCTTCGTGTACCACTTGCAACCTGATTGACACAGATGAGCATCAATTTGTCTGTGGAAATGCAAATAATATATAGTTGTCAATCAGAAAAAAAATTATCAACTATGCAGAGAAAACCGCCGTATTTGATAACGCCAACGTGGTTTTTATTCCCGGAAGAAGAATTATACCCCACCTCAAAGAAAAATGCCATCAACTGGTTGAAGGGACACGCGGTATTTTACCCGCTGTCCAGTAAAGAAAGGAGCGAAGGAGATTTTTGGACGTACATCTCCGACCAGCATCACAAGCTACTGCGCATAAATAATTACTATGATACATACGCCAACTTCCTCAGAAGAAGCGTCATGTGAACTCCATTTTCGATTATGCGATTCAGAACATGAAGAAACGAGAGACAATTTTAATGTTCTGTGGAATGTCTTTTGTTATTCCACCAATTATTCAAAAAGTTTCTCAAACTGACTTTAACGGCCATCTGCGCATAGGACAGCGCGCGAGCCGTGAGAAGCAAACGGCAGTTTGTTTTTCGATTTCGTCGTGAACAGACATGCCTGTTTGAAATTTCAACGTGTTATTCCCATCCGCGGTTAAACACGTCGACTGAAGAAGTTGCTGGCTCATCTGGAATAGGAGAAGAAATTCTTGAAGGGTCCGTTCATAGTGATCTATCAAAATTACGATTGAAGGGCACAGTGGTGTATTATGAAAAGCTGTTGGCGGAAAATATTTTAATTGCATCGACATCTTCGGAAGAAATCTCTCACGATGCTATGTTATTGGCCGGAGAACTTTATAATAATACACTGGAACTTTTGGGTGCAAAAACATTCGTAACTGAAGAGGAATTAATTCACGCTCATGAGGATTGCGAAGAATGTAAGGAGAACGACGAACAGTTCGAAGTGCCACAAAATGATTCGTCTCCAGACGAATATAAACCGTCACCGAAAAGATTTAAAAGTAACATGATTCCCTTTGCCTACAAAGTCGTGAATATTGCTAAAGCGCACCTCACGTGGTCCTTGGCGACGTTGCAAAAAAGCCAATGGATGCGAAAAGAATATCTTTCACAATGGGAGAAAGATATTAAAAGTGGCGGTACGCGAATGGATAAATTTGAGGCGATAGATTCGTGGACCTACTACCGTTTTGTGGAAGCAAGACAGCAACATCAGCAAGTTGCGACAAACAATTTACGGCAATGGACGTTGGCTGCGGCTGTACAATTCGTCGATTTCAAATTCAAGGCGTCTGATCGATAGGTCACGGCATTTAAACAGAAGCACAGAATTTCACAACGCAAGATCACGAAACTGGTTTCGAAAAAAGAGGCGGCGTCAATGGAGGCCATCCAGGCGTCTGCGGAGGCCTTTCGTCGGCAGACGTGCCGGTTAATCCCTCAATACCACGACGAGGATTATGCGATACATAGTGACCAAACAGGTAAATACATGTTTTCTGCATACAGAATGTTTTTACCGATGTAAAATATATCAATTCAAATTTAATTATAGAAAAAGATATTTACATACACATTCGAATATTGTTTAATATTAAAAATACTATTGTTTTAGGATACCAATATCAATCTCACTGAAAAAGTAAGTAAAACAGTTTTCGTGAAAAAGTCGGATTTGAATAAAGTGACGCATTCGTACACCGCACAATATTCAATAACATTATCCGGAAAACTGCTCCCACATGTCTTCATATGCTTACAAGAAGCGACCTGTCGTTTCGGACCTCGTATTCACTAATTAATAGATGGCTATGGCAATACTTATACGAACGTCATCGTAACATCATCGCAGTCCGGAAAAGGAGCAACAGTTTTATAAATGGATTTTCTCCGCAAATGTTTAAAATCTTTCGTCGGGGAGAGTAAATATTTACTTCTCATTGACTCTTGGGGAGGTCAAACGATTCCGGAGACATATGATGCAATTTTTCAAGATGACGGAAATATGCCAACTTGGGCTCTGAAAGTCATACCTCAAAAATGCACTTCTTTGGTGCAACCTTGTGATGTTTACGTTTACAGGCAAGTTAAAAATTTCGTAAAGCGCTTGCAAAATTGCAGCGCATTGTAACAGGAGAATCGTGAAATTAATTCCCGGGAAGATTGCATCAAAATTCATTCTATAATTCTCCATCAATCATCGTCACCAATATTCCGAGACGTGATTCAGTATGACTGGTTTGCCTCAAAATTATCAGAAACTAGAAACATTTTCGTAAATGTTAATGGGGCATGTTTTTGTACAGATTTATAGCAAACGCCCGTTTTTATATGTTGCGCAAGATGTCGCAAAATTACTGCTTTGTTTGTTTTTACGATAATTACCACTGCGGTTCTTGTTTATCATTATTATATGTATAAAAATTGAATGTTTCCCAATCGACTTTGTTATTCTGATTAAAAAACCAATGTTTCTCCTCATATACTTTACAGTGGAAAATGGAAAACCCACTGCCATGATTTGTGTTGTTGGACAAAATGAAAGAAATGACATAAATGAGGTGGCAGATAATTGCAGTCATAAATTACAACATTCAAAGAATGAGGAATCATTCAGTCTTTAGCAGTAGCACAAATCCGCACCTTCAGCTGGCGGCAGTTCTGCACGCACATTTTCTTCTTCTGCAGCCTGAGGTTCCTGGTCATAATTTCCCAGACCCAAATTAATCATTCAGCAAATCCTTGACGTGTGTTCCTTCCAGGGTAAATTACGTGGACAGAGCAGCAGTCCCGAACAGCGACATCGCAAAATCCTTCACTGCCTTTTATGTTTGTCAGTTCCAGCCCTCTAAACGCATCCTTGGGGAGTTCAAGATCTTTCTTTGTATCGGATACCAGATGTTTGCCGTCATATTCTTGTATCTGCTGTACTACTGATTTATTTTTCATGTGCGACTTGCAGGTGAGGTTGGGAACGTGAACCCAACCCATTCTACTAGGAATCCAGTTCTTAACCAATACCCATTCTTTTGAAGACAATTCGGAGCATGTTACCACATTTCTTATTGTGATTCTGATATTTCAGTATTTTCTCGAATTCATTTTCCATATTTTCATGTTTCCATCTTTCAGCTAAAATCACCTTTGCTGTAACTTTTTTGGAGTTTAAAAGCTTTTTGCTGAGATAACTTAGTTACAGATTATATTCCCTAATGTGTTTTAGCTTAAAACCTATTTTTTGTATATTTATCGGCGGCTTAAGGGGAGTTGGAATGCCCTATCTCGCCAATGTTAAATTTGCTAACTTTGTGTACCTTTTTCTTTGGAACTATTATCTTCAGAACTTTGAAATTCTGGCAGAGGTTTTCAGCATATATTGTGAGCCCACTGAACTAGAACCAATGTTTTCTTTTTGTTGGTATAGTATTTATGAATTTTTTACCATTAAGCCATTTTTTATTGGAAAAAGTATAACATAAACTTCCCTAGTTCAGAGAATAAGCCAGTTCTTGTCATGATTCTAGTTCAGTGGCCTCTTTGAACTGTTTTGCAGCATTTGTGAAAATTTGAATGTTGTTGGTTGAGTGGTTTATGAGATAAAGGTACATGTAACACTAAAAATGTCAAATGCCAGAAAATGCGATTAAAGTAATTTATTATGAAAATTCACAAATACCTTTTATTCTATTATCAAAAGTGTCCAGCAGAGTAATCAGGGTCATCTTCTAGTTCTTCTTCTTCACCTAGAAGCTTTCTTCTCCTTGCTGCCCTTGCTTTTTTTGTATTAAATTCAGCTGCATACTGAGCCTTCCTTACTCGCACGCTGTCCAGAAGCTGAAGACCTCTGATGGTGTTGATACCAGGAGCAATGCCGAGCCTTGCCATGACCTTTAGCCTACCCATATGACCATCATTGAATGAAATAACAGCATCACTGACTCCCCATTTCAATGTTTTTATCCCAACAAATACATTCTTAGGTACACGAGTCCAAATGAGGTTGTTGAACGACTCGTTTTGATTCTGGGTACAACCATGAAGACATTTTCGCAGAAGATCAGGATGCCCCAAGTCTCTATATATTGGTTTAATTACTTCCATAACAGCCAATGGAATATAATTTTTATGGTGATAAGGATCCCCAGTAGCTTGAGATTTTCTATAATTGCACCATGACTGAGGACCATCTGGACAAGCAAAATGTTGAGGATTATCATCAGTTGATGATCGATGTAAATATGTGGCCCATACAGCTTGTCTCATTTCCTGCAAATTATTTGCATTATTTCTTATTGCCATACCATAGTATTGTTGTAATTCATTTATAATTTTATCTGACAGGCGACCTCTAATGGTTTTACCATCTGACAAAATTTTGTCCTTCAGATTCTGTTTCAGTTTCCTTAGACGAGTGCCCATTCGTTTCTGAACATGACCGACACATTCTAGTTTAGTTATTGTCTTATTGACATATGGCATGGATTCTGTAACACTTTTGTATGCCTTGGAGTCCCCATCTCCAAGGAATTTTGTGTAAAATACTCCCCGTTCTTTTTCTGATCTGCTAAACATTTTCACAGCAGCGGCAGCCTCCATGCCTCCACTCGTACCTTCATAATTCTTGCTACATATGTGAGCTGCTTCTATCTTACCAGATGCACAATGGTAACAATGTTTAGTGAGCACTTCATAGTCCAAAACTTTACCGCTGTCCACACTAGTAACAGTAGCAACAGCATTTTTGGATGTGTGACCCCTTTTCTGCCAGGTTCCATCAAAAGCAACAGGGATATCTGGGTTTCCTTCATTTATATATTTTGCTTCACTGGCAGCAGCTTTCATTGATAAATCTGCTACAGACTGAACAGCATCTCCTATCACTTCAGTGTAATTGTCAATTTTAGCAGGTGGAGGTGGAAGATTCATTATGGCACAAAATGTTTGAGCAGCAGTATGTCCTTTACCAATTGCTCTCATTGCATACATTAGCCTGATATTACTCTCAAACAAATTGCTACTGCATGTTTTAGAGCTCCAAAAACAGGTCTCATTTTCACAACTGGCACAAACTATAGCAATTTTGCAGGAAAGTCCTATAGATTTTGTTATGTTCATATCAAAAGAACCTCCACAAAGATTACAACACAAACATTTCTTCATAAACTCAGTAAAAACAGGAAAGTCGACTAAAACATATTGTTCATTAGAAGCTTCATCTGTAATTTCACTTGCACAGTTTGATAACTTCTTTTTTGATGCACTGGTGGGCGTGTCTCCTTCACACATCTCAGCTGTACAAACGTCAGAACTTTCACCAGCATCAACAGGTGCTGAAGCAGAATCACTTGAACAAACGTTATTTGTAAATCTATTACCGCGAAACTTTCGCTTTTTAAATAATGATGCACTCCTAGGCATCGTAGAAACTACGCACTCACCACTGAAAGTCAAAACAAGACAGATAACAAACTCCAAATGAGCGACAAACTAAACTCGAGGCTCAAAACAAACACTCACAGATCAAAAACTGAACAATAAACACAGCTAGTCGTAAAAACAATGGTACCTATGGAAGGATCAAAGATTCTACAACTGAAGAGTGAAATCCACAGCCTTCTATATGTAATGTTTTCGGAAATGCGAAGATTTAAATGTGTACAAATCACAAGATGGGTAACTTTGCTGGGCGCACATGTAATTTTGAAAAATTAAATAAAAATACTTCCAATTGGAATTTCTTAACAAATTTTGCACCATTTTAAGCAGAAAATTTCAAATTAAGTTATAAGGTTAAAAACTGAAAATGTGAATTTTTTCCATTTTCCGGCATTCCAACTCCCCTTAAGTGGTTCATGGTGTGGGTTCCTGTAGTCATGTCGTAGTTCATGAACCACGGGCAACGTATGAGTGACCAAGTAAGTGGTCCCGACAGTCGGGATACCAGTTACTTTGGAATAAGGCTGGGCGTTTCGGACATATTCTGAGTCGTGGTCACCTTTGTGCTCATACGGCAAAGACTACTAAATCCACCGGTTAGTCCCTCAGCCGTTAGGGGTAAAACCCAATGGGACTCGGGGCAAGTAAAGCTAGCAACCTGCTTCCCTGGTACTTTAAATATGACGCTGGCAACAATCAGAGCAAAATGCCTCGGACCTTTGGAGGTGACGGAGTCCCACCTCTAACTGACAAACCAGGGACTCCTAAGATACGACTTGGCAAACAAATGGTAATGAGATGGGGAGCTATTAATATCAATGGGGGCTACTCTGGGAAGAAGGTAGAGCTGGCAGAGGCTGCAAGTAAGATGGGGCTGGACGTTTTAGCTGTTAGTGACATTCGGGTAAGGGGTGAGAAAGAAGAGGAAGTGGGAGAATACAAGGTCTACCTGTCAGGAGTCAAAGCAGGAATAGCTCAATGGGGTGTAGGGCTTTACATCAGGAAAGAAATGGAACCCAGCGTAGTTGCAATAAGATATGTACACGAACAACTGATGTGGATAGATTTGACAGTGTCTAGCAAGAAAATTAGGATTGTGTCAGTATATTCGCATTGTGAAGGGACAGATCAAGATAAGATGGATAGTTTTTATGAGGCACTCAGTGATGTAGTTGTTAGAGTAAAGGACAAGGACAGTGTTCTGCTCATGGGTGATTTTAACACCAGGATTGGAAATCGAACAGAAGGGTATGAAAAGGTTATGGGTAAATTTGGAGAGGATATGGAGGCCAACAGGAACGGGAAACAACTCTTGGATTTCTGTGCCAGTATGGGCTTAGTAATCACAAACTCCTTTTTTAAACATAAGAACATTCACCGGTATACTTGGGAAGACAGGGGAACCAGATATGTCATTGACTATATAATAACAGATCACGAATTCAGGAAGGCTGTGAGGGACACACGTGTATTCAGGGGATTCTTTGATGACACTGATCATTATTTAATCTGCAGTGAAATTGGGATTGTGAGGCCGAAAGTGCAGGAGGTCAGGTCCATATGTAGGAGGATAAGGGTGGAGAAACTTCAGGATAAGGAAATCAGGCACAAGTACATAACAGCGATCTTAGAAAGGTACCAGTTAGTTGAATGTAGTCAATTACAGTCATTGGAAAAGCAATGGACAAGGTACAGGGACACAGTACTAGAAGTGGCTAAAGAATGTCTTGGAACAGTAGTGTGTAAATGTAGGATGAAGCAAACAGCTTGGTGGAATGACACAGTCAAGGCAGCCTGTAAAAGGAAAAAGAAGGCGTATCAAAAATGGCTACATACCAGAACCCAGGTAGACAGAGAAAGTTATGTTGAAGAAAGAAACAAAGCCAAACAGATAATTGCAGTATCCAAGAAGAAATCGTGGGAAGACTTTGGAAACAGGTTGGAGACTATGGGTCAAGCTGCTGGAAAACCATTCTGGAGTGTAATTAGCAGTCTTCGAAAGGGAGGTAAGAAGGAAATGACAAGTATATTGGACAGGTCAGGAAAACTGCTGGTGAATCCTGTGGATGCCGTGGGCAGATGGAGGGAATATTTTGAAGAGTTGCTCAAATGCAATTAGTTATGTTTCAGATTTCGAGGTAGAATGGGAAAGGAATGATGATGGAAATAGGATCACATTTGAGGAAGTGGAAAAAATGGTCAATAGATTGCAGTGCAGTAAAGCGGCTGGGATGGATGAAATTAAGTCGGAACTCATCAAATACAGTGGAATGTCAGGTCTTAAATGGCTACACAGGATAATTGAAATGGCCTGGGAGTTGGGACAGGTTCCATCAGACTGGACAAAAGCAGTAATCACACCAATCTTTAAACATGGAAACAGAAAAGATTGTAACAACTACAAAGGTATCTCTTTAATCAGCGTTGTGGGTAAAATCTTCTCAGGTATTGTTAAAAGGAAAGTGCGAGTATTAGTTGAGGACCAATTGGATGAAAATCAGTGTGTGTTTAGGCCTCTTAGAGGTTGTCAGGACCAGATCTTTAGCTTACGGCAAATAATGGAGAAGTGTTATGAGTGGAACAGGGAATTGTATCTATGCTTTATAGATCTAGAAAAGGCATATGACCGGGTTCCTAGGAGGAAGTTATTGTCTGTTCTACGAGATTATGGAATAGGAGGCAAACTTTTGCAAGCAGTTAAAGGTCTTTACATGGATAGTCAGGCAGCAGTTAGAGTTGACTGTAAATTGAGTTCATGGTTCAGAGTAGTTTCAGGAGTAAGACAAGGCTGCAACCTGTCTCCACTGTTGTTCATATTATTTATGGATCATATGTTGAAAACAATAGACTGGCTGGGTGAGATTAAGATATGTGAACACAAAATAAGCAGTCTTGCATATGCGGATGACTTAGTTGTGATGGCAGATTCGACTGAAAGTTTGCAAAGTAATATTTCAGAGCTAGATCAGAAATGTAAGGACTATGGTATGAAGATTAGCATCTCCAAAACGAAAGTAATGTCAGTGGGAAAGAAATATAAACGGATTGAGTGCCAAATAGGAGGAACAAAGTTAGAACAGGTGGACGGTTTCAAGTACTTAGGATGCATATTCTCACAGGATGGCAACATAGTGAAAGAACTGGAAGTGAGGTGTAGCAAAGCTAATGCAGTGAGCGCTCAGCTACGATCTACTCTCTTCTGCAAGAAGGAAGTCAGTACCAGGACTAAGTTATCTGTGCACCGTTAAATCTTTCGACCAACTTTGTTGTATGGGAGCGAAAGCTGGGTGGATTCGGGTTACCTTATCAACAAGGTTGACGTTACGGATATGAAAGTAGCTAGGATGATTGCAGGTACTAGTAGATGGGAACAATGGCAGGAGGGTGTCCACAATGAGGAAATCAAAGAAAAACTGGGAATGAACTCTATAGATGTAGCAGTCAGGGCGAACAGGCTTGGATGGTGGGGTCATGTTATACGCATGGGAGAAGCAAGGTTACCCAAGAGACTCATGGATTCAGCAGTAGAGGGTAGGAGGAGTCGGGGCAGACCGAGGAGAAGGTACCTGGATTCGGTTAAGAATGATTTTGAAGTAATAGGTTTAACATCAGAAGTGGCACCAATGTTAGCACTGAATAGGGGCTCATGGAGGAACTGTATAAGGGGGGCTATGCTCCAGACTGAACGCTGAAAGGCATAATCAGTCTTAAATGATGATGATGATGATGATCTACACTTTCTGGCCTGACAATGTCATATAGTTTTGCTGTAGTGCACCCTGGATCGTTACACATTATTCCCCATGTTCGTTTAACATACAATGCCATCGCTTTACACTTTATGTCAGACCCATTCCTCCATTGCTTGGATCCAAAACTGCTGTCTCCACCGGCATTCGAAACAATTCCCCTTTCCACAAGAACTTTGCTAAGGTGGACATGATCGCCTTCTCCACCATTGATGGAATGGGGAGAACCTGTGCTATGTAGTAGGCATTGGATAAAATATACGTGTTGATAAACAGTATTCTCTTGAACTGGTCTATGCTACGTTGACAGTTTTCAATCAAAGCTCCCTTGATTTTTCTTGCCACCTCCCGCCAACTTATTGCTATCATTTTTAAAAGGGGAGTTGTCAATGCTATTCCAAGGGCTTTGCGTTCATTAACATGGTTCGCCCACACAATGCGCAAGTTAGCAAGCCGCTTTATATTTAGAAATTTACTTTTGTTTCCATTTACCCTCGCACCTGATGTGGAACAGTATTTTGCAAGTACCATCTCTAGTTGTGTCACATCTGTTTGGTCTCTCATGATTACGCCTGCATCGTCAGCGTAAGCGCCTACCACGGTCATGGTAATGCCTGTCAGCCTGTGCTGTAGCTGTCTCAAGAAAGGTTCCAGCGATATAACGAACAGGAGCATGGGTAAGGGGCTTCCTTGGGTAACACCCCATTTTATTTCAATTTTTTTTGTCAGTTGACAGTTAACGGAGATTTGTGCAGTAACACCCATAGTCACGTTCTCGAGGATGTCGATGGTTTTTGGCAGGAAGTCCATTCGACGCATTTGATCAAATGCCTTATGGACGTCTATGAAAAGCAGTCCACATTTTATGTTACTTGCCTGCACTAACGCAATGACATCGTGATACAAAGCCGCAGTTTGTAAAATCATCCTTCTGAAAGCACAAGTCTGCTGTTGGCCTATGACGTCAGCGGTGCATGGTGTAAGGCGCTTGTTAATTACTCCAGCTATAATTTTATAATCCGAATTTAAAAGCGAAATCGGCCGTAGGTTGTTTTTTTTTTTTTTGTTTTTGCAGCCTCTGTTCTTCGGGATCAACACGATTTTGCATTGTTTCAACTCTGCAGGCACTGGCTTCCCCTGTAAGACTTCATTGACAATTTCGGTGAACTTTTCTCCTATTAGGGTCCAAAATCGTTTATACACTCCTGGAAATGGAAAAAAGAACACATTGACACCAGTGTGTCAGACCCACCATACTTGCTCCGGACACTGCGAGAGGGCTGTACAAGCAATGATCACACGCACGGCACAGCGGACACACCAGGAACCGCGGTGTTGGCCGTCGAATGGCGCTAGCTGCGCAGCATTTGTGCACCGCCGCCGTCAGTGTCAGCCAGTTTGCCGTGGCATACGGAGCTCCATCGCAGTCTTTAACACTGGTAGCATGCCGCGACAGCGTGGACGTGAACCATATGTGCAGTTGACGGACTTTGAGCGACGGCGTATAGTGGGCATGCGGGAGGCCGGGTGGACGTACCGCCGAATTGCTCAACACGTGGGGCGTGAGGTCTCCACAGTACATCGATGTTGTCGCCAGTGGTCGGCGGAAGGTGCACGTGCCCGTCGACCTGGGACCGGACCGCAGCGACGCACGGATGCACGCCAAGACCGTAGGAACCTACGCAGTGCCTTAGGGGACCGCACCGCCACTTCCCAGCAAATTAGGGACACTGTTGCTCCTGGGGTATCGGCGAAGACCATTCGCAACCGTCTCCATGAAGCTGGGCTACGGTCCCGCACACCGTTAGGCCGTCTTCCGCTCACGCCCCAACATCGTGCAGCCCGTCTCCAGTGGTGTCGCGACAGCCGTGAATGGAGGGACGAATGGAGACGTGTCGTCTTCAGCGATGAGAGTCGCTTCTGCCTTGGTGCCAATGATGGTCGTATGCGTGTTTGGCGCCGTGCAGGTGAGCGCCACAATCAGGACTGCATACGACCGAGGCACACAGGGCCAACACCCGGCATCATGGTGTGGGGAGCGATCTCCTACACTGGCCGTACACCACTGGTGATCGTTGAGGGGACACTGAATAGTGCACGGTACATCCAAACCGTCATCGAACCCATCGTTCTACCATTCCTAGACCGGCAAGGGAACTTGCTGTTCCAACAGGACAATGCACGTCCGCATGTATCCCGTGCCACCCAACGTGCTCTAGAAGGTGTAAGTCAACTACCCTGGCCAGCAAGATCTCCGGATCTGTCCCCCATTGAGCATGTTTGGGACTGGATGAAGCGTCGTCTCACGCGGTCTGCACGTCCAGCACGAACGCTGGTCCAACTGAGGCGCCAGGTGGAAACGACATGGCAAGCCGGTCCACAGGACTACATCCAGCATCTCTACGATCGTCTCCATGGGAGAATAGCAGCCTGCATTGCTGCGAAAGGTGGATATACACTGTACTAGTGCCGACATTGTGCATGCTCTGTTGCCTGTGTCTATGTGCCTGTGGTTCTGTCAGTGTGATCATGTGATGTATCTGACCCCAGGAATGTGTCAATAAAGTTTCCCCTTCCTGGGACAATGAATTCACGGTGTTCTTATTTCAATTTCCAGGAGTGTAGAATTCAATGGGCAGTCTGTCAGGTCCTGGAGATTTCCTAGCGGGGGAGCTGCACACGATTTCTAACACATCTTCCTTGGTGATGTCCGAAGAAATCTCGCGATATTCGTGAAAGATATGCATCAAACAGCTCATCGTATTCTCCTTCGTCTGTTTCCCCTGATGCATACACACGTTCATAACACGCTGAGATCTCTATTTCCTTCTGGGTGGTGATTATGGTACCATCGTCGATCTGAAGTTCATCCACGAAAGTACTACTATTCTTGGCGTGTCTGACAAGGTGGTACAGTGCAGCAGTCTCATCTTCAGTGACTGACTTTACTTTGGATTTCATTTCAAGTCCCTCCAGTTTCTTACATTTCAGACTTGATAATTTTGCTTTTATTTGCTTGATATCTTTTAATCTTGTAGGAATTGCATCTGTCTGATCGTAGAGTTCCCTTAGCACGCTGGAGTAGAATTCTACAGTCTGTTTCCTTTCTCTGGCCATATTAAAACTTTCCTTAGCTTCGGTTTCGCTCGTTGGGTCCAACATTCTATCACACTTGGAAAGTTGTTCAGTGAATGGAGACATATTTCCCAAGCTCTGGTGAGGGCATCTTCTAAGTCGTCTTCTGATAATAACGAAATATTTAGATTCCACTGGCTTGTTACTCTTCTCGTAGGTTGTGGTAAATTTACGCAGGTCAACAACGCACTGTGATCGGAAAAACTAACGGGGACAGTTTCTGTTTTCAGTACTTTATCTGCTAAATTTCCCGATACGTAAATTCTGTCAATTCTACTACATGAATTCGCAACAATATGAGTGAAGTTCACCACTGTTGGTTATTTTATTTCCCACGCATCTTTTAAATTAACAACGAGACGTCTCAAGTCTCGTGAGTAATTGAAGTTGGGGATTTGATCCTTTCGACTCAATACACAATTAAAATTTCCCCCTATTAAGTCGGAGGGGGTTTTTCCTCAGTAAAGAAATTACGCTTTCATTAAAGAATGTGGCTCTTGCAGCTTTATTACTGCTGCCAGAAGGAGCATATGAACTGACTATAGTGACTCCTGCTACGTTTATTCCAATACCTCACCCCGATTCTAATTTATCAACGTTATGTACAGGGATGCCTTCTCTAACTAAAATGGCCGTGCAACACTCGTTTCAGTGGAAATATTGTAAAAATCGACGTAAATGGGCAAATTTAATTGTGGGAATACCACTTCCTGTAGGAGAGCAATATCCGTCGCTGACTCATACAGAAACTGTTTCAGAGCAGCTATTTTAACATCCGACTGTATCCTATTAATATTTAACGTGGTAATCGTATATGACTAACATAGGGGAGTGGCCTTTTTTCCCGCTAGTATATCATTTCATGCCACTCCATGCCGGATACTTCCTGAGAATCTGACTGGAGACCACCGTCCCGGTTTGCTTTAGAACCTTTCTTTTTACTTTACTTGCGCTTTGCATTGACTCTGGCCTTCACCGAATGTCTGCTCCGCCCACCCCCTGAGCAGTTCTCCACTGAGGGCGGTGTCGGTGGATCTGAGGGGCAGTCGTGTGCCACCATCTCGTCTCGTCTGCCAAAGGCGGCGCACACGCAGTTTGCGAACGTTCTTCCAACGCCCCGTCACTTCTATGACCACTTTCGTTTGCTGTTTGTGTGTTATTGCTGTAAAACTCCGCTTCTTCGCCTTGGGATTTGGGCTGTGACGTCGCCTGTTGTTGAGAATCACTCGCTACCTCGTCACGTTTGCTTTCAGTTGCATCTGCGAGTGAATCTGTCTGCGCTGGTCGACGTACGGCTACTGCAGCGCGGGGGCTGTGGCGTCACGAAGACGGGCGCATTGCCATCTGCCGGCGCGCCCAGCGCTACAGAGTGGGGCTGTGGTGTCACTTTGACCTGTTCCGGTGATGGTGGCGGGTTCGATTTGTCTACTGATGCACTTGACTCAAGAGTTTGAATCTATGCTGACAATATTGTCTGAAACAGTAGTTCCCAGTACTGTTTTCTGAACGTCACCTACAGCTTTCAGCGACAGGCTGGTATCTTCTTCATCTGTGCTACTGCCGTTAAAAGTTCGACGTCTCTTGTTAGTGGCTATACTACTTTTTCCAGCCGGATTGTCTGCAGTGTCTTTCCTGAGTAAAGGTGGAAATGCTTCAAGAGTATTTTGTGGCCTTTCGTCCACATTTCCCGTAATGCTGGAAAGGTGACCGCCTGTCATTCATTTTCGGTCACAAGATCAGCCAGTGATAACCTTTTACGCTGTAGTAAATTATTCTGCAATACAAACACTTTTTTTGGACAGTTTTGCCGGAGTTGCCCACTTTCATATGTGACAAATCAAAGTCTGTCCATTGTATATAACGTGCGCTTTGTAGCCACAAACCAAAATATGAGATGGAATGTTCTGTTTGACATGCATATCGACAGAACAAATCTATGCTGGCTTGACCATCGTTCATTACAAATTTGCCTGATGTCACCTAATTTAGATAATACGTCTCTTAAGTAGCAGTTTTCTACCTCAGGGGGGAAATTAAATTCTCTGACTTGTTTATAATCAACATCAGCATTTGAAATGGTAACTCTACTCACCGAATTACCGCGATGGCGGAATTCGGCTATTCCTTCAAATTTCTGCAAAATCCGTTTCAGCACCAACGAGGAAAGCAGCTTCACAAAAAAGCAGTATTGCTCCAAGTTATAATAAGCAGTGTGCGTCTGGTCCGAAGTAACGCCAATAACGTCAACGATCCAGTCACGAGTTTCCAGTAAACTTGGCTGAACATTACGGCCTGCTTTGTCAAATCGAAATCTTGGGGTAAGCTTTCTGGGAAACGTGGTTGCCATGTCAGCAGTTAACAGCTCGGGAAAACAAGGAAACTAAAATGCTGCATCACCAGAATCAGTTTTACACAACACTGTAACGCGGAGACTGAACGTAAAGTCTTAAAACCCAAACAGAGGCGCGACAGCGCGCCCGCTCAGGACGGCCGCAAGAGCCGCTATTCTGCTATTCTGGTCCCAGACAAACGAAACTTTTGTGTAATTGCTTGTCGAAAGGCTATGAACGATAATGGACACCGCCCAAAGCACAACTGTCCGTATCCAAGTATATTTTTAAATTATTTAGCAGTGCGAACCAAACTGCGATCTCTGTTTACGTTGCTACGCAGAGATACGATCTACGATACAGGGGTTCACTGATGTCGCTTTGAGTACTAAAAACTCAACGGAATTGCCCATTGCTCTGCTTCTTTCGATGCGTTGTATTTACATTTGACTTCTCTTCCTGGAAGGGTAATCGGAAGTTTGCGTCAATGACAGAGTTACCGCCACAATCTTATCTTTACAGATACGCACTAACATTGAATTTACTTGCGTTATTACAGTGCCTGTGGTATTCAGAATTACGATGCAAAGTTCTTGTGCACCTCCGAAGGAACGGGCAAAGCGGTGACTGCAGGTGCTATGAAATACGAGAAACGCTTCCGCAGTCGCGAATACGGACAACCATCAGATGTACAGTGGAATGACGACAGTGAAAGTTTGTGTCGGACCGGGACTCGAAGCCGTGTTTCCCGCTTATCGCGACCGGTCGCAATATCGTATTTACTCGCCGACATCAGGCAAACGACTTGCAGGTAAAATGTCTCACCTGTACAGATGTACGAGCACACGCTGTAGCCGCCGTAGTGCCTGTTCCACTGGAGACGCAAGCATATGCAGCGGAACTTCGCACTGTGATTCGGAATAACACGGGCTCTGCAGTGTCGTATTCAGTATATTGTACAACAAGTACGTTTAGATGAAACTTACACCAGTTGTCTTAGTAACGTTACTGGAACCTGAATAAGTGTTACTAATCCGTACAAATATAAAAATACTAGTTATTGCTATTATATACGCGTGCCCTAATTGCTTTGTACATTAGCATTTGCAACGACAGAGTCCAATGTTAATTACACTAATGGGAAACGTCTAATTTTTCTGGAATGAAAAATTTTGTGAAGATCACATTAACAGCTATAAATTGTTTGCAGGCACGTGTTTGAGATAGACAGTGTTATGTAGAAATTGTCCCCACAAATCAAAATCTTTGAGTGCAACTGTGTCAAACAGAAGAAAAAATTGTATTTGGTAATGCAAGCTGCCAGTCCTACCTCATACATTATGTTCGAACTTCGTCCTACACAGTGCTGTCAGTATGTACTAACTTTAGAGTGTCTTTGGTCCTTGCGGGAGAGTTTAAAATTCCAACTTTCCTCGGCGCTAGCGGCAACAATCATTAGCTGAGGTAGCGACAAAGGTCTGTGGGCTGCGTTAGACGGGGAATTAACGGAAAAGTCAACTCGGCTTCTGCATTACTACCACGTGAATTTGTGATTAATGTCTGAATGTGCTCACAATCAGTAATGTGTCACTATTCAAGTACGGTGCTGGTTTCGTGATTTTGTAGATGGTGTGCTGGCTTTCTAGCGACATGGCGGAATGAAATGAAATGATCATTTGGCATTGTTGGGCGGGAGGCCCCACGCGTGGGAGTTCGGCCGCCGTATTGCAAATCCTTTTCAGTTGACGCCAATGATGACGACATGATGATGGACACACAACATCGTCTCGAGGCAGAGAAAATCCCTGACCTCGCCGAAAATCAAACCCGGGACTCCGAGCGCGGGAACCGAGAACACTACGGCAAGACCACGAGCTGCTGACGCTTGGCGGAATACAGGCGGACGCCCGGGTTGGCGGTCATTCAGTGATAATGCATAACGCACCTAAGAAATGAATAATTTAAGCAGTGCTGGTGGAGCGAGGTTTGCCATCCAACAACATTATAAAGGGCGCGGAAGAAGACTTTGACGAAAAGTGTAGGGTGGATGGACAGCATGAAACATAGGAATTTGAGTATAGCAACTGCGGGATCGCAACAGCTTATTTTCGGCGCTACCGGAGCATAATCTAAAACTGTCCCGTGGACCTCTTTACTCAAAATAAAAGGTAATTCCCAGAAAATGTATGCATAAACACAGTCTTTGCACTAACCAGCTGTCACGATGAGAACAAGATAAACTGAAAGCATCACATTCACATGTATCGTACTTAGGACCTCTTCAGAAATGAAAGCAGTCACACGACCATGTGTCATGTATTAAAAAGGTCAAAGTGGAAATGAGTGTGCAGACATGCGGATGTGCTGATCATGTGCGCACATGTGCGGCAGCAAACGACAGTCACATCTGTTATTAGACGTGTGTCCTAAATGAACGGCGGCGGCTCCACTTCCCTGTTTATGTGGTACAAGCAACACGGCAACACACCCAGTCCCGTTTACCCCTGGTGTCCAAAACCTTGACAGAAGTACTGAGAAATGGCAGGTACTGCGAAAAAGCAAAGGACTCACCTCAGGGCGAGTGGCGGACTGCAACGCATTCGCGTCTCTCTAGGCGGAGGGCCAATGTGGAGGCTGGCCGGCTGGCCTCGCCCGTTCGTCCAGTCAGTGGGCAGGTGACCGCTCCTTCAGCAGGGCCCGAGCAGGCACACGGGGGCAAAGGCTTGCTGGTTATTGGGAGCTCCAACGTTAAGCGGGTAATGGGGCCCCTTACGGAAGCAGCGTACAGGGCTGCAAAGAATTCCAACGTGCACTCTGTTTGTCTGCCGGCGGGCCTCATCCGAGATGTGGAGGCGGCCTTGCCTGCGGCTATCGAGCGTACGGGGCGCAGTTGCCTGCAAGTAGTTGCTCAGTTGGCACCAATGATGCCTGTCGCTAGGGTTCTGAGACGATCCTCAGTTCGTACGGGCGGCTGGCGGATTTGGTGAAGACCGCTGGCCTCGCACGCGGGGTGCAAGCAGAGCTCTCTATTTGCAGCATCGTTCCCAGAGTAAAGACACTTCAGCTATCAAGATATCAGCAGTAAGTTTTCAGAGTGTTCAGAATAAAGTTCCTGAATTTACTGCCCTCCAGGAAGTGTGTGGCGCGCAAATTATTCTCGGGGTTGAGACCTGGCTGAACCCCAAGACAGAAAGTTCTGAAATATTTAGTGAGGGTTGGAACGTGTATCGGAAAGACAGATTAGACACCATACTAGGTGGTGTCTTCAATGCAGTTGACAAAAATATTGTGTCTACTGAGGTCGAAGTGAGTGTGATAGTGAAGTTACTGGACACGTTTAACAGGGCTAGGGGAAATAAAGGTAATTGTGGGGTGTTATTACCGGCCACCTGGTCCCACCGTAACAGTTCTAGAATCATTCAAAGGGAGTCTACATTCTGTATCGCAGAAGTACCCGGATCATGCAATATTAGTCGGAGGCAACTTCAACCTACGTAGTATAGACTGGGATCTCTATGGATTCATTACAGGTGGTACAGACAAGCCGTCGCGTGAATTACTTTTCAACACATTATCCAAAAACTGTCTTGAGCAGCTGAATCGACAGCCAACGCGTAATGGAAATATTTTAGATCTGGTAGCCACAAACAGACCAGACCTTATTTATGGTGTCAGTGTTGAGACAGGGATTAGTGATCATGATGTTGTCATTACGACTATGGTTACGAAAGTTAAAAAGTCCGTCAAGAAGGCTAGCAGAGTATTCTTACTAGAAAGAGCAGATAAGCAGTTGTTAGCATCCCACTTAGTAAATGAATCGACTTCATTGACTTCCGGTACAATGGACATGGAAGTATTACGGGCAAATTTTAAACACATTATAAATCACGCATTGGACAAGTGTGTGCCGAAAATGTGGGTTACGGACGGGAAAGACCCACCGTGGTTTAACAGCGCAATTCGGAGAATGCTCAGGAAGCAAAGGCAGTTGCACTCACGGTGCAAGAAAGATCGGGAGAATGAGGACAGGCAAAAGTTATTAGAGATTCGCGCTGCTGTAAAAAGAGCGGTGCGCAAAGCATTCAACCACTACCACCGTCATACCTTAGCAAAAGATCTTGCTGAAAACCCAAGGAAATTCTGGTCTTACGTAAAATCGGTAAGCGTGTCGTAGGCTTCCATCCAGTTACTCACTGATCAGTCTGGCCTGACAACCGAAGACAGCAAAACGAAAGCTGAAATTTTAAATTTAGCATTTGAGACATCTTTCACGCAGGAGGATCGTACAAACATACCACCGTTTGAGCCTCGTACAGATTCCCATATGGAGGACATAGTGATAGACATCCCTGGGGTTGTGAAGCAGCTGAATGGGTTGAAAATAAATAAATCGCCAGGTCCTGATGGGATTCCGGTTCTACAGAGAGTACTCTACTGCATTGGCTCCTTACTTAGCTTGCTTTTATCGCAAATCTCTTGCCCAACGTAAAGTCCCGGGCGACTGGAAAAAAGAGTAGGTGTCGCCTGTATGTAAGAAGGGTAGACGGGCAGATCCTCAAAATTGCAGACCAATATCCGTAACGTCGGTTTATTGCAGGATTCTTGAACATATTCTCAGTTCGAATATAATGAATTTCCTTGAGACAGAGAAGTTGCTCTCCATGAATCAGCACGGCTTTAGAAAGCACCGCTCCTGCAAAACGCAACTTGCGCTTTTTTCACATGATATCATGCGAACCATAGATGAAGGGTATCAGACGGATGCCATATTCCTTGACTTTGGGAAAGCGTTTGTCTCGGTGCCCCACTGCAGACTCCTAAGGTATGAGGATATGGGATTGGTTCCCAAGTATGTAAGTACCTCGAAGACTTCTTAAATAATAGAACCCAGTACATTGCCCTCGATGGTGAGTTCATTGGAGGTGAGGGTATCATCTGGAGTGCCCCAGTGAAATGTAGTAGGTCCGCTGTTGTTTTTTGTCTACATAAATGATCTTTTGGATAGGGTGGATAGCAATGTGTGTGTTTGCTGATGATGCTGTGGTGTACGGGGAGGTGTCGTCGTTGAGTGACTGTAGGAGGATACAAGAGGACTTGGACAGGATTTGTGACTGGTGTAAAGAATGGCAGCTAACTCGAAATATAGATAAATGTAAATTAATGCAGATGAATAGGAAAAAGAATCCTGTAATGTTTGAATACTCCATTAGTAGTGTAGCGCTTGACACAGTCACGTCGATTAAATATTTGGGCGTAACATTGCAGAGCGATATGAAGTGGAACAAGCATGTAATGGCAGTTGTGCGGATGGTCATCTTTGGTTGATTGGTAGAAATTTGGGAAGATGTGGTTCGTCTGTAAAGGAGACCACTTATAGAACGCTGGTGCGACCTATTCTTGAGTACTGCTCGAGCGTTTGGGATCCCTAACAGGTCGGATTGAGGGAGGACATAGAAGCAATTCAGAGGCAGGCTGCTAGATTTGTTACTGATAGGTTTGATCATCATGCGAGTGTTACGGAAATACTTCAGGAACTCTGGTGGGAGTCTCTAGAGGAAAGGGGGCGTTCTTTTCGTGAATCGCTACTGCGGAAATTTAGAGAACCAGCATTTGAGGCTGACTACAGTACAATTTTACTGACGCCAACTTGTATTTCGCGGAAAGACCACAAAGATAAGAGAAATTAGGGCTCGTACAGAGGCATATAGGCAGTCATTTTTCCCTCGTTCTGTTTGAGAGTGGAACAGGGAGAGAAGATGCTAGTTGTGGTACGAGGTACCCTCCGCCACGCACCGTATGGTGGATTGCGGAGTATGTATGTAGATGTAGATCTATGTTCTCAGTTGTTTAAAAATGACTGGGTACTGCAATTCTTTTTTGTAGCCATTGGTGAAAACTCAGTGTGTGCTGTGCCACCAAATAATAGGCAGCCAACGTAAGTTTTCAATTGAAAGACACTACAATACATATCACAAAGACGAGTATAGTGTACTCAACAGTGAAGAACGGCAAGCAAAATTAAATGTCCTTAAGAAAATGGATGAGACACCAACTCGATTTTACAGTACGTCAGAGTAGCTGATACTTCTTAGTTTCTTGTGTTACATTTATGTCTATTTTACTGTATGCTGTACAATGTACTGTTTTCAATTTTCCAGAATGACAACCACACTATATCTTCACTGCAAGCAAGTTTTAAAATCGCATTAAGAATTGCGCAATCTGGGAAACCCTTTTAGGAAGGAGAGTTTGTGAAAGGGTGTCTCACTGATGCTGCAGAACTTGAGTGTCCCACGAACGTTAGCAGGTTTCAAGAAATCAGTCTATCCAAACAAACAGTGACAAAGACGTATCAGTGCTATGGCCGGCGATGTGCACAGGCAGCTAATAAAGAAGGCAAAAGACTTTGTTGCTTTCTCTGTTATGCTCGATGAAGCAACAGATCTTACAGATACAGCCCAAGTTGTGATATACATACGAGGTGTCGATAACGCACTTTGTGTAACAGAGGACGTTTTGGACTTAGTACCTTTGAAAGGGACTACTACAGGTGCGGACTTACTCCAAGCGATTGATGGTGTCGGTATGGATTGAAATCTGTGAGTCTCAGTGACCACAGATGGAGCACCATCAATGCAAGGCCATCGGAGAGGACTCATAGCACGGATGCGCCAAAAGCTAGGGCGCACAAATGGGACGTATGAAATTCACTGCATTCTGCATCGAGAGGCACTTTGTGCAAAATCAGTAACGTTAGCAAACGTCATGCAAATTATTGTGCATACTATAAACTACCTGAAGACACATGGGCATAAGCATCGCCAGTTTCGGCGGTTCTTGGAGGAATTAGGAGCGGAGTACGGCGACATAGCTTACTATACTGAAGTAGGCTGGATCAGTTGAGGTAAAATGCTGAAAATATTTTTTGATTTACGTTTGGTCATAGTAACATTCTTACATGAGAAGGGAAAAAGTGAACCTATGTTGGAAGACCCTTGTTGGATATCAGACCTTGCATTTCTTGTGGACATTACGTCTCACATGAACAGCCTGAACATCAGTTTGCAAGGTGAAAATAATTTCTGACACGTTGGAAAAAGTAAATGCCTTTGAAAGGAAGCTTGCGCTTTGGGAGCGCCAGCTAATGACAGAAAACACTGCACATTTCCCGACTCTTGGACTGGTCCATGAAAGTGCTAGATTTCAAGAATACATATCAATAATTGTAAAAATTAAGGAACAATTTCAGGCACAATTTGCAGATGATACGAGTTTGTCTCCTGCCATTGGCCTCTTTGCTCAACCGTTCTCGTCGTCAGTTGAAGATGCTCCAAATGTTCTACAGAGGGAACTGATCGACCTACAGTGCAATACAAGACTGAAGGACAAGTTCTTTGAAGTGGGAAGTTCAAAAGAATTCTACGAAAATTTTTCACAACAAGAATTTCCACGCCTGCACAAAGATGCCGCGAGACTTATGTCCATGTTTGGGTTGACATATGTTTGTGAAAGGTTTTTCTGGGTGATGAAAATGAATAAATCAAGGTTTCTGTCAAGCATAAGTTATGAAAATCTACACAACTGCTTGCGTTCGTCAATGAGCTAATCCTTTACGCCCGATATTAACTATATCATTCCTCATGACCAGTGATAAACGTGTTTGGATTTATTCCTTTCATAATTAAAAATTATTGTTTACTAACTGTGCATTATTGCATCATTCTGCTCCATGGTACACTATTATCAGGAAAATTGCTCATTAAACCGATTGTTCCAATGTATACTTACATTTAGGGTTTTTTTAATGTGTGAAGGGCTACGCTCAGCTAAAGTCGATAAACAATAACCTTCATCTAATTGTCTGTTATTATGCAGATTTTAGACGGAACTGATAATAGTATTGAAATAGCAGGTGATCGAGAGGTCTGCGGTTATCATTCTGTTCAGAGGTCAGTGAGACAGAAATTATGTGGGTGTAACTGAGGGCACCGAGAATTAGTTATAGGAAACCTTGCATTAGTTTAATGTTATTTGAAATCATGAATAAGGTTCGCTGGAAGTCACTGACTGCTCTCTTTCTTAAATACGAGATCAAAAACATTACACGTATTTGCGTGCCGTCAGTCAAGCTGCCTTAATAAAAACCCACGGTTGTTAACTGTATTACTTGTCTTACTGGGTTAAACTGGTAACGTAAAAGTAGACGTCTCAATGAGTAGACTGTGACGGTATTTTAAATGTTTTAATACGCAAAATACCTCCCCATGGTTGGCTTGCATGCTGTGGAAAGAGCACTAGAATGCACTGGTACAGAGTACCCCAGCAAGTGGATAAAGCGACATCTGTGCATAGAAACGTGCACTATATGAACGCTGGCGGCTGTGGCATGCACGCTGTGACCCGGAAGTTGCACATGTGCAGGAGCACCGCATGCGTGCAGAATTTCTGGCCGGCTCTGAGAAAGCGGAATTTATTACTATCTTAGAAAGCAACAGTAGATCATTTTCGGCTAACCCGGACTGGCTCAAAATTTTGGATACTGTATTGCAACTCTGGATCCATTCTTTGTGGAACCATATTCGGTACCTTTTTCTAAAAACCAGGCCGTACAGAATGAAACAGATAAGATTATGGAATGAGGAGTGATATAACACAGTAAAAGCGAATATATCAGTCCACTTATCATTGTAAACAAGGATGGAGGAGTACATGTGGCCATTGATGCACAAACTCTAAACAAAGTAAAAAGAGAGGTGCACAGGCCTGAAAATCTGGACAAAATGTTGCAAAAATTTCATAATGAGGTATTTAACCAGTTTCCACATGACTGCTGGCTATTGGCAAATCCCATTAAGTCTAGAATTGCATGAATATAAAGCAATCCTGTTTACTGGGAAATGTTATCGATACAAAGTAGTTCCATTTGGACTGAATACCTCTCTGGCAGTGTTTATTAGAGCTCTGGACTTTGTGTTAGGAGAGGAGTTGAGTTCCAGGTTAACTATCTATGTAGATGATTTATTTATCTACAATGAAAACTGGCAAAAAAAGCTCCAAATTGTTGCTCTTCAAGCAGGAGGCATCACTTTAAAATTATAGAAATGTGAACTTGTAAAATTAGAAATTAAATTCTTGAGCCGTGTAATTACTACTACCAGCATTAATAAGGACCTGGAGAAAGCTACGTGCCTTAGAAAAATTTCCCCCACCAAAAAATAGGAAACAGGTGTAAGCCTTTTTAGGTTGGTGTGGATTTTACGGAAAATTTGTTAAGGGGAAACCCTTCAACAATCCACACTTGAACAATCTATAAAAAGATTTAGTGCTTTTGTTTGGACAGATCAGAGTCGGCAGGATTGTGAATCTTTAAAGATTAAACTTTGACATGATAATGTTTTACATCACCCAGTACTGTCAGAGACTTTCAATATGAATACTGACAGTAGCACCTATGGGATTGGTATTGAAATTTTCCAGGAGATAAATGGTACAGGAAATTTAGCACATAGAACTATAGCTTTTGCCAGCAGGGCATTGACAGGAAACAAAAGGAACCATACCATATCAGAGGAGATAGCCTTGGCCATATTATGGGATCTAAAGAAATTTATAGGTTGGTGGGGTTTTACGATCTTCACACATTGACCACAAAGCTCAAACATTCCTTAAAGGTTGTTGCCTTCTAAATGGCAGGCTCACCCAATGGGCTTAATACCTGGAACAATTTCATTATGAAATCTGCTATGTAAAGGGTACAAAAAATTATGTGGCAATGAATTGTCCCAATGGTACTGATGTACCCAAGGAATGCAATGGAGATGGAACTTTCCAAATTAATTACATGAAGAAGATCAGGCAAAAATGAATCTGAACAGATTTGCAAAACCATGCGATATCATCAAAATGAGCAACCAAATTGGAAATCTGTATAAGTAAATTTTGATTTTTAAAAGTATCTTGTATAAGAGGAAAGGCTTCATTACTGAAGAATGGATGGTGTGTTGGCCTACCCAATTTGATACAGATGTCAGATTATTTTCACTAGCATTGGGCCAAAGGAGTGTCTAGATAAATTGGCTAGTGTTATAGTGATTGCCAATAGTACGAGTCGAAAGGTAACTGAACGTATTAGGTCTTGTGACATCTGCCAGATAGCTAAGGTAACCAATAGAACTAATCAAGGCCCAATGCAGAACACGTTACCTAAAGATACCATGGATTTACTGTCTGTGGACCTGTATGGACCCCTCCCCACAACTTCTGGTAATTGTAAATGTATTTTAGTGATTTCGGAAGTATTTTCTACATTTATAAAATTGTATCTCCTGAAAAAGGTGACAGCAATGTCAGTATTCGATAGGATGATTCAGTATTTGAGAACCATTGGAAAACCCAGTGCAGTACTGCCCAATAATGGCCCCAATTTAATTTCAAAACCTGGAAAGATGGAATGGAGCAGAATGGTGTAGAAACTAAATATATTAATGAAGACGTTGCCTCATGGGTTTACTGAGTTCACACCTGGGGAAATTCTGCTCAGTACTAAGAGCAAATGTTTAAATGAGGAAAAACTAGAGTTCCCACCGTTTACAGATTTGGGATTAGCCCAGAAGAAAGAATTGGTAAAAGAAAAAACAAAGCCGAAACGAGATCTAAAACGAGCAACCTGAAGTTTTCCATGTTCAAAATTGGAGACTATGTTCTTCTGAAGACCCATGAATAATCAGGTGAACTTAACCACGAAATTTCTAAATTTATGTATATATAATGGGCCATTCACAGTACAAGACACACCTCACAACAATGCCTACTATTTAATCTACCCAGAGTTGAAGAAGCTCCTTGATGTCCATAATGTAGTGGATCTCAAACTGTATGTACCTAGGAATGAATAAATGAAGAAATCATACCAGACTAAAAATGTGTATTATGCTGTAGATGAAATGTATCTATCTTATGAAGCTACCATACTGTATTTAACTGTAATTTATGTTCCTATAAAAATGTTGTTACCTATGTAAAATTGCTGTTACTATCTTAGAAGTTTCAGATTCTAAAACCTGTTGTAAAATATGTGAAACCCTGTACTGAAAGCGCTACAAGCAAATGTTGCCAAATTGAAAAGAAATGTGGAATGCCTTAAATACAGAATGGGCAGCATAGAAGACTTGCCAAAGTGGGGAAAAAAAAAACTGTTTATAATAGACTGCCAAAACCCAAAATGGGCAGCCAATTGATTAATGTGATATGTAATTTGTTAATGTTGTCAAATGCAGTGCAAGATGCTATTGCAGGTAGCAAAATTATTTTATTTTCATATCTGTTAGTGTTGTATGTGTTTTGCTACAGTTTTCAAAGAGGGACTGTGTTTCAAATAAAGGCAGTAAGAAAAGAATAGTAGGTTAAATTTAAATATGTTTGTTTATGTAAATATCAAAGAATGGACTACTATTATTAGAATCAGCATTGATAGTTTCCTCCTTTGTAAATTCAAAATCATGCTATAGGATGTGTTGCATGTACAATGTCAAATTGCTTGTGATATTTGTAGAGTGTATACTATTATGTGTATACCTACATTTCTTAATGCTTACAAAATGCTACTCAATATTCTTGGCGATACAGATAAATTTTGCTTACTACTCAACTTACTGTTTCACAAAATGAGAGCCAGATGTGACAGGTGCACATAATTGAATAATGTTGCTTATGTCTTGTTTTGATAATGAAGTGTATAGTGGTTTAATGTGTTTTGCAATGTATTCTTTTCATGCTCAGCTCTGGATGAAGTGATTATTATTTTCGACTGCTTGGTACCATTAAGGTGTTATTGATGTTTGCCTAGCAGGAATCTTCAGTGAACCATGGGGCATATGTAACATCCATTTTTGACCTACTTTGTATTGATATTTCTATTTGTAGAGTTGCTTATGTAGAGTGCTGTATCTGTCATATGCAGAGTGTTTTACCTGTCACGGAAATTCTTAGACAATGTATACATATTTCAGTTATGTGAACTTTTTGAACAATGTTCAATTTATGCTTATGAATGAAAATAACTCCCGGAATGATTATTATATAATGTACTGTAAATGACTTGGTCCATAGTTAGGGAATGCAGGGTTGAATGTAAAAAATGTGGGGAATCCCTGCAGCTACAGAAGTAGCCTGGCAGAATGGAAAAGGTGTCGTTCACGCAAGCGGCAACTCGTCCCTTGCGACGGCTAAGGAGTCTGGCTTGAGCAGTGCTGTGGTTAATATCTCGCTAGCAGTAGCAGAACATTGTAGTTCATATTTTTGGAGTATTGAGGCAGAGGAACTTAAGAGTGTTACATATGGACCTCAGATGCTGCATTTGGTGATACCATGTATAAAGGCATTGTTTTTGGCCCTGCAAAAATATAATTCAGAAAGTCTATAACAGGGTGAGGCAAACAGTACTGCCACGACTACATCGCTGCCATGTTAACAGCCACTGCAAATCATGCCACCAGTGGCAGTGCCACCAGCCTTCCAGCAAAATGTTTATATTTGGCACTCTGTAAATGGACCAGGTATTTGTGAAATTTGGTTGATTTTAATAATAATCACGGTATTGCTAAAAGCTCTATCTTGCACCTGTGATTATCCCAAATCACAAACCTCACCAGGAATCCTATCCTAGTGAATTTAATTCCGAGTGAGCTAATTTATTATGAAAAGACTATTCAGCAGCCGTAAAAATAGTTGTGATTGCTTTCTAATGTGTGGAGTTATTGTGTTTCGAGTTCAGTTTAATAATTTGAGAAATACACCACTTCCAGTGCATTTTTAAATCGATCTGCATTACTTTTCTTAAATACTTTGGCTTACTTAAAAGCTGTCCAAAAACAGTAAAGTTGTTAGTTAAAAGAATAATAATAATAATAATAATAATTAGAAGTGAAAAAGATTATTAATTGTTGCATTTATGCACTTTGATCAGAATTACAAAGTTTTATTACTGTTCATTCCATGAGAAGGTGTTTGAACTTGAATTTAATGGTGTTGGCATTTGCCACCCAACTATATTTTGAGAAGGTTAAAAGACTACTTTTCAAAGTACATTTGTTATTTGAAGAGTTATAGTTTGTTGGGCTTCACTTAATGAATAATTATTGATGAGAATACTCACCATTTTCCATACACACTTGTGAAGATTTGTTAATGAGCATGGCCCTCATGTACTAAACTAGTTAGTTAATGAAGCAAAGCAAAGGTACCTCCACAGCCAGTGTAGTTAGATTTGCATTCTGTTTAATTGCTTCAAACTGGGCCCAATAAAGAAATATTTACTGAATTAGCTACTTAAATGTAAGCTGGGTAACGTAAAGGTATAGAGACCGTGTACTAGCAATGATGTTATATGGTAGGATCATAATAGACCTCCTGATTTAAATCAATCATTTCATGCTCTTCCCTGTTTAGTATTGCTATTAGTATCATGTGTGTTGGTGACTGGTTCTATTAACTGCTGCATCTAGTTCATTCAAGGCAGGGCTTAACTTTTAAACTTTTAGGTGCCGTAAGGCGCCCCCTTTTACCACTCCCCACTGGCCACAGAGAGAGACATGTGATAAGACTTACAATGAGAAATTCTTTCTTAAATACAGTTCTGAAATTCAGGTTTTTAAACCATACTATCTTATAATCAAAAACATAGCACCACAAGGTTCCACCACCTGCCGTGCCAGTGTCACTTTGCCCCATAGTTCTGCTTCACACGTATTGGCACCAAGTCATACTCACGACATCACGTTTTCAAATGCTGCCAGCCACAACGTTCAAACAGTTTCTTTGTAGCTGCTCTATGAACGTGTGTTCAGTATTCATCAACAAGGCATTTAGCAGTTAATGACTAAGATATTCCTGCTCCATCTGGGTCTAGTACAATTTCGATTTCCCACGTCTTCACGCAATGTTAATTCTGTGAGCATTTTGTACCATAGCAGCTGATCGTTGCGTCGCGCCTGAGTTGATAACAATGTAAGATAAAGTTAAAACATTCTCCCCTCCCACTTCCTCACCCTGAGGCTGCCGTAATCTTTCTCCTCTCCTCTCCTCTCCTCCCCACATGTTACACTGCCATGGGAAAAGACTATATGTAATGTTCTTCAGTCAGATTTTGTCATTTGAAACTTTCATGATAGTGAGTGAAAAATAAATCACAAGTTTTATTTATACAGCTAATAAATAAATTCCCTTCTGAATGTAAAATGTAACTAATAGACTAAAAATATCTATGACTTAACTTTTACACTCGTAAAAAATTTAGTTGTTCCTATGTTACTAGCCAAAGAGAAAGGTCTTTACCATTTAATTAACATGAGACCCTACGTGTAAAAATTTAACTGAAAAAACACTATTGTTCCCAGAATGAGATTTCCACACTGCGGCGGAGTGTGCGCTGATATGAAACTTCCTGGCAGATTAAAACTGTGTGCCGGACTGAGACTCGAACTCGGGACCTTTGCTTTTTGTGGGCAAGTGTTCTTTATGTTATAATAATCAGGAAATGATAAACTCGTCATAGAGATGACAGATTTGTTCTTTTCCATAAGCCCATAGTGTCTTAACTGAGAAAAACATATTTCATGAGTAGCCACTGCAAACTGAATATTTATTTATTAAACCACAAAAAATCAAAAGGGACCTGTTATTATAAATGTTAACACATTTGCTGCAATCTGACCGAAAAATGTTTTACATGTAGAATACATCTTGTAGGAAAAGCAATCAATGCATTTGGCATTGGGAGAGAATTATTACAAAAATAAACATGCACTTATATTAAAATCAGCTTCACAGTGAAGTCGACCATTTCAGTCAAAGTCGCACTTATAACAATCATCCATCTTTGGCGAATATTTTACAAAAATGTCAAAGCTTCTTGAGTTCCATTACAGCTCTGTTAAAATTACTTTTTCATTTCCAATAACATACTGTGTATATAAAAAATTAGTTTGTACATTAAACCATTATTTAAACAATTTTACTTCAGCAGGCTGCACGAAGATGTTATACTGTTTCAAACAGCAGTTGAAAACTTCAAGAATCCTACATCTCAGTAGATTTTTAGCTCGATTTGCCGTTCAACAATTAAACCGCTAATGACCAATAAACTGAATCGGTGGGATTGAGTATTGATCTGTTAACTCATATATGATAAAATTACAAATGATTCCAAATCAAGAATATCACATTAATAATAAATTGTACCGAACGTTAATTTTGAGTTTACAGTTTTGTAGTTTGAAATATGAATTTAATTTCCCTTCACTCATAAAATAACAAGTCCTGTCAACATGCACTATATATCTTTGACCTAAGGGTATACAACTTTGTTTAAATATTTCCCTTTAAAGTTTATTACACTTTCAACATAGTGTATTAACTTAAAATGACAAACATCTGTTATCCTGACAAAAGTCAGTGGCATATGAGGAGTCAGTTTATACAGAATATACATTGTGTATTTATTGTTAAAAAGTACCTTTTTAGGATGTATTATTAACTGAACTCATAGTTTTAACTAAGTTCATACTCAGTGGCTCAAATAAAGGAAGAAAAATAAGCATTGTGAAATTATTTTAAACACAATCAATGGAGATGGATTACGAAAAACATTTCCATAATACAGAATTATCCTCATTATACACTTTATCACTTCGTGCTTTTGACTGTGTAGCAAGTGCAGAACGATATCCCCTCGCCATCCAAGACACCCGTTTTCATATCTAGCTACAGGTGGTCCCAGAAGTCTGATGCGTAATGAACTACAAACAGTGCTGATGTAGAGTGACGATCTCAGTGGTGTCATAATTAAGTTCATTGCAGAAATGCCACGTTCACACTCTGCAATCGACACTGCAATGCTGTTTATTATTGATACAAAATTTTTGAACATTGGTGGCTGTACAAGAACAGTTGGCACTTCTCCACTTAGTAGTGGTTTCAGACCCTGTTTGTACTCCCTGAAGTCCTTCATTATTTCAGAGGGCTATTAATCTTAAATCTTTCACACATTCGAAAAATCTCATTTTCTCCATAAGTGATCGATATGTTTTTAGGCCACAATTTCAGGTGAATGGCCTTCATGTAGTTCATATCATCATCGTAGCTTTCAAATGCATTCACTGTTGATAGCAACCTGGATCACAAATTATTTGCCAAGCTGCGATTAAACTGTTCATCAGGAATCTTAGAAATAATTGTTCTTTGAGAAAGTTTAACACAGTGAAAGTTAATATTTTCCAGTGCTATGTTAGCTACATTTGCATGTTGTCCCATTGCATCAAACAGACTTTCAAACATTTTTAATAAAAGTGTAATGTCGTCGTGAGCTTGAGCAAGGTTAACACTTGATCTTTGAAGCTGTAGGGATAGATCGGCCAACTCTTCTAAGGCATCAGAGATTACAGCTAGGTTGGAGACGAAAGTTGTAGATGACAATGTATTACAAAGCCCTTTGTAAGAAGACCGTTGTTTTGAGTCTCGTTTCGTGTCCTCTGATACTTCTAAAAAATGACTGTACAGAGCCCTGCAATCTTTCCACACAGCTTTTACTGCCAATAAACTGGAGGCCACCCAACGAGTGTCAAAACACATGACCAATTTTTAAATTTCTAGCTCCAAACCTTTAGCAGCAACTGCCAACTCACTGCTGTTTTTCGGGGAGCAGCTGAAGATATTGCTAACTTTATCCATGAATATTTTAAAGTGATTAATTCCCACCACTTCTTCTATCGTGTCATGCATGGTGAGTTCTGAACGATGATTCAAACAATGCCAGATGAATAAGTTTGGAAACATCAGCTTTGCAAGGTCAGACTTTTTTCCTAACACGACAGAAGCTCCATCGCAAGTCAAAGCGATTAAATGGTCTTTCAAAAACTCACAGCCTAGTCCTAGTGATTCTAACTGCTTTAAAAGTTCTTTCAAGATATCAGATGCTGTTGTGTCATTTAGCTCAAAAAGTCGCAAAGAAATTGTCATGGCGTTTTCCCTTTTAACAATGTTCTGAACTAGACAATCAAAGCTTTTTTGTGTGAAAGTGAAGTGGCTTTATCCAAAAGAAGTGAAAATTTGGAGTCACTTTTTATTAATTTATTTATTAGATCTGATGTCATCTGGTCAGAAATATGAATCACTATATTAGATCAAGCAACATTTGAACATAGTATTCGGCCCATATCCAAACCAATTTTAATTTGGAGATCAATTTCTGTCTGAAACTCATTAAACAGTCTATTTAACTTTGCTTGCTTATAAGCTGTCCAAAAATACGCTCAGTAACAACTTCTTGTTCCTTTACTGTGGAAGCGACGGAGTTCTGAATGTGATATTTTTCTGCGTAGTCTGGATTTTGTTTGCTAAACCGTGAGCTTCAAATGTGCAGTGATCAAACAGTTTTTTCCTAAGGGACGTTATTTGATCATGTCCCACATGAGCTTACAGTTCCTAAAAGCCATTGCTCACTCAGTTTTAACCGTTTTGTTTTTTCAGCACCTAGTGTATATCTACAAACTTGGCCTTTTTTTAATAATCAACCACGGGTTTTTAGCTTTATAATCTGTACATTGTTTGACAGACCGACAATCTGGCTTTCCATCATTACAATTATCAATACAGTCTATAGATGTGTTGTCTGTATCCATATCCACCAACTTATAGAAATTTTCATTTTGCAACAATGACATAGGAGAAGGATTGTCTGCTTTGTTGTTTGCATCTTCTTCTCCAGCCACAGCTGACGTCATGGATTCTACATCTAAACTGTGGTTTTCATTGCCCTCACTAACGTTTTGTCTTTTAGGTTTAAAGAAGTCACTAATTTTTGTAGAGATACACATTACTATTAAACTCTCCTGTCCACTGAGTCACAATGTGTAAATAAACACTACGAACAAACCAAAACAATGCTCGTCGGTTCTGAGCAGAACAACTGCACTGCAAGCGATTGACGTACAGAGAGTGATTGAGTAATATTGTTGAACGTGAATTCCTGAAGTGCCTGTTGGATTGTTTGTTGGCTTCTCTGTGAGGCAGCGATGGCTAACAAGGTAAACTGATTCAAATTGAAAAAGCCATAGACACGACCTGTCTGAATCGTGGACTAAAAAGACTGAATTCACATAGACATACAGACAGGCAACTGTAATGCGAGAACCACTTATGGGATTTACTTGTTTCTTTCTTTAACTCACAGATATATTCATTTACTATCTATTATTATATATTTAGCTACTTTAGGTAGCACAAGAAATAAGCTGTGGCTATAATTGTAAGTCAAGTCGCAAGAAACTGGGCTGCCGTCGTGCTCCTTACACTATTAGAGCAAAATCATTTGATTTTTTAATGAATTGTAGACCTCAAAAAGAACCACAAAAAGTCAGCAAGAGCATATGTTTGTCTTTCACAGTTGAGTCACACTCAATTTTTCTGCTTTGTGGGTGTTTAAACAGCTGACTTCAGAAGACAAAAATCATCATTATTCTTCAACCTTAATCTTTTATTTAGGTACATCTTTTTGAGCTCTACAGTTTGGTACTACATAACGTGATATAGTTCTTATGGATTATGTAATGTATTTCAAGAGAGCATGCTGGCAGAAAACATTTTTACTTCACATAGCTGATGACATTTAAACGGCTGAACAGACTTTCAGAAATATAGCTAAGAACCGTCCCCATTAAACCAGCTTTCAAATAAAAAAACGGCTTTAAAATTGGAACTTTCGTTTGAGGACTATGCTGGGGCAGACAGACAGACTTAAGGGTCAAACATATACATGTCCGTTCTGCATTGGGAGTTCAAATTTGCCCCCTGTGGGAGCTCCCCTCTACTGTATAGCGTCAACCATGTTCTAACGAGGGTGCGGGCAGATAAAGACAAAGGTCAAGAGTGCCGTGGGCAAAGGGACATATCGGGTCGCAAGGCTGCCAACTTTTAGTCATTTTTGCTCCATTCGCACATATGATTTTTAGCTGTGACGTAAATTACAACATGGAATAAAATGATTTCGTGAAAGCACATTATAAAGACGTTCACATTCAAACATGGCTTACATTATTTCTCATTAACACACATAACATGAGATGTTGCCTTGCTACTACATTGCCGAGGTTGTTGGCAGTCGTATACAAAAGGCAATATGCACCAATCACAACTTTAGAATGATACTCCAATTATCTTGGGTATACTGTACGTGCGTACACACACACACACACACACACACACACACACACACACACACACACACACTCTCTCTCTCTCTCTCTCTCTCTCTCTCTCTCTCTCTCTCTACCTCCTGCCCGTCACATCATGTTGGCGAGCCATTGTCATGTTCACTTGTGCTGGTGCAGCAGAAAATTACGGTTACGGTTTGATTTAATACACATGTACTACTTCAAATCTCCGGTACTGTACTGTTAAAAAAAGGGGGGGGGGGGGGGGGAGAAAAGAGAGAATTAGAAGAAAGGGAGTTTCTGGGAGGTGCCAGAATGCATTGTGGCCAAAATTAAGCCCTGATTCAAGGTACATGTTGTTGTTAGGCATATGCTACAGTTTGCAATCTTATTGGCCATTTGTTTGACCTCCAAATTAGTATTACATTTATCTGCAAGGTTACGTTGCTCTGGTGTAATGTGAACAGATATAATGAAACAGGTGTGTGTGTGTGTGTGTGTGTGTGTGTGTGTGTGTGTGTGTGTGTCAAGGAAGGTTAGGTTAGCCTTAGCACTGCCTTCTGCTTTATTACATTGTTTAACAAGAATTCCTAATTAGGCTGGCGACTGATATTAATACATAACTAATATGTAATTAATAAGACTTGCTTTTGTGCTGGAGAACATCTGTTCCTCACACAAATGTTAAGTGTTGGTTATACTCTGCTGGAGTGTTTTGGAAACGAATCCCAGTCTGTTTGTCCTGTTCCCATTAGGTTATATTGTGGTCACAACTTTCTCAAAAATTCCTCACAGCGGTTTAAGGTTAGCACTGATTGCCTTTTATGGTTGGCCACATTACCGCTAAAAGCAGTCCCTTTGGAGGGGCCCTCCTGCACAATTCCACCACATGTGGGTGGCTGACTTGCTGCAAGGCTGTGCCCTGTATTCTGTGACATCTGTATGGCTGCTTCGGTATCTTGGCATTTTCAGATCTCCAGGAGGACGGCAGAGCTTTAGTTGGTGAAGACATTTCCAGCTGGAGTACATCACAACCAGACACACACTCTGGAATCAGGTATTGAATTGTAAGGTGTATCCAGCAACAGATGTGCACTCGGAGCACAATTCAGGTATGATAATGAGTGAACTAAATTTTAAGAGAACTGTTATGAGAATTCAGTGTGTAAATAAATAGGATAGCGAAGTACCCAGGAATGGAATGGGAATTTTAACTTCTACAAGGCTCTAGACAACGTGATAATGAACGGCAATCAAGCGAGTATCCACATTTGTCTGCATAATCCGTGAGACAGGAGTCATAGCAACAGAATGCCAGAGAAACACCATCCAGATACTACAGAAGCAACCAAGCACTTGTAAGTGCAATAGCTAAACAGCTCATGAATAGAGCTTTTTGAAAAAATAACAACAACATGAAGAAGAATGGAAGACAAAGGTGATTATCTGTTTGAGGAAGATAAATTTGGAGTAAAGGATCCAGGGATAGTGGATGGAATGTGTAAGAAAAATCAAGGTATCTTTATTGGATTTGAAGATCTTTACATGACATTTGACAGCATGAAATAATGAAAGTGTGTGAAATTTTTTTAAAAGGTACATATAAGATATATTGAACAGCAGGTAACATAGAATATGTACAATAATCAACAAGAATTGGTATTCTGAATTAAAGATTGTTAAAGATAAGGATGCAGGTAATCTCCACACACGTTCAGATGAACACTGAAGAATCATTGGTGGAACTGAAGAAACTTATAGCAATTTAATTAAAACTGAAGTTGAAAAGGATATCATTGATAAAATTCATTGGTGATATTTCTGTGTTCACCAAAAGTCAGACTGAATCACCAGAATTGGTGAATGTAATAAACAGTTGAATGAGTGCCAAATCAGGATTAATGAATGGAAGAAAGAGGAAAGTATTGGGGTGTGGCAGAAGTAACATTGGTGGCAAAGTTTACAGAATTAAGGACCACACAGTAGACCACTTGTACGGACTCTGGTACATGTGATGCTAATTTACACTGAGGGTCAAAGCACGGTTGTTATAAGGAATAATGTAGCATGGAAAAACAGGAGATTCCCCGCAAAACAAAGTTACTAATATCAAAGATATGCCTTAATTTGTGTTAGACATACCTGAATGTATGCTTGGAGCAGAGTACTGGATAAAAATTAATCATGGATTATGGAAAAAAACAAGAGGGGAATCGGAGCATTGTAAATGCGGTGCTATTGACGGATGTTTAAACTAGGTGAACTCGTAACAGAAGAACTATCGAACATCTCTGCAGAATAGGTGAGGATAGTGTGATATGTGGAAAACTGTGACAAGTACAAGGGTCAGCAGAGTAAGTTATATTTGAAGGCATTAGGGAATAACCACTGTGGAACTAGAGGTGGTTGCTGAGGTTAAAAACTGTAGGGAAAGACAGAGATAGGAAGGCATGTAATTGTGGACTCTGGGAGCTCATGGCACTGCAAATCTGCTGCTCAGACAGACAGACACATTGTCAACAGAAGGCACAGTTTCCCCTTTGCATGTCTGTGGTTACCGAGACTGGCTGTTACAGCAGACTACAGTGGGGCAACCAAGGTGGTGCACACCCTGGCAAGCTGAGGCTCTGCTGGCGTTTGCTTCTGTTTGGTGATTGCCGAGTGTATTTCTTGTTACTAACAGAAACTATAGCAAATTATTGGGTTCTTTCTCCTCTCTCATTCCTGACAAACACCAAAAATGGTCTCATAAATGTGTGTGTATGTGTGACCTCTGCTAGACCATTCCAATACATCTAAAGTAATAGACATTTATCTCATCTGACAGTGTTACACATTCAGTGCACTCATACTCTCCCCATCACTAAATTTTCTGGGCATGACATTGTCTGAATTATTGAAACTTCCCGGCAGATTAAAACTGTGTGCCGGACCGAGACTCGAACTCGGGACCTTTGCCTTTCGCGGGCAAGTGCTCTACCAATTGAGCTACCCAAGCACGACTCTCATTCTGGAAACATCCGCCAGGCTGTGGCTAAGCCGTGTCTCCGCAATATCCTTTCTTTCAGGAGTGCTAGTTCTGCAAGGTTCGCAGGAGAGCTTCTGTAATGTTTGGAGGGTACGAGCCGAGGTACTGGCAAAAGTAAAGCTGAGGACTGGGCTTGACTCGTGCTTGGGTAGCTCAGTTGGTAGAGCACTTGCCCACGAAAGGAAAAGGTCCCGAGTTCGAATCTCGGTCCAGCAGACAGTTTTAATGTGCCAGGAAGTTTCGTATCAGCGCACACTCCGCTGCAGATTGAAAATCTCAGTCTGAATTATTGTTGGCATTGGTTTGCTGGTCTTGATGAATAAGACACTGAACTGTTGACAATAACTATTTTTCCTACCAACCTATTCTTAACTAACCTCTCTTCCATGGTACTATGATCTAGTCGTGGGGATACCACCTCTGATTGTATGTTTTGATTTTATTCCCAGTTCACTTTGCTGACCCTCATTAAGTCTAGACTGAGCATTTACACTTTGCTTTTCAGTATTTATATCTTACCTACCATATAATGCTGTGTGTGTGTGTGTGTGTGTGTGTGTGTGTGTGTGTGTGTGTGTGTGTGTGTGTGTGTGTGTGTGAGTGCGCACGCTGAGGGAACTCACCGCATTCGAGAGACAGTGGCCTCATCAGGTGGAGGAGTCGTGAGCCGCGCAGCAGCAGGTGTCTGGCGAGGTGCGCTGGCAGAGGTGGCGGTGGCAGCGGTGGTGGTGGTGGTGGTGGTGGTGGTGGCGGTTCTGGTTGTGGTTGTGGTGCTGGTGGTAGTGGTGGTCCTCAGCTCTGTAACGACTGGTGCACTGCACATACAGAGAGGCAGGGTGTGAGCTGGCTAGGCGTGTCCTCGTGGGGATGTGGAGGTGGCTCACTATGGCCAGCACTGCTGAGGGACCATCCACACAGGGGATAGGGCTCCAGTTAATACAAATGAATTACCAGTAAGCTAATAACAATCAGTTGTACCATCCGAGCTTTCCACGGCAGTCGCTCAACCCCGTACAACAGGTAGTTCAAATCTAAGTGCAGCCAGAAGGTACATACAACGCCCAATACTTGCACAAAACATAATTACAGAATTACTGGACAGGTTAGCTCAGGTGCTATCGCCATCAAAACTATCCAAACGGCCTGAATTCCACTCCACCTAAATTGTATGATGATGAATGAAGTCCCATATTCCTTGACAGAGTGTAGGGGAACGACGAATGCACCCACATAATGTTACTGTCTTGCAGTTCCTCTGATCTCTTTTCGATATGGGCATTTCACTCTACAAAATGATTACTAAAAGACCCCACTTGAAGCAACTGATTTGTAACACTGAGTCCACAATCAGACTAATATCACAATAATGTGAATATCGAAACCTGTTATAATTAGATGGCAGCTTGTAAACTCAAGTTTATTGCAATAAATGACTTTTTGGAAACTAAGTTTCAACTTGAAATTAAGTGACGAAAACATTTGTATTAAGACTACCATCCAGGATTCCAACTGAGCACCTATTGTCTCTGTTAACTAAGTACGAAAGATGCTAAATATCATTTCAGCCACAGGTAAGCATGTGTGTATGTGTGCATGTTGGAATGTTGAAATGGCTTCGCATTGTGTTCGATGATTCAAACCTAGCAACTAATAGGATTGTTAACTAAGTGCAGTAATACATTACATATCCAAATATAGCAATATGAGAATCTGAACTGTCGAGAAAAAGTATTTTGTTCCTTTACTGGGATCTGAATCCACCACTTCTCATTGTTTTCTAACCACAAATACATGTTAAACATCTGCTTAGTTTAGCTGTAGCAGGATGTGCCCATATATATACTGGAAATAACCTAACAGAACATTCTGTGTAGGGTGGGAATCTATCCCCGCGTGCTGCATGCACCATCGTTGTTGACTGCACACAAGATGATGATGATGACTATCGAATTCTTTTTCACCACTTGCTACGAGGTACGTGTTTTAACTTTTCAAGCAATCATTTAAAGTTTTGTGTGACAGACTTGAAATCGACACCAGCTGTCATAGTTGACAAGACATGCAGAGGCGATAAAAATCAAAATTGCTTTTCTCCTCTGGTTTTATGTGCACGACACAATGAAAATCATTGCAGACAACCATGAATACAATGGATGCTAATAACTATGGACATATCCGTGGGAAGAACTTCGTAACACAAAAGAGCTTCATTACACCAGATGTGTACTGTTACATTCTGAGGACTCACATTAGCCTCTGATTTTACGTTTTTTTGTCAGGACCAAACATTTTTGTTTTATGAAGGTAAAGCCAAATAGTTCAAATGCCCATCCAACCATCCTGTTTTAAGTTTTCCTTTATTTTCTTAAACTAAGCAATGCAAATACTGTGACCTTTCCTTTGAAATGGCACTATCTATTTCCTTTCTAACGTTTGAGAGCTGTAGATTCTACTTTGTCTCTAATGGTCTTGCAGTCGATGGGATGTTTGACACTTAATTACTTCTTTCTTTCTTCCTCAACATTTCCTATTGAATTAAAGTGCCGCATGATGGCTAATTGGTCACATTTCAAAACATTTGGCAGTAATCGATTGAGCCATACTGGTAAAACCAACCAACTGAAAATGAGAAAATTATTTCCTGACGTAATTTCTTTGACACACTTACCACATACGTGCACAAAATAATACAACAAAACAAACATTTCCAGAATACAAAAGGACTCACAAGCTGAAAACTTACAAACACACTCAACAAACACACACTGAGAACACCACACAGAAAAGAACCAGATGGTACACCATGACCTACACACATAAACTAACACACATAAGCAGAGTCAAAATAAAAAAAATACCACACACACACACACACACACACACACACACACACACACACACACACACACACACACAGATGACATACTTCAATAATTACACTCGAAAGTTTGGCAATAACATTCGATCTTTGGTAAAAACATTTGACAGTCGGCAACAGAAACCAAAACATTGCATTGAAACAATCTTTCAGTTCATAGTGCTGTGGAGTGTGGGAAAAAACTGCAAATTGGCATTCATAAGAAGAACAACACCAAAAATGCAATGGAAGTGTAATATGTAAGAAATCGTCCACACAACCTGTAAGTACAGTTCAAAACATTACTACTTAATAGGGAATACCAACCACCAGACCTGTTTATAACCTATAGGCACAGTGACAAAAATGTAAATTAAATAGCTAACATATGTACATATTCCAGGCCACTGATAATGCCTTGCACAAAATAAACTCAAAACGCGTATGGCACTAAAATTGTGTTTTATTCAGTTGCTGTCAGATGGTCCATAAGTAAAAATTATCAATATACTGTGACGCACAAAATACTTCATGCACCATTTTCGAAGGTTTAAACAACAATCCTCATGACCTTCAAGAGTACAATATTCAATTAGTCACTCCATGAATACTTTATAGCTACAAATAAAAAATTATGATTGATAAATATACTTATTCCAACCTGCATGACAACATGTCAGACAAAAGTCTATGATATTATGCATGAATCTACCTGTTTCAGTTAAATTATGGGTGGTCCTTTTAGGCTACATGCATCAATGTAGTATGCTACATGAGGAAAATTTATGGACTTTCTTACGCACTTGCACGGTACATTTTTAGGCCTCCTTTTTCCACATGGAATTTATATGGAGGGATTATCTGTGCTACATGAGCTACATTTACTAAAGACAAGCCTCGTCTTTGCCAAGATTGATGGTGTTAATAATAACAGAAGAAATTATAATAATGCATCTCTTCTTTTAGTAAAATTATAAGCCTCTATCACAATAATAAAGAACTAGAAAATAATTAACGTTCCTTGACACAATGGCACACTACTGCAGTTATAAATGTGACAATGGAGAACATTCTGGAAGTTTGATTGATACTTGTTGCTGAGTTTGTTTTGTACGATCTAGTGTTGGTGTAACTTAAACTCTTACAAGATCACAGCAGCTCAGGTGGGAAAAAACACTTCCTGCAGAAATTTCTGTAGCCTACAATAACGCCAGTAGTGCAGCCGACAATTATGTGATTTTATTTCAGTGATTACAAAAACAACTCTAAAGTACATATTAGGTAGCTGAGGCAACTAGTGGCCATTGATATGGATTAACAAGGAAAAGAATGTTTTGTAAAGGCTGTAATGAACCTCCAGGGAAACGGAACGCTCATCCAGTGACGAGCAAAACAGTGGCACTGCATTGAAAGTAGTTTGGTGGTCTGTTAAAATTTCTCTACCTTCATTTGCTTAAGCTCTGTGTTCGAGTCACTGATCAGCCAAACACTTAACAAGTATTAACAGACCCTCTTTGCCTCCGGTGACTTCTGTTTAACAACATAAGATTCCACTTTCCTTCCTAATCTACAATAAAGCCGACGCTCCTTCACTACCTGCTGGAGGAGAGTCGGTGTATGTTGGGCCATGACAGAGGCAGACGTCCGGCTAGTGGAAGCTCACCGTTAACCTTTCTTGCACCAGAAATTTTACTTCATCCCTGAAACAATTGTCATGTAAAGTCACAGCACACTTATTTGAACTTGCAATGTTGAAAATGTTGGTGCTGAACTGGGAATCTAACTTGGATATCTCTTTCTGCCATTTTGAACACTTTTCGGACAATACAGTTCCATCGTTTTGTTGGGTCCCCAACATTCCATAGTTATCCAGGTTTCAATGAAAGGGGAAGGTCTGGTTTTAAATACTGGTTGGGTACAAAAATTTTCGCTGTGTGATTTCAAGTTGTAGCATTCGCACTGCAAGTAATATGTGGGAGCAATTATGATTTTTAGCATTTGTGCATGCAATGTCAACAATAACAATTCGTGCCAATTTTGACCATGAAACAGGCAGAGAACTTTTTATCCTATCATTTCAGATTTATAAATTCCAGTCCTAGTGGCTGGTGGAAAAGTATTTGACAGGTGTGTAGCCAGTGGTGATAGCATATACAGGGTTAAGAGTCCCAGTCAGCACAGAACTTTTCCTCGCATAATTTCTAGTTCAGACATGAGCATATCTCACTGGTGGTGAAATAAACCGACATTGTTTATCTATATGTGGCTAGAAAACAACATGATATATGCTGGGTTCGAAACGCAGCAGGGGAATACTTTGGTGTATAATCATTTCAGTTTCATCATCCCTCTAGCGGTGAAAAATTTCGATACATAAAATTATAACAGTTTATTGTGCTTCATTCACAATCCCTGCCCAAAACAAAACTTTATGCCCCATCATATCAAGTTTGAAAAAGTGCATATGATGTCACATGCTGTTAAAATGATAGTTAAGATCTGTAGTGGCCGGATTGGAGTCCTGGATCGCAGTCCAATACAAAAGCATGTAGTTTGAAGCTGAATCTTGCTTTTTGAAATCTCATTTATTGTAATTCACTTCAGTTTACACGCACTGAGGACCGTCATCTCTGGTAAAGGGCTTTCTGATATTTACATTACTGTGGTATTGGTTTTCATATGGACGATAATAGACAAAGTGCAAGAAAGTTATGTGGCTGGATACAAACCAGGTGGAACGCAGTTCAGGAAATTTGGCTGCTTCTGAGCATGTTAACACACGCATATAAATTTGACAGGCACGACACTCGTCTGATTGTCAAACATTTTGTATTGTAATTAATGTGATACTTTGATCATCAGACATCGTTCAAAGCCTGTCTTAAAACTGGTCTTTGAAAGGTACAGCTACAAAATGGTTGACAGCGTGTTTCAAATTGAGCTGGAGAAGGAATTCAGTACAGCGGGCAGTAAGGCACGGTGAACCTCGTGATTTGACAACAGAAAGAGGCTGTGGTTGTGCAACAGTTACGTGTCATAACAGTATTACCACATTCGTCTAAATTTCATTCATTAAATATGGTTGACAGGAATTTAAGTATTTTTCAAGTGAGCATCCTCACTTTGTAAGCACACATGAAACCATGGGGTAGTTGAAGTAAGCTGTGTCATTCCCCAGTGATGGAAAAACACACACTAATGTGTGTGTGTGTGTGGGGGGGGGGGGGGGTGATGAGCAATGTTTGTGATTGATGATGTAAGTTGTGCTGTGAACTTGCTACTGAAATAAAATTATGTTTTGTCCTCCACATACAGTAGGTGTGAATGGTAAATTCCGTAAGAATTTGATGTCTATCTAGAAGGGCTGGCATGGATACAAGGGGGAGTAGGATGAACATGGGATAGTGAGACATCCTCCCCAAAAAATGGGAAAACACTATCACTTCACTGTGTGAAGTGGACACTGTATGAAGTAAAAAATAATTCTGCTTACACGTGGTTTTATACATCTTATTTTAATTATTGTTAAAATCATAGGCACCTGTCGTGTATAAAATTTGAGTGTGACACTATGTATAATTTTGAGAGGTTGGGGGGGGGGGGGGGGGTTGAGTGGAATCATTGAAAGACAGAGGCAGTTCCAGAACCAAACATTGTGTATCTGTCTGTAAGTGACACCCAATAGTGTGGGAAGTATGAGGCAGTGAACTAGGTGAAGATCACGACAAAAATCTATTATACATCATGAAGAGAATTTTTAAAATGTACACAAAGATTACTGCTAGTAAAAAGATTCCCGTTAACAAAAATTTTTTCAAACATAAGAGCTTGAGTAATTTCCCACAGCGTGCATAACGAGTTTGGAATAATATAATGTTTTAAATTTTTTTCAAGAATGTAAACAATTGTAATATGTTTGTTGTTTAAACAAGGAATTTTGATGTTAATCTTTATTGAATAAAAGAGAAAGACACTGAATGATTTACAACACTGGCTCTATGTTCATTACAATTGGTTCAGGGAATGCACAGTGTCATCTCGAACACAAGATTTCTGATATGTCAAATAGCACATAAAATACTACATCATCATCATCATCATCATCATCTCAGTGCTAACATTGGTGCCTCTTCTGATGTTAAACCTATTACTTCAAAATCATTCTTAACCGAATCCAGGTACCTTCTCCTCGGTCTGCCCCGACTCCTCCTACCCTCTACTGCTGAATCCACGAGTCTCTTGGGTAACCTTGCTTCCCCCATGCGTGTAACATGACCCCACCATCTAAGCCGGTTCGCCCTGACTGCTAAATCTATAGAGTTCATTCCCAGTTTTTCTTTGATTTCCTCATTGTGGACACCCTCCTGCCATTGTTCCCATCTACTAGTACCTGCAATCATCCTAGCTACTTTCACATCCGTAACCTCAACCTTGTTGATAAGGTAACATGAATCCACCCAGCTTTCGCTCCCATACAACAAAGTTGGTCGAAAGATTGAACGGTGCACAGATAACATAGTCTTGGTACTGACTTCCTTCTTGCAGAAGAGAGTAGATCGTAGCTGAGCACTCACTGCATTAGCTTTGCTACATCTCGCTTCCAGTTCTTTCACTATGTTGCCATCCTGTGAGAATATGCATCCTAAGTACTTGAAACCGTCCACCTGTTCTAACTTTGTTCCTCCTATTTGGCACTCAATCCGTTTATATTTCTTTCCCACTGACATTACTTTCGTTTTGGAGATGCTAATCTTCATACCATAGTCCTTACATTTCTGATCTAGCTCTGAAATATTACTTTACAAACTTTCAATCGAATCTGCCATCACAACTAAGTCATCCGCATATGCAAGACTGCTTATTTTGTGTTCACATATCTTAATCTCACCCAGCCAGTCTACTGTTTTCAACATATGATCCATAAATAATAAGAAGAACAGTTGAGACAGGTTGCAGCCTTGTCCTACCCCTGAAACTACTCTGAACCATGAACCCAACGCCTCCTATTCCATAATCATGTAGAACAGACAATAACTTCCTCCTAGGAACCCGGTCATATGCCTTTTCTAGATCTATAAAGCATAGATACAATTCCCTGTTCCACTCATAACACTTCTCCATTATTTGCCGTAAGCTAAAGATATCTGGTCCTGACAACCTCTGAGGCCTAAACACACACTGATTTTCATCCAATTGCTCCTCAACTAATACTCGCACTTTCCTTTCAACAATACCTGAGAAGATTTTACCCACAACGCTGATTAAAGAGATACCTCTGTAGTTGTTACAATCTTTTCTGTTTCCATGTTTAAAGATTGGTGTGATTACTACTTTTGTCCAGTCTGATGGAACCTGTCCCGACTCCCAGGCCATTTCAATTATCCTGTGTAGCCATTTAAGACCTGACATTCCACTGTATTTGATGAGTTCCGACTTAATTTCATCCACCCCAGCTGCTTTATTGCACTGCAATCTATTGACCATTTTCTCCACTTCCTCAAACGTGATCCTATTTCCATCATCATTCCTATCCTATTCTACCTCGAAATCTGAAACATTACTGATCGTATTTTCACCTACATTGAGCAACTCTTCAAAATATTCCCTCCATCTGCCCAAGGCATCCACAGGATTCACCAGCAGTTTTCCTGACCTGTCCAAAATACTTGTCATTTCCTTCTTAGCTTCCTTTCAAAGACTGCTAATTACACTCCAGAATGGTTTTCCAGCAGCTTGACCCAATGTCTCCAACCTGTTTCCAAAGTCTTCCCAAGATTTCTTCTTGGATGCTGCAATTATCTGTTTGGCTTTATTTCTTTCTTCAACATAACTTTCTCTGTCTACCTGGGTTCTGGTATGTAGCCATTTTTTATACGCCTTCTTTTTCCTTTTACAGGCTGCCTTGACTGTGTCATTCCCCCAAGCTGTTTGCTTCCTCCTACTTTTACACACTACTGTTCCAAGACATTCTTTAGCCACTTCTAGTACTGTGTCCCTGTACCTTGTCCATTCCTTTTCCAATGACTGTAATTGACTACATTCAACTAACTGGTACCTTTCTGAGATCGCTGTTATGTACTTGTGCCTGATTTCCTTATCCTGAAGTTTCTCCACCCTTATCCTCCTACATATGGACCTGACCTCCTGCACTTTCGGCCTCACAATCCCAATTTCACTGCAGATTAAATAATGATCAGTGTCATCAAAGAATCCCCTGAATACACGTGTGTCCCTCACAGCCTTCCTGAATTCGTGATCTGTTATTATATAGTCAATGACAGATCTGGTTCCCCTGCCTTCCCAAGTATACCGGTGAATGTTCTTATGTTTAAAAAAGGAGTTTGTGATTACTAAGCCCATACTGGCACAGAAATCCAAGAGTTGTTTCCCGTTCCTGTTGGCATCCATATCCTCTCCAAATTTACCCATAACCTTTTCATACCCTTCTGTTCGATTTCCAATCCTAGTGTTAGAATCACCCATGAGCAGAACACTGAAATACTGCATAAGTATTAAAATCTAAATGAAAAATAAATGATCATTTATCAGTGTTAGTGGCTATTAGACTTGTATGAACATATGTAACTGTAAGATGGTGCAGAAAAATGGTAACTCTGGTCGCACAGCCACTTTAAGCATCACAGACTATCAGAGGTGGAACAGCAACAACAATGGATGGGATAGATAATGTCATAAGGTGTGCCACAGGAGAATGGAAGCCTGTAGTGTTCACTGGGTGGCTTTAGTAAAGCCATAGATCCACTGAAACACACACACACAGGGGTGGACACCTGTTCGTCGAATACACAGTAAGGCACGGTATTCTGTGTGTCACAGAAGGGAACGTATCCAAGCACTGCGTGAGCTTTATGTAATGCTGAGTACAGAGGCGAACAAAATGAGGTGGGAAGATTTAATTTTATGGGACCAGCTGGAACTGCTGGTAGGTCTGGCCTGTGATCCTGCGAGGTGGTCTCAGGCTGCAAGAGGTGTGAGCAGCCAGACACTGGGGCACCGATGCTTACTTCACCTGGTTTTCTGAACATCTTCCATACAAGCCCTCCCAGCAGAGCATTCTTTTATATAATGTGCCTTTAGAGCAATTAACATCTTCCGTGTACTGTCTGGATTTGGAGAGAACTAAGAATTATCTTGGAATAGTTACTGGCATATGGCTTGCACGTGGAAAGAAAGTGACAGACAACTACATAACAGCCAAAGCTGTAATACTAAGGTGTGAATAATCATTACTCGGATAGTCTCCTTTACTACACAAAGAAAATTCCACAGGTCAACATCAGCAATATAAAATTGTAGATAAGTTGCCGCCCTCCTCTAATCATTCTGCAGTACACTACCTTGCTCGAGGTGTCGGCTGTAAGTGACTTACTCGGTCATCATCTTCATGCAGTGTGGCACTATTCAAAGGTGTCTCATTGTCATCAGCCACAGAGGCAATGGACAACTTTAGAGACTACTTTATGGGAACAGGGCTACAGCAACCAGTACAGGCTGCCGGTTGCAAACTACACCCATCACTGTGTCTGAGCCTATGCTGGGCAATACAGCTTTGTGTCCACAGCAGTCTGCCTCATGCTCTATTCACACAGTGAGTGTACCCTCTGTCATGACAGTTGATGCTAAAACCTAAACAACCACTTTCTGTATACATGTAGTTTAATATAATGCCCACAAACTGGCTGTTTGATGATTTTTGTTAGCTAACATACCTGGTAATGAACACTGTTCAGTTTAGGGGTTCACTGAAACTGCTACACGAGGGTAATGATAGCATTGTGAGCTATCGTGAAATGACTGTCTATGATGGTGTATTTTACAGCAGACACACATCTACGAAAATTCAGTGGGAAAAATTACACAGTTGGAAATACACACACCTAGAACCGAGAGACACTAATCAGTGGGTTGTCTCACACTTACCTGGTTTGTGGTGGTGGATCGTACAGCAACCGGCTCACTTCGATCAAGTCTTCCGGCTGCTTCCGCATCGCATCTGCCCACCCCTGCGTGGCCATCACCTCGTGGGTACGTGCCTTAATAAATTCGATGGCGGCTCGCCTGAGGTCACTGCAGGAGTGGCGGACTGCGAGGACGGCCGCGGCCGCCGCGGTCTCCACGGTCAGCTGAGCGGCCACCTGCCGCTCGCACTCCGCCTTCAGCCCCGACGCCCCGTACTTATCTGCTGCAGCCAGCAGCGGGGGGGCCGTGCCGGGCAGCTGGGGGGCCCGCTGGGTGTACAGGTAGGAGACCAGCTGCCTCAGCACCGGGCCCCCGATGTCGGCAATCCTCACCACGCCAGTGCAGGCCTCGAGGGTGTCGTGGGCGAACATCGCCGCGAACACAGGGCTCCTGTCCGCCAGGACGGCCCTGTGCACCACCAGCCGAGTCTCACCTGCCTCGAGCATCACCATGGCGTCGTCCCCGGCGTCCAGCAGGTCCCCCAGGTCGACAGCCACCGTCTCTGTGATGCCCTTAACTGCTTCCATTGCGGACGATTCTGAAACACAGCAACACGGAGCAGCCGTTTCAGCATACAGGTGACTGACGATACCTCTACGAGTGACAGCCACACCTGTCTCCAGCGACAGTTGATAAATACAGGGTGAGTCACCTAACGTTACCGCTGGATATATTTCGTAAACCACATCAAATACTGACGAACCGATTCCACAGACCGAACGGGAGGAGAGGGGCTAGTGTAATTGGTTACCACAATCCATAAAAAAATGCACGGAACTATGTTTTTTAACATAAAACTACATTTTTTAGTTGGAACCCCGTTGGTTTTGTTAGCACATTTGAACATACAAACAAATACGTAATCAGTGCCGTTTGAGTACCACTCCTCCGCTGTTCGATCGTGTGTATCGGAGAGCACCGAATTACGTAGGGATCCAAAGGGAACAGTGATGGACCTTAGGTACAGAAGAGACTGGAACAGCACATTATGTCCACATGCTAACACCTTTTTATTGGTCTTTTTCACTGACGCACATGTACATTACCATGAGGGGTGAGGTACACGTACACACGTGGTTTCCGTTTTCAATTACGCAGTGGAATAGAGCGTGTCCCGACATGTCAGGCCAATAGATGTTCAATGTGGTGGCCATCATTTGCTGCACACAATTGCAATCTCTGGCGTAATGAATGTCGTACACGCCGCAGTACATCTGGTGTAATGTCGCCGCAGGCTGCCACAATACGTTGTTTCATATCCTCTGGGGTTGTAGGCACATCACGGTACACATTCTTCTTAACGTACCCCACAGAAAGTAGTCCAGAGGTGTAAGATCAGGAGAACATTTACATTTATGACATCGGTAGCACCTATCATCACAGTGGGTAACGCAAAGTTGTTCAATGCGCTAACAGTTTCGCAAACCGTCGACTTTTACACGCATGTTCGGCACAAACTGTTCTCCTGGTTTTCTGACGACCGACTTTCTCTCTCGTGGTATTAATCGTGTTTCGACGTCTGAGCTCCTGGTTCGGTTCTCGCCTGATTGGTTCGTGACTGCAGTCCAGAAAGGACTGGCGCTTCGATCGGGTGGTCTGTACGACCGGCAGAAACCTTTTTGTTCTAACTTAATCAGATTTTTACGTTTTGCACAAACTGCAACACCGTTACAGGTTTTCACGCTAATTAAGGCCGTGTAAGCATGGTCTCTTCCGAATGTAGTTTTGACCAAAATGCGATTCCGGTAGCCGGTAGCTGGAGTCCAGAGTTTTTCTTTATCGTGCCTTTTGCGTTGCTCTGCAGATATTTCCATAGCAAGTTTGAAACGCGTACGTTTCATAGGCAGCGATGGCGAGCCACAGAATCTCTGACCAGAGAGCATGTAGTCAGTGCAGTTGCGAGAGAGTAATAGCGCGCGAGAGTTCAGTTCTGCTGCGAGGCAGTAGTGGTACGTAGCGAGTCGCGAGAGCATGTAGTTGCTGTTGCGAGTTAGCAGTTGTGTGTGAGGAGTCGGCGGGCGTCGACATGGCTCTATGGTCGACATTCAGGACGAGGTATATTTTTTAAATAAGGTAATGAAGCAGCTTTGCGCACATCTGATAATGTAATGGATCTTAAGTGTAATTAATTTGTTCAAGAATCGCCCCAATAATAATTTTGTTTTCAAACCAAGCATTTTAACAAAACAAAGAATCCCTTTTTGAAATAATATTTTCCTTGCATTTCCTTAAAGAAAAGTCTCCCTTAAATTAAAAAAAATATATATATTTGCGATGCATTTCCTCCAAGCTATGCGAAAAATAAGAGCAGATGCAGTATTACTGAGGTAAGAATTTGAGTTTAATCAGGGCCTAAAGATCGACATTTCGGTCTATTTGTGTTTTCATTGTCACTGAGATTTCATTTTTTATTGAATTCATATCAGCTGAGATTTCATTCATTTTTTGTTGAATTGACTTAACATTTTTGTGGGGAGGTTACACTTTGCTCCATTTATATTTAAACATTGTCTTTCAAATGTCACGGGGGAGGTTACAAGTTCCATACCGTGACAAATATTTCTTTATACCTAACCCAGAGGTGAAACAGCAACTTTCATAAATGCAGCTTTGAAACTTTTTAATGCAATGAAATATTTTCTTAAAAATTTTCATCCCCTATTCCACTCCTTTAGGGGTTGAATTTCCAGAAACACTCAAACACGTATTTTTTTATTTTCTGACTGAGAAATCAAACACTAGTTTTTGTAGTTCTAGCTCCAAAATTACCTTAATAGAGACATTTCTCAAAAATCCTTCATCCCAATTTCACCCCCTTATGGTTGAAATTTCGCGCAATCTTCTTACACGCACCTCCTGGAGATTTCCAGTTTCGGTTTGGGCTGGGCGATGATGGGTCAGACGGGCAGGACATTCCCTTTTATGCAGAGAGATTATTAATTAATAATCATACAGTAATTTTTGCTCACGAATTGACCTGGTGACCGATCTCGAGTTATTTTCCGTCTAAGCTTATGGCTGATGCCGTTTATTTATTCCATACTTTTATCTTTCGTTACTGTGTAAAACCAGTCGCACAGTAACAATTCGTTTACAAGTGTATCTGGATTTTTTCGTATTTTCATTATTCCCCGGAACATACGCGTTCCCAATGTAACTGGGAAAATTAGGCGCACGCCTCATGTAAACATTCTAATTAAACGGAAGTCCAGCTCCGTTATAACTTGCGTAGTTACAGTTTAGCGCAAGCCGCACCTCGACACATGTTCAGTCATTCTGCGTATATTTCGGGTGACCTAACACAGTTATACAACCGCTGTGAAGAACCGTAACCGAACTACACTCCTGGAAATGGAAAAAAGAACACATTGACATGGGTGTGTCAGACCCACCATACTTGCTCCGGACACTGCGAGAGGGCTGTACAAGCAATGATCACACGCACGGCACAGCGGACACACCAGCAACCGCGGTGTTGGCCGTCGAATGGCGCTAGCTGCGCAGCATTTGTGCACCGCCGCCGTCAGTGTCAGCCAGTCAGACCCACCATACTTGCTCCGGACACTGCGAGAGGGCTGTACAAGCAATGATCACACGCACGGCACAGCGGACACACCAGCAACCGCGGTGTTGGCCGTCGAATGGCGCTAGCTGCGCAGCATTTGTGCACCGCCGCCGTCAGTGTCAGCCAGTTTGCCGTGGCATACGGAGCTCCATCGCAGTCTTTAACACTGGTAGCATGCCGCGACAGCGTGGACGTGAACCGTATGTGCAGTTGACGGACTTTGAGCGAGGGCGTATAGTGGGCATGCGGGAGGCCGGGTGGACGTACCGCCGAATTGCTCAACACGTGGGGCGTGAGGTCTCCACAGTACATCGATGTTGTCGCCAGTGGTCGGCGGAAGGTGCACGTGCCCGTCGACCTGGGACCGGACCGCAGCGACGCACGGATGCACGCCAAGACCGTAGGATCCTACGCAGTGCCGTAGGGGACCGCACCGCCACTTCCCAGCAAATTAGGGACACTGTTGCTCCTGGGGTATCGGCGAGGACCATTCGCAACCGTCTCCATGAAGATGGGCTACGGTCCCGCACACCGTTAGGCCGTCTTCCGCTCACGCCCCAACATCGTGCAGCCCGCCTCCAGTGGTGTCGCGACAGGCGTGAATGGAGGGACGAATGGGGACGTGTCGTCTTCAGCGATGAGAATCGCTTCTGCCTTTGTGCCAATGATGGTCGTATGCGTGTTTGGCGCCGTGCAGGTGAGCACCACAATCAGGACTGCATACGACCGAGGCACACAGGGCCAACACCCGCCATCATGGTGTGGGGAGCGATCTCCTACACTGGCCGTACACCACTGGTGATCGTCGAGGGGACACTGAATAGTGCACGGTACATCCAAACCGTCATCGAACCCATCGTTCTACCATTCCTAGACCGGCAAGGGAACTTGCTGTTCCAACAGGACAATTCACGTCCGCATGTATCCCGTGCCACCCAACGTGCTCTAGAAGGTGTAAGTCAACTACCCTGGCCAGCAAGATCTCCGGGTCTGTCCCCCATTGAGCATGTTTGGGACTGGATGAAGCGTCGTCTCACGCGGTCTGCACGTCCAGCACGAACGCTGGTCCAACTGAGGCGCCAGGTGGAAATGGCATGGCAAGCCGTTCCACAGGACTACATCCAGCATCTCTACAGTCGTCTCTATGGGAGAATAGCAGCCTGCATTGCTGCGAAAGGTGGATATACACTGTACTAGTGCCGACATTGTGCATGCTCTGTTGCCTGTGTCTATGTGCCTGTGGTTCTGTCAGTGTGATCATGTGATGTATCTGACCCCAGGAATGTGTCAATAAAGTTTCCCCTTCCTGGGACAATGAATTCACGGTGTTCTTATTTCAATTTCCAGGAGTGTATGTGTGGCATCTGGAGCAGAGAACAAGTTTTCCAAGCATTTCTCAAGAGAACTTTCAGGGATTAACGATCTCTAAAATGTCGCTGCACTGCTGTTACGGTTTTCCGGTAGTGTCAGACGGCGTGCATCGCGTCAGCCCAGAGGGAGCGGCAGGGCAGCCGGCTGTGCTGGGAGCGGAGCCTGTGCGCATGCGCAGCGCCGGTCAGCTGGCTCGCCAAAAGGAGTCAGGCATCACGTACCGCTCACGGATCGGATCGGATTTATTTCAGCCACAGACGACACGAAAAGAAGTTTCATCGACATGGACTTTTAGTAACTTCCAATTTGGGTAGAAAATTCGACGTTGGCTTCATAGATTTTATTTCTCATTTTATTATTTTTTGTTATGCAGGAAAGCTCCCGAACCAGATACGCATGTTGGGTGCGACATTACACAAGTAAAGGCAGCAGAATGGGCGTTCTGTTCCTACTTGTCTGCGTTACTTGATGCACTGTTGTTTTTTTTACATCTTCACTCCCCTCACACACACACACACACACACACACACACACACACACACACACACACACACACACACAAAAAAAAAATGCGACACTGTAGTTCATCTCATATCTGATACACGTTGTCAATATTTCGAAATTCTGCCGTCCGTTACCGCTTTAACACACAGCATGTGACACAGCGTGTCCTACAGAGACTGGCATTCACGATTTGTGCAGCAGTTTCCGCAGTCCATGGTCTCGTGGTTAGTGTCCCAAGTTCGATTCCCGGCCGAGTCGGTGTTTTCCCTCTCTACGGATCTCGGTGTTTGTTCAGCCACAATCATTGCCGGTCGGTTTCACCGCCGCGCAAACCGACAAATTCGAGTGAAACAGGTGGTCTTTCTCCTACCGGCCGAGCAACCCCAAACGGGATCATCTCCCGGTCAATTCACTTCATTTTTAGGATTCCAGGCTAGGCGCAAATTGAGACGCATATAGCGCGTGTGGCGCGACGCAGCGCAGCGCGCGTTTTCCTAACTTCAGGTTCAAATGGGGCCGCGCAAACTGCGACGCGACGCGACTGGGACGCGACGCGCGGCGTTGTGATTGAGGCACAGTTTCTGGCGACGCGCGTCACGCGAGCACCGCGGGAGGGGATGGGGGGGGGGGGGGGGGGGAGGAAGGCAGTCCTGCCGTGTGCTCACCCCGGCATGGCGCGTATGGGCGGTGGAAGTATTGCCCGTCCGAAAAATACAGCCTTATGGTATACCGAATTTTATTAACACTGAGTAGTGTTTCGTCTTTCGCCGTTCAAGAGCTCCATCTATTTACGTTAGTCCATAATAGTTTTCAGTTGCAAATATCTCTACAGTTCTTTTGGTTTGTTTCTTCTTTTGTCAAGAACAATGGACAGTTCAGTAACTGGTGAGCCCTTAGCCACTGGCATTATCATCTTCTGCCTCCGCCATGTTTTCAGATCGTAAGAAGGGATAGACGATTCATCCTGAGGGTAGTGAATAAGGAACTAAGGAATAATTATAAAATCAAGTGATTTAGAAAAGAGGCAGGAAATTAAAATAAGGGTAGCTACTTGCTGCCTGTAATGCTGACGTGTCTCTACGATCTGCTGCAAGAAGTCGAAGAGGCGTTATTTCCACAGGTATGACCTCTTTCTGCTTCTGATAAAACGTCGAAGATATGAAGTACGTAGCTTTCACTGTCGTTACTTGGATATAGGTGTAATAAGAGACATTATAGTATGTACCTGTGGACATTACATTTCCACTGCAAGCTAGAAACACTCGAAAAGCAGTCAGAAATAGCAGTGTTTCAATTGGCTCGCCAAGATGAGAAACAGCATTTCAATTGTTGCATGCACATTATTCAGCATTAATAAACTAATTATACAAATGAAAAAAAAATGGTCGGTATTATTACGAAAGTAGGAATATCCTAAAAGAGTGTGGTGCTTAGATATATTTAATTTGTTGAAATGTGCTGCTGACAAAGGCAGATCTACTTTCATGACAATGTTCTTCGAACTGCAGCTCACAAGGCACACATGGCCAGCGTCTGCATTCCTGTCGCGCGTATTATCCTCCGCTGCTGACAATACACTGACCAGTATGTTGTGCGACAGACCAATTCTTTCCTTTTCTCAGTAACAACTATTTCATTCGCTATCACACAGTTTGCCCAGCCGTAGGTGAGTAACCAGCATCCGGCAGGTGCGTATTATTCCGCCTGAAGGAACGGTCGTCATTATTTTAATACTGCTCAGACAAGAGAAGCAATAAAATCCTTTGGTAAGTTTCCATTCCAGTCCCTCAGTGTTGGACACCAATGGGTTACGGGCATTCGACCAAAACTCCAACATAATTGGTAATTAATTTTTGTGTGAGTTGTTAACCTTTTCTCATTCGAAGAAGCGTCACCATTTATGAGTAACGGACACACTTCTGTTGACAATTGTAATTGTACTTTGTCAAAACACAGTGTAATTTGCGCAAACTCATCTCACAGCAGCTACTGCGGCAGAATCCTGAAACAGTCACTCAAAGAACAAGTAACTGGCAATCACAGAGGTCAATAGCTTACGAAAACCTCAGTGTCGGTTTGTAGTAACATAAGAGAAGAAATTTCATTTTTATTTTCATACTAGGAAAATAAAATGAGAGAGGGTTGTAGCCTATCCCCGATGTTATTCAATCTGTATATTGAGCAAGCAATAAATGAAACAAAAGAAAAGTTCGGAGTAGGTATTAAAATCCATGGAGAAGAAATAAAAACTTTTAGGTTCGCCGATGACATTGTAATTCTGTCAGAGACAGCAAACGACTTCGAAGAGCAGTTGAACGGAATGGACAGTGTCTTGAAAGGAGGGTATAAGATGAACATCAACAAAAGCAAAACGAGGATAATGGAATGTAGGCGAATGAAGTTGGGTGAAGCTTAGGGAATTAGATTAGGAATGAGACTTAAGGTAGTAAAGGAGTTTTGCTATTTGGGGAGCAAAATAACGTATGATGGTCGAAGTAGAGAGGATATAAAATGTAGACTCGCAATGGCAAGGAAAGCGTTTCTGAAGAAGAGAAATTTCTTAACATCGAGTATAGTTTTAAGTGTCACGAAGTTGTTTCTCAAAGTATTTGTATGGAGTGTAGCCATGTATGGGAGTGAAACATGGATGATAAATAGTTTAGACAAGAAGAGAATAGAAGCTTTCGAAATGTGGTGCTACAGAAAAATGGTGAAGATTAGATGGGTAGATCACATGACTAATGAGGAGGTGCTGAATAGGATTGGGGAGAAGAGGAGTTTGTGGTACAACTTGATTAGAAGAAGGGACCGGTTGGTAGGGCATGTTCTGAGACATCGAGGGATCACCAATTTAGTATGGTTCAAATGGCTCTGAGCACTATGGGACTTAACATCTATGGTCATCAGTCCCCTAGAACTTAGAACTACTTAAACCTAACTAACCTAAGGACATCACACAACACCCAGTCATCACACCCAATTTAGTATTGGAGGGCAGTGTGGAGGGTAAAAATCGTAGAGGGAGACCAAGAGATGAATACAGTAAGCAGATTCAGAAGGATGTAGGCTGCAGTAGGTACTGGGAGATGAAGAAGCTTGCACAGGATAGAGTAGCATGGAGAGCTGCATCAAACCCGTCTCAGGACTGAAGACCACCACCACCACCACCACCACCACCACCACCACCACCACCACCACAACAACAACAACAACTAGCAAAATCTTGTTTCGCTAGCTGTCGATAACTCAAGAAATTAGTACCAATGGAGTCAAAAAAATAAGAAGGGAAGTATAAGTACTGATATATCGCCAAAGATAAAGTTCCCTGTGTTTACGAATTAGCAAAATACTCTCCTTGTGTGCTATCATTCGCCAATCTTTCGTTTCGATGTCTCAAGCGGTTTAGGAGATACGAGAGATGTTGCGAGTATTTCATTCACGCGGGCGTGAGATCGGAAGTGAGCGCGCTACGTAGGATCCGTTTAATCGAGATTGGAGGCAGATAGATACCTCCTCCCAAGTCTAAACAAAAATTCAACACGTTGGCTAAATTTCAAACGCAACAACATATGGTGTAACCAAACGCAAAATCGTAGCGACCCTTATTTTTCATTGCAGGCTTTTCGAAGTTTGCGTAGCGTCTAACTATAATGTGTATATCGCAAGAAGTATGACCATTAGCGAGATGATGGGCACTTGGCCACGAAGCTGCCATATAACGCTACAAGCAAGTAAAAAATGAAATATTTTTACTGAGTAGTTTCTGCAAAATCGTTTGAGAAAGAGTACAGTGTGCGCGCGCTTCGTTTCTGGCAGCGTGGAGCGCCGTCAGCCGGCGCGTGCAAAACACGTGCACGCGTCTCGACCTGCGCTGGACACGCGCGCCACGCGTGATTCGTGCGCGTCGCGCTGTAGCGTCGTGTCGCGCCTAGGCCTAAAGACGGCCCTTCCTCAGCAACGGGCGGGCTGGCACCAGCGGGGCTCTGGTGGGAGTGCCGTGGACTCGGTGGCGGCAGGAACGCACTGCGGAAGCGTGGAACAGGAAGGAGGACGCTGACCGCCAATCGACGAACCACATTCACAACAAAACCGTAAAATTTGTGTTGTCAAAGTACGCCAGCATGTCAACAATTACATTATTTATACGATCTGAAGGAAACTGTTGTTCCACCCGTAAACGGTAAATTTTAAGTGGTTCCAGTGTTTCCTGTTACGAATGTACCGGTATACTCTCATCTGCATAACTGTTAATTCGTTACATCGCCCCTTAGCCGTAGCAATCAAATCTAAACATGAAGTACTAAAAACTAATATTGCGATGCATAATGTAGCAGGAATGAGCTACCACCTGCATTTTCAAACCTAAGGCCACTTTACGGTGTGTGGTGGAGGGTATTTCGTGCACCGAGGCCATTCTACTCTGCGCCTCGCTGGCTTCCCGCCCACCCCCGCCGACTATCGCCAGCGTGGCCGCGTGACGTCACCTCCCGCCGCTGCCGACCCTGGACTGGCGACACGCACTTATCTGCACCCACCGCGCGGACGCCCGCTTCCTGCCGACAAACCGCAGTGCTGCAGTGCCGCAGTGCAAGCGTGTCTCCTCGACGCTTTCAGGCCTGCGGCGAAATGAGCGCGACGAGAAAATTCTAGAAACTGCAGCCTACACACGGGCTTACCGACGATGACGCCAGCCACGTACCACTCGCGAGCGGCACAGCCAAGGCGGAAGGGAGCAGTCAGTGGTACCCTCTGCCACACACTGCCACGCGGCTTGCCGGCACGTACATACAGACTTAGGTGTTAAAGTTTGCTGAAAGTCCTACAGCGGCATGAGGTACAGTGCAGAGGTCTCACAAGTCACATCCAGTATAAACCCCACGCCACGCCCGATTCTGTCAAGACTACAACTCGCACTTATACTACACGTGTAATCTATTACTTTACAAATGCGCCACTGTCTCGAATATTTGACGTTACGCATGGAAGCGAGAGAAACTTTTGACAAGGTTTGAGATAATGTTGAAACTTTGTTGCAAGTTCCCAAGTGCTGTCATTCCCAGACAATGGACGAACGTATCGTGGGTTGTTTGGGCTCCACGAGATGCGATGGCAATCTCCGTACCTGTCTCGTTCAGCGTAATACTTGTCTCGCTGTAAGAGGGCTTTAAACACAAGTTTGGACCTCTTAGCGAGCAGTTTACGCGGATAACAGAGTGAAATACTGAGAATAAAATTTTTGTTGCCTTCAGAAGTCGTTTGAGGAGCCTTATTTAACGAAATAGGTTCACCTACGTAACTATTTGTAAGAGGCTTGTACAGACGACGTGGGCCATTTCTAGTTTGATGTGGGCTTGTCGATATAAACGAATTTTATTTAGTCAAGACGGAGTCCGAAGTATCCTACTTACTTCACCAGAGTACTTTCAGTCACAGTTTCACTTCTGAACATGGAATAAAATTTCCAGAGTGAAATTTTCGCTCTGCAGCGGAGTGTGCACTGATATTGAACTTCTTGGAAGATTAAAACTGGGTGCCCGACCGAGGCTCGAACTCCCGACCTTTCCCTCTCGCGAGCAAGTGCTCTACCACTTTTTTTTGCGTTTTGTTCGTTGTTGATCGTTGTGTTTGGTCGTTGCGGACGTCACATGACATCCGGTCTGGTTCGTTTGTTGATCCTTGGACTCAGTTTTTTTATTACAGAGGCCAAACAACTCTCTGACCGAACACGCTGAGCTACCGTGCCGGCTTACCTGAGCTACCGAAGCACAACTCAAAAAACATCTGCTCATAGCTCTACTTCCGCAGCAGAGCACTTGCCCGCGAAAGGCAAATGACCCGAGTTCTCGACTCTCGGCCCGGCACACAGTTTTAATCTGCCAGGAAGTTGCGTGCAATAAAATTTGTTTCGCGAGAGGCCGTGTCTGAGGGAGCAAGTAATTTTCTTTCATTTCTATTCTGTCAGTAGCAAGCTGAGTTTATTGTACCTAAATGAGTTGTGTTGCTGCCTTTTCAGATCACTACAACGAAAAAATTTGTTTGTTTTGAGATTAAACTGAGTACATACTGTCAATTGTAACAGCTGTCTGTACTTTGCGGCTCTTTATACTGAATTGAACTATTAGTACCGGCAATAGTTGCAACATTTTTTGCAAACAAATCTTGCACTCTTCAGACAGCACGGGGCGATTGCGCGTCGTCCCCACCTGCTGCTGCTGCGCCCACACGCACACTCGCCCCCCCTCCCGTAGGAAAGCGACTGAGCGCCGCCTCGCTGCCCCACAGCCGGCGGGCCGGGCCGGGGCAGCGGCTCTCAGGTCACGTGACCCCCTCCGCCGCCAGCAACGCCACGACCTTGGCGCTTCGTGGCAGCGTTTCATTCCCTTCTCCGAGAAGCGAGCACACGCAACGCTTACTGCGACAGAACGCTGCCTAACGAATGAACATCTCCGTCGCTTGCTTCTCCCTACGTTCAAAAATGGCTCCGAGCACTATGCGACTTAACTTCTGACGTCATCAGCCGCCTAGAACTTAGAACTAGTTAAACCTAACTAGCCTAAGGACATCACACACATCCATGCCCGAGGCAGAATTCGAACCTGCGACCGTAGCGGTTGCTCGGTTCCAGACTGCAGCGCCTAGAACCGCACGGCCACTCCGGCCGGCTTCTCCCTACGTCATCGCCTGTATTTTCCGTAGTTATTTTGATTTCAGTCTTAACCGAGAAGCTCATAGGTCACAAGTACATAACGTAATTAATTCGCATGATCTGGCCATTCATCTTATAGCGTTTCAGTTGACTGCCTGCTGCCCTGGTGTCCATGCAACACCTTAAAATTTTCTGTCTGCTCCTATGTACTGCGCAAAGTACGACGGTCGAAATGTTTATTTTGCAGCAGCAGTTTTCGCAGTAAGCGGTAGTAATATTTAACAGTTCGTAATAAGAGGGTGTCATCTGTGCTGTGATTGGCTGAGGCAGAACACACTGAGCAGTCGTCGTATTCGGTTTCATACTATCGGCGCTTTGGTGCCACATTTGGTCACTTTGTATTGAAACTTACGTCCAAAGCAAAAAAGGCCACCGAACACTCGATATACCTGCGCAATTTCTTACAATACAACGGTGCAAAATAAACGAATACCAAAACGTCATCCCCGTAAGCTGCAGTTACTTTAGGGTCAAATACCAAGTTTAATTTACGCCGCTTCAGTGTAAGGCCAACACTGTGGATCACCGCACAAAACTGTTGACGTCATAGTAGTTTTGTATAGTCCTGCCTGAAAAATTTCGTTCCAGAAAAGCCGCGTTCATAAACTTTCGCATCAGCTGGGAACACTGTGCTATTCGTCATGTAAAGAGTGGGTATTCCATCTCCTAATGCGAGAAAAGACCCTACCACACCAATTACTACACTTTTTTCAAGACCTTCCCAGTGACCTCTGCTCGTCTTGAGACAGTATTTGACTGCCGTGTCCTCTACTGAGTCCTGAATACTGGACCGGCGTAAGGGGGTCGTGGGTTCTCTCCCAGCAGTTGCTTTCCTGCTCAGAAATCCGCGCCCCGCCGTGGTGTGTCAGAACGTGGCGGTATCTGCTGGACCGCGGCCACACAGGCCGGGCCTGGGAATTATTTTTGCATTTTTCATTATTATTCACTATCGTTGTTGGTTCGAGTGTTTAGCTTTGCTACCAGTCGTTCTCAGCCGACGGTAAACTGCTATAAAGATAATAAACATCAAATAAAAATTTGATTAATAAAAAGATAAAAAATCAGCTCCTTATTCTCATATCAAGTAGACAGACTTTCACCCCAATTAATTCTGAGCCGACAGGTAAGACTGCGTACTTCCGCATGTCATGTACATCGAAGATACCCCTAAAATATAGATACGCTTCTCGTCCAATTTCGCATCAAGAACTTACTTACATTTTACCATGCAATATGCAACAAAGTTTTCCAGATGAATCATTCATATAATTTATGCCACACAACATTTTCACCATGTACATGATTACGGCGCGATTCACTCTTAAGAGCCTGGCAGAAGGTTCATCGAATTACCCTGCGACTAATTCTTTCCCGTTATACTTTCCCAAGAGCGCGCGAGAAAAATGCACACTTCAAGACGTTCCACGACAACTTTAATTCTCTAGCGACGGTCATTTCACTATGCAGCAAAGTATTCTTGTATTGGCAGGACAAAACTGGTGACTAAATTTCATGAAAAGATCTGGCCCCGACGAAATGGTCTTTCAGTTATTGTCATCGCAACTCGCGTGTCATATCCGTGACACTTTCTCCCCTACTTAGTAATAAAACAAAACTAACTGTCCTCCTTTGGACTTTTTCGATGTTCTCAGTCAATCGCATCTGGTAAGCATCCCTTCTCCACAGCAAACATTCCGAACGAGGAGACGTCAAGGGATCACCAATTTAGTAATTTGGTACACGCGTGGTGTCGGCCGTCTCTCCAGTAGCTCTATTGTATCTACTAAGTGTTCTGCCCATAAAATGCGCTCTTTGGTTCGCCTTCACAACAACATTTTCTATGTGTTCTTTCCAATTTAAGTTGTCCGTAATGGTAATTTCAGTCGGTTTTGCATAAAGCTTAACACGTCATTATGTAGGATCAGTTGCCAGTATCCGTACAAACAAGTTACCGTCTCCAAATCATTTTGCATTTGGTTTCCATGTTCTGCTGACCTTACCAGACGGTAAATGTGATAATTTTATACAGTCTAAAATGGCTGCTCAGATTATCTAGTAAAGCAATTACGTACGTCCGGAACGGCAGAGGACCTTCAACACTTCCTCGGAGCACAATAGATGTACCTTCTGTTTTACTCGATGACTTTCCTCGAATGACTACGAACTGCGACCTTTCTGCGAGGAAATGACGAATCCAGTCGCACAACTGGGAAGGCACTCCCTGGACACGCCGTTTCAAATGGTTCAAATGCCTCTGAGCACTATGGGACTTAAACATCGGAGGTCATCAGTGCCCTAGACTTAGAACTACTTAAACCTAACTAACCTACGGACATCACACACATCCGTGCCCGATGCAGGATTCGAACCTGCGACCGTAGCAGCAACGCGGTTCCGGACTGAAGTGCCTAGAACCGATCGGCCACAGCGGCCGGCGACACGCAGTTCGATTACAAGTTGCATGTGAGGCCCGCTGTCAAGAGCCTTCTCGAAATTCATAAATATGGAATAGATTTGAGATCCTCTGTCGACAACGCTCGTTATTTGGTGTGAAAAAAGAGCTAGTTGTGCTTTACAAGAAATTTATTCTGAACAAATCGCTTTCTTTGAGGTAACTCATTTTCGAACAGGGTATATATTCCGAAATTATTCTGCAGATTGATTCCAGTGATATGAGGCTGTCTTTCATCGCATTACTCCCATTTCCTTTCTTGAGTATTGGTGTGACCCGTGCGACTTTCCCGTCTTTAGCTACGTATGTTTCTTCGTGTGAGTGGTTGTACGGGGTCCATCGGACGAGCCCTGATGCTGACTATTTACTTTACCGAAGTAGAATATTCAACAAGTAGAAGATTAATCACCTCTAAAGTATCACTGCACTGTTATGTTCCACAACAACGTCTGAAGCAAGAGATCAAACTGGTAACTGTATCTTTCAGCATCACTCAGTACGGCTGTAAATACATATACAGAGGCCGGCAGGTTATGTGAGGGCTCAGCATGAAAATATCACCAGCGGCTGTCTTGAGCACCAGTGGGCAGAGTTCGGCAGTACTGTGCGACACGCTTCCGGCACGGGTGCGCCGGCCAGAGTGGTGACGGAGGGCCGACACCCGCCGTGGTTCCGCACCAGCGTTAAGGCCGGTTCCCACTAGAGCGCGGCAGCGCGGCGTGCGGCATCGGCGGCGGCAAGCGTTTTCCGCTTTGACGCGGCGGCTCGCGGAATTGGCGTTCCCATCTGGAAGCGGCAGACGCTAGCGGTAGCCAATGACGGACAGCCACTGAGGTACGGGGCGGGACCCACTGAAACGCGCGGTGCGTTTGAAAAACTATATCTAGTTGGGTGAAGACATACCAATTTTTCATTTTCTGTACAATGTACTCTTTCAAATATTCCATTATGCCGGTGCGTTTGATTAACTATATCTTACACCTACAAGAAGGAAAGACGAAGTTGGGTGAAGACATACCAAATTTTCATTTTCTGTAGAATGTACTCTTTCACATATTTCATTATTCATGTTTCCTCATTTCACCATAAACACATTGAAACAATCAATGTACGACAAAAGAGATTATTCAGATAGTTAAGCGAGACAAAAATTTAAAATTTGATACGGTAGCAGGTACAGGAAAACAATAAGAACACAAAGGGATGAAAGTGGAAGCCACCTGGTAGAATTTCGCACAGAGCATAATGTAATCATCGCCGGCACCTTGCTTAACACTCATGAAAGAATAATACATATTTGGAACAAAGTTTTCGAAACCAGATTTTAAATTATAAGACATTTTCCCTGTGCAGACGCAAACCTACAATACTTTATTGGTTACGATCTGCAGTTTACAACCAAAAATACAGTAAACGATAGCAAATTAAGGAAATGGAACTTGAATAAGTCAAGAACCACAGTTAGTCGATAATCTTATTTACCGTAATGCAACGACTGACTGAAACAGAGGAAGGAATCCGCTAGAATACGAATGGATATCTTTGAGAGAAGAAGTGGTGAATGCAGCAGAGTATGTTAACGGGAAGAAGGTACAGTAGAAATCGTTAGATAAAACGTGATATATTAAATTTGACAAGAGGGAAAATTATAAAAATGCAGCAAATAAAGTAGACCATGGGAAACAGAAATGTCTAAACATGACGTCGACAGAAAGTCCAAAATTGCAACGCGATTTTGCACTTGGAAAACATAGGGGAATGAAAATGTGAAAGAACAAAGAAAACTTTCCTCAAAGGAGAAGCAACTGTCAAGAACTCATTTGGCAAGCCAGAACTAAGCAAATAAGAGAAGGCTAGAAAGTGGAAGGAATATGTAGGTAGGAGAGTGGGAGGGGTTGTGCAAACTAACATAAGCATAATGTTAGATTCCTGTGAAATGTCTGAACACGCAAAGCAATACTGATCCTACCACTTAGATAAGTAGACACACTGAAGAACTGCAAAACTGTGTTTATAGCATTTGCATGTTTAGAGAAAGGTTTTGACAATCTAAATGAAAACATTCTTTGAAGCTCTGGAGATGTCAGCGATAAAACACAGGGCCACAAGATGATCTACAACTTGTACAGAAACCAAACTGCATTTCTAAGACTTCAATGACTTGAAAGGGAAGCAGTAATTGAGAAGGTAGAAGTAGAGATGACATAAAATGAAGACTGTCAATAGCAAGAAAGCGTTCTGAAAAAGAAAATTTGTTCACATCGAATATAAATTATAATGGTTGGATACTATTTTACAAAGGTATTTGTGTGGACTGCAGCCTTGTATGTAAGTGAAACGTGGACGATGAACAGTTCTGTCACGAAGACAATAAACGCTTCAAAACGTGGTGATCAATAAGAATGCTGAAGATTAGATATGAGGATCGTGTAACTAATGAAGAGGTACGGAATTAAATAGAGGAGGAAGAGGAAATTACAGCACAACTTTGACTACAACAGGGGTAAGTTGACAGGACATATTATGAGGCGTCAAAGAGTGAGGACAAAGGGGTTGGGTGATAGTATTCTGATAATAATCATCTGTTGAAATGCTATTCTACTATTTTATCTATTAATGTAAGCAGTGAATTTACTCTTCCATGCACTCCTCCACAAAACATTTAATCCAAAACTGAAATCAGCTGAACACCAAATCTTTCAACCACTGTCTGACAACTACTGGATTCACTTTCAACTTTCTATAACTGTCACTGACTAGCCACACGCACATACAGGTATAAGGAGAACAAAAATAAACAAACATTAGTTTTCAGCATATAATTCTGCAGGATGGCAACATGTACATAAACAAACCAGACAGGAAGGGACATGAGGTGAACACACTGTAGTTACGACTTCAAATCAGAGTTTTCGGTAAAACGTCTACTGCTAGTGACAGAAAAAAACAGAGCGAACATGAAAATGTGCTTATGTTCCATAATCTAAGTTTTAGTTCAACCTCCAGCATGTGACCAGGTGAAGGGAAACGTATATGTCCGCCTGTCCGCCAAAAACTCGGTTCACTGTAAGTAGTCAGTCATTCACGTAAAAAAAGATGTGAACTGTTTTATAATCTGCAAGTATCACATATCAAAACAAAACTGAATCATTCTAGATTCCACCGAAGGTGCCTTAAAGTAAAAGGCGAAACGCGTCTTCAATCAGTGAAGTACACTGGATAAAGAAAAAAAAAGTTTCTTACTTACCAAAGGGAATAATCAATAGCTGTAGATATTTAGTAAATTACATCTTATGACATACCAGCAAATTAGTTTCGGTTTAACTTCTCATTCCACATGCTATTAAATGCTGTTTAAAAAAATTCATCTATCCCTTCTGAAAAACTGTAGTTACTTTCATATCTCGGTAGATAAACAGATTTAGGATATTTATCATGCGACGAAATACATGACTTTTCACAAGTTATCGTTTGCAAAAAAACGCGTTTCGATACTTTTGAACCGTTTACGAAATTTGCGGTTGATACAACCACATGGTTTACGACGAGCAGGACGAAGTATCGGTCGCGTCGCGATCGACCCGCGCGCGGTCACCGCACAGCCCGTCCGCCGACATATCATCCAATATCTCGAGAACGGTGATAGCTATCGATCTGCTCTCAGCTTTAAAAACAATTTCGATATGTTGACTAAATTTCATACGCAATAATGTATTACCTAAAATGAACTGTACGCAAAGTCCACGCAATGCGTTTTTACCTCTGCACACTCATTAAAATTTCGTGTAAAGGTTTACGTAAATGCGATACAGCAAGTAACCACAACGAATAACGAAAATAAATTCGGTCCTTTATCGAGAGAAGATATCAGGCTGTAACATACCCAAGAATCGAATTTTTCTGCCGAATAGTTTCCTTGGAATCGGATGATAAGTATTTCATTGCTGCCGCCGCGTCCGCGCCAGCGGTTCGGCGAAAGTTCGTGTGGCCAGGGGTTCCGTTCCTGACGTCACGCTCAGCGCGTTCTGTGATTGGCGGCGCGCACCTGGAGCGCGGCACGCGGCAGCGGAAGCGGTTCGACATGGTCAAACCGCGACGCAGAGCCCGCCGCGGCGTGCCGCTGACGCCGTTTCCATGGCAACCACGCCGCTGACGCGCCGTTTTGACGCGCGGCAGCCCTAGTGGGAACCGGCCTTTAGGAGGCAAACACGGCTCCACTGCAAAACTACGCGCGGCCAAAACCCCACAGCAGAACTAAATTAGAGTAAGGAGAGCCTTATGTGCAGCATTCAACGAATTTAGAAGTCAAATCCTGTCTACCAACTTCACAGGATGTACTGGTACCAGGAAGCTTTAGTCCCACTTCAAGTGAATAAATAGGTCGAAACCATCTGTCCACCCCAACCCCCCTGTTTTACACTTCCCTCCACTACTAAATTGGGGATCCCTTGCTGTCTGAGAATGTGTCCTGTCAACTGATGCCTTCTTCTAGTCAGGTTGTGTCACAAATTTCTTTGCGCGGCAATTCTATTCAGTATCTCATTACTTACGTGATCTACACATCAATTCTTGTGCATTCTTCTGTAGTGCTGCAATCTAAAACCTTTGTTCCTTTCCTGTCTGAACTTTTTATCGTCGACATTTCACTTCCAGAAAAGGCTACACACTAATACTGTCAGGAAAGACTTCTTAATATTTAAATTTATATTCGAATTTTAAGCATTTCTCTTCTTCGGAAACGCTTTTCTCACCCTTACCAGTGTGCATTTTATATCTTCTCTACTCTGTCTACCATCAGTTAAGCATAACTAGGAAAGGTCACCTACTACTTTTAGCGTCTTTTCCTAAACTAATTTCGTCAAAATCGCCTAATATAATCTGGCTACATTGTATCGCTTTTGTTGATGATCTTGTATCTTCCTTCCACGACACTGTCCATTACGTTTAACTTCTCTTCCAATTCCTCAGAAAACCTCAAAACCTTGGATTACAGAGAAAAGCCCAAAATACTAAACGTCTTTTCCCAAAACTGTTTCACTGACGAACATTAGTCCGTAGTTCCGCCTTTAATAATCGCACAAACGTCAAAATAGCAGATATCGAAAGATGCGAGCATGTGATAGAAAACCAAGTGGAATCGCAAGAGGAAGTGCTACTGCGCTTTTTCTGAGAACTGTCTTGAGCCGCTATTTCGGGAACCCACACACATTGAGAATGTTTTGGACGATTAAACTACAAAGTGACCTGACTTTATAGATATTGCAACTATATGGACAGGAATTGATGATCTCTATTTCAACGTAGGGACGATGGTTACTGAAGCTAATACATGCTTCACGAAGCCTAGGAGAATATCTATGATGGATATAGTAGATAAGCAGGTATTAGTATCTTAAGGCAATGAATAGGCATCATTTAATTTCGATGTGATGGACGTGAAGGAATTATGGACAAGGTGTAAAATAATTGGAAATTGCGCTCTGAAGCAGTACGAGCCAAGTGAGTGGATTAAGGGCAGTTTAATCACAAAATTGCGGAAAACCCAAAGCATACAACTTCCATGTCATAAGTCACTTTGGCAAGTACCTGAGAAAATTCTAATCCCACGGCACAGCTGGGGTGTGATCCAAAAGGAGAAAGTAACCTACTTCCAGCCGCTTTACGGTGTGTGGTGGAGGGTACTTTCAGCACCAGGGCCTTTCTGCGTTCCGCCGGCGCGCCGCCTTCTCTGCCGGACATTTCCCTTCCCCCGCTCCCCTCCCCACCCCTCCCTAACTGCAGCCAGTAGTTTTCCGCGGGTGTGGCCGCATTGCGTCAGCTGCTCGGGGAAGTCCCGGCCTCAGTGCAGCCCGGGCTGGCCGCAGCGGACGCAGATGTCTCCACCGGCGGACGGCCGCTCCCTGGCGGCAGGCCGCTCTCTCCCGGCGGCTGTGTTGTGTGTCTCCCCGGTGTCCAGGCTTGCGGACACAGTGTTTACTTCCGCGCCTGTCTGTCAACAGGACGCCAGCCGCACCCGAGTTGTGTCGTTTGTGCCCCGAAAGAGGCTTCCAGCGCGGAACCTTCACTCTTGCCAGCTGAGCTAGCCGCCCACGCCTTACGACACAACTTTAAACATGTCCAGATACGCAAGCTTCATCTGTCGTGCGTCACAAAATTAAAATGGCAGCAAGTTTTACAACAGTAAACGCAACCCTGAAGCGTTCACGGTTCATTCTGTTACCTCCTTTATACGGAAGATATGCAAGCGTCACATCTGACACACTAAAAAAACTTACAAAATTGCAATTTGTGATGTTTTTCCGATAGACAATCTGTCTGCGTGTGAGAAACATAACCTCAGTAGAAACGTTACCACCGATCTGTGGTTCATCTAGCTTGGAAAGAGTTTTACATTTATTGTGAAATTTATTCAAATTTCGCGAATCCGAATTGACGTCCGCTATTTGCGAAACATGAAACGTTTTGCCGGAGCGGGACTCGAACCCAAATCCCGCACAAACTTCCATGTGCCACAAACGGCTCACGTAAATCCAGATTCGTGAAATGCGAATCCATTTCGCTTTATTTACGCAGCTGTAATCGTGAGACGAGAGTGTATGCATCTCCCAAGGGCAGTGTAATGTGATACAGAGATGGTATTGACACAGCCATTGTAACCATCGAGTTCTATTTGTTTCAGAATATCTAGGCGTTACATTAGCTCGATTACGGATCTAGTTGAATACACTGGAATATGCAGTTGGAACTATCGTGCATTGACTGAGACGGAGACTATTGGGTTAAGATTTCCCACAGCAGGTCTTGTCAGGGCGCGAACAAGCGCATACATCTGTGACGTGGCCCACTTGTACTTTGATAGCGATTTGTCTCTACTTCGAAATTACGCTGTCTGGTTCGCGTGCGGTAGTTTCAACTCTCATTTCTTGCACAGAAGGACGCAGATTTCATTTCCATTCCGAGCTCAGTAGCAAACTGCACTCGTGAATGACGCTAGCAAGACAGTGTCGTACACATTGATGTCTTCTGATGTCACTTAAACGATGTGAAAACGGCGTCTTCCTTACAGGTAAAACACAGCACATGTCGATAATTTTGAAATTCGTCTCTGCTTGTACGTATTTAAACTGATGTCTGCATGTAACTACCGAAAACAGGAGTCACGTTTTTGTGAATAAAGTTAACACACTAGAGAGAACAAGACGGGCTGCATGTCGTACAGAGAAATGTGCCCGCCGATATGCAGCATCTAACACCATAGCTCTAATGCTCTACTGATTCATTTTGCGTTTTCTTTTATTTAATGTCAGATCGTTGAGTTTCTGTAAATGATGTTTATTGAATCGATGACAAAATTGTATAGTCCTTTCTTTGTAAAAACTCTGATGTCATGGTTTGATTCTATGCAATGTAGTGTATCTATCATTTAAATTCTTTGTCTCATTCGGAGGGAGACGAAACTTAATGTATATAATTGTAATTTTGTTTAATTTTTTGTCGAAATGTCAATATATGCTAATGTTCTGTTTTTTTAAACGTTTGTTTGCTGTTATGTAAACTGCTGACCTTCACTTAGGGTTCTTAAGTTATTTCATATGTAACAGGTGTTGTGGTTCCCCTCGGGAACGGAACTCCGTAGCACGCGCTAAACGTGGTGGGCATGGACAGAAAGGTGGAACCAAGAGTCAGTCGGGGCCGAGCTACCAAACTGTCAACTGCTCACGTAAAAGTTGTGTATTGTGCTGGTACCGAGAGAGGCTTTCCATGGCGCCTTCCAATGCCTCGGATGGATGGATAAAGAGCTGGAACTATTCTTGAATTGTTATCTATCATCGCCACCTAGAAATGACAGGGTCCAGCAATTCTACCTGCAAATCCACCTACCTACATGCAATCGCCACCACATTGCGCAGCCACTGAAAAGGAACCAAGGAATAGTAGAAGTGTACGGTGAAGGATCAGCTCATTGGATGTTTTAGTGCGGACAAATACAAGGTAACTTATACTCTAACTCTTATACCTACCTTGATTTTTTTATCCTTAGTCACACAACCTCTTAGGGTCCTTCCCATTCTAAAGTGATTACCGAGTGTCTTTATTGAAAGAACATTTAAAGCTCAGTGTTTGAGCAGAACTGAGTAATACAGTAAATAATGCTTGCTGAAAATAATTTCTCTATTAAAACTGCTTATTAAAATTTTATTGCCAACTTCTAAAGTGAAAGTCCTCAAAACTGAGGCTTATGAAGTTTGCTTAGTAAATGATGACAGTGCAGTCTGTTGAAAATCAATCAAAGACGAGCTATTGTCTTATAACCACATCGAGTTGTGTTCTACTGCAGTAAGAGTTGAGAACTAATACTATTGAAGGTTACATGTTCATACTTGTTAAGGCCTTGTTTCTTTAGTGTATTGAAATTATGTTTAGTATGCTCTGCTACAGTGGTCATGATTAAGGGCCCCTCTCCACTCAAAGTAGTTTCTACTATTCTTGCTATTCAAGTGAAATTCTGTACAATACTGGGTTCCTCTTGTGTATTAAAGGTGACCGTTAATGGTGTAACAGGAGCAACAGTTTGTCTATTGTGCTCATGCTAGATAACAATTCATAGAAGGTCCACTTACAACAATTTCTTTGTTCAAAAGATAGTGAGGAGTAATCTGTTAGTTAATTCCATTTAATTTTCATTTTAAGTAGAAAGGTGCTTAGTAGCGAAAGACTTAATCTACACAGAGTAACTAAATTTGCTGTGGACCATATCCATATTTCATGTCGGATAGGAATTTGTTTGAAAAGTAATATAAAACCTATGTCCAATTTATGATTCTACAGTGAATATTAGTAGTAACGATATTGAGAGCACTAAATCTTCAAGGTAATAGTGTGTTTTGTTATGTGTTATATCTATGCAAATAGTTTGTTCTTATTTGGTAGCTCCAACCTTAACGTTAACATGCTATATTCAGGTGCCAGAGTTCATTGCACTCGCGTGTGGCAAAGTATATGTTGTGTTGGTCCATTACAGTTACTCATACCTATTTTGTTGAACAAGAATGTCAATCATTCTCTTGCCTAATTAGGCTGGCGACCGTTTTCTTTATTCTTTGAACAGTGTAGATAGGTAAGATGTTGTTTGTTACTGTTTAAATATTTACGTAATTTTGTGTTTCACTTCCGATAAACCACCTCCGTTAGGTACAACACGGTCAACATAACGAAATTCCTCTCAGAGGGTAACATTGCTCCGTTGCTTTATACTATAATTGCTTGAATACAAATAATTTCATTATACGAACTGCCTCCAGTTTTGAGGTTATGGTATAACAGTAGCTGTATTTGACAGAAGTGTTATACGTGGCTTTTCCGGGACAGGACTATTTGCTCTTTTGGGGAATAGTACGTAATATACCAAATTTGGTATCTGATTGCACACGCTACGTACAACCGGTTGCAGTGTTACAAGCTGCCTGTGTCGGCAGCTTCGGCAGCATTTGGTCTGGACTGGGGACACGCCACGACGCTGCAGAAACAGTCTGTGTGCGCCTTGCGCCGCCCTGTACCACGTGTGGAGCAGCCGCCACCGGCACTCTTAAACCTGAACTCCAGAAAGTAAGTTGCTTATATACGAACGCTACTGAAGAAGAGAATGAGATAATGTTTTCCTAGCAGAATATATGAATCAAAATCAACTGAAAGTATTAGCGCATTTGTGGACGTCACGGACACACGCACTCTGAGAATAGAGATTGGCCAGTGGCGAGTGTCTCAGAAACAGCCATTCAGCAGCGATCCGGTAACATGCTCGCTCGCCACCCTGTCGTGACACGGGAATATTACTATCCGTGAGTTGACCAGCGCAATTCGCCTGGAAGAGCTGAAGAAACTGGCACTCGCCACCCCACTGCGTGGTTCGGCCTCTGCCAGCCCGACTGCCGTCCCTCCACTCCTGAGGGCGTGGAGCGGCTCCCACTCCCTCCCTCCCACAGCACGTCTCTGCGCTCAGCGTCCGGGGCAGTTTCCACGACGCGTCGGCGCTATGCGACACGGCGTTTTACCGCGGGGGAAAATGCGCGGTTTGCCGGCAGGGGAAGCTGTCAGGGCGTAGGCGGGAGTGCGCGCATTTCCCGCCGCGGGTAAATTGTTCGTACGAAGCGCTGTTCCACAGGACACTTTCTCCCGGCAGAAAACGCGCGGATTTTCGGTGGCAGAACCGCTCGACCGCGGCTACTCGCGCACCGACTGTCAGTCTGCTGTGTGGAGCGGGGCAGGGTGGACGACGACGTCGTTTGGCTGTCGCTGTGCGCACTTCCGGTTCTGAAACTATACGGCTGCTTGAGCAAGAAGAGGAGAAGGACACCAAAATTTTCGATGAAGAAATGGCTGCAAAGAAGAGAGGAGAGTCTCTCACCTAGAAATGTTGCCAGTTTTAGAGTGTGGTGATTTCGACAATTACCTAAGAATGGATGGAGAAACTTACCAGCACTTGCTCCCCCTTCGTGAGCCCTTTACTACAAAGACGGGAGACACAGATGGGGAGAGCTGCGGCACCGCATGAGAAATCAGCACCAACATTAAGGTACTTAGCTACTGGCCCTACATACCGTCATCTGCAGCACAGTGTTGCTATTTCACAACTGGGTCTCTCGAAGATTATGCCAGATACTTGTGCCGCAATTTTCTATGCTTTGATAAATGAACACATGGAGGTATGTGTAAATTAAAAAAAAGGTTGACGTTATATGTAGCTGTGTTTTTCCTTCCTATGTTACAGTTCCCAAGGTCTCAGGATGGATGGATTTACAATGCAAAAGAGTTCCGAAATGTCTTGATCATATCGACGGCGAACACGTGCGCATTAATCGTCCCTCCTCCTGGAGAGTGGTAACTACAATGGCTACTGCAACATGGTGCTGCTTGCAACAGTAAACGCAAATTACGAGTTCACTATGGAGGCTTTGGAACCAATGACGGGATACCTGATGGTGGCGTTGTGCGAAACACAGTATTTTGCAACAAACCGAAGAAAAGTAAGTTAAGAATACCGTGTGAATCTTGTGTCATACGTCACAAACTGCCGTATGTTTTTGCAGGAGAAATGCCTTCTGCGTAAGGCACGATTTTATTGATCCCTATAGTCTCAAGGTACTAAATTCTGAGAAGGTGGTTTGCTATTATCCCCAATCCCGTTGTCGAAGAACTGTGGAGAACGTGTTTCCGACTCTCTCTTCCACATTCCAGTCCTTTAAAAATTGATGCAGAAAATATGCAGAATGCGGTGCCTGCCTGCTGTGTACTCTGTAACTACTTACGACGAAGATGTGGCCAGCTCTAAGCACCACCAAGCACGTTTTACGCACAAAACCCGGAGGAAAGTGCTTTTGCTGAAGTAGAGGTACCAAGTTCTGAATATTGCCACGATTGGATGTGGGGAGCAGTCCCTTCAGGAAAACTAATAACAGAGTAGTCTACGCCTAATCTTGCCGTTATTGCACTGGAAATGACAAAATTCTACCGTCGTTGTAGACTGGACGTGAAAATTTACACTACTCTTTAATCGTGTCATTTGAACCTCAAGTAAAGAAGTTTGTAAGTGACAGCGTCAGTCGTCCATTCTTTCGCAACAAAGGATGCTATTAACGCCCAAGCACGACTGCGGCAAATTTTTTGCACAAAAAGCCACACAGAACTCGAGGCGTTTCGGAGAGATCCCTTGTGCTTTGCTTTGTCAGCACGCCATGGACTTCTCACGCAAATTTTAACACAAGAACAGCCAAACAAAGCACTGCAGCGTTGCATAGTACAAAAAAAAGTGTTGTGTCTGATAGCTTCCCTTTCATCAGCTAATCTCAAAGCAGGAGACGTGACGTCACAGATGAAAAGAGAAATATGCAATATTTGATTTCACGAAGCAAAACATCACGACAAAACTTCGAGAATCCGCCCGCTGCTAATCCAGCCTTCGCCTCAGTCTAACCGAGGCGCAGGGGAGCGCAGCAGGTCTCTCGCTCACCACAGCCTTAGTTCCATAAAATTGTGAAAATACCGAAATGAAGAAGGTTGTATACAAAGAAGAATCCTGGAGATACTAGAAGGTATCAGAAAGATTATATAATGGTAAGACAGACATTTAGGAACCATGTTTTAAATTGTAAGACATTTCCAGGAGCAGATATGGACTGACCGCAAGCTATTGGTTATGAACTGTAGATTAAAAACTGAAGAAACCGCAAAAAGGTGGGAATTTAAGGAGATGCGACCTGGATAAACTGACTAAATCAGACGTTGTACAGAGTTTCAGGGAGAGCGTAAGGGAACAATTGACAGGAATGGGGGAAAGATATACAGTACAAGAAGAATGGGTAGCTCTCAGGGATAAAGTAGTGAAGGCATCAGAGGACCAAGCAGGTAAAAAGACGAGGGTTAGTGGAAATCCTTAGGTAACAGAAGAAATATTGAATTTAATTGATGAAAGGAGAAAATATAAAATTCAGTAAATGAAGCAGGCCAAAAGGAATACAAATGTCTCAAAAATGAGATCGACAGGAAGTGCAAAATGGCTAAGCAGGGATGGCTAGAGGACAAATGTAACGATTTAGAGGCTTATCTCACGAGGGGTAAGATAGATACTGCCTACAGGACAGTTAAAGAGACCTTTGGAGAGAAGAAAACCACTTGTATGAACATCAAGAGCTCAGATGAAAACCCAGTTCTAAGCAAAGAGGTGAAAGCAGGAAGGTGGAAGGAGTATATAGAGGGTCTATACGTACTTAAGGACAATATTCTGGAAATAGAAGAGAATGTAGATGAAGACGAAATGCGAGATACAATACTGCGTGAAGAGTTTGACAGAGCACTGAAACACCTAAGTTGAAACAAGGCCCCGGGAGTAGACAACATTCCATTTGAACTATTGACGGCCTTGGGAGAGCTAGTCTTGACAAAACTCTACCATCTGGTGAGCAAGATGTATGAGACAGGCGAAATACCGTCAGACTTCAAGAAGAATATAATAATTCCAATTCCAAAGAAAGCAGGTGTTAACAGATGTGAAAATTACCGAACTATCAGGTTTAAGTCACAGCTGCAAAATACTAACGCGAATTCTTTACAGACGAATGGAAAAACTGGTAGAGGCCGACCTCAGGGAAGATCAGTTTGGATTCCGTAGAAATGTTGGAACACGTGAGGCAATACTGACCTTATGACTTATTTTAGAAGCTAGATTAAGAAAAGGCAAACCTACGTTTCTAGCATTTGTAGACTTAGAGAAAGTCTTTGACAATGTTGGCTGGTATACACTCTCTCAAATTCTAAATGTGGCAGGGGTAAAATACAGGGAGCGAAAGGCTATTTACAATTTATACAGAAATCAGATGGCTCTTATAGTCGAGGGGCATGAAAGGGAATCAGTGGTTGGGAACGGAGTGAGACAGGGTTGTAGCCTCTCCTCGATGTTATTCAATCTGTATATTGAGCAAGCAGTAAAGGAAACAAAAGGAAAATTCGAAGTAGGTATTAAAATCCATGGAGAATAAACAAAATCTTTGAGGTTCGCCGATGACATAGTAAATCTGTCAGAGACAGCAAAGGCCTTGGAAGAGCAGTTGAATGGAATGGACAGTGTCTTGAAAGGAGGATATAAGATGAACATCAACAAAAGCAAAACGAGGATAATGGAATGTAGTCAAATAAGTCGGGTGATGCTGAGGGAATTAGATTAGGAAATGAGACAAAGTAGTAAAGGAGTTTTGCGATTTGGGGAGAAAAATAACTGATGAATGTCGAAGTAGAGAGCAAAGCGTTTCTGAAGAAAAGAAATTTGTTAACATCGAGTATAGACTTAAATGCCAGGAAGTCGTTTCTGAAAGTATTTGTATGGAGTGTAGCCATGTATGGAAGTGAAACGTGGACGATACATAGTTTAGTCAAGAATAGAAGCTTTCGAAATATGGTGCTACAGAAGAATGCTGAAGATTAGATGGGTAGATCACATAACTAATGAGGAGGTATTGAATAGATTTGGGGAGAAGAGGAGTTTGTGGTACAACTTGACCAGAAGAAGGGATCGGTTGGTAGGACATGTTCTGAGGCATCGAGGTATCACAAATTTAGTATTGGTGGGCAGCGTGGAGAGTAAAAATCGTAGAGGGAGACCAAGAGATGAATACACTGAGCAGATTCAGAAGTATGTAGGCTGCAGTAGGTAGTGGGAGATGAAGAAGCTTGCACAGGATAGGGTAGCATGAAGAGCTGCATCAAACCAGTCACAGGACTGAAGACCACAACAACAACAAACTGAAATGAACGCAAGTGCTGCATTTCATCGCCACAACCATGTCGGGATGACGTCACGGGTTCTGATTCGCGAGTGGATTACAGGACACGCAATGCCGACACACGAAATAGCGCCCGACGACTGGTTGCTTTATAAATGAGTTAACGCGTGTGATATCCTACGTTACGCATGTATGAGAGGAGTTTGGGAACGGTTTGAAATTATTCTTAACGTGTGTTCGATGTGGACAAGTGCTCTCATTCTGAAACACAGTTGGATGACAGTGTGGCTAGTTGACACAAAAGGAAGTCTCTTGCGCGACTAAATGTTCGACATGCCAATCTCCCAGTGCGCGCGCATGTTTATGTGCGTGTGTGTATGTGTGTGGGGCGGGGTAACATTAGGGGAAATTATCTCAAGTGTTTGAAATGTTGTCTGAAGTTGGTTCCGGGTCGCTAACTGCCATCATTCTGAAGTACTGGGTGAATGACGACCATGTATTTCATAACTGTGAGTTGCGTCACCTCGAGACACGCCAAGTTTCCAGCTGTGATACATCCCATTTTCTTAGCAATCACGGAGACAACAAGAAGAACTGCACCACAAGATGATTATTTCTACACCAAGCCAGGTATTTCCATCGCAGCTCTTCAACATATATCAGAACAACCATCAGATTTCATAAAACCATACTCAACATTAAGTTCAATAAACTATGTTTGGCTTATAAAATTGTACCTAACTATATAACAATAACTGTAAACAACATGCCACCAGCAGCACAGCAGACAAAACGTAAAGCAGAAATCATGTGAATAAAGCAAGAAATCCGGTCTCTGTATTCCAAAAAACTGACTCTGAATATTGAATTATACAGATTGCATATAGAACTAGCTATCACATAACACACCCACCATTTTTTGATGAACTAATGTACAGGGTTAGAGCATACACAGATACCATAATAGGCAGGAAACAGACAATCCAACAAAAGAAACTCACAAAAATGTTAAATCACACAAACACCCACCATTCCCACCACCGATACAACAAACACACCTTTCACAAAGGAGTGATTAATCTAACAGACATAAAATTATCTGAACAAGAAAGCAGCCTACTTGAAAAGGGTCCCAAACATAACATTAACACAGTGGTGTCACACAGGACAGTAGAAAATATAACAGAAGCTGAAAACATCATAAAGCAACAAGAAAGACTAAACACACCTGTATTCAATGCAAACCTAACAAGACAACTAATTGCTGAGGAAATAAACATAATCAAAGAGAACAAAACCACCATAAAAGAAAACACTAGGACTCCTGAAGAAAAAACCTACAGAAAACTACAGAATAAATTAACACAAGAAAATGCCATCATCACAAAATCTGACAAAGGTAATTCAATAGTAGTCATAAACAAACAGGAATACATTCACAACATATTAGAACTCATCCAAAGCAACAACATCACAGAATTAACCAGTGACCCAACAAACCGATACCAAAGTGAGTTACAGAAAACCCTGAGAAACATAGAAACAATTTTCACAGAAACACAGATTAGAAAAATGATACAGTAAAATCCCAAGGCCCCCACCCTAAAATCATTGCCTTAAGTTCACAAACCCAGAATACCCATATGTCTTGATAAACTTCAATAAAGCCACAAAATACCACTTCACCAAACACACTCTGCTACAGACAATATACAAATACACTGACAACAGAAGTCTTAGAAAAAGTAAGATATGAAAACATACCAAACACAGCAACATTGGTTTCATTTGATATAATTTCAATGTACACACACACCCCAACAGAAGAAACCATCAACATAATAGAAAGAAACCTCCAACTGCAAGGAAACATACCCACAACAAACATACAAGAAATATTAGCCATACTCAGGCTCATCACAGAACAAAACTACTTCACATTCAACGACAGATTTTACTCTCAACAAGATGGACTACCCATGGGATCCCCAATCAGTGACCTCCTACCTGACATTTTCCTCAGTCAGATGGAAAAACAAATCTTTGACAAAATAGTAATACCAAAACAGTACAAAATAATATATTGGTACAGATACATAGATGACATAATTTGCTTAATAGATGAACCACTGTTTCGCATAAAAGAACTTCATGATAAACTCCATCCACCCACAAATACAATTCACCATAGAAACACAAACAGATGAAAAACTTCATTTCTTAGATCTCACTATACACAAGAGAAACAACAAACATGAATTCACAATCTACAGAAAACCCACACCCACCAGCACCATTATTCATAACCAATCCAATCACCCCATACCTCACAAACAAGCCAGCTTCAGATATTTACTTCACAGGCTGAACAAAATACCCACAAACAAGCATGACTACGCACAAGAACTGAACACGATAAAGCAAATTGCAAAGGAGAATGGATATGACGCAAAGAGAGTAGACAAAATAAACCAGAAAATACAGAAACAAACAGCACATAACCATCAAACACACACATCACACAACAAATCAGCAGGCAGTAAGCAACAAATGGCACATAATGACTTGCAACAACAAGGTCACACACAGGGTGGGTAATATACTAAAGAAACAAGGACTCAACATAGCATACAGAACCAACAACACAATACAGAGCAGACTCGGAAGAAATATCACCAACACTGACAAATACAGCCAGTCCGGCATCTACCAACTTACTTGCAACTGCTGTCAATATGTATATGTGGACCAAACATGCAGGACCTTCAGAACCAGATATAATGAACACCTCAGAGCACTGAAAAGCAATAGCACACACTCAACATTTGCAGACCACCTGGTAGCACACAACCACCACCCAACAACTGACCTTCACATCCTAAAAACTAGCAGCAGCCTATACCAAAAATTAGCTACAGAGGAAAACTACCACATCCAAAAATCAAGAGCCCAAGGAAGTAAAGTACTCAATGAATACACATCACTGTGCAACAAAACCCTCTTCGCTACAATAGAAGAACTATACAAGTAACACACACACACACACACACACACACACACACACAAAATCCTCTCTCTCTCTTATATATATATATATATATATATATATATACACACACACACACACACACACACACACACACACACACCAAATGTAATTGAAGCTCGCGCGCCTCACCCAGCAGAACACGCTACGAAACAAATGAACGCCACACAGCCACAACAACACGTAATGGCAGCGAAAACTCCGCCCATGTTTTGACAAACTGCATTGCCACGCGAACAAAGGCACAGAAGTAAGCCTATTTACTTCGCCAACAATACAGGGAAACGTACCACAACTTCAAAACTGTAAGTTACGGAAAGAAAACGCGATACAGTCTTATTTCCGTTCGTAAATGCATAACAAACAAAAAATCGTAACACAACACACAAATGTAATACTTACTAATGTAAATCCACCCGATGATGGAGGTTTAAACCTTCGAAACGCGTGGTGGAAATAAATAAAACGGTGACTGGTAACAGTGAACTACTTGTTTCATTTAATGTCAGCAACAGTCACGGTAAAGCCTAACCTAAAAATGTTCGCATTTAAAATAAATTACGTTTTGCTGTTTGCAGATGACAAGTTGTATATTGTGTAGCAGAACAGCTACCAAAATAAGTGGACACATATCATGTAACGCATGTTACTCATGATTACACCCACTTTTCGCCAATTAAGTTAGAAATGCAACTTTTACATAATGTTGTAAACGACACAAATGTTAATATGTCAAGAACAAATTTACAGTTAAAAAGAGACATAGAACCCACTGACGATAGCACAAAAGTGCTGAAACATGCATGTGTGAAACAAAGAAGAAAGGTGTCTTGCATAAGGCGGAACTTCCCATCCCATTTTCTTAGCAAGCACGGAGACGACAAGAAGAGCTGCACCACAAGACGATTATGTGATACTTTTCTTACTGCGTGGCAGATTATACCTCTTAATCAGTACATTACAACATTTTAGATGTTTAAAGCCGGCCGAAATAACCGACATACGCAAGCTATAATTAACGAGTTCCCGTTATCAGCTTTCGTAACTAGGGCGCCATTATTCTCCAGTTTACGATTAAAACTTTTCACGGTTCTATAACGTAATGCTTTGATTGAGCGACAGACAATTCATTTCCTAAGATTTCACAGAATTCTTAGCCTAACCGCGTTTGAACATTCTTTGGCGTTTTGGTACACTCCAAACCTAGTTTAAGGCCTGCTATGAAATTGTCTACCACGTGTGGTTCTTTAATCGCAGGTGCGATATTGAATTTCAGCCCTTTGGACAGTAACTGGGTCTTAGCTGTTGGAAATATAAGTTTTACTAATAACACGTTCACAGAACGTGGGTTTAAAACTTTATTATTCGAACATCCTTGTTGGTTACCTCTGATAACACCCTTACACAAATTTGACGCTTTTTCGCACGACTTGCAGCGTGTTTCTTCTTTCTGTTTACCAATGAAATCATTGGCCAGTGCCCAAAAATCATCTATTCGATAATTTTAAGACTTCGAATAGTGCATCAATATTTCAAGATACAACAAGTAAGCTTTCTCGTTTAACCCATCTTTCTTTGTATACAATTCCGCAATTCTGTTATTGAGGATCTGAGCTATGAATTTCTTTTTGAAAGTAGGCGATTTGTAATATAATTTTCCTACATAATTGCTAGTACTAGCATGGCCATTTCATTTATTAACAAGTGTAAACAGACTAACGTGACCCCGAAGCTTGTCAGCGGATATTCGATGCCGCAAAACACAATCTTTCTTTCCGTTGAACGGACAGCACGGCTCTTATCAGAGACCCACCTGAGAAGAAATTCGCATGTTCTAGGTCAAAATGCGAGTAGATTTTTGTTTTGTAGAGCATCTTCACATCCCCCCCCCCCCCTGGGCGCCCCCCCCCCCCCCCCCACAGAGACAAAACGCGACGTTGTTAAGGCGGTAATGAACGGAAGAATTTCGGAACACTAACTGCTTCTAGCAGGAAAGAGAGGCGGTGAGCCCCACACAGCGTATCCCAGACCGACTCGTGTTCACGGTCGGTGCAGCAGTGTCCGCAGTCCGTGGTTAGCGTCCCAGGTTCGATTCCCGACAGAGTCGCTAATTTCCTTCTCTCGGGGTCTGGGTGTTTGCGCCCCCGTAACTTCGGCTCATCTCACCGCCGAGCAGATCGGCGGAGTCGCGTCAAACGGGACGGCTTTCTCCTACCGGCCGAGCAACCCCGGGAGCAAATCTCCCGGCCAACACCGCCACCTCATTCTGTTTCCATGGCCCCGCAGCTCAGTCGGTAGAAACTAAACTCTTGTAGGACCACTCGTGTGCGTGTGTGTGTGTGTGTGTGTGTGTGTGTGTGTGTGTGTGTGTCCGCTCCAGTCCACAGACAACTTTTACTATATCTAAACAGGAACGAAAAATTTATACAATTACTGTTGTCAAATTATGCCAACATGTACACTTCTGTATGATTTATACAAGCTGAAGGAAACGTTCTTCTGCCTGAAAACTTCCTGTGGCGTACACATTTTACGCCCCAGTGTTTTCCGTATCAGCGTGAAACATCTTTCAAACGATATGAACCACACAAAATGCACCGCCATGAATGTACCTGTATACCCTCATGTGCATAACCGTAATACGTTGTAGTGCTCTTTTCCAACACACTTCTCATGTATGAATCAAATCTAAACACAAGCACCACAAAATTAATGTCTTGATGGGGCATGCAGTAAAACTAAGTAACCACCTACAGATTCAAACCTCACACGACTTTGCGGAATATGGAGGAAGGTACTTTTTGTTCACCGAAGCCGTTCTTCGCTGCGCCGTGACGTCAGTCTCGCTGCTGCCCCCCCCCCCCCCTTTCCTGCCACTGTGTTTCTCACTGCAGCCGGTTTCCACCAGCCTCGCCGCGTGACGTCACCCGCTGACCCTGGACTGGCGACCCGCAGTTGTCTGCACTGCGCGGACGCCCGCTTCCTGCCCACAAACCGCTGTTCCGCAGCGCCAGCGCGTCTCCTCGAAGCTTCCAGGCTTGCAGCGAAATGACGACGACGACGAGAAAAATCGAGAAACTGCGGCCAATAAAGACGCCTTACGGAGGATCAACCTACCCACGCGCCATTCGTGGGCGGAAGAGGAACCTAAATTTTTCCTGTCTGTTCCGTTGTGCTGCGCCGAGTACGATGGCCAGAACTTATTTTATGGCGGCTGTTTTTTGCAGTAACCCTTATATATTTGCGCTGGTCACTTCCAGCGGTTCCCAGTAAGTGGCTGTTGTCTGCGCTCTGATTCGTTGATGCAGAGGAGACTGACCGGTCGCCGTATTCGGTTTTATACTACCGGAGCACTGGTGCCACATTTAGTGGCTTTGTACTGAAGAAAGAGCAAGGAAAAAAATCCCGCGAAATCCCTTAGTAAAATATACGAATTCTTACAATCTAACCGCGCAAAATATCGCTATATGACGTCATCCCCGCAAGCTGCAATTACTTTAGGTTCAAATACCAAGTTTAATTTCTGACGCTTCAAACTAAGCACAGTAAGAAACTAACTACAGTAAGGTCCGCACTGTGGATCACCACACAAAAACTGTCAAGAGTTGACGCCATCGTTTTCTTTAGTCCTGTCTGAAATATTTCGGTCGAGAAAAGTCACGTTAATAAATCTTTGCGTGAGTTTATAAAAAACTGCACCGTTCATCATGTAATGAATGTATTATTAAAGCACCTACATGAAAGAGGCTACAAAGATGGTAGTAATTCTCTTTTAGCCAAATTAGAGACTAACCGTCCATAGATATATTTTTCATGTTCTACGTCCATCTAGGTGGTAACGATTATTTGCATATTTTTATGTAAATAAGTAAAAAAGAGGAAATAATTTGTACACGCGGTAAGTATAAAGAAATACGCAATACTAATTTCTGTAGGAGAAAAAGAAAGAGAAACAGCTGTTTGAAACTCATAGATAAGGAGACAAAAATCCCTGACTTGCCGGTCGTCTTGTTTCCTTGGAGTTGGCAAAATTTACACGACAGAAGAAAGAAGGCATGAAGGTCGGGGACATATTTTGATAAACAGTAAGCAGAACGACATTTGCTATCAGCAGATTTGCCCAAGTATTACGCATTTTAATCGTCAATAAAAGAGACGAAAATTCATTGTATCTGGTGTGCAACTCAGAGACAAGCAAAGGTCCTGCAGTGCTTTAGAGAACGTTACTTCACCTACTGTGGCATTTCGTAACTTGTAATCGGAATTTTACGTACGGAAAGGAACGACGCTTCAGTGATACTGTAAGCGAACTAAGGGTAGGTAGGGCGTGAATTACAAGTTAATGAACAGGAACACTGACAGCTCACCATACACTAGGTATTTACGCGTTAAAACGCACTTGTGTATAAATTTATCAGCATTATTTTGAAAGAAGAATAAAGCCACTGATGCAGTGGTTTCCGTACTTGGCTCTCCACATAACGAACTTCTACATCCAATTTTAGAATTCAAACACTTACACTCTACGTATTAACGATACCTGCGTCTTTGTATACGTCAGTTACACGCGGAACTGCATCGTTTACATGTACGTACATAATTAACTTGTGTACCACAGAGGAGTAATATGGGTTCAGTAGAAGTAGGCATATACTCATCATTTACGTACATTATCTTTCATTGCTTAGGGAAAGATTCCCGACACTAAGGTACACAGTGTATGTACTGGGATTGAAGTCAGCACGTGAAGTGTAACCAAGCGCGTTCAGAAAGTACCAGATTCTGTGAATTAAATATTAGGCGCTGCAGTGATTCATTGTTAGGGCACAGAAGTACTTTGATGGTTAACATTTCGCGGGTGTTCCTGGAGGCACATTACGTGTACAGATATTACGTACGTTATTGAAATAATCCGCAAATGCAATGTTGTCAACCAGACTAAGATTTTAAAGACTTCTTGGCCTTGTGTAAAATGAGCAAGGGGCTCGAGATCACGAGTTGGGCTGCTCAGCACCGTACTGGTGCAGAAACTAAGGACGACAGATAAAAGGCGAGACAGAGGGCTACTATGAACGATTCACTCGTTTCCAGAATTCGAATTTTTCCGCAGTATTAGATGTACGAATATGATTGCATGCCATTACGAATTCAGCGCCTTGCCAAAATGGCGACAAGGCAAGGGAAGACTTTTCGTGTGTTGTAACATGCGAGGTATTTGACCAAATGTGGCAGGTGCAAAAAACCGTGTAAGGGGTGGGGGGGGGGGGGGGGGGCTGAACGAGATTTCTGTACGCAGTCCACACAAGTCAACAGCACGCAAAAGCCACGAACTCTGAACACGGCAGCAAAGTATGTGGAAGACAGTGCGTCGGCGGTTACACTCCAAACCGTACCGTCTGGATCCCTTACAACAATTAAAAGCGGACTGTTACGGCCGGCGCCTCCACATTTGCGCCACATTGCAGGGATCAATTGAGGATGGACATTTCGCCCCCACGCTGATATTCAGCGACAAAGCAATTAACACTTTACTGAAAAAGTTTATCTCCGCAATGTGAGAGTGTGCCGTACTGAAAAACCTCAGGTAATTTCGGCGCATGAAGGAGATTCGCCGAGGGTTAATGTATCCTGTGCAGTGTGACAGGCGAAGATGAATGGGCCGTTTTAATACTGTGAGGCAACTGTGCCGGATACATCTTACCTCGATATGTTGCAGTTGTGGTTGTTTGGACTACTCATTCCTTCAGGGAGCATCGATGTTTGTTGCTACCTAAACGACGAAATTTCGCATCGCTGGATTGGCCGTAGGCGGTTAACGCAAGTACTGATCAGCTTGCAAAAGCACTTAACAATCGATGTTTGAAAATCTGAAGCTGGTCACGGGTTTGTGTAATTAAACTGTGTGTGTGTGTGTGTGTGTGTGTGTGTCGTAATTGCGGTTGTCTCCTATATTTAAGTCATAATGTTTATAATTGTACTACAGCCCTGTTTCTCTTAATGTTTATTTTCGAAAATCTAGCGATTAAAATAGGGTTTCATTGCACTGTGGCTGACTCAAATGAACTTGAAATATTAGCAGAAGACCACTCGATCACTGATTACACAAAGTAGAGGCCATACTGGATGTTACCGAGAACTCGCGCCACAGGTATGTATGCACGATGATCTTCAGAGCCATTTTGTATCTTTTTAGACCACTCGGCCAATGGGCTTGCGAAAATTTGAAAGGGCGCGAAACACAGCAACGTAACCGTGAGACGCAGTACAAAAAACAGACAGAAAAACACCGCGGGCGGGAGAGCGCGGTCCGCACTCGTCCGGAGCGTGGGGGGTGCCGCGGGGTGCCGTGCTGGCCGGCCGGCTGCACAGGTGTGGACCTGCCTCCACACTAGGGGCAAGCGGGCCCAGCACTGAACCTGCCGATTCCAACTGTGCATCACCAAAACGGACATACGACACTCTTCGAAATCCAACATGCGTGAAATACGTGCCACACAAAAATTGTTACTGTAGCATTCCGTTTCTTTGGCTCCGCTGAGTGACAACCATACTGTAACCTGACAACCTGTACCAGAACTCTGGCCAAGCAACGGATCACTTTTCCACCACAACACTCTTTACAGAAAATAATATAGCAGCCACGCGTTCTGCTGTATCCGTGAGTGTGTGTGACGTCACGCAGCAAACCATTACGCCACGGGTCAATGTCGACGGCCGCTATCAGCAGCTGCGAGCTGCTCCAGTTTAGGCAGCCGCCTGTACTGGAAATACGGGTACTGGCAGAGCCTTGATGCTTTGAGGAAAGTGAAACACACGACGGAAGTCTGAGAAAACTGCAGATTTTTTTCACTGATTAACTACTAAATGGTTTATGACCATATGGGCCACCAAGGTGACAGCGAAATTTTCACGAACCTTTTTTTTTCTCCGTCTGAGACATTCAAGTAGCGGGTGCTTGTAAGTAAAATGAAGCTACTGACCCAAGTCGACTGTGGTCTGTGAGTATGGTAAGGCAGCGAAACACTGTAGACATGCTAATGCGTTAACGCGAAACCAGTTGGCGCCGGAGGAAATCAATTCCAATACCAGGTGCGAATCTGTCACTGTGCAACACCTCGCGGAAGTCTCCGGTGCTCATACTGAACAAGTTCTGCAAGTGGCGGTTAACAATATCGACATTCTGCCTTTCTCACTTGTTTGTCCCTTCCTGTGCACGTTCCGTTCCCAATCCATTACATATGGGAACATTCCTTCCAGTGTAAATCGGTTCCGCAAGGGCGCATTAGCACACCAAGTTTCGCTGCCGTACAGCAGTCACAGCCCACGATGGACCTCAGAGTGGCTCAACTTGAGACTACAAGCAGCCAGTGGTAGGGCACGGCTACCCTCAGCCACGTGTCAGGGCGACACCTCGCCGCCGTCTCCACGCTGAGTCACGTTTACTGCCGGCCCAAGTATCATGTGAGACACCACAATGTGAAATTTTATGCGGCTATCACATTTTACTGGTGGACAGAACACCTAATGAATTGAAAGCACCCGGAAACACTGCGCACATTCCCAAGTCACGAGTGACCTTACTCCCTTATTATTGGATATCTATGTGTGACCTAAAGAGCTGATTCCACACAATCGCGATTAAATGGAGACCTTTTTAGGAAACACTTTTGGCTGCCGCTGCTGTTCATCCGTGAACGCCACAGTTTTCTACAATTCAGCAAATCTTATCTCGCTACACACGATACGCTTTGAACAGGCCTTTAATACGGCGTGCATCAATTGCGTTGTATATTTTGTGATAGGCGAGTATAAATACGAAAACCACCACACATAGTTCCATGTCACGAAAGTGAAGGGCATTTAGAGCACCGATTCCGGGTTGCTTTTTATACATAAAATTCGCGCAACTTTTATCAAATCATCGTGTCCCTCACATGTGACGACAGTCACTTTTCCGTGACGTCACGCGTTCTTTGCTTGCAGTGGATGAGGGGAGCACACTGAACAGTCGTGTTGATCTACCTGTTTCCGGAGATAAAATTGTCAATTTTATGGTTTTGGTATTCAAATTTGCGTTTTACGACGATGTGCAGTCTAACTGACACATGGCATTTCTGAACTCTTCAAGACGGGTCGTCTTCAGTACTTTGTCATGCCGAAGTGTCTGTAAATGCGACGTCAGTGGCCACCGACGATTCCGAAACTGTGACTTACCATCAATAACGGGTAAGGCTTCTGTAACAGTATCTGGCTAAACGAAATAATGTTTACTGTAGGTTTCTGTCAAACATAATTAGCAAATCCCCAACAAATGTTATAATTTTGACGTGATTCAGCCTCTGACGGAAACTAACAACAAATCTATCTCGATTCTCGCAACTGTTGCACTGGAAATGGCACAAATTAAACCTAGGTTCTGCCGCCATTAGTGCCTGCACATAGAAATCTACACTGCACTTCAATAGTGTAATTTCAACGTGAAATGAAGCTGGTAAGTGACGGCGTCAGAATCACCGACCTTCATCCTTCCCTCACATAATACACGACTGAAGCGCAGGCCGCACAGAACACGGCGCGCCTCACAGATCGCTGACGCGTTGCTTGGTCGACACACCGGGCTCTCTCATCATAATCAGACAAATAGTAACACGAGAACAGCCCAACAAAGCGATGCAGCGTTGTAGAGTGCTAAAAAAAATTGCATCAGCAAATCACAAACGAGGAGACGTGACGGAGCGATAAAAAATACGAAAGCACAATGGATGTCGGAATGACTGGACGATCAATTAACACCAGGATCAAAGAGCATAAGCGACATTGCAGGTTGGGGCAGGTGGAGAAATCGGCCGTGGCAGAGCACGCACTGAATGAGACCGACCACGTAATAAAATTCCCCGACACGGAACTTCTGGCTGTAGAGAAGCACTATCACACGCGCTGTAGAAATACAAAAACACGCGAACAGTTTCAACAAGAAAGAGGAAAGCCTTAAGGTAAACGGATCCTGGCTTCCCGTACTGCAGCGAACGACCGTCGCAGGTAGCAAGAGGAGAACCGCACCGGAAATGACCGCGGAGAAGACCTCGGACGTTGGCGCGCCAGCTACATATAGTCTGCGGCCGCGAGCTCGGCTCCAGTTCACCACCGGCAATGGAGGGTCAAGCTTTGACAATGCCAGCCACTCGTGCTGGCGAAACGCCAGAAGAATCATTAGATGAACGTCGGCCGAAGAACCCGAGACAGAAGCCAATAGGCAGTTTGTCAAATTTTCGAAAACCAACAATCACTTCTTTGGCTTCATTTCACACAATGCCCATTGAAAATGTTTTTAAATTCAATCCAAAAGTTGGAAATAACCACGGTTTCAGCTTGGCTTCAAGAAATAATCAATACCATTTTAATTAACTTTGAAAAGGAAGGTACTTTCAGTCGGTCAAAATACGAGCCTTTTACCAATTCTAAGACACTTCGACACTTTTGTGACTTGTTTGGAAAAGTAGATTTCTCCACTTCAACCTCTGAAATCATTTCATTGGAGAACAAAAAAAAAAAAAAAAAAAAAAAAAAATACTGTTTCTTGGGCTGAACTTTTAAATTTTCTGATAATTCTTAAGGCAGTAGACTCATGTGCAACATTTCGGACGAGATAGGATGCGTGAACAACATTGTATCCCAGAAACTTGAGGAATTGGAAAAAGCTAATTTGGAAACAGTTAAGAGACTGTGTGATATATTCCACACACTTAAAAGTACAGGTACTTCATGTAAAAAATATAGAAACGCTTGTGAGTTTTGCTCCTGCCGTACTATACACAAATATTGTTGTGGAAAGAATATTTTCAACTGTGAAGTCCCTTTGGAGGGTGGAATGTGTAGTGCTAGAACCACTTCATTCCCCACACGTGTTGTGTGTCTCATATTCTTTGTCAAGTACAGAGTAGAGGTGCTCTTATTCAGTAACTGTACTGTCTAATTATTGGATTTATAGTGAATTCTTGCAACGGGCCTTTGTCCTCAAAAGTTGACTGTCTAAAGTAGTTGCTCTCTGTCCCAGTGTACTTGAAAGCAGAACAAGCAAGCATTCTTCAAAACTATATAATGTATGGATATGGTCAGTGTCTGCATCAAGTAAATCCTACCCCATATTTAGCAGATTGGGTTCCGCATTTGGAGGCTGCATTCGAGAGACACGTACCCTATGCCGAAGTTTAAGCACCATTTAATATTTTCGTGAGTTTTAATTCAGACGTAAACGTCGAGTGGCTCTTTACATACCACCTCACAGCACCACTCTGCTTCCTAGTCAAGATCGCTAAAATCATTCAGTTCTTATCCTCCCTTAATAGCGATCAATCAATAAAATTGTAATATGTTGTCTTGTGTATCCAGTACGAGGATATTTCATTCCTTAGCTCATACAACAGTCTGGCAGGTGGTGGTTTTCCCTGCTCTTTTTCCAGTACTTGAACGAATTTCAGCCACAATCTAAGTTTGTGTGTCTGGTGCGTGCTCAATGAAACGAAAACGAAAATAACCTCTGTTTGCCTGGTGGCTGTTGGTATTTGAAGTCAGGAACAGGTTTCATTCGGAACACCGACTTTGCCATTAAATCTGAATTTTGCGGAGAACAGGTAGCCTTCATAATGGCGAGACCCTTTTGCACAGGATTTCGGTCACCCCAGGGATCTTATGTTGATGCTGTGACATTGTTAGGGTGTACTAACACGTAAATTTTATTTTCTACAGATCTCTCACAAATACTTCATTGTGGTTGATCAGCGTTGTTGCTTGCTTTATGAAACAGTGTCGTCTTTGTTGTCTGTTTTGAATTTTGTGTGAAGTGTGTTTATGGTAGTCCGGGAGCTTTTCGTCTTAATCCTTTTCATTGGGGAGTTTTTTAAATGTAATTAATGCTCGTGTGACGATTTTGCGCTGGGAATTGCGTGTGAAGCTCATTTTCATTCTATTAGGTTGCTTGTGATGAATACTCTTGTTTAGCCAGTGTGATGAACTTAGTAAAAATTTATCATGTTATTTAAGTGAATCTGTTTCAGATAGTGTTTTTTCTGTATAAGATTTTCATTTGCGTTATTCGAAAATAATTACGTGTAGTCGCTCCAAAAGCAGTACGAGGAGAAAAGAAAAAAGGTGGTGAGTAGACGAAATGCCTAGAAAAGAGACTTGGGAGGTACAGAGAAGTGTAGGGACATATTCTCCCCACTTTTAGCGACGAAAATGTGCAAAATGAAACAGTAGGTTCCTCCGATGCGAGACAAATGAGTGAGGCAGACTTCAGTGGTGCAGCGGAGATGTTTAGATTTAAAGGGTGTGCACAGCCTGTTCCACTCACAGCTGGCAGTGTTTGGGGTCGAGTGCACAATTTACTAAGTGTGAGTACGGGCGAGGCTGAAGCAACGATAAGTGAACAGAGGGCAGCAGTGCATGTAGCTCTGAGCAGAACATGATTGGCCAATTTGGCCACGCTGATAAAAAGAATGAGCACATAGCGAAGAGTTAAAGGCAGACTGCAGACTTGCTGGCGTCAAAGGAGGAGCTAAACTGGGATTTAGTTGCCGAATATGGCACCTTAACGACTACAGTAGAATCACTGAGCTCAGAAATTGATGATGATACGGAAGAAACGTTCAGAACTTAGCAATCAAAATGGACGACACAGCGCAATTTGAAGAAGCGAAGGTCATCGGTCTCTAGACTTACACACTACTTAAACTAATGTAAACTAACTTATGCAAAGAACAACACACACACACCCGAGCCCGTGGGGGGACTCGAACCTCCGGCGGGAGGGGCCGCGCAATCCGTGACACGGCGCCTCAAACCTCGCGGCACTTTGAGAGGTAGGAAACCGGTTGAGTGGGATAGAAGGCGAACAGAAAAGAGTGAGCGGGAAAGGCTGGTTGCCAGGAGGCTAGAACAGGAGCATGGGGGATGTGACTGATGGCGATCATAGGGAATTCTTTAATCTACTAAAACAAATGCCGATGTTCACTGGCAACATACAGGGTGGCGCACGAAATGTGTTACCATTTTGTTTTTGAATATGAACTTTACTGTCAATACGATCTGAAAGGAACATATACTATAATCAAGAGCCGCCCATGGAGATTTGTTCTAACTCCGCGCATACTCCATATGTCCACCATTTCGTTTCCGACCTTCCTTCAAACGAATACTGAAGTTAGTGATTACCCTACGGCACATGTCTTCCGTAATTTCACTGCAAGCTTGAAGAATAAGTCTTCTGAGCTCCATTAAATCAAGTGGACGTTTCGGGGAAATTTTTTCCTTTAGGAACCCCCAAAGAAAAGAGTCACATGGATTGAGGTCTGGACTATTGGAGTTTTTACACGAGCATTTCGACGTGCGGATCATTTCACTCAGGTTTCCAGCTCGCTTCAATCACGGACAAAATTGGCCCCCCAATGGTAGACATATTGAGCATGTGCTCATTTAGAACAAATCTCCATGGACGGCTCCTCATTGTAGTATATGTTCCTTTCCGATTGTATTGACAATAAAGTTTATATTCAAAAACAAAATGTTAACACATTTCGTGCGCCATCCTGTATGTAAGCCAAGTACGGACATTATCGAGACACTTGGGAGCGAATAAACAGCAGGAGTTTTGGAACTGGAAAGTACAGGTAAGGAAACGCTCGATGTTGCAAATACCTACAGGCAGTCCACTTAAAATGGAATCTTTAACATTTTATAGGAATCCACAGTACTTGCGAGCTGAAATGAGAAACAACATTAGGTAATTTTGAAAGAGAAAATGGGAGCTCAACTTGGAATCGACCGAAGTACACGTAGGAACAACTGTGGATGAATAGGCCAGGTCGAGAAAGTGCAGAAGAAATCTACAGCAGAATTCCTGTGCCTGTGATGAAACGAAAATTAAGATACACTGCGATGAAAAAAGAAAATGACAACGAGAATTGCCCGAAACTACGGAAGACGCTGTGATAATTCGATGCTAAACAGCATCTTCTACATTTGCATCTGCATCTACGTCTATATGCTCTGGAAACGACCGTGGCAGAGAGAGCGTCCCACAGTACCAGTTGTCAGGGTTTCTTCCTGTTCCGTTCACGTATGGAGCGCGGGAAGAATGACTGAATGCCTCTGTACGCTTAGTACTTATTGTAATCTTATCCTCACGATCCCTATGTGAGCGGTACGTAGAGGGTTGTTAGTATATTCCTAGCATCACCACCATCTAAAGCCGGTTCTTGAAACTTTGTTAATAGACTTCCTCGGGATAGTCTGGGTGTGTCTTTAAAGAGTCTGGAAGTTCAGTTCCTTGCGTACTTCCGTTACACTCCTACGCGTCAAACAAATCCATGACAATTCGTGCTGCCCTTCTCTGTATATGTTCAGTATCCCTTGTTAGTCGTATTTGGTACTAGTCCCACACACTTGAGCAATACTCTAGAACCGATGGTACGAGTGATTTGTAAGCAAAGTCCTTTGTAGGCTGACTGCTCTCTACCAGTATTCTACCAGTAAACTGAAGTCTGTCACCTGCTTTACCCATAAATTCCATTTCATACCAGGTACTTTTTATGTGTCGGCCGATTCCAACAGTGACTCCATGATATAGTCTTGGAATACTATTTTTAATTTTCTGGAGGCACAGTTTTACATTTATGAACATTTAAATCAAGTTGCCGTTTTTCAACCGCTTTGAAATCTTATCGAGATCTGAGTGAATATGCTGCTTCTTTCAGACAATACATCATAGATAACAGGATCATCTGAAAAAACTATGAGGTTAGTATTAATATTTCGTCTTCCGCAGACATAGCGATGTGGTGTGATCTTGCAGCTGTGTTAAGGGCAACCTACAGTTCTCAGGAGTTTCTGAAAACGTGACGTCATTCTGACGCCAGAAGTTTTGCATTCATGTGGACCAGGCTGTGCATAAGTGAGGGATTAAAACGTTGGCAAGAATTAGCTCTGAAACATACTGAAAAAGTTGTGCCAACTGCTTTTGCTAATACGCCTTCGTTAACATCAAAAGTGAGACCACTTACTGACTTACAAGCAAAAAGAATCTTAAGCCAGCCAGCACAGAATCCAATAACCCGCTCATTAACGTTTCTCAAGAAAAGTTACTTTTTTTAAAAAAAATCTGAAAACTGACGTGTAGAGTTGGAGTCAGAAAAAAAAGGGGGTGGGCAGCCACTCTAACAAGTGAGGTAAACCATCAGCTCACTCACCTTGTGTCCAGTAAGTAAAGCCGTTTCGAAACAACACAGCTAGCATCTCTCGAAAACACGTCACTATCTGTAGCATTTGGTGTAATAAAATGAAGAAAAGCGTAATGTAAGTGGTTCAAGAGGTACTTTAATGGGAGATTTTTGTCTGGGAAAGAAGTGGCCTCTAAAACTTAGCCCGTAAATTGTCTTTTGTACACTTCACATACGGCTACATTTTATGTATAGCTGAGACTACGCTACCTTTTTAATCTGTTGCAGATGTGTCAGTCAGTTCTATGCTTTTTATTTTGAATGGCAATTTGCTTTGCCAGATGATAAACGTGTGAATATTTATTACCATTTGCGAGTTTCACACTTAATACGTAGATTTGTAAATTGACAATGACAACCCAGAACTGATACGCACACCTCCAGAGAAAGGGAACTACTATATGTACACAATATCGAATATTTAAGAACTAACTGCAATTAACGTAATAAAGAAGTCCCAGAACCTTTACAAACGTGAAGGTGAGATGGTAGGACGCGAGTCACCTCCGTAGCCCCCCTCTGCTCTGTAACTCAACGCTTACAACCGCTGCCTCACAATCAACCGCTGGAAGATCAGCCCCCGCACCGTAAACTGAATGTAATGAAGGCTTTAGCAGCCGATACGTCCTTACATGACGTCTGATTATAAAACATCCGAAAGAAAGTGACGTGTTTTTACAAATCTTCCATGTACCGTTGCCTTGAAACGGTGCTGTTTCATAATACGGAATTTAGGGCCTCATATCCAGTAGCAGCAATGACAAATGATTACTTTTTTTGATGCATAAACAATTATAACGGTCACGTGCAAATGTCGTCAACTCACGGGGTAACAGTGTGATAAGTTTCTTTTTTTTTAACCAGTCTTGACGGCCCACATGAAGTCTGGTCTTCCGCCATTTCCTTTTTTTGTCTTCACAGGAACACAGCCGACCAAGCGAGCAGAACCGTTGTTCCAGCTCCAAGTACTGGAGACACTGTCCAATGCCTGGACTGCACAGTTGCGAAGGACGTCTCCGTTTCGCAATACCTATGTACCCTAAAATGTATCACAGAGTTTCGTGGTGTGCAAATGTCCACATTTCCTCCTCCTCCTCTTTCGTGACGTGCTGTTCTGCAGTTCGCCATCGTTAGGCAGTGGCGTGTCACAAAGCTTCGCGCATTAGTTGCAGTACGTTTGACATCGTAGTGTCTTGTTATTTCTCGCGACAAATACCTTAACTTGGCTCCATATCAATTCTGTCGGGTTCAGACTGCAGTGTTACGACCACAACTCTAATAATAATCCATTTGTACAGCGTGCTCGACGCCATCAAAATTGTCTTCCATCTTTCTGCGACATTTATCACTCTGGCTCATGTGATACCACATCTGTCCTACAAAACAATGGGCATATTCAAACAGTACTTTTTAATTTTTCTCCGAAAAATTTAATCACGTAATGTTTTATCTTCAACCATCTTTTGCAATCTTTTATAATATATCTGTAATTAAGAATGTATACTTGCAATGATCACCAGAAATTTTCGCTTGATACGTAATTGTAAACTACGGGATGTGCATTTTTCTTAAAATTGGTGATTCACAAGTTAATTGCCATATATGGCTCAAAACCGTATCAACCAAAACCACTAAAAATAAACGCAAAATATATCTATTTAAAACAGCAGATAAAAATTCGCTTGATGCCTTCCTAAGAGAGATTCTCCATTCCTCCCAAGCTAATTATGTAAGTGTAGACCAGATATGGCTCAAATTCAAAGATACAGTATCGACAGCAATAGATTCATACCATCCAAGTTAATAAGAGAGGGACTGATCCATCACGGTACGCAAAACACATCAGAACACTGTTGCAGAAACAACGAAAAAAGCATGCCAAATTCAGAAGAACGCAAAATCCCCAAAACTGGCCAAGTTTCACGGAAGCTCGAAATTTAGTGCGGACGTCTATGCGAGATGCTTTTAATAGTTTCCACAATGAAATATTGTCTCAAAACACGGTAGAAAACCCAACGAGATTCTGGTCGTATGTCAAGTTCACCAGTGGCAGAAAACAGTAAACACCGCCACTGCGCGATAGCGATGGAGAAGTTACCGATGGTGGTGCCACTGAAGCGGAGTTACTAAATACAGTTTTCCGTAATTCCTTCACGAAAGAAGACGACGTACATATTCCAGAATTCGAAACCAGAACAGTTGTTAGCGTGAGTGACAAAAGTAGATATCTTAGGTGTTGCGAAACGAATCAAATCACTTTACTAAGGCAAGTCTTCAGGTCCAGACGATATAGCAATCAGGTTCCTTTCAGAGTATGCAGACAACACCGCCTTTCTTATGAATCATATACAACCGCTCACTTGAAGGGTCTGTTCCTGAAGACTGGAAAGCAGCACAGGTCACACCAATATTCAAGAAATGAAATAGGAGTAATCCATTTAATTACAGACCCATATCACTGACCTCAATCTGCAGGAGGATTCTGGAGCACATACAGTACTTTAACATTATGAACCACCTTGAAGAAAATGACTTATTGATACATAACCAACACGGCTTCAGAAAATATCGTTCTTGTGCAACGCAGCTGGCTCTTTATTCCGATGAAGTAATGAGTGCTGTCGACAAGGGATCTCAGATCGATTCCATATTCCTAGATTTCCAGAAGGCTTTTGATACCGTTCCTCACAAGCGACTATTAAGCAAATTGCGTGCATATGGATCATCGTCTCAGTTGTGTGATCGAATTCGTGATTTCCTCTCCGAGAGAGGTCACAGTACGTGGCGATAGACGGTAAATCATCGACTAGAACAGAAGTGATATCAGGCGTTCCGCAAGGTAGTGTCATAGGCCCTCTGCTGTTCCTGATTTACATAAATGATCTAGGTGAGAATCTGAGCAGCCCCCTTAGATTGTTTGCAGATGACGCTGTGATTTACAGTCTAGTGAAGTCATTAGACGATCAACTCCAACTACAAAATGACCTAGAGAGAATTTCTGTATGGTGCGAGAAGTGGCAATTGGCACTAAGCAAAAGAAAAGTGGGAGGTCATCCACATGGGTACTAAAAGAAATCCGAGTAATTTTGGGTATACGATAAATCACACAAATCTTAGTGCTGTTAATTCGACTAAATACCTAGGAATTGCAATTACGAGCAACTTAAATTGGAAAGATCACATAGATAATATTGTGGGGAAGGCGAAACAAAAGACTGCGCTTTGTTGGCAGATCACTAAAGAGACAGCCTACATCACACTTGTCCATCCTCTGCTGGAATATTGCTGCGCGGTAGGGGATCCTTACCAGGTAAGATTGACGGAGGACATCGAAGAAGTTCAAGGAAGGGCAGCTCATTTCGTGTTATCGCGAAATAGGGGTGAGAGTGTACTGATATGATACGCGAGTTGGGCTGAGAGTCACTGAATCAAAGGCAGTCTTGATTGAGGAGAGATCTGTTTACGAAATTTCAATCTCCAACTTTCTCTCCCGAATGTGTAAATATCTTGTCGACACCCAACTACGTAGGAAGAAATGATCATGATAATAAAATAAGAGAAATCAGAGCTCGAACGGAAAGATATAGGTGTTCCTTTCTCCCACGCGCCATTCGAGAGTGGAATGGTAAAGTAGTAGTATGAAAATGGTTCGATGAACCCTCTGCCAGGCACTTAAGTGTGAATTGCAGAGTAACCATATAGATGTATATGTAGATGTGATGAGTTTCATATTTAAATGCTTTAGGTATTCAAACCAAACAAAGAAAATTACGCACCACGTGGAGCGTAGAACCACCGCCCGCCGGCACACACGATGGTCAGTCTACGACCCTGTCTATCACGCCACGCATACAGTTAACACCTCCCTTATTTCCGATACATAGTCCTACTCGAAAAAGTCAAAAGCTGATTTTTGTCTGTAATCTTGTGAAGAACATTAACTAGTTGTTTCTCGCCATTAACGGTGTTCCACGCTCGTGTTTCACTACGAAGCAGGAAGCAGTGTCGTCCATTTTCGCGGTACGTATGAACAGCGAGACAATCAGAGCACAAGTACTGGTTACAGGGACTGTGACTGTACACAATTTTTAAGGTAAAAGTTACGTAGGTAAAGTACGATTAAGATAGACGTTGATGGCTGTTAATACGTCAGAATGTCTGAAAGGTTTTTCCGCACTGACATACTAATGAGCTACCGAACACATAAGTTGGACCTACTTCCAAGAGCGGAGCACCACCAGTGGTAAGAGAGCTACGGCTGCTGACCAGTCACCGCGCTTGCGTTTGTTTACATCTGGTTTGCTCTTATGATGAAGTACATGCTACATACGAACCCCGTAGCCCCACCCTTTATTTCGCATTCACGTTCATTGTCTTACCAGTCTCACAACCATAGCACCTTATTCCATACCAACCTACATCTCTTGCTGTGCTACAGAGTACTGAAAGCTTGTTCGCAACAAATAAGTAGGATTCTCAGCCACACATGTATTTTTCCAGATAGACTGAAACACGCTGTTGTTCAGCAACTGCACAAAAAAGGGGACAGGTCTGATGCTAGCAACTACCACCCAACCCCACCTCTCATAGCTTTATCCAAAATTCTTGAAAAAGCAATGTATTCAGGAGTAGCATCACGCATCTGTAAAAATGAAGTACTAATCAAATGTCAATTTGGTTTTCAGAAAGACTTTTCAACAGAAAATGCTATATATTTGCTTTCACTGATCAAATATTAAATGCACTGAATAACCGAACTTCATCCATTGGAATATTTTGTGACCTCTCAAAGGCTTTTGATGGTGTGAATCATGAATTTCTTCTAGACAAGCTTAAGTATTGTGTCATGAGTGGGACAGTGCACGAATGGTTTAATTCATATTTAACTGGAAGAAAGCAGAAGGCTCAAATTAACAGTACAAATAGTCTGCGAAAACCAGCGGAGTCCTTTAACTGGGGAGGTATCAAGAACGGTGTCCCACAGAGTTCAGTCTGTTTCCTTATTGGTCTTAATATACATTAATGACTCGCCACTCTGTATTCATGAAGATGCAAAGCTAGTTCTTTTTGCTAATGATACAAGTACAGTAATCACACCCAAGGAAATTGTAAATAATGTCTTTCACAAAATTACTAAGTGGTTCTCTGCAAGTGGACACTCATTAAATTTTAAGAAAAAACAGTGTATACAATTCTGTGCAGTAAATGGCATAAAAACATTGATAAATATAGGCTATGAACGCAAGTCTGTTGCTAAGGCAGGGTATTCAAAATTTCTGGATGTGTACACTGATGAGAAATTGAATTTGAAAAAACATCGATGATCTGCTGAAATAGGTTGAGCTACTTACGCTACTGCGGTTATTGCAAAATATTGGTGATGAACATCGTTAAAGTAGCCTACTATGCCTATTTTCATTCACTGCTTACACATGGTATCGTATTCGGGGGCAATTCGTCACTAAGAGGAAAAGTATTCATAGCACAGAAGGGTGTGATCAGGCTAACAGCTGGAGCCCACCGAAGATCACCTTGTGGACGTTTATTTAATGAACTTGAGATATTCACAGTACCTTCGACATACATATATTCATTTATGAGATTTGTCATTAATGACCCACCCCAATTCAAAAGTAACAGCGAAGTGCATAGCTACAACACTAGAAGAAACCATTATCTTCACTACTCTGGATTAAATCTCACTTTGTCACAAAAAGGTGTGAATTATGTTGCCACAAAAGTATTTGGTCATTTACCAAATAGCATTAAAAATCCGGCAGATATCTAACCAACATTTAAAAGAAAATAAAAGTATTCCTGAATGACAACTCCTACTCAATAGATGAATTTTTAAACATGAAGTATTAACTATAAAAATATTTACTATTTTGTGCAAAGAAAACTTATGTTCAAGTGACACATCCCACATCGTTACGAAATGTATTAATGCTCTATGCAACAAGGATCAATGTATGTACGTATGTATGTATGCAGACCAATTTGTCAACACAAGCCAATTTCAGGGAGGTGGCTATCGTATCAGCCCCTCTTTGTGGAAGTTTGTCTACAACCACCTGCATTGCTATTTTTCATTTACTTACACAAAAGACGATGAAATTACTCCCAACGTACTAATGACAAGAGATCCGCTTTCTGTGATATAAACTGTGTATTCCTTCCTCTACGCAACAGCAACACCCTTCATACTGTAGGCAACTACAGATGTAACAATGCGTTCTTCTTAAAAGCCGCAACACTTGAATAATTCTTTATTTGTCCTAATAAAGTATTACTCAGCAGCACCCGTTTGGTTTGACAGGAACATGTGTGTGAATCTTCAGTTTCTCCCAGCTTATTTTTTGATGGAACAGTCCACGGGTGAACTGCCTGTTCGTAGTGTCCGACGTGCACGCTATGAACCGAAAGTACAGCTATGGACTGTTCCATCAAGAATATATATAATAGTTGAGTTCTGCAGTGAGATTTGTAGCTGATACTCTGTATCTTGATATCGTTCTGAGCAATGACAAACACTTATCAGAAAAGATTCTGAGGATGGCTGGTTTTACTGCCAAAGTGTTTCAGTACTGGTCCATTACGTGGGATACTGCTTCACTCGTCCAGATACCCCCTTAGCAGAAAACCGACTACTTTTTTGGTAAGTGTACGGCACAGTCTCTGCCTGGAGATGCACGATTATTAACAGAAGTGAAGACTAAGCCCGTAACGCCGGGAATTTTGACAACTTGTCTAGCAAGAGGATCAATTTTAGGTCAACGTAAGAATTCATTCATTTCTGCACTTACACATATAGTCTTACTGACTACCCGACAGACTACCTTGTCACCAAAAACATCACTCTAGAAAAGTGAAGATATCGAAATTCAATGGAACAGCGTTCTGTATTAAAACATTTGCGTGACTTGACGTGCTGACGATTGCTAATGCAGGACTGGGAGAAAGAAGCTGACAGATTATTTGTACTAAATTCGACAGTTTTCGTGGAGCTGACTGCTTCGGGAAATACCGGATTCAATGCCCCACTATGGAACTGTCAAAATGCGTCTAGCAATAGGATCAGACTGTCCCAAGGTCTACGCACTATCCTGACGTAAAGTAATTGTTTAGTTCCTCAATAGTCGAAGTTGCCATAGCATCTTATCTACTTGCAGAAGCAGTGTTCCGTCATTCTGTTCTGTTATTCCTAACACGCACAATAATCCTTTTATGGATCACTTGTGTGCAAATACGAACCTATATTTCGGAAAAAAAAAAATTCAACAAAATGGCGCGAGTACGAGGAGAAATCTCGTCCAAGCATATGCTTTTCACTCATGCCTAAAGTCCGTAGAACAGCAGAATTAATAGGAAAATCAGTAGGACTTTAAAATATCAAGGTTTGTAATACGAAATTCGTTAGTATTTTGAGAGCGTAATAAACGAACGCGGTTTGCTTTATAAGCGATAGTCTCCATAGTGAACGTAAATGAAACCTTACAGCTACCGTGACTTTGCAAAAACAAACCAAAAGAAAACAAAGAAAATAAGTCAACACTACAGGAACGCATGAAAACAGTCGTCCTTACCTTATTAAGGGTGTGGGTGTAGCAGAAGAAATTCTCGGCGCAGAAACAGCAGCACGAAACCCCAACGCAGAACGTCACACTGGACACGACTCGCTACAAATGCGACAGACGCCTGAAGCGGCAGGGCTGTGGCACGCAGTCAGTGCTGCCAACGGCTGCGAGGCCGGCAGGTACCAACTGCAGCCTGCTAAGGCGGCCTCACAGGGGGCTGCGCTTCCAGGGACCCCGCGCAGAACATGCGAATGTAATACGAAGACTGTCGTCCTAATTTTGTTATTGCGGACAAGCTGAAAAAAATAAAGTAACATGTTTGTGAAAGTACTTTTCACTTAATGTAATCCAATTCTACGCTCACTGTGACACTGCTGTGGCCACTGGAGTACCTCTCAGAAAATTATGCCCGCACCGGAGTCGAGGGAACCAGCGGCTGTGAGACGGACGCGCCGCAGCAGTATCTGTTGCCAACACACGGCCGCTGCCCACGCGTCGATTCGATTCATTGCTGCTCGCTGCCTCTCCACGCCATTTCTAGTCATTGCTGTGGATAACAATCAAGCATTACATTCTACCCGTCAGAAGGTGTTCCCACAGAATGATTGTTTTATTCTCGTCAGTTGATACATATGCCTGCCGCACATTCCCACTTCACGTGTTGTGTGTTCTCTGTGTGTGAAGATACAGTGTTTTTCCCTGTCCTGTGGAGTTCAAAGTGCCAACAGGGAAACCTTTCCTGAAAGGGACAGATTTAAAAGATACGATTCATGTATTCAAAAGACCAAGAAAAAGCTACAACTGAACAGTTTTTGAACTCACAAAAAGGCGCTTCCGGAAAATTTCTCCGACCAACAACGTCAGACAGTGAGACTTCAGCGTGCTTAAAAGGCCATGTCCTTAACAGCAGCCTCTCATCGTGTGGTACTTTAGATGCAAGTGAACACAAGCACTGGAATACGGACTTCCCGCTGTCCCACATTCGGGTAGGCCTACTACTAGCAGTTGTGAAGCAATCAGGAGTTTGGACCCAGGCACTTGGCCTAATAGGTTAACATCCACAATGATAATTGAAATTTTACATAAAGGCCCTACTAAAATTGTAAGTTTTGAGTATCCTTTAAACGAGAATGAAACAAAATTTTCAACTCATTTTTAATATAAGAAGTTTACCAACTTGAGACAGACAATGATCGTAAATGGCTTGTGTATTCGAAACCTACCGACAACGTTCTTTGTTTTTATTGTTAACATATTCGATCTCCTTCAAACAAGATATCAGGCGATGGACTCTGTGGCTGGGTTCATTTAGGAAATCGGATTCAAGAGCGTGAACAATAATTTAACAACATAAACAGTACAAGAAAGTGGATAGAATGCGAGGTAATTTGAAACAACAAAGTGGTATTGATCATACTGACCTTGAACTACTGGAAAGAGAGAAAGAACATTAGCGTCAGGTTCTAAAATGAATTGTACTCACCGTCAGGTACCTAGTTGAATGTAATATTGCCTTAAAGGGAGGCAGCGACAAGCTCTATCAAGAAAATAATGGTAGTTTTCTTGGTTTGATCGAAATGACAGCAGAATTTGACCCTGTTTTGCAGGAACATTAGAGGTGGGTAAAGGCTCAAGTAAGTCACGACCATTTTCTTGGGAAAAAACGTTCAAAATGAACTCATAAATTTGCTTGCCAACAAAGTAAAAAACAGCATTGTTAATTCTGTAAACGAAAGTAAATATGTTTCTGACGTGCTATGTTGTACTCCTGATACATGCCACAATGAACAAATGACACTGATTGTTAGGTCTGTAAGTTTATCAGAAGACGCAGCGACTGTAGAAGAACACTTCTTCGATTTCCTGAGCGCCACTTCAACAACAGGAGAACGTTTCACCGAAACCGTTTTGTCGAAATTAGATGAACTAGGACTCGATATTCATGATTGCAGAAGCCAACGTTATCGATTATAAAAGGTTATCGAACTGGTGTTCAAGCCAGAATATTAAGGTGCAAACCAAGAGCATTTTATATGCCATGTGACAGCCACAGTCTCGTGTTATCAGATGCGGCGGAATCTACTGCAAAAGCAGTCACATTTTCTGGTGTAATTTAAAGAATATGCATTATTTTCAGTGTATCCACGCAGAGATGGGAAATCTCATTGCGCAGGGCGCCAACTTGAACAGCGATGAATCTTTCAGATTCAAAGTATGGTGTAGCGTGTCAAAGCTGTTAAAGTGCCAGACGAGAGAAGTCAGGGGCGCCCTTCCTGAGGTGAGCGACGGCGCTGTTGAATCGAAAACAAAGTGCGAAGCTCTCTCGCTTGCTGTGGACGATTTGAAAAGCTTCGAGTTTATTGTAGGCGTTCTCGTATAGTATGGTCTTCTCTTTGCCATTAGCGCAACAATTAAGGCAGTTCAAGCAGCAAACGTTGACGTGAAAGTAGCAACTAAATCCCTCGAAAGTCTAATTACGTTTATTGGGAATTTCCGCGAAGGAGGTTTCGTTAATGTGCAGTTAATGGCGAAAGAGAAACTTCGCAGACTTGACCAAAATTTGGAGAAAGGAGAACTGGCAAGAAGGCGAAGCAATTTGATTATGAAGGTGACGATTTGGTTTGCATAGCTCAACCGTCAGAGGAGACATATAGGATCGATTTTCTCTACTCTGTCGTTGAGACAGTGTTAAAAAGTTTGAAAGAAAGGTTTGGCCAACTGGCTAAGTATTCCGAAATGTTCGGCTTTTTTTTCTCCAGACAGTTTAAAAATGCGTACAGGACGAAGAACTGAAAATGCTATCTAAAAACCTTGGGAAAAAGCTAAGTTTAAACACAAATTGTGAATGTTCGAAAGACATTGTTGCACCTTATTTCTTGTCAGACATTAATGTGCTCAGACAAACGGTGCCTGGTGACGTGGAAGCTCCTACGTTAATACTGAAGTACTCTAGTGACGCTGCATACCCGTTTCCCAGCATTTACATCGGCCACAGAATTTTGCAGGCGTGCCAGTAACTGTCGCCGTAGTTCCACAATTAAGATCTGAAGATATTATTCATGAACTTGCTCTTCAAAAGGCGTGGAAAAGAAGTTCTGTGCAAAGTGTGAATACCATTAGTGTTTATAACCTACAACTCATTTAATATCTTGTAAACACAGAGCACAGACGAGTGATGAAATCATTGAAGCGTGTATCTCGAACAAAATTTGTGAAACTTATCTGATCCAGTAGTAACAGTTCAGATGGTTCAAATGGCTGTGAGCACTATGGGACTTAACATCAGAGGTCATCAGTCCCCTAGAACTTAGAACTACTTAAATCTAACTAACCTAAGTCTTGTGTTGGCAGAAGAGCCACCACCACCGTGTTGCTAGTGGAGGCCGAAATGCACGCGTTTTAGCTCACACAGGCTGGTGTGAGGAGGGAAAGACTATACAGACGTGAGGTCTGAAACATGACAAGGAATGAGAATTCAGAAAAGGAAACCGACCAAGCAATGGAAAAGGATTACGAGATGGTTTACGACTGGGCTCCTTAAACGTAAGGACTCTAACTGGGAAGTTAGAAGAAATTGTAGAAATGATGGAAAGGAGGAAATTGGACATCTTGGGACTTGCTGAGACTAGGTGGAGAGGAGTTGGTGAAAAACCACTAAGTAAAGGATGTAAACTGTACTGGATAGGGAATGAGAGGGGAAGAAATGGAGTGGCAATAGTGGTCAGAGAGGGTCTGCAGGAGGAGGTGGAAGGTATCAATGATCGAATGATAAAAGCCAGAGTACAAGTGAAAGGAAAAAGCATTGAAATCATCCAAGCATATGCCCCACAGGTGGGGTGTACATAAAAGGAGAAGGAGGAATTTGAAGATGACATGCAAAAGCAGCTAAATGGAGGTAATCAGATTATAATAGGGGACCTCAATGCACATGTTGGCACAGACAGGAAAGGATTCGAGGAGATAATGGGACCAGAGGGCTGGGGGAACCGAAATAGAGAAGGAAAATTGTTGCTGGAATTCTGCAAGAGGAATGGGCTGGCAATCGCAAATTCCTGGTACAAGAAGAGAAGTAGCCACAAAATAACTTGGTACAGTGGAGACTGGTCCCAAACTTCAGTAGTAAACTATGTACTAGTGGATAGGCAGATTATGAGCAGCCTCACAGATGTTAACGTCATTCCATCTGAGGCCTTAGACAGTGACCATCGGCTGTTGGTAGCCACCCTGAGAGAGAAAAAAGATAGGAGGGCAACAGACATACAGGAGAAAAGGTTGAAGACATGAATGCTGAAAGAGGATGAACGGAGGACCCAGTACCAGACACTGATCAGGAAGAAGCTGCCAAAGGAAGATCAGAGAACAGTGGAAGAAGAATGGGGAGATTTTGTAAGTAAGCTGTTTATGTTTTCTCTATGTAAGTAGGCTGTTTATGTTTTCTTATTGGCAACGTTACGTAGCGCTCAATATGAAAATCACTGGCTGTGCTGTGTGCAGTCTGTGGCTGCTTTGCATTGTTGTAATACTCGCCATTGTAGTGTTAGGCAGCTGTCTGTGAACAGCGCGTAGCGCTGCGCAGTTGGAGGTGAGCCGCCAGCAGTGGTGGATGTGGGGAGAGAGATGGCGGAGTTTTGAAATTTGTCATGAACTGCTATATTTATATGTGATGATATTAAGGTAAATACATTGTTTGTTCTCTATTAATATCTTTCATTTGCTAACTATCCCTATCAGTAGTTAGTGCCTTCCATAGTTTGAATCTTTTATTTAGCTGGCAGTAGTGGCGCTCGCTGTATTGCAGTAGCTTGAGCAGCGAAGATTTTTGTGAGGTAAGTGATTTGTGAAAGGTATAGTTTAATGTTAGTCAGGGCCATTCTTTTGCAGGGATCTTTGATAGTCAGATTGCGTTGCGCTAAAAATATTGTGTGTCAGTATAAGCACAGTCTCATATATAAATTGTTCAAAGGGGACGTTTCATATGTCGACCCTTAGCCTAGGATACCTCACTGGAATCTTCTGATTTTTTCTTGTAGTTTGTGTAATTAGTGTAGATTTTGTTTATTGCTAGCGCGTAATTGTAGAGAAAATCTCCTTTGTAGTTGCAGTCTTTCATTATTGTACAGTAAAACAGTTGTGGCATGCATATAGATTTGCACCAAGTATTTCGCAGCTGTAATTAACTAGATATTATTTTCAGTGTTATGTTAATGTGTTCTCTTATTTTTGCTCTTCAAATTGTGTTTTTCTGTGTTGTCGTGTGAAATACTGTGACAATAATGGCGTGTGAAAAACGTAATACTAGGCTCCAAAGTAAACTGAGAAATGACAGTGAAAATGAAAGTAGTGTGTTAGCGCCACCGAGTAATGAATTTACTAATGTTCAAAGTAGTAATTTGGTAACTGTGCACAGGGAAATGGAGCGGGCGTCAAACAATGGCGTGGACAGTGAAACAATTAGTGAAGAGGGAAGCATTATCGATCGATCGGTCGGCAATAGCTCGCCTCAGGAAGCCGAAATGACACGACACGATCTCGCAAATACTGTAGATTCAGGTTTTGGATCCTCACCGTTTTCTCAAATAAGTCAAGACACATTTTCTGCTTGTCAAAATGTGAATGTTTCCGGTGTAAATTCACTGCCGAAAAGCACTGAGGAACATGTTTCAGACACCAGTGCATTGTTATTACAATTAATGCAACAAATGGGACAAAAGCTTGAAAAGTTAGACACAATGGAACAAAATCTTAAAAAGTTAGACTCATTGGAGCAAACTCTTGAACGAACACGTGAGGATTTAACTGCTGAGTTACATCACATTGAATCGAAATGTCAAAAAGTCTGTAATGACGTAAAAACACAAATTTGTGAGCATTTCCAACCTATTTTTTCGCGTCATGAAAATGCACTACAGAATCACGAAGCAGCCATAAAAGAACTGCAAACTATTGTTCATGAAAATCATGAGACCTTGCAAGCAAAATTTGACTCAGTTGCATCTACCGATATGGTTATGCAACTTGCAAAAGCTCAGGAAAACTTAAAGGTCACAGTAGACACGATTGCAACACAAATGGACACTCTGAAACTTGGTTCAGAAAAACATAGAGAGGAAATGATTTCACTATCGGATAAAGTAGCCGAACTTTCGGATCAATTCACTAACTTATCTACAAAGGTAGATGATGATCTGAATGACACAACACCTGTAGCCTTCTTGGACACTGAAGAGTATGAACAAATTAGAAAATTCAAACAAAATCAAAATCAAATCAATACACAGTACAAAAGAGAAATCCGCGAAGTGCAAGATCAGTTGGCACAAGTATTACAAGAATTACGTATTTCAGAGGACACTCGCGCCCCAATACGGGAAGAGGGACATACAAATACGGAACAGACACAAAATAACAACACAGGGCACTTCGGAAATTGTGAAAGAAGTTGGCAAGGTACGCCGAATTTTGAGATGGAACCGCCGAAACGACGTAACAATGACCGACATGCGACTTGCCGACATGATGATTTTGACTATAAGCTGTTCATTACTACACGTAAATTCAAAACATTTAAGAATTCTGGCAACGACATTCATCCACAAGCATGGCTCCATCAATTCTCTCATTGTTTTCCTCCCAACTGGTCGTTAGAACACAGATTAGAATTCATGTGTGGCTATTTAGAGAATGAACCAGCTGTAAGAATGCGATCGGTCATTCACGATTGCCACAGTGAGGGTGAGTTTTACCATGCCTTCCTCTCAGCATATTGGTCTCAAGCTACACAAGACCGTGTAAAACATAGCATCATGATGATGAAACACTTTGAACAATCTGAATTTTCCAGTCTTGTCAAATATTTTGAAGACATGTTGCATAAGAATCAATATCTTTCAAACCCATACAGCCCCTCAGAACTCATCCGCATTTGCTTACTCAAATTGCCTGAACATTTACGACATATTATTTTAGCAGGACGTTGCAAAGATGACATTGAAGCATTTCAGGGTCTGTTACAAGAACTGGAAATTGACACTGACAATCGGGGAACGCGGAAACAGGAGCACAACAATTACAGGTCACATCTGTCACAATTCCACGATGAAAGAAATAATAACTGGACACGACAAGGCTATTCTCACAACACAAATCGTGACCAAAACAGACACCACCCATATGACAACCGTTGGCAGAGTAGTAATAACTACAGGGAAAGATCACCTCTCCGTGGTAATGACTATCACAGAGACAATAAGAGAAACAGACAATATGGGAACCAAAATAAATACTATCAAGGGAGGCAGAATAACTTCAGACGCAACGGACCAGCGCGCAGTTACGATTCAGGGAGAAATTCTCCACCATGTGACCGACAAGAAAGAAACTATGGCATCTACCGACATGACGACAGACGATATGATCGTAACGACAGACCTGAATTGCATCAGAACTGGCGGGATTTAAACAGGGCAGGGCCCTCTCGTCACGGTGAATTTGTAGAAGTTAGGTCTCCAAATCCCAATAACGACGCGCGCCAACAAAGGAACAGACAATGACTCGCACAGCAGGCAACCACCTGCGCCGGCTGGCTCAGGGAAAAATAACATAGACGCTAACCTTGAGAAAAAATTTTAGCACTCCTCACCGACATATACCACATGATAATTGCGTTAAAGTTGAAACTCTGCGTACTAGGAAGAGTAAAGGTTTACACCATATTTCACATGTAAAACCATTTATTGACAGATAATCTGCCTTTTAACTTTGTCTTTGCCATAAAACGTTTCACTTCACGTTACTAGTATGCTTAAGAAACTGTTAACATACAACAATGTTTGAAGTACAATATCCAATCAAGAACCAAGAGAACTTATTTAAACAGAAATGACGAATGCATTGTTATAGTAAACAGACGTCACAGTGTTATTGTGTGTGTACATTCTTGCTTGTTTGTTGCACGATTACGTAACGACTATAAGGCTCACATACTTAGAACATTTACCAGTACTGCTAATGAGATTTTAATGCAACATTTTGGTTTATTTGAAAATACATTCTGAATTTAAAGTGCTTTCTGAGAGATACCAGATGACACAGAGGTTAGTTTATGTGACAGCTACACGATTTTTATCACGACGCTACTAATGAGTGACAATTTACAATGTTGCTTTTGCGGTGTATCTGTTTTATATCTGCACAGTTTTCTGAATTCTTCTGGAAAGAAAAACGTGTTTTAGTAGTAACTTTTGTGGTATAGCAACAATGAGACAGCCTTTTTCGTGGCACAACATTACGTTATTGTACAGTACTTTCTTCATCACGCCAATAAGCATAATAACTACGACATCTATACGCAAAGCATTTCACTTTTGTTTATCATGAGGTAAGTACATTGACTTCTGCAGAACTTGGCTTTCGGAGGACGATAAGTACGACACTTCCACAGAATTATCTTACAGCAAGACGCACATTTAGCGCTACAGGACACGCATTTGAGAGATTTTGTACTTAAGCCATTTATTTTTCAAGATTTTTGAATTACAAAGAAAGTTTTCAGTGATATATTTCATTCTATTCCTGTAATCTGTAACACCTGAGGGTATAATTACATTAATCCTCAGGGGGGTACACACTTACTTTGTGTACCATGTTTGTGGCAACCACAAGGAACCCTAGCTAATATGGTATTTGCTTATACAACTTTACACATCGGTACCATATTTCTCTAACACACAAATTACACAGCTATCTGATCATTTAACTGAGAGAGACAAACATTTATTTTACTATATCAGTGACAGATGTTTACGTAATTGCACCGTTGGATAACTTCACACTTACGAAATTGTATTTTGTCTGTACTGTGTGAACTCTTCATATTTTTTCGGAACCATTGTGATACTATGAGAGCTTTGAATGATGTATTTGGTATGAGATCATGATTTTTAAAGTACGTTTGAGGCAGCTGACACTTTTGACATGAGCAGAGAATTTTTTTAGGTTTTGATATTATTGCAGAAAGCTACGACGTTTTTGAGATTTGACTGAGGTGTTATGATGTTATTATTACGACGACGATGTGTATTATGCTGTTGAGGTATGTTTATGATCAATAAGATGATGATACCGTATATGAGGAATTTGATTATGCTACATGTTTCTCAGGATGAAATATTGAAGAAGTGTCGACGAATATGTATATGTATAATAAGGTAAGGAATAATGAATAGTGGTTTGGGACTCTGATTTATGAAAAGGATGTTGGAAACCAAGAAACGTACTTTAAGAGTTATGAAATGTGTGTGTATATGCGTGAATGTATTACAATGCAGACGAAAAATTTTTTTGGACACTGTTATATCAATAGCATTTTGTTTCTACAGATTTGTAACGCAAATTCTTGACCTGTGAAATATTTTTATATCAGACTGTCACTTTAGCGGTAAATATTTCCGTAAGAAAGTTAAGTGACCACCTGCACGTAATGCGTCGCGGGCACCCAGCTGTGTCAGACGCCTGGAGAAAAAGCCATTATTGCGAGCCCTTTTCAGCGGCACAGGTAGAAAAAAAAAGAAAGGGAAGGCCATTGTACGTGCTACTGACATCTCCTTGTTGAAAGCATACTGTGGAGCTCGTAATTTATGATATTTACTGAAATGCCTAATGAAACGATGAGAAACATTTCACAGCTATTGTCTTGCTAGTTAAGAAAAATGCCATATGGCTTGCTTTATGTATTTATTTACACATTTTGATTAATATCAAGTTTCTAGCTGCACTGCAGCAATGGTTAAAATAAAATTTAATATATGTACTAATATAAATATTTTATGCCTACAGATCCAGTAAATAATTTTATGATCCATCCAAAACAAATGAGGGAGCACAAAAAGAAATTTCCCTTCACAGGAATTGCATAAATAATTCTTTTACGATTTGGTAACTTATCTACTAGCGTAAGTTTTTGTGATGCATCACTCTAATGTTAAGATGTGACATAGGTATTAGACATGGCCATTTTAGTGTAATATTTTTTCTGCTTGCGCTATGTCATGTTTAGGTATAAGTTGCTGCTGTTTGCCAGGCATAGTGTTATTGAATTTGACTTTTGCTCATTTATGCTGCTAGCTTTGCCAATTTGCATTTTTTTGCATTGCTGTTTGTGTTGATTTGTTATGTGATGCTGCATTGCCTCGTCCCTTAGTTTAGCATCTGAGCTGAGTAGATTTAAGTTAGCTTAAGAGGGGGTAGCCTCTAAGAGAATGAGTTGCGATGAATTGGAAGAAATGCATTGAGAAAACAGGTTTAGGTAGGATTTTCTTGGAAATAAATGTTGAGGTACGAAATGTGTGAACATTTAAATACAGAAAGCATGCTTAGATAGAATTTTTTTGGTGGAAACAACGGATGAAATAAAAGGAAAGATATATGAAGTTTTAGGTTGGACTGCAGTACCAAATGTTACACTGAAAACGAACCCTGTCCTTTCCTTTTGTGTTATCCCAGTACGTGTTTGTGTACCCTTGTGTATTTGTTTTCTTCCTGTCTCTGTGTAGTTTCATAGAATTTTTTCTTCTTTTAATATTAAGCTACATTCACTATGATGAGGAATACTGGTATCCTCAAATATAATTGGCATGAATAATATGTTATTTACTTTGTAAAGATATTAGACATTATTCATTCTGTTTAAATGCTCATGTGTGAAGTTGATGTTTCGCAAGTTATTCTGATCTTCTATGTATGTACTCATGTCATAATTCCTGTAACACTGATGTATATGTCTATTTCTATTCTTTTGTAAAGCCTGTACTACAAATGTTATCTATATTGTTATGTTTTTAATGATGTATTTTGTACCTTTGTTATTGTATTCTTATGTTATAAAATTGTAATTGTCACCAGTTCATGATATTATTAACTTGTTAGTTACATTTCACTGCACACGTTTCTGTTGGTCATAGTATATGGACAATATGTGAGAAGTAGGGACTGATAGTGTTTGCACGTGTGTTGGTAATTCAGCAAGGGACTGGATAACAGCATTGCTGGTTCTAAGGACAATTAAAAGAAAAACTTTCTGAGTGCACAAGTGGTGGTTTATGGACTTGCTATATTCTCTGCAAGAATCTTCGATGGTGATTGTGCACCTGCACAGTCGCAACGGATGGCTGCTGGCCGTCTATACCAGGACTACAGTGGGTCTGCACCTCTGGTGGCCCACCAATACCATTATCTCTACAAGGACTACAGTGGGTCTGCATCTATGATGACCTACCAATACCATTATTTCTACAAGGACTGCAGTGGGTCTGCACCTCTGGTGGCCCACCAATACCGTAATCTCTACCAGGACTACAGTGGGTCTGTTCTGTGATGACCTACCTACCAATATTCTTCCAAACTATGACTGACTCTGCTGTGGGTTTGCTCTGTTGTGGCCCGTTACCTGTATGCATGTCAAGAGTCAGCACTGTCTTTCCGTTGGGAGGACAACACTGCTTCTTCAAGACTCCATGGAAATCCACTACTTCCGTGTGCATTTTCTTTTACTGCTCAGACTTTGAGAAAAACACTGCTATTCTCCTGTTATGTACGATTAGGACTGTCTTTATGGACTGTGAGACAATTTTAGCTTTTGACCAACATTGTATCAATAAGTGTGTGCATTTGATGTCTTTGTTATTTTAATTATGAAAAATTTTATCAAATCATTATTGGCCACTGCCCAAAAAAAAATTTGTAAAATTTTTTGTGGGGAGCATGGGGGCTATGTAAGTAAGCTGTTTATGTTTTCTCTATGTAAGTAGGCTGTTTATGTTTTCTTATTGGCAACGTTACGTAGCGCTCAATATGAAAATCACTGGCTGTGCTGTGCGCCGTCTGTGGCTGCTTTGCATTGTTGTAATACTCGCCATTGTAGTGTTAGGCAGCTGGCTGTGAACAGCACGTAGCGTTGCGCAGTTGGAGGTGAGCCGCCAGCAGTGGTGGATGTGGGGAGAGAGATGGCGGAGGTTTGTAATTTGTCATGAACTGCTATATTTATATATGATGATATTAAGGTAAATACATTGTTCGTTCTCTATTAATATCTTTCATTTGCTAACTATCCCTATCAGTAGTTAGTGCCTTCCATAGTTTGAATCTTTTATTTAGCTGGCAGTAGTGGCGCTCGCTGTATTGCAGTAGCTTGAGCAGCGAAGATTTTTGTGAGGTAAGTGATTTGTGAAAGGTATAGTTTAATGTTAGTCAGGGCCATTCTTTTGCAGGGATCTTTGAAAGTCAGATTGCGTTGCGCTAACAAAATATTGAGTGTCAGTTTAAGCACAGTCATGTATAATTGTGGAAAGGGGACGTTTCATAATACGTAATCAGTGCCGTTTGTTGCAATGTAAAATGTTAATTACATCCGGAGATATTGTAACCTAAAGTTGACGCTTGAGTACCACTCCTCCGCTGTTCGATCGTGTGTATCGCAGAGCACTGAATTATGTAGGGATCCAAAGGGAACGGTGATGGACCTTAGCTACAGAAGAGACTGGAGCAGCACATTACGTCCACATGCTAACACCTTTTTATTGGTCTTTTTCACTGACATGTACATTACCATGAGGGGTGAGGTACACGTACACACATGGTTTCCATTTTCAATTACGGAGTGGAATAGAGTGTGTCCCGACTTGTCAGGCCAATAGATGTTCAATGTGGTGGCCATCATTTGCTGCACGCAATTGCAATCTCTGGCGTAATGAATTTCGTACACGCTGCAGTACATCTGGTGTAATATCGCCGCAGGCTGCCACAGTACGTTGTTTCATAGCCTCTGGGGTTGCAGGCACATCACGGTACACATTCTCCTTTAACGTACCCCACAGAAAGAAGTCCAGATTTGTAAGATCAGGAGAACAGGCTGGCCAATTTATGCGTCCTCCACGTCCTATGAAACGCCCGTCGAACATCCTGTCAAGGGTCAGCCTAGTGTTAATTGCGGAATGTGCAGGTGCACCATCATGCTGATACCACATACGTCGACGCGTTTCCAGTGGGACATTTTCGAGCAACGTTGGCAGATCATTCTCTAGAAACGCGATGTATGTTGCAGCTGTTTGGGCCCCTGCAGTGAAGTGAGGAGCAATGAGGTGGTCGCCAATGATTCCGCACCATACATTTACAGTCCACGGTCGCTGTCGCTCTACCTGTCTGAGCCAGCGAGGATTGTCCACGGACCAGCAATGCATGTTCCGTAGATTCACTGCCCCGTGGTTTGTGAAACCCGCTTCATCGGTAAACACGTAGAACTGCAACGCATTCTCTGTTAATGCCCATTGACAGAATTGCACTCGATGAGTAAAGTCATCACTGTAATTGCTGATGTAGCGACACATGAAACGGGTGAAAGCGGTGACGATGCAGTATGCGCATGACACTACTTTGACTCAGTCCACCGGCTCTCGCAATGTCCCGTGTACTCATGTGTGGGTTCATGGCAACAGCAACTAACACGCCAGCTGCACCTGCTTCTCCTGTGACGGGCCTGTTACGGACCCGTTTGCGTGCTACGACCATACCTGTTGCATACAGTTGGCGGTAGATGTTTTGCAATGTGCGGCACGTTGGATGCTCTCTGCCCGGGTACCGTTCTGCATACACCCTGCAGGCTTCAGCTGCATTTCGTCGACACTCGCCATAGATGAGTATCATCTCCGCCTTTTCAGAGTTCGAATACACCATGGTCACAGTTCCTACAACACTACACTATCACAGACGTCTAGTAACACGGTGTACTACAGTTGGTCTGCGTGCGGAGACGAATGCAGAATAACAATAGCAGCAAGCGCTACATGCGGACACTGCGACAGCTAGACCAAACCACAACAGTGCACTACAGCCACACTCGTAAACACGGTCGTCATCGTAAACATGTCCCTGCAGATGCTGCTCGCCGACCGAGGCCCGTGTTTGTTGCAACACGCAACTGAACGTCGGAGGTTTCAAGCGTCAACTTTAGGTTACAATATCTCCGGATGTAATTAACATTTTACAATGCAACAAACGGCACTGATTACGTATTTGTTTATATGTTCAGATGTGCTAACAAAACTAACGGGGTTCCATTTAAAAAAACCTAGGTTTGTGTTAAAAAACATACTTCCGTGCATTTTTGTATGGTTTTAATTAAACAATTGCACTAGCCCCTCTCCTCACGTTCGATCTGTGGAATCGGTTCGTCAGTATTTGATGTGGTTTACGAAATATATCCAGCGGTAACGTTAGGTGACTCAACCTGTATACAGTGCCGACTCAGCTTCGCCAAGCCAGCCCTGGAGACGCACGATATGCGGGTGTAGACACCTGCTTGAGAAAATTTACGTACATTCTGTACACACCGCGGCAGCCCTCGTTCCATGGTACACACCCGTGGCGTCATGACACCGACACAGGCGTCGTGTTCAATACGACCTACTTTGCAACGCCACACGTACGAAGCCCTTACAATCGACAGAACTTGTCCTTAAACTGTTATCACTACAACAATTCGCAACGTTTATCAAGTTTAAGCATTTTAAGGCCGTACTTTTTATTTTGCTACAGCTTTAACACATTTTTAAAATGTGTAAATGGTGTTCATGTAATCCATCGTTTGGAATACGCCGGGTGACAAGCCTCGACAATCGAATCCCGCAATCTCTATTGCCAAACTATTTTCGTTGCAGTCACTTTTTCCCGCTGCGATATCTTACACATTCCGGCCACGTACTTAAACAGAACCGTAGTAGCCTTGATGACGGCAGAGGAGAAATGTATAATTAGTAGCCGCTCGTATGAAATGTGGTGACGCACTCAAGTGCTTGACTAGTCCATAGCAGAAAACTACTAGGAACTGGCGCGATTAGTGCGAACAGAATTGCTATGCTAGAACTACTGTGTACTACTGAAATCTTTAATATCTGTTTAGTATACTGACTTTATGTACCAAAGCGTCTCTGGTATTCACTACTTTCTTGTTTCGTTCGGACCGGTGCTTCGATGTAAGTTCAAATCGTTCAAATGGCTCTGAGCACTATGGGACTCAACATCTTAGGTCATAAGTCCCCTAGAACTAAGAACTACTTAAACCTAACTAACCTAAGGACATCACACACATCCATGCCCGAGGCAGGATTCGAACCTGCGACCGTAGCAGTCCCGCGGTTCCGGACTGCAGCGCCAGAACCGCTAGACCACCGCGGCCGGCTTCGATGTAAGTATCAAAACTTCCAGCTGCTAGTGAAGTTTTGGCGAGCTTATCCACATATGCGTCTTGAGGCAATATTTAGCAGGTTTTAGTTTAGTTAAGACTGGTGACATATGAAGCTACGTTGTCTTCTGGTCAGAAGAAACTGGTAGCACCTGCTTGTTCCGACAGATTATGCGTAACCGCTCGCGCACGTACATCACGACGCCACACAGACTACGTTACTCTTGTAACTACATATTGAGACGAGAAAGAAAAAGAACCGCCTGGTATCACCATATTTAACGACGTCTCATTAATTTTTGTGCTTGTCATTCAGCTCTCGCTGTGTGTACTGCTTCATTTGGGACGCTATCAAGCCACGTCGCCCTTACAAACAAAGCGATGAAGCAATTTGACAAACTCGTTTAAATATTCTGTTTCTATGTTCCAGTGCTTCGGGAATTGACTGAAACGGCGTTGTCTTCTCTCCCTTTATCCAGAGAGAACAGTCTTGCGATTTGACAATAGAAAGGAAAAAATCTTTCACTGGTCTGTAATTCGTCGATATCTACATCTACATCTACATCCATACTCCGCAAGCCACCTGACGGTGTGTGACGGAGGGTGCCTTGAGTACCTGTATCGGTTCTCCCTTCTATTCCCGTCTCGTATTGTTCGTGGAGAGAAGGATTGTCGGTATGCCTCTGTGTGGGCTCTAATCTCTTTGATTTTATCCTCATGGTCTCTTCGCGAGATATACGTAGGAGGGAGCAATATACTGCTTGACTCTTCGGTGAAGGTATGTTCTCGAAACTTTGACAAAAGCCCGTACCGAGCTACTGAGCGTCTCTCCTGCAGAGTCTTCCACTGGAGTTTATCTATCATCTCCGTAACGCTTTCGCGATTACTAAATGATCCTGTAACGAAACGCGCTGCTCTCCGTTGGATCTTCTCTATATCTTCTATCAACTCTATCTGGTACGGATCCCACACTGCTGAGCAGTATTCAAGCAGTGGGCGAACAAGTGTACTGTAACCTACTTCCTTTGTTTTCGGATTGCATTTCCTTAGGATTCTTCCAATGAATCTCAGTCTGGCATCTGCTTTACCGACGATCAACATTATATGATCATTCCATTTTAAATCACTCCTAATGCGTACTCCCAGATAATTTATGGTATTAACTGCTTCCAGTTGCTGACCTGCTATTTTGTAGCTAAATGATAATGGATCTATCTTTCTGTGTATTCGCAGCACATTACACTTGTCTACATTGAGATTCAATTGCCATTCGCTGCACCATGCGTCAATTCGCTGCAGATCCTCCTGCATTTCAGTACAAATTTCCATTGTTACAACCTCTCGATACACCACAGCATCATCTGCAAAAAGCCTCAGTGAACTTCCGATGTCATCCACAAGGTCATTTATGTATATTGTGAATAGCAATGGTCCTACGACACTCCCCTGCGGCACACCTGAAATCACTCTTACTTCGGAAGACTTTTCTCCATTGAGAATGATATGCTGCGTCCTGTTATCTAGGAACTCCTCAATCCAATCACACAATTGGTCTGATAGTCCGTATGCTCTTACTTTGTTCATTAAACGACTGTGGGGAACTGTATCAAACGCCTTGCGGGAGTCAAGAAGACGAACGAACAATTAAAATGACGCGGAGTTTGTAAGCTGCCGCGAAAACAGCTGTGGGCCGAGAATTCCGTTACAGCTGGGAACGGAGCTGCTCGCGGCGACATTGTTGCGTCAGACGCTGTCCGTGTCGTTGCCGAGTTGAGCTCGAGTAACAAATCGATATCAGGGCGAAAAACTGCACAGCCATTTTCTCCATGACCGCATTACTGCCAGGGAAGGTGTCGATGTCTGCGACGCTTTTCCCACACACGGAGACCTAATGAATTCCGGCGACTTTCTCTGTACTCAGTCGGCGCTAAGACAATAGCCGCAGCCAGGCTGGAACTATATTGTTGCGGAATCTGTTTTGTGCGGCGTCTCTGGTCACAGAAAACGTAATTCCGTTTTCTTACGTAGGCCTCGGTATTCCGTTGATAACACTACTGCAAATGATTTTGTCTAAGACAGTAGTGTGAATTGTTGTAATTAGTTTAGTCACGTAGAAAATTACTGAACATGTTAGAAATATGTGACGATTCCGAGATTTTACTGTTCCCTATGCTTCAGTTCCCCCCCATGAACCATGGACCTTGCCGTTGGTGGGGAGGCTTGCGTGCCTCAGGGATACAGATAGCCGTACCGTAGGTACAACCACAATGGAGGGGTATCTGTTGAGAGGCCAGACAAACGTGTGGTTCCTGAAGAGGGGCAGCAGCCTTTTCAGTAGTTGCAAGGGCAACAGTCTGGATGATTGACTGATCTGGCCTTGTAACAATAACCAAAACGGCCTTGCTGTGCTGGTACTGCGAACGGCTGAAAGCAAGGGGAAACTACGGCCGTAATTTTTCCCTGGGACATGCAGCTTTACTGTATGATTAAATGATGATGGCGTCCTCTTGGGTAAAATATTCCGGAGGTAAAATAGTCCCCCATTCGGATCTCCGGGCGGGGACTACTCAAGAGGATGTCGTTATCAGGAGAAAGAAAACTGGCGTTCTACGGATCGGAGCGTGGAATGTCAGATCCCTTAATCGGGCAGGTAGGTTAGAAAATTTAAAAAGGGAAATGGATAGGTTAAAGTTAGATATTGTGGGAATTAGTGAAGTTCGGTGGCAGGAGGAACAAGACTTTTGGTCAGGTGAGTATAGGGTTATAAACACAAAGTCAAATAGGGGTAATGCAGGAGTAGGTTTAATAATGAATAGGAAAATAGGAATGCGGGTAAGCTACTACAAACAGCATAGTGAACGCATTATTGTGGCCAAGATAGATACGAAGCCCACACCTACTACAGTAGTACAAGTTTATATGCCAACTAGCTCTGCAGATGACGAAGAAATTGAATAAATGTATGATGAAATAAAAGAAATTATTCAGATAGTGAAGGGAGACGAAAATTTAATAGTCGTGGGTGACTGGAATTCGAGTGTAGGAAAAGGGAGAGAAGGAAACGTAGTAGGTGAATATGGATTGGGGCTAAGAAATGAAAGAGGAAGCCGCCTGGTAGAATTCTGCACAGAGCACAACTTAATCATAGCTAACACTTGGTTTAAGAATCATGATAGAAGGTTGTATACATGGAAGAACCCTGGAGATACTAAAAGGTATCAGATAGATTATATAATGGTAAGACAAAGATTTAGGAACCAGGTTTTAAATTGTAAGACATTTCCAGGGGCAGATGTGGACTCTGACCACAATCTATTGGTTATGACCTGTAGATTAAAACTGAAGAAACTGCAAAAAGGTGGGAATTTAAGGAGATGGGACCTGGATAAACTGAAAGAACCAGAGGTTGTACAGAGTTTCAGGGAGAGCATAAGGGAACAATTGAAAGGAATGGGGGAAAGAAATACAGTAGAAGAAGAATGGGTAGCTCTGAGGGATGAAGTAGTGAAGGCAGCAGACGATCAAGTAGGTAAAAAGAAGAGGGTTAGTAGAAATCCTTGGGTAACAGAAGAAATATTGAATTTAATTGATGAAAGGAGAAAATATAAAAATGCAGTAAATGAAGCAGGCAAAAAGGAATACAAACGTCTCAAAAATGAGATCGACGGGAAGTGCAAAATGGCTAAGCAGGGATGGCTAGAGGACAAATATAAGGATGTAGAGGCTTATCTCACTAGGGGTAAGATAGATACTGCCTACAGGAAAATTAAAGAGACCTTTGGAGATAAGAGAACCACATGTATGAACATCAAGAGCTCAGATGGAAACCCAGTTCTAAGCAAAGAAGGGAAAGCAGAAAGGTGGAAGGAGTATATAGAGAGTCTATACAAGGGCGATGCACTTGAGGACAATATTATGGAAATGGAAGAGGATGTAGATGAAGATGAAATGGGAGATACGATACTGCGTGAAGAGTTTGACAGAGCACTGAAGGACCTCAGTCGAAACAAGGCCCCCGGAGTAGATAACATTCCATTGGAACTACTGACGGCCTTGGGAGAGCCAGTCTTGACAAAACTCTACCATCTGGTGAGCAAGATGTATGAAACAGGCGAAATACCCTCAGACTTCAAGAAGAATATAATAATTCCAATCCCAAAGAAAGCAGGTGTTGACAGATGTGAAAATTACCGAACAATCAGTTTAATAAGCCACAGCTGCAAAGTACTAACACGAATTCTTTACAGACGAATGGAAAAACTAGTAGAAGCCGACCTCGGGGAAGATCAGTTTGGATTCCGTAGAAATACTGGAACACGTGAGGCAATACTGACCTTACGACTTATCTTAGAAGAAAGATTAAGGAAAGGCAAACCTACGTTTCTAGCATTTGTAGACTTAGAGAAAGCTTTTGACAATGTTGACTGGAATACTCTCTTACAAATTCTAAAAGTGGCAGGGGTAAAATACAGGGACCGAAAGGCTGTTTACAACTTGTACAGAAACCAGACGGCAGTTATAAGAGTTGAGGGACATGAAAGAGAAGCAGTGGTTGGGAAGGGAGTGAGACAGGGTTGTAGCCTCTCCCCAATGTTATTCAATCTCTATATTGAGCAAGCAGTAAAGGAAACAAAAGAAAAATTTGGAGTAGGTATTAAAATCCATGGAGAAGAAATAAAAACTTTGAGGTTCGCCGATGACATTGTAATTCTGTCAGAGACAGCAAAGGACTTGGAAGAGCAGTTGAACGGAATGGATGGTGTCTTGAAGGGAGGATATAAGATGAACATCAACAAAAGCAAAACGAGGATAATGGAGTGTAGTCGAGTTAAGTCGGGTGATGCTGAGGGTATTAGATTAGGAAGTGAGACACTTAAAGTAGTAAAGGAGTTTTGCTATTTGGGGAGCAAAATAACTGATGATGGACGAAGTAGAGAGGATATAAAATGTAGACTGGCAATGGCAAGGAAAGCGTTTCTGAAGAAGAGAAATTTGTTAACATCGAGTATAGATTTAAGTGTCAGGAAGTCATTTTTGAAAGTATTTGTATGGAGTGTAGCCATGTATGGAAGTGAAACATGGACGATAAATAGTTTGGACAAGAAGAGAATAGAAGCTTTTGAAATGTGGTGCTACAGAAGAATGCTGAAGATTAGATGGGTAGATCACATAACTAATGAGGAAGTATTGAATAGGATTGGGGAGAAGAGAAGTTTGTGGCACAACTTGACCAGAAGAAGGGATCGGTTGGTAGGACATGTTCTGAGACATCAAGGGATCACCAATTTAGTATTGGAGGGCAGCGTGGAGGGTAAAAATCATAGGGGGAGACCAAGAGATGAATACACTAAGCAGATTCAGAAGGATGTAGGTTGCAGTAGGTACTGGAAGAAGCTTGCACAGGATAGAGTAGCATGGAGAGCTGCATCAAACCAGTCTCAGGACTGAAGACCACAACAACAACAACATGCTTCAGTTGCGTTACACGTATTCGAGTCTCGTAGTATTACTTCGCATTTTCAAATGACTTTACGTGGGTCGTCCAGCAGTGACAACGTACGTGGCGCCGACAATTCCTGCCCGTCTAACCAGCATCTGGAACGATACGCAGACGGAAGACATGTACTCCACAGAAGCCCTGTGTAGGCTGTTCTGCCGATCACTGAACGCCTCACACCACTATAGACAACTGTGGCGTCACAACGTAGACATACTTGAGATAGTGGTTAACACCGAGTCTTCACCGTCATATCTACATCTGAATCGACGTACAAACCACTGCGAAGAGCATGGCAGAGAGTGCTTGGCACCGTAACACTTGTTACAAGTTTTCCCCTTTCCAGTCGCACATGATGGAGAGCGGGCAGAGTGTTCGCTTGGGCGCCCCCGTGCTGCAGTGCTGTGCTCAGCCCGACTCTGTACCGACGGCCCTCACCACGTGTTTCCTCTGGTATGCGTATAATCATCCCTTCCCAGTCTTAACGAAGCATAGTTGTACTTGTAGCCTTTGTCCTCATTTATCGGTCGTTAACTTCAGTTCCTCATTTTTCATTCTTGACTTTTATGGACACGCTTGCATACTCGCTGCAGAAACATTTTTATGAAAACTGATAAGATAGCCTCTTGTACTGCACGTCGCTCGCAAGCACGGTAAACAAAATTTCGTTTTTGACAGTTTCATCGTTACCTTAATAGTAATATGTTGCAGAGCAGACGAACGTTCCATTCGCACAGGTAGGCCAACAAATGTAATTACCATCAGAGTTCATGTCCACTGTAATGCACAGTGTCTGTCGGGATGTATCTGTGAAAATGTCATGTAATTTCAGAGGTTTCTAATCTGCAAATGATTTCATACAGCTGTTACCTTGTGAGTTTTCAAACTGTGGTAACACAAAGTTCAAATGGTTCAAATGGCTCTGAGCACTATGGGACTCAACTGCTGTGGTCATTAGTCCCCTAGAACTTAGAACTACTTAAACCTAACTAACCTAAGGACATCACACACACCCACGCCCGAGGCAGGACTCGAACCCGCGACCGTAGCTGTCGCACGGTTCCGGACTGCGCGCCTAGAACCGCGAGACCACCGCGGCCGGCGTGTAACACAAAGTCAGATGTCTTTCGTTTTATCTTTCTTTGCTCTATAACTACAATAACAGTTCTGGTAAAGTGATCGTTTGTAATTCTAAAGATAATAATTAACAATATTCAGGGCGAACATTTTAATCTGATTGTAAAATGTAAACTTCCACGACCGTACTTGTCATAATTAATGAAATATTCCGGGCTATTTTGCCGTGGTCGAAGGGATTTCACTTTAAAGCACGACGTTTCGTCCCCATGTGGGGAGGACATTTTCAAGAATGATCGTAGCTTTGTTGCTGGTCTACTGTTGCTCTGCGACAGACGACGGCATGTCTAGGGACCGACTGTTTCGTCCAGGCCAGTGCTTCGATATAAACATAGAAAGTTGTAGTTGAGATCTAACTCCTGAAGCTTATGAACGATCTGTTCTCGAGACAATAAGTCAAAGCGAATACTGGATAAGTCGCAGGCTTATGAACACGTTTCAGAGCTAGACTTGAGAGCTGTTCCCGATGGAGTAGCTTTGCGGCCAGGCCTGGATTCCCTCTGGCAGGGCTGAGCGCTCAGCGGCAAAGGGGGTACCGCGGCAGGTGGCAGCGGGTGTCGCCCCAGTGGCCACGGAGCTCTGCTGGAGGCTCGCCTGCTCTGGAGAGGGCGACTCTGGACACTGGAGAGAATTCAAGCCCTCTAATTATTCCAGAAACGATGTGTCCAATAAAATGTCAATCACAATTGTGTGAATAAAAGCGTAGAAGTTAAAAACTATAGCAAAACTAATGAAATTCCAACTATTTATTTAGTCAGGCACCATCAATCTGGTGGTGGATAGCAGCATGGAGCCAAAGGTATCTAACCAACAAACAAAATGACGATTTTATTATGTAAATGTGTCGAGCCATTAGAGTCCTCAACATTCACACAACAAAATGAAGCAGTACAGCATTGTTTTCTGTGTTGATTATTTCACTTTTCTCTAACGCAGTCTGAGGGAATTTCGCCCGTCTCATACATCTTGCTCACCAGTTGGTAGAGTTTTGTCAGGACTGGCTCTCCCAAGGCTGTCAGTAGTTCTAATGGAATGTTGTCTACTGCTGGGGCCTTGTTTCCTCTTAGGTCTTTCAGTGCTCTGTCGAACTCTTCACGCAGTACCCTATCTCCCAATTCATCTTCATCTACATCCTCTTCCATTTCCATAATATTGTCCTCAAGAACATGCCCCTGTATGGACTCTCTATATTCTCCTTCCACCTTTCTGCTTTCCCCTCTTTGCTTAGAACTGGGTTTCCATCTGAGCTCTTGATATTCATGCAAGTGGTTCTCTTTTTTCCAGAGGTCTCTTTAATTTTCCTGTAGGCAGTATCTATCTTACCCCTCGTGAGATAAGCCTCTACATCCTTACATTTGTCCTCTAGCCATCCCTGCTTAGCCATTTTGCACTTCCTGTCGATCTCATTTTTGAGACGTTTGTATTCCTTTTTGCCTGCTTCACTTACTGCATTTTTATATTTTCTCCTTTCATCAACTAAATTCAGTATCTCTTCTGTTGCCCAAGGATTTCTACTAGCCCTGAGGTGTACAACCTCTGGTTTTTTCTGTTTATCCAGGTCCCATCTCCTTAAATTCCCACCTTTTTGCAGTTTCTTCAGTTTTAATTTACAGTTCATAACCAATAGATTGTGGTCAGAGTCCACATCTGGCTATATCTCGCGAAAAGTCCACGGGGATATAATTGTAGAGGCCTACCGGTAATCTCTCTTCCCGCCAACCATACATGACTGGAACAGGAAAAGGGGGAAGCGACACCGGTTCACAAACTACCCTCCGCCACACACCGTCAGGTGCCTTGCCGTATACACTTTAAATGCAGACGTAGAGCCGCAGACCTGCGGTTTTCCTCAGAGAACAACTCTCCTCACTTGTTTTTAGCAGTTTTCTTTAACAAACCGAATCAAAATTAGATGAATATGATGCAGGTTTAATTTCAAACGAGTACGCTGTGCAGTTCTCATTAGCAACTGCTGTGGAAAATGAAAGCGTCTCAGCAGTTAGTATTCTCTCTATCCTAGGTCATCAGTCAGAAATTTTCTCTCGTTTCCAATTCCCGATAGGTTGACTTGGCTATTATTTTTTACAAAGCCATGTGATGTATGAATAACATTGAGAACGTTTTAGATGGCGAGTCGCCATGCGAACGGCTCACGGCGAGGTGTCAGACATGGTGGGGCGGGTATGCACAGCTGAACACAGCTAATGTGTTCCATTAGGAGGAAGCAGCCTGTGCTATTCTGTCATCAGCAGTAAAGACAAGTGCTGTCCACAGATGTCTCGCATATGGGGGCTGCACCTTGGAGTTCTGTTAGGTCGGTATAACAGTGACTGTATACTCGGAAATAGAGGCAGCTTTCACCTGTGTCCGGAACTGGATTGCGGCTGCACTCTCACCCAGTCGTGTCAGCCCCTGTGTCTAGGTGAACACGTACTTGGATAGGAATTTATCTGGTGTCAAGTATGAAAGGGATGCCGCGACATCTTGCCTGAGGGCACCTGTGTGCAGTTTGACAGCTGACGGCCGCATCACTTGGCGGGGGTTGCCGCTAACCTCCTGTGCATTCTACTGGGCAGTGTCTGCCCGTTGATTGTGTGTCTGTTGCATTATTTTGCGAGCCAGTCTGTGAGCTGCCCTGTTCATTATCTGGACAGTTTAAGAGTACTGAGCATGTCTACACACCACTGTGCTGCATTACTTAGGAGGAGTCTGCATGTCTGTACTGAAATTATTTTGATAAATTAGGAGTTGTTTGTGTGTCTGGAGAGCGTTGTTTAGGAGTAGTTTACAGATCTGTGGGCTGTGTGGCGTGACCCCAGGCATGTCAGAGCGTGTGTTTTGTGTCAGTGTGATAAATATACTCCATCCCTAAATAAAATATTCCAAAATAAATAGAGTGCACTCCTTCCCTACTCTCCCCAGCGCAAGCTGAGTCAATTTCGCGCCATTTTCCCCCTATAGACCACCATCTCGGATTACGTCACAGGAGGGATGACAGCACCCTCTCGTGACACGAATGTGTACAGTTCACTTGGAGTCTAGATCTCATAGCGGAGACACTGCTTGCAAAATAAAAACTCATGTCCCGCACAGGCAGTGTCATTTTCCCCCATTTTACACCCACCGTCTTGGGTTGTGTCATGAAAAGGATGACAGCGCTCTTTGGTGGTGGTACTGAGTACTAGGTCCTGACCTAGTGGTGAACACACTGTTTGAAGCCATATTGGATAACTGTACTTGCATCATCAGCTGATGTAATGGCTGTCATCTTGGACAGCACCCTCCGGTGGTGGTAGTGTGTACTAGGTCAGCTGGAGTGCGGACCTCCTGGCGTACACACTGGATGGTGGTGCTGTCTGTGATTGTTTAAATAAAGACTGGTGCATGATTTCGATACTTGACGATTAGCAAGCATGTTTGCAGAGTATTTTAGATGGATTATTATTTTGACAATTTACGAGTTGTTTGGCTCTCAGGACGTAAATGTACTGCATTATTTACGAGTGGTTTGCATGTCTGTGGGCTGTGCAATGCGTTATTTTGACAGTTTGCAATTAGCAAGTGCAAGTGTAGATCATTATACATGAGTTATTTAGGAGTAGTTTGCAAGTATGTATGCTGTGTGGCATGTCAGAGCATGTGTTCTGTATAGCTTTGACAAATATACTCCATCCCTAAATAAATTGTTCGAAAATAAATAAAGTACACTCCTTCATCTCTCCAGCATCCCAGTGCAGGCATAGTCCATTTCCCACCAATCCCTAGGAAGAGGTGGCGGTCAGGTGATTTAGGTTAGTGGAGGTGAGCTTTGTTTCCTGCAAGTTTGTTAGGTAGGTAGAGAAACCCCAAGTGACCTTTCTTTACCGCCAAAATTCGAACTTGGCGCCAGTTCATAGGAAGAAGTGGCGGTCGGATGACTTTGGTTAGTGGAGGTAGCACAAGTTAGCTGTCTTCCCGCGATTTTCTTAGCTTAGTGGAGATGACCGCCGTGTGATGCATTATCCTGCTGGAATTTGAACTTCCCGACATTTTTCTCGGGGAGGGGGGCGTTTGACTTTCCCACCAAAATTCCAACTTCCCACCAAGATCCGTCATTTTGGATAACATCATTGTCGACATCTTGGATGACTTCATGAGCTGTTGCCAAGTCTATACGCTGCTATCTTGGATGACGTCATCGCCGCCACCTTGCATATATATGGCAACAATGCAAAGTGGCGCTGTATTCCCTTTGTCCCAATACTGCTCTTCTTTGATGCAAATAGAAAGGGAGCAGCCATGATTAACAGCGCAGCAGCATTAACGAAACTAACCTAGCAGGTTGATAATTGCAAAGATATAACAATTAATAAACAACTCATGCATCATCATTGTAAAACGACAGTAGTACCAAAATAAACAAAACTATGACTAAATTGCGGATAATAATTGACTTACCCTTGTGCACAGTTGTGTATAATCCTCTGAGAGATCGTAGTCGCCAGCCGTAGTGGCCGAGCGGATCTAGGCGCTTAGTCCAGATCAGCGCGACTGCTATGGTCGCAGGTTCGAATCCTGCCTCAGGCATGGATGTGTGTGATCTCCTTAGGTTAGTTAGGTTTAAGTAGGTCTAAGTTCTAGGGGACTGACGACCACAGATGTTAAGTCCCATAGTGCTCAGCGCCATTTGAAAAATTTTGGTGGTAGCTTGTTTTGTACGACTAGCATGGCAGGTTTGCGGGAAAGGAAGCGTATTAGGTTTTTCTTCAATTCCCTTTATTTAAACAAACTAGTAAGATGACTGCAGATGATGTGAGCATGATGTGATGTAAGTACTGCTACCAATGTGACGTTGTAATTGAACACAAAAAGTGTATGTGTGCTAGAGTAACAGAAGTAAATTCAGTCTGAGATCGCAACTAAAAATACATTCTAGCTGCACAGCTTATATGTCAGTAAATTGAGTATGGTGCAGTTTACACCAATCTAAGATAGGACCATACATGCTGCCAGCAAATAGTTTACAGTAAGCTGATAATGTAGGGGACTGGTTCAAACATCAAATGGTAATAGAGTTGGGTGATGTACTAGACAGCCACCAATATTCCGGCATTTGTACCTTCAAAGAGATTGGGAGTTTACGTTTGGAAATAGACGAGATTGTGAAAGATGTCGGCTGCATTCTTGTAAGTTGTATGGATACATTATATTCCACGAGAAACACAAGGTCAAGAGAGAGAAGTTGTGTTTCTTAGCACTAGTCTATTTCTCAATAGTTGCAGTGCTATTGCAAAGATTTCTGTCACAGTGTTCTCAGTTCATACTAATTAATGGAAAGTTATCGAGTGAAACAGCAGTCATTTCCAGTGTTTCCCACGGTTATGCTGTTCCTTATCTTTATAAACGGGTTAGTAGACAATCTGAGCAGCCCTCTTAGGTTGGTTGCAGATGATGCTGTCATTTACCATCTAGTAAAGTCGTCAGAAGATCAAAAAAATTGCAGAACGATTTAGAAAAGATACCTATATGGTGCGAAAGTTGGCAGTTGATCTATATGGTGCAAAAGTTGGCAGTTGACCCTAAATGATGAAAAATGTGAGTTCATCCACATGGGTGCGAAAAGGAATCTGTCAAACTTTATTTAGACGATAAATCATTCAAATCTAAAGTTTGAAATTGAACTAAATACCTAGGTATTTGAAAATGAGTTAGAGAACCATATAGACAGTGTGAATATAGTGATGGGAGATTTTAATGCACAGGTAGGCAAAGACAGAAAGAGATTTGAGCAGGTGTTGGGATGTTTCGGGTATGGGGGCAGAAATGAAGAAGGGGAAAGACTCCTGGATTTGTGCCAGAGGAATGGAATGAAACTAGCAAACAGCTGGTTTATGAAGAGAGAAAGTCATGTTATCACCAGATATAGTTCGGATAGAAGAACCAAGAGTGTAATTGATTATATCCTAGCAAATAGGGAATGGGGAGAGAGAGTAACAAATGTGAAGATAATTCCTAGTGTGAGTGCAGATGGAGACCATAGATTACTGGTGGGACAATGGAAAATGGATGAATGTGTGAAAAATAGAAAACAGTATAAAGTGATGAGGATATGGAATTAGAAACTGAAGGAGAGTAAAAATGTTGACAATTATAGAGAATTAATCACACAAAAATTACCAAAAGAAGTTTTCTGCGATGTAGAAAAAGAATGAAGTTTATTCAAAGACACTTTAGTCGAAGCAGCACAAAAAGTATGTGGTAGAACATTTGGGAAAAAAAAGCAGGACAGACAAGTTGGTGGGATGATACCACAATCCAAGCAGTTAGAAGAAAAAATGGAGCATGGAGAAAGTGGTGGAAAACTAAAAATAATGAGGGCCATATAAGATATGAAGAGGAAAAGAAGAAGTGCAAAGAAATAGTGGAAACAGCAAAGAAAAAGGCATGGGAAGAGTTTACAAAAAATTTTGAAGAAGATGTGAAGAGCAATAAGAAAATGTTCTATAAAATGATGAAAAATAAAGGAAGGCTTATGAAGTACCAGTAAAGATGGAAACAGAGGAAGTTACTGTGGTTGAAGATCCAGGGAATATAAAAGACCTCTGGAAAGAACATTTTAAGAAACTGTTAAATGCTGAGGAGCAGGTACACGAGGTAACAGCAAATAATGGAGAAATTGAGAGAATTGGGAAGCAGAATTAGGACAAATTATATAGGAAGAAATGGAAATAGCTGTGAAGAAGATGAATGGGGTGAAAGCCGCAGAACCTGATGACATGATAAGAGCAGCAGGTCTGTTGGGAATGCAGTGGCTCTGTAGAGTACTATCAAGTGTATGGAGAAATAGTACAGTACCTGACGATTTGAGAAGAGGAGACATTGTTCCCATCTTCAAAAATGGCAATAAAGGCTTTCTAAAAAACTACAGAGGAATAACCCTTATGAGTCATACAGCCAAGATTTTTGAAAGAATTTTACTAAATCGAATAAGTGAAAAGATAGAAAAGGAGCTGAGTGAAGAACAGCATGAGTTTAGGAAAGGAAGAAGCACAACTGACCTCATATTTTCTATCCATCAACTGATGGAAAAAAGTTGGGAGTATAACAAAAGGGTGATAATGGTTTTTATCGATATAGAACTGGAGCCAGGGACAGAGACTCTTGTGACATTATCCTGACTGCCTTGTCCGAGAATTACTTCGAGCAGATAGTTAGAGAACCAACTCGTGAAGCTAACGTTTTAGACCTCATAGCAACAAATAGACCGGAACTTTTCGACTCCGTGAATGTAGAAGAGGGTATCAGTGATCATAAGTCAGTGGTTGCATCAATGACTACAAGTGTAATAAGAAATGCCAAGAAAGGAAGGAAAATATATTTGCTTAACAAGAGTGATAGGGCACAAATCGCAGAATATCTGAGTGACCACCATCAAACGTTCATTTCTGAGGAAGAGGATGTGGAACAAAAATGGAAAAAATTCAGAAACATCGTCCAGTACGCCTTAGATAAGTTCGTACCGACTAAGGTCCAAAGCGAGGGGAAAGATCCACCGTGGTATAACAATCATGTACGAAAGGTACTACGGAAACAAAGAAAGCTTCATCATAGGTTTAAGAGTAGTCGAAACATAGCTGATAAGGAAAAGCTGAACGAAGCGAAAAAGAGCGTAAAGAGAGCAATGAGAGAAGCATTCAACGAATTCGAACATAAAACATTGGCAAACAATCTAAACAAGAACCCTAAAAAGTTTTGGTCATATGTAAAATCGGTAAGCGGATCTAAATCCCCTATTCAGTCACTCGTTGACCACGATGGAACCGAAACAGAGGACGACCGAAGAAAGGCAGAAATACTGAATTCAGTGTTCCGAAACTGTTTCACTGCGGAAAATCGTAACACGGTCCCTGACTTCAGCCGTCGCACGGACGCCAAAATGGAAAATATTGAAATAAACGATATCGGAATTGAAAAACAACTGCTATCACTTAGTAGCGGAAAAGCATCCGGACCAGACGAGATACCCTTAAGATTCTACAGTGATTATGCTAAAGAACTTGCCCCCTTTCTATCAGCAATTTATCGTAGATCGCTGGAAGAACGTAAAGTACCTAGCGACTGGAAGAAAGCGCAGGTCGTTCCCATTTTCAAGAAGGGTCATAAATCAGATGCGAATAATTATAGGCCTATTTCGCTTACGTCAATCTGTTGTAGAATAATGGAACATGTTTTATGTTCTCGTATTTTGACGTTCTTAGATAATACAAATCTCCTTCATCATAACCAACATGGATTCCGCAAACAGAGATCATGTGAAACTCAGCTCGCCCTATTTGCCCAAGAAATTCACAGTGCCGTAGACACTGGCGAGCAGATTGATGCCGTATTCCTGGACTTCAGGAAGGCATTTGATACGGTTCCGCATTTACGTTTAGTGAAAAAAATACGAGCTTGCGGAATATCGGACCAGGTTTGTGATTGGATTCAGGATTTCCTAGAAGAAAGAACACAACATGTCATTCTTAACGGTTCAAAATCTGCAGATGTAGAGGTAATTTCGGGAGTACCGCAGGGAAGCGTGATAGGACCTTTATTGTTTACAATATACATAAATGACTTAGTTGACAACATCGGTAGCTCCGTGAGGCTATTTGCAGATGACACGGTTGTCTACAAGAAAGTAGCAACATCAGAAGACTCGTACGTACTCCAGGAGGACCTGCAGAGGATTAACGCATGGTGCGACAGCTGGCAGCTTTCCCTAAACGTAGATAAATGTAATATAATGCGCATACATAGGGGCAGAAATCCATTCCAGTACGATTATGCCATAGGTGGTAAATCATTGGAAGCGGTAACGACCGTAAAATACTTAGGAGTTACTATCCGGAGCGATCTGAAGTGGAATGATCACATAAAACAAATAGTGGGAAAAGCAGGCGCCAGGTTGAGATTCATAGGAAGAATTCTAAGAAAATGTGACTCATCGACGAAAGAAGTAGCTTACAAAACGCTTGTTCGTCCGATTCTTGAGTATTGCTCATCAGTATGGGACCCTTACCAGGTTGGATTAATAGAAGAGATAGACATGATCCAGCGAAAAGCAGCGCGATTCGTCATGGGGACATTTAGTCAGCGCGAGAGCGTTACGGAGATGCTGAACAAGCTCCAGTGGCGGACACTTCAAGAAAGGCGTTACGCAATACGGAGAGGTTTATTATCGAAATTACGAGAGAGCACATTCCGGGAAGAGATGGGCAACATATTACTACCGCCCACATATATCTCGCGTAATGATCACAACGAAAAGATCCGAGAAATTAGAGCAAATACGGAGACTTACAAGCAGTCGTTCTTCCCACGCACAATTCGTGAATGGAACAGGGAAGGGGGGATCAGATAGTGGTACAATAAGTACCCTCCGCCACACACCGTAAGGTGGCTCGCGGAGTATAGATGTAGATGTAGATGTAGAAAAGGCATATAACTCACTTACCAGGGAAAGGCTCTGGGAAGAAATGAAGAAAATAGATATAGAAGATGTATAAATTAATGTAATGAAGACAATGTACAAAGGACACTATTGTAGAATTAGAGCATCATTGGGGAACTCTGAATACTTCGAAATAAGACAAGGACTTAAACAAGGAAGTATTCTATCTCCTGCACTTTTTAATGTTGTGATGGAGGAAATGGATAGGGCAGTTAAAGATATAGTAAAAGAAAAAGACAAAAAGATTATTTTTGCAGATGATATGGTAATATGGGATGATAAAGAGGTACATGTACAGTTACAACTCGATGTGTGGAAGGAAATAATGAAAAGGTATGGATTAAAAATAAATAAAGATAAGAGTGAAGTGATGGTATTTGGAAGAGACCGAGGGATCAACGGATGTATTACTTAGAATGGAGAACCCCTCAAAATGGTAGACAGTTTCACTTATTTAGGGAGTGAAATATGTAATGATGGAAGAATAACCAACGAAATTAATAGGAAGTTACAGAAGGGAGGCAATTTCTACCAAACAATGAAACACCTGATTTGGAATAAGGAAGTTTCAGAAAAATCAAAACTCCTTGTGTATAAGAGATATTACTTCCCTATTGTTACCTATGGAGGAGTAGCATGGACAATGACAGGAAGGGTCTGGAGCAGCAAGCGGGGGAAATGAAATTTCTCAGAGCAGTTATGGGAAAAACAAGAATGGGCAGAGTAAGGAACGTAGATATCAGAAAGGACCTTCAACAAGAATGTATGAGAGAAGAAACTGAAAAAAAGAGATTAAGATGGTACGAGCATGTTAAGAGGGTGTGTGGGCAGAGACTCCCCAAAATTATGGAAGAACTAAAGATGGATGGAAAAAGACCTAGAGGACGCCCAAGAACACGGTGGAAAACGGGAGTGAAAATATCCGTGGAAAGGAGAGGTGTGACCTGGCAGCATGTGGAGGAAGAAATGTGGTGGGAGGACCAAGCCAAATGAAGAGGACTCGTCAGCGCCCAGAAATGGCAGTAGTTGGAGCGGGATCCAGATATAGATAGACCTAGGAATCACAATTGCGAACAACATAAAATGGAGAGAACACACAGGAAATGTTGTGGGGGAAAGCGAACCAAAGATTGCGTTTTACTGGCTGAAGATGCAACAGATCGACTACAGAGACTGCCTACACTACGCTTGTCTGTCCGCTTTTGGAGCGCTGCTGTGCGGGGTGGGATCCCTACCAGATAGAATTAACGGACTACATCGAGAATGTTCAAAGAAGAGCAGCACATTTTGTACTATCAAGAAATAGGGGTGCGACTGACACAGACGTGATGCAGAATTTCGGGCGGACATAATTAAAAATAAGGCGTTTTTCGTTGTTCTAGAAAATTCTCACGAAATTTCGATCACCAAGTTTTTCCTCCAAATGCGAAAATATTTTTTTGACACCGACCTCCGTAGGGAGAAACGATCATCATCATAAAATAAGGAAATCAGAACTCGCTCGGAAAAATATAGGTGTTCGTTTTTTCGCGCCCTGTTCGTGATTGTAATAATCGAGGATTATTGTGAAGGTGGGTAGATGAATCCTTCGCCAAGCACGTAAGTGTGATTTGTAAGTGCCCATGTAGATGTAGAGGGCTCCAAGAACTATGGGACTTAACATCTGAGGTCATCAGTCCCCTAGACTTAGAACTATTTAAACCTAACTAACCTAAGGACATCACACACCTGCATGCCCGAGGCAGGATTCAAACCTGCGACTGTAGAAGCAGCGCGGCTCCAGACTGAAGCGCCTAGAACCACTCGGCCACAGCGGCCGGCATGTAGATGTAGATTACGAGTTTACTACGAGTGATATTGTAGTGGACTTTGAAGGCCAGCTATGGTTCTTTCACTTGCTCGTGTAAACTGTGACAATAATTTATTTAATGCATGTATGTTTTTTATGTTGTTACTTTCTTTTTTGTTACCCAAATTTCTTTCCGATGTAACTTGTGACAATGTAATTAATCGCGTGAGCTGAAATGAGATGTTATTGTATGTATGTGTATTATCTTTCTTTTCTGAAATACATTTTTTGGTTTAGCAATAAATCTCATTGCCTTCATATGTCGCCTCTAAGCAGCGTCTGTGACTCAGATATGACGTCGGTCAAAGCCACAGAGTAGAAAAATCTCTGGAGTGTGCATTTCGTGCTGCGCGTGTTGTCAACATTAAGCTGAAATTGTCACATGATCTCAGGATGACTCTTTTTAAGACCAGTTCACCTTGTCCGTGATGTCCCGTAATGTCAAGTCATAACATTCCGCGATCCATTTGAAATGGCGGTATTCAGACAAGTCATCAACAGACCGTCACGTCACGTCACGGCAGGTCAAGGTTTCCCGGCAAGGAATTGTCGGCGGTATCATCGTCTGCTATCATCGTAAGTTAACCTATTTTGCGGCGCTCGCTCGTGTTATAGTAGTTGATCTTGTGCTTTTGTATCTTCTTAATCTTCATTGTATTATTGTATGTTGTTTTCGTGGCAAATTGTAAAGGTTTAGAACTATTTTCCACTGGATGTTTTAACACAAGGAATGTGAGATATCTGGAAGCGAAAAATTATTCAGGTATGACAATAACAGAACAGACGCCCTCTTTGCCATAGCACAGAAATGTCGATGTTTTGAAATATTGTTTCACGCCTCAGTATTTCAACAAACAAAACTGATCAAGAACATACGTTATGAGGTTTGGTTTGGCCATTAATAACCGTAGTTTCTCAGTTGCAGTACTACACTCTGACACGGACCAAGTGAACTGACGTTACATGACGTGAGAGACAGTGTGAATGCACGCTGATGTGACGCTTCTGTGACGTGATGCCCGCTCATTTTGCGTATCAAAGCAGTGAGAATAGTTTATTCCAGGTATCAAATTCAAATTGGTAAGGTGTCTACAAAACACCTGTCCCAAATACACAACACATACGAAGGGAACCTATCTGTACTAGCGATATGGCGGCATTCAAAATTTATAGAACGCTTTATGGAGAAACCTATGCCATCCCGAGATCACATGTCCGCGGTGGCAATGTATGTCGACAATAGAAAATAAATTCTGTCCATCTGAATCCTCACTCTGTGGTCAAAGCCGAGGGTGAAATCGGACACTAGAATTTATTCATTTTTTTCTGTTAATGTATCATTAAATGGGGTGTCTTTATCGTCCTTGTGCCAATGTAATTCGCATCCTTAACACAAGTGCAGTACAGTCCCATAATCTTGAGTTCTCGTCTCCCTAGAACTGAATTAGTAGAGACTGCGCGAATTTGAGCTACTAATATGTTGATTCATTTCGCTATCAACTTTGGCACTCAGGCCATAGGCCTGACACTCTAGTGGTCTGCAACATATTGGTTACAATGCAAAATATTTTAATAGCAAACTTTAGCAGTTCTCTGTAGCATGGTATGTATGACATATGGACGTGTTTCTCATTTAAACTTGTATACAACGTGAGTATTCTTTTCCGGATGATGTCATATTCTTGTTCTGCAAACATACTGTTTACACCTTGCGGTCGGAGATAACACTGTTCTTCCAGAGATGAATTTATTTATAAATGTATTCACAGATAACATAGTTCTTCCAAGGATGTTTCATTTTATGTATCATCCTGTGAAGATGGATTGTCCAACATAGACATGTTATTCATCTTTGGCCATGTCAACCAGTTTCTTCCGTAGTATATTTTCAGATCAAATTCATTACACATGTAACTACTGCACTGATGTTCATTGTGTGGTTCGATTGTTTAATGACTGGAAAACATATTTGCTACCTGTCTGTCGTAGATTTAGACAATTCTGCACTTTCTGGATGCTGGAACATCCATTTTAGATCTTGACAATGCCTTCACATACACTATGTGGTCAAAAGTATTCGGACACCTGACTGAAGATGACTTACAAGTTCGTGGCGCCCCCCATCTGCAGTGCTCGAATGCAGTGTGGTGTTCGATTTGTTATTATTCACAACTCCAAATAAATTACAACATTACCAGATGCCAAGTTTGTTTTGTTTGCCGATGATACAAACATTGCAATAAATAGCAAATCAAGTGTAGTCTTAGAAAGATCAGCCAATAAAATATTTGTGGACATTAATCACTGGTTCCTAGCCAATTCTTTGTCACTAAACTTTGAAAAAACACACTACATGCGGTTCAGAACTTGAAAGGGGTGTCCCAAGAGTGTATGTCTAACATATGATGACAAGAAGATAGAAGAAGTGGAGAGTGTTAAAGTCTTGGGATTACAGCTTGATAATAAATTCAACTGGAAGGAGCACACCACAGAACTGCTGAAGCGTCTTAACAAATCTCTGTTTGCAATGCGAATTTTGTCAGACATAGGGGACATAAAAATGAAAAAGCTGGCATACTATGCTTACTTTCATTCCATAATGTCATATGGGATTATTTTTTGGGGTAATTCATAGAGCCAAGCTAAAGTTTTCCAGGCACAAAAACGTGCAGTGAGAGTTATATGTGGTGTGAACTCAAGAACATCCTGCAGAAGCCTGTTTAGGGAACTAGGGATACTAACTACGGCTTCCCAATATATTTATTTCTTAATGAAATTTGTCATTAAAAATATATCACTTTTTCAAACCAACAGCTCAATTCATGGAATCAATACTAGAAATAAGAATAATGTTCACAAGGATTTAAACTCACTTAGTCTTGTAAAAAAAGGTGTGCATTATTCAGGAACAAACATTTTCAACAACTTGCCAGCAGCCATAAAAAGCTTAACAACCAATGAAATTCAGTTTAATAGAAGCCTTAAGGATTTATTGGTGGCCAACTCCTTCTACTCCATTGATGAATTTCTTAGTAAAACCAACTGATTTGTATATAAGTACAACATAACTTCTGCACAATTTCAGTGCAGTAATGTGTTCATTGAAAATATGTGTGTGTGTGTGTGTGTGTGTAAGTATAATTTAACTTCTGCTCCATTTCAGTGCAGTAATGTGTTCATTGTAAATAAGTATTACATGTTTATTACCTTATAAATAAATAAAAAACTTTTTTATTTTAAATTCAGTGCATTAGTATTTGTAAAATGACTCTTAGTGTTCATTAAAAAATTACAATCATTCCACTTGGGACCTGTGGAATGGTACATTAGCTTACTTGGTTCAAATGGCTCTGAGCACTATGGGACTCAACTGCTGTGGTCATCAGTCCCCTAGAACTTAGAACTACTTAAACCTAACTAACCTAAGGACATCACACACATCCATGCCCAAGGCAGGATTCGAACCTGCGAGCGTAGCAGCAGCACAGCTCTGGACTGGAGCGCCTAGAACCGCATGGCCACCACGGCCCGCTAGCTTACTTGTTTTAGTTGTAAATATTTGTCATGTATTGTTGTTTTTCTGACATGTTCCACATCCTGGAGGACCTCCTCACTACGGATCAATTGGAATGAAAGTAAATCTAATCTAATCTTATCTTTAAAGTACTTTAATCACGATATGGGATCGTAGTAACTTTGAAAAGTAATTGTAAATGCTCTTGGGAAATCGTAAATTAAAAAACAGGAGAAAAGTTGTGCATAATTCGGGCTGGCAGAACTTGCTCGGTCGTATTCCTCGCTAAACTCCTGTCGTGGCAGAGATCTCGCTCAGACATCGACTTCAATTGTCAGGTCGCAAGACTTGAGTGAGAGTGGCACTGTTGCATGGACGCCGATGGTGGGGGAAATGGAAGAAAAGTTGATCTCGACAACCCAAAGTGAAAGGATTGAAGGTTAAAGAGAAAAGGAGCAGAAATAAACACGGAAGCACTATGTAACACGACGTTTTTGCTGATTGACAATCCAGTGTTGGGCATCTTTAATTGAAAAGACCCTACGTAAGTCTTGGTGCCACGCGATTCTGCCAAAAGCCCGCAGAAATTCACAGGTATAAGGTATAAACCTCGGAAAAAAGTACATTGCATCCTGTGGGGTATACGTTGGTCACAAGTAGTGTTGCTGTATTTGGGATAGAATTATACATTTCGATTTGCAGCTTCAGAGTGAATAACGTAACAATTTCTGAAACAGACTGTTGCAAGTCCAGTATTGGCTGCCAACCAGTGGGAAAACTTTCTGAGCCGAATTACCTCAATGAGTGTGCGTCATCATGGTTTGGTGCAACTTACAAAATCGCGACCTCCCGTCGTATGAATACGACGGAGAGTCTACTTTATATTCTAAATTTTGGAGAACATTCCCAGGTTCGTAGAAATAAAGCGAGTCGGAGAATACACACCGTCCGAGAACGTCCTCAGCTTGAGTAAAGGTGTGGGGGAGGTCGCTCAAAACAAAGAGCATTTCGTATCAGTAAAATAGAGGAGCCTATCACAAGTCGAGAACATTCTCTGTTTTTTGAAGTGATCTCTGTATCATACATCGAACTGAGTAAGTTCTGTAGAGGTTAATTTTTACCGACTTTTCGGCGGTAAAGGCAGAGTTTATATTGCCTGGAAGGTAAGAAGGTATACGTAACCCGAAGAAATACAGGAGAGGAAAACTATGGAAGCTTATACGGGTTTCTCAATAAAAAACATCACTTGCCTGGCGCATTTCCTTCGAGAAAATCATGAAAAAAGAGAGGGGTGACCTTCCAAACGAAGTGAAAATTAAAACATTTTTTCAAACTGATGTATGAGAAGACTTTGGTATACACAGAACAACTGTGCGGCTGACATTTCCGGATATTCATAATGATGTCTTCTCGCAGCATAAATCTAATATCTTGTTACGTTAGAAATGTAGGTGAATCAGAAGAATTATCAGCTGGTTGATTACAAACCTAGCGACCTGTTTCTCGTAACGAACCCCACAGGCGATCGCTTGCGTGCTTGACACGAGAGCAGATCATTCCGCGTCGTATTCAATCAAAATTATCTCGTGTTAGAAAGCTCTGTCACAGTTCTGGTTTGGAGTAGATGAAAAATCGCTTAAATTTAAGATTTCATTCACATAATGTGTTCACCTAACTTCAGTAACAGAAGAGGTTCCCACATATCGTTAATTCGATAAGATCGCAGAAAACGCATTTTTCTAAATTGTCATTAATCGTCTTAATAGTTCTTTGCCCCACGTAAAAGTGAAATCGATCGTAGTGCAACTCTTCCAGAACACACTGATCCCAGTTCCATCTTTGTAGACTAAATGACTAGCCTGTTTGAGCGAGCTGAATGAAGTCTGGCGTTACGCGTGCGTTCTGTGCGTGACACGGCGGACGACACACACAGAGAACCTTCTCAGGGAGGTGGGGAGGCAGTGGGGAGGAAACTCTCTCGTCGGAGAATACGCTTCCAATTTTTCATTCATATGAAACTGCAAACTTTCTCAGTGAATACTCTTTTGCTCTGAGAATCTGCTCTGGAGAAGAACCTCACGGTTTGTCCCTATGAATGTGAAATCGAAGGGCGTAACCACGATATAAACTAGTGGAATTGGGTGGGAGAGGAGGGCAAGTCACAGTATTATCGAAGGATAGAGAGTAGGCAAACCAGGCATCATTTCCTCATAAATAAAACGGAAAACTGGTGACAAACGGCTTTCAATAAACATTTTAAACACAAGAATGCACTCACATAACAAAATAATTTGAATTCTTGGATCGGACTCAGATTTTTCTGATACTTCCTTTTCTAACATCCTGCCAGTAGGGTGACAAGGGGGCATCACCCGAAGGAGGACATCACCCCAAGGCCGGCGTCGCCCCAAAGTAGTTCACCCCAGACCAGGACGTCGCCCCAAAGTAGGTAGACTCCAGATGACGCAAGTGCCACACCCCTTGCCACACACCTCTGGCGGGAGGTTTGAAATTTAGCAGGAAAGTGCCACGGTTCCCTCCCTCACCAAAATGGCGGGAAGTTCAAATTAAAACAGGATAATTCATCACACCACGTTTATATCTACTAAGCTAAGAAAATCACTGGAAGATAGATCACTCTGGTTACCTCTACTAACCTGTCACCTCATCCTAGGAGCTGGTGGGAAGTTTGGATTTTGGCGGGAAGATAGGTCAATTGGGTTACCTCTGCTACCCTAAGAAAATTGCGCGAAAGAAAGGACACTTGGATTAACATAAGTCATCCGACTGCCACCTTCTCCTAGGGATTCGTGGAAGAAGGCCTCAGCTTGCACTGGGCTGGTGGAGAGAGGAAGGAGTGTACTTTATTTATTTTGGAACAATTTATTTAGGGACGGAGTATATCTATTACACAGATACAAAACACACGCTCTGACATGCTTGGTGTCATGTTACACAGCCTACAGACACGTGAATCACTAAAAGACTCTGCAAACGTGATTGCTAATCACCAACTGTCGAAATCATGCACCAGTCTGTATCTCAACAATTTGAGGCACTACAGCCGTCCAGTGTGTTCACCACGAGGTCCAGAGCCCAACTGAGCTAGTACACAGTACTGGCACCAGAGGGCGCTATCATCCTTCTTATCTGTTCGACCACTTTCTTAGATTAGATTAGGTTGGTACTTGTTCCATAGATCATCAACACAACACTTCATAATGATGTGGAATGTGTCAGGTTAATAAAAGGTGTCTATACAAGATATTACATTACACAAAATATTACATGACACTCGATATTTTCAATTTCTTTTTTTTGTGAGGGTTGGGAAAATTATCCACTTAGTATATCCAAAAATTCGTCTAATGAGTAGAAGGAGTTGCCATTAAGAAATTCTTTTAATTTCCTTTTAAACGCGATATGGCTATCTGTCAGACTTTTGATGCTGTTAGGTAAGTGACCAAAGACTTTTGTGGCACCATAATGTACTCCCTTCTGAGCCAAAGTTAGATTTCACTTTGAGTAGTGAAGATCATGCTTTCTCCTAGTGTTGTAGCCATGTACACTGCTATTACTTTTGAATTCGTTTGGATTGTTAATAACAAATTTCATAAGTGAATATATACATTGTGGGGCTACAGTGAAGATCTCTAGCTCTTTGAATAAGTGTCTGCAGGATGATCTTGGATGAGCTCCAGCAATTATACTGATTACACGCTTTTGTGCAATGAACACACTTTTACTCAATGATGAGTTACCCCAGAATATGATGCCATACAAAAGCAGAGAATGAAAATAGGCGTGGTAAGCTAATTTATTCATATGTATATCGCCAAAATTTGCAATGACCCCAATAGCATAAATAGGTGAACTCAAATGTTTTAGCAGATCCTCAGTTTGTTTTTTTCAGTTCAACACCTCATAAATGCGTACACCTAGAAATTTTGAATATTCTACCTTAGCTACCAATTTCTGATCAAAGTCTATATTTATCAATGGTGTCATTCCATTTACTGTGTGGAACTGTATATACTGTGTTTTGTCAAAGTTTAATGAGAGCCCATTTGCAGAGAAACACTTAATGATCTTTTGAAAAACATTGTTTACAATTTCACCAGTTAATTCTTATCTGTTGGGTGTGATAGCTATAATTGTATCATCAGCAAAAAGTACCACCTTTGCATCTTCGTGAATATAGAACGGCAAGTCATTAATATATATTAAGAACAGCAGAGGACGCAAGACCGAACCTTGCAGCACCCCATTCTTGATTGTTCTCCAGTTTGAGAAATCATCAGTTTTTTGCATATTATGTAAACTGCTTATTTCAACTTTCTGCGCTCTTCCATTTAGGTATGATTTAAACCATTTGAGCACTGTCCCATTCATACCACAGTACATAAACTTAACTAGAAATATTCCATGATTTACACAATCAAAAGCCTTTGATAGATCACAAAAAATTCCAACAGCTGACTTCTGGTTACTCAGAGCATTTAATATTTCATTAGTGAAAGTATATATACCATTTCCCTTGAAAAACCCTCCTGGAAACTAAACTGACATTTTTTTTTAAAAACTTTATTTTTACAAAGGAGTGAAGTTACTCGACAATACATTACTTTTTCAAGAATTTTGGATAAGGCAGTCAGAAGAGAGATTGGGCAGTAGTTGTTGACATCACACGTATCCCCTTTTTTATGCAGTGGTTTAACAATGGCATACGTCAGTCTATCTGGAAAATACCGTGTTGAGAGAGTTATTACGTATGTGGCTAAGAATCTCACTTATTTCTTGGGGACAAGCTTTTATTATCCCACTGGAAATGCCATAAATTCCATGTGAGCTTTTATTCTTGAGAGAGTTTATTTTCTTCCAAATTTCAGAAGTAGAGGTGTGTGGAATTTCAATTGTATCAAATGGTGTGTGTAAGGCCTTTTCCATTAACTAACCTGTAGCATAGCTAAGGATCTAGGTCAGGCTGGAGTGTTGTATGTTTTAACATAAGTGATGTTTAATTGACAGAGTAGGAATTACTGGTCTTCCAGTTACATATTGTTGTTTTGTGAATTTAAAAGGGATGCTAAGGAAATGTGAAATACACTGTGAGTGAATAATGAGAACTCTGTTGTCTTCTTGTGTTAGCTACATTACACACTGAATTTTTTATTATGTAGTTCCTGATAAAATGTTGCCAGAGTGTATAATTGGTCTGTCTGCCAGAGCTCCCCTGAAGTTTAGGGTGTGATGAAAGATTAACCTGTAGCATAGTTAAATGTCTATGTCAGGTTGGAAAGTTTTGTATTTATTATTAGTGATGTTCAATTGCCACATAGAAATTACTGGTCTTCTTGTTAAATATTGTTGTTTTGTGAATTTAAAAGGGATGCTAAGTGTAGTAGCCATCAGAAAGATCGCGGGAGGCGCACATTGGCACGGCGCGTCATGGACGGTAGTTGCCGCAAGTAGAGTCCGGTCCACCAGAGGGCACGCGAGAATTCGGACGCGCCCTCTGCCGGCGTAACAACAAGAACAACAAAAACAACTCCAGTAGCACAGGGCGTGCGCAGTCAGTCACCATCGGGCATGCCTAGGACACAGTCCCGGTATACGCTAAGTGAAGTGCGACGTAACGTGAACAGTGTTACTACACAATTGGCGACGAGTAGGGTCGTTCTTTCGCGTGTTGCGTCGTTGTTCCGGTTTCACAGTTTCTCCACGGCATGGAGGATTTGGTGCGGGTTTTGGTTGCGCAGCAGACGGAGCTCATGGCCACCATGAAACAAGTGCTTCCGGCGTTGCTCTCCACGCCGTCTGCTCCGGCGCCGTTCCCTCCTCCCTTTCAAAATGGTTCAAAATGGCTCTGAGCACTATGGGACTCAACTGCTGTGGTCATAAGTCCCCTAGAACTTAGAACTACTTAAACCTAACTAACCTAAGGACAGCACACAACACCCAGCCATCACGAGGCAGAGAAAATCCCTGACCCCGACGGGAATCGAACCCGGGAACCCGTGCTCCTCCCTTTCCCCCGTATGACGAGACGGCGGAGGATTGAGACGCATATGAACATCGCCTTCTGCAGCATTTCCAGGCGTTTCATGTTGCCGATGCGGAGGTATGTCGTGCTCTCTTCTTGTCTTGGATATCTCCCTCGCTGTATCACGTTTTGCGGCAGCTAGCGCCGTTGCAGGAACCCTCGTCCTTGTCTTTTGACGCATTGTGTTCATTGCTGTCTTCATATTATCGCCGCCGCACGCATGTTGTGGCGGCTAGGGTCGAGTTCTATCAATGCAAGAAACAGCCCCATCAGTCTTACCAAGCGTGGGCAGCTACCCTGCACGGTCTTAGTCGCAAGTGTCATTTTGTCACGGAGCAGTCGCGAGAGTCGTATGCCCATGTTATGGTACGCGACGTCATTGTTCGTTCGGCTCCTGATAGGGAAGTCCGGCAACGGGCCCTGCAGTTAGAAGACCCTTCCCTCGAAGAAGTCCTGTCCATTGCTCAATCGTATGAAGTCTCTCACGCAGCAGGTCAACAGCTGGAAGCATGGTGCGACGTCGCGGAGGTTCGGGGTGGCGCGGCCGCGTCCACTGTGTCCGGGGTGGACGACGTGCGACCGGTACAATCCGGCCGTTACGGCCGCTCCCGCGCGGCGCGTAAATAGAATTCCGGCCGCCGGCCCCTGTTGCCGTCCTGTGCGTCGTGCTATATACATCACGATCGGTCAAAGTGCCCCCAGCGTTGGGCCGTTTGTCGCAAATGTAATAAAAACGGTCACATTGCTAAAGTTTGCCGCTCAGCCTCAAAAGAATCGAAGGAAGCAAGTACAGAGGACGTGGACGTTGACATTCAGGAAGTTTCATCGGGCCAGGCTCCCGACGCATCGGCACACAAACTCTTTATCGAGGTGTCGGTTCGGTCGCGCCGGTTACAACTGCAAGTAGATACGGGTGCGGCAGTTTCGTTGTTCAATGCACAAACGTATTCCGACCTTGGATCGCCCCAGTTGGCGCCAGTTTACCGGCGTCTACGCGGTTATGGTTAACAGTTCATTCCCCTACTGGGTCAATTCACTACTGACGTGACTTACAAATCAGTCACTCGGCCTATTAGTTTTATTGTTGTCAGTGATGTGAGCTCCGCTAACCTTTTTGGCCTGGATGCCTTTCAAGCTTTCGGTTTTTCTATCGCTGACACCATACAGTTGGTCTCCGAAGACGTTCCCTATCACTCATTGGAATCTTTGATCTCAGACTTTCCAGATATTTTTGAGGCGGGCCTGGGGCGTGTTTCAGATTTTGCAGCTCACTTAACGTTGAAGGCGTCGGCTCGCCCGCGTTTTCTACGCGCGAGGCAGATCCCCTTGGCTCTCCGCCCTCAGGTAAAGGAAGAGCTAGACCGGCTGACAGCCCTAGGGGTCGTTCTTCCCATTTCTTCCAGTGAGTGGGCTTCGCCCCTCGTTATTGTCAAGAAGCCCTCGGGAAAATTACGTCTTTGTGGCGATTTTAAGGCCACCATTAATTCCCAATTGGTGATGGACACCTATCCTTTGCTTCGTGCTGATGAATTGTTCTCCGCCATGGCGGGAGGCCACTATTTTTCGAAAATCAATCTGTCAGAGGCTTATCATCAGATACCACTTGATGAGGACTCCAAACGGCTGGCAGTCGTCAACACCCCGTTTGGCCTTTACCAATACCAGTGGTTGGCTTTTGGAATATCCAGTGCCCCGGCTATATTCCAGCGTTATCTTGAGCATGTCACGTCGACAATCCCTCATTGTATTAATTACCTGGATGACATAATTGTCACGGGCTGCAGCACGACAGACCACTTGCACAACCTCCGCACCCTCTTTCTCAAATTAAGGTCTGTGGGCTTGCGTTGCAACCTGCATAAGTCAACCTTCTTCCAACCGTCCATTGAGTATGTGGGCTACACCATATCTCGGCACAGCATCCAGCCACTAGGAAGTTTGGTCCAAGGTATCGTCAACCTTCCTCGACCCACTTCGCTGAAGGAGTTACAAGCTTTTTTAGGCCAGATAGCCTATTACCACCGGTTCATTCCAAGGGCTTCCACTATAGCCCACCCCCTGTACTGCCTTCTGCACAAGGGTGTTCCTTTTGATTGGTCGCCTGCATGTGAGTGAGCGTTCACCACGTTGAAGGGCCTCCTCACGTCAGCCCCTTGTTTGGCTACTTTTGATCCCCATAAGCCGTTGGTCCTGGCTACGGATGCTTCGCAGTATGGGGTGGGGGTGGTCCTGGCCCATCGCAACGCAGATGGTACCGAGCAACCACTGACGTTTGCGTCGAAAACGCTTAGTCCCGCGCAGGCCCATTACTCCCAGGTGGAAAAAGAGGCCTTGGCCATTGTCTACGCTGTTACCAAGTTTCACCCTTTCTTGTATGGCACGAAGTTTCAGTTAATCACTGACCATAAGCCGTTAATATCGTTATTTGGCCCCGCCTCTCAGATTCCGGATAGGGCGGCCCACAGACTACAGCGCTGGGCCTCGTTCCTCTCAAAGTACCATTATGACATTCGTTTTCGCCCTACAGGCCAGCATGCCAACGCCGACGCTCTTTCCCGTCTTCCGGTGGGCCCGGACCCTACATTTGATTGAGAGGAGATTATGTGTTTTCATTTGGATGTGGCGTCCCGCCAAGCGGTTGATGGCTTCCCGATAACTAGTTCTCGAGTCGCCAGGGAAACGGCAGCTGACCCGGTTCTCTGGCAAGTAGTTCGCCTCCATCAGCAGGGGTGGTCGTCCCGCCTCCAGTGGCTCCAGCACCGGCATCGCCGTCATTCGAGATGCCCCAGCGAGAGCCGGCCCCCCTAGCCGGCCCGGTTTCCCAGAGGGCTAATTCCCCTGTGGTCGTCCCTTCCCCTTCATCCCCGCCACTGTGTCTTGCCCCTCCTGAGATAGAACAGGATCCAGAGTTCGACAGCTTGTCGCCCGTTCTGTCCCGGGCTCCGGTTGTGGGACGACGGGGGCCTCTTCGTGTGGGTCACTTCCAGCCGTATTCGAAGGTTCCGGCTCGAGGGTTGGCAGATCCCCTAGACTCCGGCCATCCAATGGATGTGGAGGTCATCGCTCCTGCCCGATGCTCCACCTTCCGACGCAGTGGATCACAGTGGCTTCACCCCCCAAACGAGGAGGAGTGTAGTAGCCACCAGAAAGATCGCGGGAGGCGCACATTGGCATGGCGCGTCATGGACGGTAGTTGCCGCAAGTAGAGTCCCGTCCACCAGAGGGCATGCGAGAATTCGGACGCGCCCTCTGCCGTCGTAACAACAAGAATACCAACAACAACTCTGGCAGCACAGGCCGTGCGCAGTCAGTCAACATCGGGCATGCCTAGGACACAGTCCCGGTATACGCTAAGTGAAGTGCGACGTAACGTGAACAGTGTTACTACACTAAGGAAATGTGAAATACACTGTGACTGAATAATGAGAACTCTGTTGTCTTCTTGTGTAAGCTGCATTATACACCGATTTTTTTTTATGTAGTTCCTAATAAAATGTTGCCAGAGTGTTTTATTGGTCTGTCTGCCAGAGCTACCCTTAAGTTTAGAGTGTGATGATAGCATAACCTGCAGCATAGTTAAAGGTCTATGTCAGATTGGAATGTTTTGTATTTAATATTAGTGATGTTCTATTGCCAGAATAGGAATTACTGGTCTTCCAGTCAAATATTGTTGTTTTGTGAATTTGAAAGGGATGCTAAGGAAATGTGAAATACACTGTGAGTGAATGATGAAAACTCTGTTGTCTTCTTGTTTTAGCAGCGGCATACACTTATATTTTTAATATTTAGTTACTGATGAAATGTTAACAGAGTGTGTTATTGGTCTGTTATACATGCTGCCCTGAAGTTTTCATTGTGATGACAGACTAACCTGTAGCATAGCTAAGGATCTAGGTCAGGTTGGAGTGTTGTATGTTCTAACATAAGTGATGTTCAATTGCCAGAATAGAAATTACTGGTCTTCCAGTTAAATATTGTTGTTTTGTGTTAGCTGCATTATACACCGATTTTTCTATTATGTAGTTCCTGATAAAATGTTGCCCAAGTGTTTTATTGGTCTGTCTGCCAGAACTCAGAACTCCCCTGAAGTTTAACGTGTGATGATGGACTCACCTGTAGCGTAGTTAAAGGTCTGTGTCAGGTTGGAATGTTTTGTGTTTAATATTAGTGTTGTTCAATTGCCAGGATAGAAATTACTGGTCTTCCAGTTAAATATTGTTGTTTTGTGAATTTAAAAGAGATGCTAAGGAAATGTGAAATTCACTGTGAGTGAATAGTGAGAACTCTGTTGTCTTCTTGTGTTAGATGCATTATACACTGATTTTTTGATTATGTAGTTCCTGATAAAATGTTGCCAGAGTGTTTTATTGGTCTGTCTGCCAGAGCTGCCCTAGAGTTTAGTGCGTGATGATAGACTAACCTGCAGCATAGTTAACCCTTTCAGGCCTTGTGGTCACAACTGTGTATATAAAGTTTGTTCACTAATATTTCGCTGACAAGATGTGTCAGGTGCATCCAAACCCACTTTTCACATTTGTGTATGTTTCTTTTAGCCATGCTTCAGCAGCTGTGGCTCTCTTGTGAGCCACATAGCAAAATATACTGTCTGGTGTTGTCTCTCTGTGGGAAGCCATTACTCATTGACTTTATTTTTATAATAGTCCTGTTGTGGGTTTTGTTTATGAATGTTTTGTGTGATTTCCTTCTTTTGGAAACATTAGACATTCTTTCAGTGGAATTTTCAGCAATTTAATTCACTTCATATTTGTGTTATGTATCAGGTAAGACTAATGTACACATTTGTGTACAACAGGTTCTTAATGGTGTAAAATAGGAAAATAACCTAAAATATGTGTCAGCTATATTTGCATGGCTATGGTAGTTATGTATGGAAATATTTCAATTAACTTCAGTATCAGCAGCAAGAAAGGAGAGTAATTGACCTGTACATACGATTTTATTTTATATTGCTGGCTTTTGTCTTACAAATATGGATAACGAATATCTTTCTGTGGAGAAAGATTGGGATTTGATTATGGACATAATTGAAAATGGTCTCATTTCTGACATTAGTTTGAGAGGAGTGTACCACTTATTGAAAGGCAGGCTCTACAAATAGTAAGACGTGTTGGAGCAAATAAAGTGGGCGTGAATGATGTGCGTAGAGACACCATATCTGAAGATGAAGATGATGGTGAGGTGGTGGATGATGAAATGAACTTCTTATGCAATGAAAACAACCCAGACTTGAATAACCTGCGTGACAACATGATGGTGACACCTAAAGAATCCATAAAATGGAAACACAAGCCTCTAAGTACCATTGGAGAGACATACAAAGCTCCAAATTTCGAAGAGTCTCTCTTGTGTTCTCCAATGCAATACTTCAAAAGATATATACCAGATGATTTGTTCACTAGCATGGCAGCACATACTCATATTTATGCATTACAACAAGGCAAAACCTCATTCAAGCAGACAACTCCTCAATCATAAGAGATGCTATTTGGTTTGCATATATTGACTGGCACATTGAAATTTCCAGATTATAAGTGTATTTGGATACAAGCATGAAGATAGGTGTATTTTGGGAAAACACGTCACGAGACAGATTTTTAGAATTACGAACAAATTTACACTTGGTGAACAATCTGGAAAAGCCACCTGAAAATAAGTATAAATTTTACAAAGTCAGGCCAATTTACTCAGTCATTCGAAAATGCTGCAGTGAACTACCTGTAGAAGAGAATGTTGGTGTCAGTGAAGGAAATATTCCTTTCACTGGGAAGTTTTCTGCAAAGCAGTATGTCAAAGGGAAACCAAGTCCATGGGGAATCAAAGTCTTCATGTGAAAAGAGTGGAATAGTGCAAGATTTCCTTTTGTATCAAGATATCAATGCATCAGGTACTGTCCATTTAGATTCAGATTCAGATTCTTTATTAGTCATTCAGCATTATTGCATGCAATAGACTTCGTCAGTTCACTTAACCTATTAATTTTATAAAATAAATTTTTACATATTTAAGTTGATATTGGGTATTTCTAAAAATTCTTCTAATGAATAGAATGGATTAGTTAACAAGAAGTTATGAACATTGTCTTTAAATAATTTGGCAGGCTTGATTGACCCATTTTTAGACAGTTTGTTATATATTTCAATTGCCATATACTTATGACTATTGTTAGTTTTAGCTAATCTATTTTGTGGCAACAGCAGAGAAGTACACGTTCTTGTATAGTAGCCATGCCTTTCATTTGTTACACTTAAATTAGGTAGTTCAGCAAGTATGTAGTTAACACTGTCAAGAATATATAAATTAATTACTGTTAAAATTCTCTATTTAATGAACAATGGTTTACAATGTGTTCTATTATCTACCTTAGCCATTACTCTGATTGCTTTCTTTTGGATCACCATAATTTCATTTATTTTTCTGCTGTTTCCCCAGAGTATTAACCCATACCTTAAAACAGATTGAAAAAAGGCAAAGTACGCTGTCCTTACATACTCAAATGTCACACAATACATCAGTCTCTTCAACAAATATATAACATTTGACAACCTAACCACTATGTGATCAACGTGAGAGTTCCACGTTAGACTGTTGTCAAGTACGATACATAAAAACTTTGCCTTTTGTTTTCCTATTTTTGTAGTCTTTGATAGACTGAACCACATATTCTGGGTCTTTTCCTCATTTAATAGCAGACCATTGGCATTAAACCATGATGTTGCATTTTCTTTTGCCAATTTCATATCACTAACAAGGTTATCAAGTACATGGTTTACAGATAGGAAAGTTGTGTCTTCTGCATACATATATGTCTTCACATCTATATTTCCTGGTAAGTCATTTATGTGTACAAGGAAAAGAAGTGGTCCCAATTTAGATCCCTGTGGCACACCGTGATGAATCTCGATTATGTTTGACAGATGACTTCCTGAACTCACCACCTGCTTCCTTTTATTGAGGTATGATTTGATGAGTTTTAAACTTTTATCGCATATTCCATAGTCCTCAAGTTTAGAGAGCAGAAGTGATACTGGAATTAGTGAAATTGGTCTGTAGTTTGCAGGATCTGATTTGACACCCTTCTTAAAGACTGGAGTTACCTTGGATAGTTTGAGAGCAACAGGAAAAAAACCCTTCTATGAGACACAGGTTTATGGAATATGTTAATGGTGCTGCAATGTAATGTATGATTTCTTTCAATAGATTGTTTGACATATTAAAAATATCTGTACTGTATGAATTTTTCATTTCTTGGACTATTTTAAGAACTTCATGTTGGCATACCTCTTTGAAGTGTTTCAATGATGATCTGGCCCTATTATGATTTAGGTTTGCTCTCCTCAGATAATCTATACATGTTACATTGGGTTTACTGATCAGCTTTTTGATTTCATGAGCACAGCTTACAAAATATTTATTGAATGTATCTGCTGGTATTGGGACTGTCTTGTCAAAGTTTCTGACTTCACCTTTAACAGTATTAATTACTGACCAGGCTGTTTTGCATTGGTTTCTACTATTTTTTATGAAATTTGTGTTGTATCTAAGTTTCGCCAATTGCAACTCTTTCTTATACAGTTTCTTACTGATTTTTTCGAGATCCTTAATTTCATTAGAATTGTTTACTTTGGCAAGGCGCTTCAACAGCAGTAGCTTATTTTTTAGATTCTCCAGTTCTTTGGTGTACCAAAATTTACCCTTTCTTGTTTTATGGTATTTCTTTTGAACAAGATGGGCTTTTAAAATACCTGTTAAGTAATTGTGGAATGTTCCATAAACTGTTTGGGCACTGGAATCACAGTTTTGAAATAATTTGTCCCAGTTTGTTATGCTCAGCTGGTGTGTTAGTTTTATGAGATTGTGTTTTGTTAATATTAAGGTATTAGATTTTGTTAACTTTTGTGCAGCCTTGCTCTCATCCCCTTTTATAAAAATGTCTTAACTCTACTGTTAACATGGAGTGGTCTGAGAAAACAAATTCCTTTACCTTGGTGGAGTACATATCACATGCACAGTTGACAAAAGCATTATCCAAGCACGCTTGTAGTCTTGTTGGTTCTGAATTTACATGATGGAAGTTGTGCTGCCTTAGCATATTCAGTAACTTATTTACACTGGGTTTGTTACATGTTACATCAAAGCTTGAATTAAAGTCTCCCCCAATTACAGTTACATACTGTTTCCATTTCGTTATGTAGCAGAGTACACTGTCTAAATTATCTAAAAAAGTTTTATCATCTGAGTCAGGGGAATGGTAGATACATACTATGATAAGTTTCATTATATCACATATGATCCCGGTAGTTTCAAAGTGTTTCTCTACACAAGCCCAACTAAGATCTAGTTCTCTACACTCTATTTCATTTGAAACATAGATAACAGTACCACCATTACGGTACTGAGATCTGCAAAAACTGTTTCCATATTTATAACCTTCTGGTACATAGTATTGTATTTGTTCTGGTTTAAGCCAATGTTCTGACAGACATAAGAAAGAATACTTATTCTGTGGCAATGACTCCTCCAGAATTTTAACTTTATTTTCAAGACCCTTAATGTTTGTGACTTATCTGTGAGTTAGCAGGCTGGTTTTTCACATTTTTATTTTCTTCTTGGCTTGAAACCATAAAAAATTATTACTGAATGACACAGATGTATTTTTCCTTTGGCTCCTCCTTAAGCGTTGCTGTGTTGCTGCTCCAGTCGTTGTTGGTTCTGCTGCTGTTGCTGCTTCTGCTGATAATGATGGTGCTGCTGCTGTTTCACTTATTTCTGGTGTTTGTTGTTCCATAACTGCTGTGCCTTTCTGTGAATTATTAACATTTGGAGTGTTCACTTGCATTAATAAAATTTCACATTTGTCTTGGAGAGGTGTAACTTCACTGATGCAGAAAACAGATCTAGAAAGAACTTGCATTTTCCAGATGATAGAACAATAATGAAACAAACCAGAGGTTACTGGGAACAAATCACTAGTGCTGATGACATTACCATGTGTAAATGGTTAGACTATAGGCCAGTTATATTGTATTGAAACTTTGTTGGTAAAGGCTCAGTGGATAAAGTTGAGTGTTGGGACAAAAAACACCATAAATATGTGACAGTAGAAAGACCTGAAATAGTGAGAAGATATAATCATGCAATGGATGGACTGTCTGATGAAGAACTGGCTTCAGACATGAGAGTTATACCAAGAAGAAGAGAAGAATTATGAGCAGCTACAGATATACGGTTTGATTCCATTGATCATTTGCCTTTGCATGATGTAGTAGCTCCAATTCATGGCAAATTTCCAAAATGTACAGGGCGTTCTAGAATTCAGTGCAGAAAATGTAAAGTACATTTATGTCTCCAAAAGGACAGAAGTTTTTTTTGCAGTTTCATACGAAACTTTAAAAATCAGTGTTTTGACCATTGTTGTTTAAATAAGAACTGTAATTTGGAATTATTTTTATTGTTTCTTTTGTTTTAAAGGGAAATAAAGAGTGGCATATTTGATCCATAGTGTAAACTTCAGTAATGTATGACATGAAGCTTGAGACCTGATGAACACAATTGTATACATTAAATATCTAGAAAACTAGAGATCAGGTGAAATTTCTTCTTAGAAAGATGTTGTAAGGAGGGTCACCTGAATGTAAAAATGATGTAAGATATTTTTTTAATAAGTAAATAAAAAATCAGGTCTGAAAGGGTTAAAGGTCTATGTCAGGTTGGGTGTTTTGTGTTTAGTATTAGTGATGTTCAATTGCCAGAAAAGAAATTACTGGTCTTCCTGTTAAATATTGTTGTTTTGTGAATTTAAAAGTGATGCAAAGAGAATGCGAATTACAAAGAGAGTGAATAATGAGAACTCTGTTGGCTTCTTGTTTTAGCAGCAGCGTACACTTTTTTTTTATTATGTAGTTACTGATGAAATGTTACCAGAGTGTTTTATTGGTCTGTTGTCCACGCTGCCCTGAAGTTTTGATTGTGATGATAGACTAACCTGTAGCATAGCTAAGGACCTAGGTCAGGCTGGATTGTTATATGTTTTAAAATAAGTGACGTTCGATTGCGAGAATAGAAATAACTGGCCTTCCAGTTAAATATTGTTGTTGTGTGAATTTAAAAGGGATGCTAAGAGAATGTGAAATACACTGTGAGTGAGTAATGAGAACTCTGTTGTCTTCTTGTTTTAACAGCGGCATACACTTATTTATTTATTATGTAGTTACAGATAAAATGTTACCAGTGTGTTTTATTGGACTGTCGTCAACGCTGCCCTGAAGTTTTGATTGTGATGACAGACTAACCTGTAGCATAGCTAAGGATCAAGGACAGGATGGAGTGTTGTATGTTTTAACATAAGTGATGTTCAATTGCCAGAATAGAAATTACTGGTCTTCTTGTTAAATATTGTTGTTTTGTGAATTTAAAAGGGACGCTAAGGAAATGTGAAATACACTGTGAGTGAATAATGAGAACTCTGTTGTAGTCTTGTGTTAACTGCATTATACACCGATTTTTTTATTATGTAGTTCCTGGTAAAATGTTGCCTGCGTGTTTTATTGGTCTGTCTGCGGAGCTCCCCTGAAGTTTAATGCGTTATGATAGATTAACCTGTACCATAGTTAAAGGTCTTTTTTTTTTTTGTGTAGTTCCTGATGAAATGTTGCCAGAGTGTTTAATTGGTCTGTCTGCCAGAGCTCCACTGAAGATTAGGACGTGATGAGGCACTAACTTGTAGCATAGTTAAAGGTCTATGTCAGAATAGAATGTTTTGTGCTTAATATTCTTGATGTTCGATTGCCAGCATAGAAAACACAGGTCCGTCACTTAAATATTGTTGTCTTGTGAATTTGAAAGGGATGCTAAGGAAATGTGAAATACACTGTGAGTGAATAATGAGATGTTTCTTGTATTCGCAACGGCATGCACTAATTTTTTTATTATGTAGTTATCGATGAAATGTTACCAGTGTGTTTTATTGGTCTGTTGTCCATGCTGCCCTGAAGTTTTGATTGTGATGACAGACTAACCTGCAGCATAGCTAAGGATCTAGGTCAGGCTGGAGTGTTTTATGTTATAACATAAGTGATGTTCAATTGCCAGAACAGAAATTACTGGTCTTCTCATTAAATATTGTGGTTCTGTGAATTTATAAGGGATCCTAAGGAAATGTGAAATATACTGTGAGTGAATAATGAGAACTCTGTTGCCTTCTTGTGTTAGCTGCAATATACATAGATTTTTGTATTATGTAGTTCCTGATAAAATGTTGCCAGAGTGTTTTATTGGTCTGTCTTCCAGAGCTCCCCTGAAGTTTAGTGTGTGATGGTAGACTAACCTATAGCATAGTTAAAGGTCAATGGCAGGTTGGAATTTTTTTGTATTTAATATTAGTGATGTTCAATTACCAGAATAGAAATTACTGGTCTTCCAGTTAAGTATTGTTGTATGGTGAATTAAAAAGGGTTGCTAAGGGTATGTGAAATACACTGTGAGTGAATAATGAGAACCCTGTTGTCTTCTTGTGTTAGCTGCTTTATACACAATTTTTTTTATCTGTAGTTCCTGGTAAAACGTTGCCAGAGTGTTTTATTGGTCTGTCTGCTGGAGCTCCCCTGAAATTTAGTGTGTGATGATAGACTAACCTATAGCATAGTAAAGGTCTATGTAAAGTTGGAGCGTTTTGTGTTTCATAATAGTGATGTTCAATTGCCAGAATAGAAATTACAGGTCTTCCAGTTAAATATTGTTGTTTTGTGTATTTAAAACGGATGCTAAGGAAATGTGAAATACATTGTGAGTGAATAATGAGAACTCTGTTGTCTTCTTGTGTTAGCTGGAACATACACAGAATTTTTTATTTTGTAGTACCAGATAAAATGTTGCCTGAGTGTTTTATTGGTCGCGCTTCCAGAGCTCCCCTGAAGCTTAGTGTGTAATGACAGACTAACCAATAGCATAGGTGAAGGTCGATATCAGGTTGGAATGTTTTGTGTTTAATATTAGAGATGTCCAATTCTCAGAATAGAAATTAATGGTCTTCCAGTTAAATACTTTTGTTTTGTGAATTTAAAAGGATGTGAATTACACTGTCAGTGAATAATGAGAACGCTGTTGTCTTCTTGTTTTAGCAGCGGCATACACTTATTTTTTAGTTATGTAGTTACTGATGAAATATTGTCAGAGTGTTTTCTTTGTCTGCTGTCCATGCTGCCCTGCCGTTTTTAATTGTAATGACAGACTAACGTGTAGCATAGCAAAGATCTAGGTCAGGCTGGAATGTTGTATGTTTTAACTTAAGTGATATTCAACTCCCAGAATAGAAATTACAGGTCTTCCAGTTAAATATTGGTTGTTTATGAATTTCAAAGGGATGCTACTAGGAAGTGAAATATGTTGTGAGTGAATAATGAGAACTCTGTTGTCTTCTTGTTTTAGCAGTGGCATACACTTACTTTTTATTATGTAGTTACTGATGATGTGTTACAAGAGTGTTTTATTGGTCTGCTGTCCATGCTGCCCTGAAGTTTAGACTGTAGTGACAGACTAACGTGTAGGATAGCTGAGGATGTACGTCAGGCTGGAGTGTTGAATGTTTCAACATAAGTGATGTTCTGTTGCATGAATAGAAATTACTGGTCTTCCAGTTAAATAATGTTGTTTTGTGAATTTGAAAGGTATGCTAAGGAAATGTGAAATACACTGTGCGTGAATAATGATAACTCTGTTGTCTTCTTGTTTTAGCAGCTGCATACACTTATTTTTTTATTATGTAGTTCCTGATAAAATGTTGCCAGAGTGTTGTATTGGTCTGTCTGCCAGAGCTTCCCTGAAGTTTAGTGTGTGATGATAGACAACCCTATAGCATAGTTAAAGGTCTATGAAGTGTTGGAATGTTTTGTGTTTAATATTAGCGATGTTCAATTGCCAGAATAGAAATTACTGGTCTTCCAGTTAAGTATTGTTGTTCTGTGAAATTAAAGGGATGCTAAGGAAATGCGAAATACACTGTTAGTGAATAATGAGAACTCTGTTGTCTTCTTGTTTTAGCAGCTGCATACACTTATTTTTTTATTATTTAGTTCGTTGATAAAATGTTGCCAGAGTGTTTTATTGGTCTGTCTGCCAGAGCTTCCCTGAAGTTTAGTGTGTGATGATAGACTAACTTGTACCATAGTTAAAGGTCAATGTCAGGTTGGAATGTTTTGTGTTTAATATTAGTGATGTTCAATTGCCAGAATAGAAATTACTGGTCTTCCAGTTAAGTATTGTTGTTTTGTGAATTTAAAAGGGATGCTAAGAGAACGTCAAATAGACTGTGAGTGAATAATGGGAACTCTATTGTTTTCTTGTTTTAGCAGCTGCATACACTTATTTCTTAATCATGTAGTTCCTGATGAAATGTTACTAGAGTCTTTTATTGGTCTGTTGTCCATTTTGTCCTGAAGTTTTGGTTGAGATGACAGACTAACCTGTAGCGTAGCTAAGGATCTAGGTCAGGCTGGAGTGTTGTATGTTTTGACATAAGTGATGTTCAAGTGCATGAATAGGAGTTACTGCTCTTCCAGTTAAATATTGTTAACTTGTGAATTTAAAGGGGATGCTAAGGAAATGTGAAATACACTGTGTGTGAATAATGAGAACTCTGTTGTCTTCTTGTTTTAGCAGCAGCATACACTTATTTTTTATTATGTAATTACTGATGAAATGTTACCAGAGTGATTTCTTAGTGTGTTGCCCATTGCCCTGAATTTTTGGTTGTGATGACAGACTAACCTGTAGCATAGCAACGGACCTATGTCAGGCTGGAGTGTTGTATGTTTTAACTTAAGTGATGTTCAATTGCCAGAAGATAAATTACTGGTCTTCCAGTTAAATATTACTGTTTTTGTGATTTTGAAAAGGATGCTAAGAGAATGTGAATTACAAATTGAGTGTATAATGAGAACTTTGTTGCCTTCTTGTTTTAGCAGCGGCATAAACTTATTTTTTTATTGTGTAGTTACTGATGAAATCTTACCAGAGTGTTTTATTGGTCTGTTGTCCATGCTGCTCTGAAGTTTTGACTGTGATCTCAGTCTAACCTGTAGCATAGCTAAGGATCTAGGGCAGGCTGGAGTGTTGTATGTTTTAACATAAGTGATATTCAATTGCCAGAATAGAAATTACTGGTCTTCCAGTTGGATATTGTTGTTTCGTGAATTTAAAAGTGATGCTAAGGAAATGTGAAATACACTGTGAGTGAATAATGACAACTATGTTGTCTTCTTGTGTTAGCTGCATTATACACAAATTTTTTTATTTTGTAGTTCCTGATAAAATGTTGCCAGAGTGCTTTGTTGGTCTGTCAGCCAGAGCTCCCCTGAAGTTTAGTGTGTGATGACAGACTAACCAATAGCATAGGTAAAGGTCGATGTGAGGTTGGAATATTTTGTGTTTAATATTAGAGATGTCCAATTGCCAGATTAGAAATTACTGGTCTTCCAGTTGAACATTTTTGTTTTGTGAATTTAAAAGGGATTTGAAATACACTGTGAGTGAATAATGAGAATTCTATTGTCTTCTTGTTTTAGCAGCTGCATACACTTATTTTTTATTATGTAGTTACTGATGAAATGTTACCAGAGTGTTTTTTATTCTGTTGTCCATGCTGCCCTGAAGTTTTGATTGTGATGACAGACTAACCTGTAGCATAGCTAAGGATCTAGGTCCGGCTGGAGTGTTGTATGTTTTAACATAAGTGATGTTCAATTGCATGTATAGAAATTACTGGTCTTCCAGTTAAGTATTGTTGTGTTGTGAATTTAAAAGGGATGCTAAGAGAATGTGAAATACACTGTGAGTGAATAATGAGAATTCTATTGTCTTCTTGTTTTAGCAGCTGCATACACTTTTTTTTTAATTATGTAGCTGCTGATAAAATGTTGCCAGAGTGTTTTAATGGTCTGTCTGCCAGAGCTCCCCTGAAGTTTATTGTGTGACGACAGACTAACCTATACCATAGATAATGGTCAATGTCAGGTTGGAATGTTTTGTGTTTAATATTAGCGATGTTCAATTGCCTGAATAGAAATTACAGGTCTTCCAGTTAAGTATTGTTGTTTTCTGAATTTAAAAGGGATGCTAAGAGAATGTGAAATATGCTGTGAGTGAATAATGAGAACTCCATTGTCTTCTTGTTTTAGCAATGGCATACAGTTATTTTTTTATTATGTAGATACTGATTAAGTGTTACCAGAGTGTTTTATGAGTCTGTTGTCCATGCTGCCCTGATGTTTTGATTGTAATGACAGACTAACCTGTAGCATAGCTAAGGATCTAGGTCCGGCTGGAGTGTTGTATGTTTTAACATAAGTGATGTTCAATTGCATGAATAGAAATTACTGGTCTTCCAGTTAAATATTGTTGTTTTATGAATTTAAAAGGGATGCAAAGGAAATGTGAAATACACTGGGAGTGAATATTGGGAACTCTGTTGTCTTCTTGTGTTAGCTGCAATATACACAGATTTTTTTATTATGTAGTACCTGGTGGTTCATGGTGTGGGTTCCTGTAGTCACGTCCTAGTTCATGAACCACGGGCAACGTATGAGTGGCCATGTAAGTGGTCCCAACAGTCGGGATACCAGTTACCTTGGAATAAGGCTGGGCATCTCGGACATATTCTGAGTTGTGGTCACCTTTGTGCTCATACGGCAAAGACTACCAAATCCACCGGTTAGTCCCTCAGCCGTCAGTGGTTGAACCCAATGGGACTCGGGGCAAGTAAGGCTAGCAACTTGCTTCCCTGGTACTTTAAATATGACGCTGGAAATAATCAGAGCAAAATGCCTCGGACCTTTGGAGGTGACGGAGTCCCACCTCTAACTGACAAACCAGGGACTCCTAAGATACGACTTGGCAAACAAATGGTAATGAGATGGGGAGCTATTAATATCTATGGGGGCTACTCTGGGAAGAAGGTAGAGCTGGCAGAGGCTGCAAGTAAAATGGGGCTGGACGTTTTAGCTGTTAGTGACATTCGGGTAAGGGGTGAGAAAGAAGAGGAAGTGGGAGAATACAAGGTCAACCTTTCAGGAGTCAAAGCAGGAATAGCACAATGGGGTGTAGGGCCTTACATCAGGAAAGAAATGGAACCCAGCATAGTTGCAATAAGGTATGTAAACGAACGACTGATGTGGACAGATTTGACAGTGTCTAGCAAGAAAATTAGGATTGTGTCAGTATATTCACATTGTGAAGGGACAGATCAAGGTAAGATGGATAGTTTTTATGAGGCACTCAGTGATGTAGTTGTTAGAGTAAAGGACAAGTGTTCTTCTCACGGGTGATTTTAACGCCAGGATTGGAAATCGAACAGAAGGGTATGAAAAGGTTATGGGTAAATTTGGAGAGGATATGGAGGCCAACAGGAACGGGAAACAACTCTTGGATTTCTGTGCCAGTATGGGCTTAGTAATCACAAACTCCTTTTTTAAACATAAGAACATTCACCGGTACACTCGGGAAGGCAGGGGGACCAGATCTATCATTGACTATATAACAACAGATCAGGAATTCAGGAAGGCTGTGAGAGACACACGTGTATTCAGGGGATTCTTTGATGACACTGATAATTATTTAATCTGCAGTGAAATTGGGATTGTGAGGCCGAAAGTGCAGGAGGTCAGGTCCATATGTAGGAGGATAAGAGTGGAGAAACTTCAGGATAAGGAAATCAGGCACAAGTACATAACAGCGACCTCAGAAAGGTACCAGTTAGTTGAATGCAGTCAATTACAGTCATTGGAAAAGGAATGGACAAGGTACAGGGACACAGTACTAGAAGTGGCTAAAGAATGTCTTGGAACAGTAGTGTGTAAAAGTAGGATGAAGCAAACAGCTTGGTGGAATGATACAGTCAAGGCAGCCTGTAAAAGGAAAAAGAAGGCGTATCAAAAATGGCTACATACCAGAACCCATGTAGACAGAGAAAGTTATGTTGAAGAAAGAAACAAAGCCAAACAGATAATTGCAGCATCCAAGAAGAAATCGTGGGAAGACTTTGGAAACAGGTTGGAGACTATGGGCCAAGCTGCTGGAAAACCATTCTGGAGTGCAATTAGCAGTCTTCGAAAGGGAGGTAAGAAGGAAATGACAAGTATTTTGGACAAGTCAGGAAAACTGCTGGTGAATCCTGTGGATGCCTTGGGCAGATGGAGGGAATATTTTGAAGAGTTGCTCAATGTAGGTGAAAATGCGATCAGTAATGTTTCAGATTTCGAGGTAGAATGGGATAGGAATGATGATGGAAATAGGATCACATTTGAGGAAGTGGAAAAAATGGTCAATAGATTGCAGTGCAATAAAGCGGCTGGGATGGATGAAATTAAGTCGGAACTCATCAAATACAGTGGAATGTCAGGTCTTAAATGGCTACACAGGATAATTGAAGTGACCTGGGAGTCGGGACAGGTTCCATCAGACTTGACAAAAGCAGTAATCACACCAATCTTTAAACATGGAAACAGAAAAGATTGTAACAACTACAGAGGTATCTCTTTAATCAGCGTTGTGGGTAAAATCTTCGCAGGTATTGTTGAAAGGAAAGTGCGAGTATTAGTTGAGGACCAATTGGATGAAAATCAGTGTGGGTTTAGGCCTCTTAGAGGTTGTCAGGACCAGATCTTTAGCTTACGGCAAATAATGGAGAAGTGTTATGAGTGGAACAGGGAATTGTATCTATGCTTTATAGATCTAGAAAAGCCATATGACCAGGTTCCTATGAGGAAGTTATTGTCTGTTCTACAAGATTATGGAATAGGAGGCAAACTTTTGCAAGCAATTAAAGGTCTTTACATGGATAGTCAGGCAGCAGTTAGAGTTGACGGTAAATTGAGTTCATGGTTCAGAGTAGCTTCAGGGGTAAGACAAGGCTGCAACCTGTCTCCACTATTGTTCATATTATTTGTGGATCATATGTTGAAAACAATAGACTGGCTGGGTGAGATTAAGATATGTGAACACAAAATAAGCAGTCTTGCATATGCGGATGACTTAGTTGTGATGGCAGATTCGATTGAAAGTTTGCAGAGTAATATTTCAGAGCTAGATCAGAAATGTAAGGACTATGGTATGAAGATTAGCATCTCCAAAACGAAAGTAATGTCAGTGGGAAAGAAATATAAACGGATTGAGTGCCAAATAGGAGGAACAAAGTTAGAACAGGTGGACGGTTTCAAGTACTTAGGATGCATATTCTCACAGGATGGCAACATAGTGAAAGAACTGGAAGTGAGGTGTAGCAAAGCTAATGCAGTGAGCGCTCAGCTACGATCTACTCTCTTCTGCAAGAAGGAAGTCAGTACCAAGACTAAGTTATCTGTGCACCGTTAAATCTTTCGACCAACTTTGTTGTATGGGAGCGAAAGCTGGGTGGATTCAGGTTACCTTATCAACAAGGTTGAGGTTACGGATATGAAAGTAGCTAGGATGATTGCAGGTACTAGTAGATGGGAACAATGGCAGGAGGGTGTCCACAAAGAGGAAATCAAAGAAAAACTGGGAATGAACTCTATAGATGTAGCAGTCAGGGCGAACAGGCTTAGATGGTCGGGTCATGTTACACGCATGGGAGAAGCAAGGTTACCCAAGAGTCTCATGGATTCAGCAGTAGAGGGTAGGAGGAGTCGGGGCAGACCGAGGAGAAGGTACCTCGATTTGGTTAAGAATGATTTTGAAGTAATAGGTTTAACATCAGAAGAGGCACCAATGTTAGCATTGAATAGGGGACCATGGTGGAACTGTATAAGGGGGGCTATGCTCCAGACTGAACGCTGAAAGGCATAATCAGTCTTAAATGATGATGATGATGATGATGATGATGATGATGTAGTTCCTGATAAAATGTTGCCAGAGTGTTTTATTGGTCTGTCCGCGAGAGCTCCACTGAGGTATAGTGTGTGATAATAGACAAACCTATAGCATAGTTAAAGGTCTATGTAAGGTTGGAATGTTTTGTGTTTAATATTAGTGATGTTCAATTGCCAGAATAGGAATTACTGGTCATCCAGTTAAATATTGTTGTTTTATGAATTTAAAAGGGATGATAAAGAAATGTGAAATACACTGTGAGTGAATAATGAGAACTCTGTTGTCTCCTTGTTTTAGCAGCTGCATACACCTATTTTTTATTATGTAGTTACTGATGAAATGTTACCAGAGTGTCTTATTGGTCTGTTGTCCATGCTGCCCTGAAGTTTTGTTTGTGATGACATACTAACCTGTAGCATAGCTAAGGATCTTGGTGAGCCTGGACTGTTGTATGTTTTAACATAAGTGATGATCAAATGCCAGAATAGGAATTACCGGTCTTCCAGTTAAATATTGTTGTTTTGTGAATTTAAAAGGGATGATAAGGAAATGTGAAATACACTGTGAGTGAATAATGAGAACTCTGTTGTCTTCTTGTTTTAGCAGCTGCATACACCTATTTTTTATTATGTAGTTACTGATGAAATGTTACCAGAGTGTTTTATTGGTCTGTTGTTCATGCTGCCCTGAAGTTTTGTTTGTGATGACATACTAACCTGTAGCATAGCTAAGGATCTTGGTGAGCCTGGACTGTTGTGTGTTTTAACATAAGTGATGATCAATTGCCAGAATAGGAATTACTGGTCTTCCAGTTAAATATTGTTGTTTTGTGAATTTAAAAGGGATGCTAAGAGAATGTGAAATACATTGTGAGTGAATAATGAGAACTCTATTGTCTTCTTGTTTTAGCAGCTGCGTACACCTATTTCTTATTATGTATTTACTAATGAAATGTTACCAGAGTGTTTTATTGGTCTGTTGTCCATGCTGCCCTGAAGTTTTGTTTGTGATGACATACTAACCTGTAGCATAGCTAAGGATCTTGGTGAGCCTGGACTGTTGTATGTTTTAACATAAGTGATGATCAATTGCCAGAATAGGAATTACTGGTCTTCCAGTTAAATATTGTTGTTTTTTTAATTTAAAATGGATGATAAGGAAATGTGAAATACACTGTGAGTGAATCATGAGAACTCTGTTGTCTTATTGTTTTAGCAGCTGCATACACCTATTTTTTATTATGTAGTTACTGATGAAATGTTACCAGAGTGTTTTATTGGTCTGTTGTCCATGCTGCGCAGAAGTTTTGTTTGTGATGGCATACTAACCTGTAGCATAGCTAAGGATCTTGGTGAGCCTGGACTGTTGTATGTTTTAACATAAGTGATGCTCAAATGCCAAAATAGGAATTACTGGTCTTCCAGTTAAATATTGTTGTTTTGTGAATTTAAAAGGGATGTTAAGAGAATGTGAAATACATTGTGAGTGAATAATGAGAACTCTGTTGTCTTCTTGTTTTAGCAGCTGCATACACCTATTTTTTATTGTGTAGTTACTGATGAAATGTTACCAGAGTGTTTTATTGGTCTGTTTTTCATGATGCCCTGAAGTTTTGTTTGTGATGACATACTAACCTGTAGCATAGCTAAGGATCTTGGTGAGCCTGGACTGTTGTATGTTTTAACATAAGTGATGATCAATTGCCAGAATAGGAATTACTGGTCTTCCAGTTAAATATTGTTGTTTCGTGAATTTAAAAGGGATGATAAGAGAATGTGAAATACATTGTGAGTGAATAATGAGAAATCTGTTGTCTTCTTGTTTTAGCAGCTGCATACACCTATTTTTTATTATGTAGTTACTGATGAAATGTTACCAGAGTGTTTTATTGGTCTGTTGTCCATGCTGCCCTGAAGTTTTGCTTGTGTTGGCATACTAACCTGTAGCATAGCTAAGGATCTTGGTGAGCCTGGACTGTTGTATGTTTTAACATATGTGATGGTCAATTGCCAGAATAGGAATTACTGGTCTTCCAGTTAAATATACTTGTTTTGTGAATTTATAAGGGATGATAAGAGAATGTGAAATACATTGTGAGTGAATAATGAGAACTCTGTTGTCTTCTTGTTTTAGCAGCTGCATACACCTATTTTTTATTGTGTAGTTACTGATGAAATGTTACCAGAGTGTTTTATTGGTCTGTTTTTCATGATGCCCTGAAGTTTTGTTTGTGATGACATACTAACCTGTAGCATAGCTAAGGATCTTGGTGAGCCTGGACTGTTGTATGTTTTAACATAAGTGATGATCAATTGCCAGAATAGGAATTACTGGTCTTCCAGTTAAATATACTTGTTTTGTGAATTTATAAGGGATGATAAGAGAATGTGAAATACATTGTGAGTGAATAATGAGAACTCTGTTGTCTTCTTGATTTAGCTGCTGCATACACCTATTTTTTATTATGTAGTTACTGATGAAAAGTTACCAGAGTGTATTATTGGTCTGTGGTCCATGATGCCCTGAAGTTTTGTTTGTGATGACATACTAACCTGTAGCATAGCTAAGGATCTTGGTGAGCCTGGACTGTTGTATGTCTTAACATAAGTGATGATCAATTGCCAGAATAGGAATTACTGGTCTTCCAGTTAAATATTGTTGTTTTGTGAATTTAAAAGGGATGATAAGAGAATGTGAAATACATTGTGAGTGAATAATGAGAAATCTGTTGTCTTCTTGTTTTAGCAGCTGCATACACCTATTTTTTATTATGTAGTTACTGATGAAATGTTACCAGAGTGTTTTATTGGTCTGTTGTCCATGCTGCCCTGAAGTTTTGCTTGTGTTGGCATACTAACCTGTAGCATAGCTAAGGATCTTGGTGAGCCTGGACTGTTGTATGTTTTAACATAAGTGATGATCAATTGCCAGAATAGGAATTACTGGTCTTCCAGTTAATTATTGTTGTTTTGTGAATTTAAAATGGGGTTAAGAGAATGTGAAATACATTGTGAGTGAATAATGAGAACTCTGTTGTCTTCTTGTTTTAGCAGCTGCATACACCTATTTTTTATTATGTAGTTACTGATGAAATGTTACCAGAGTGTTTTATTGGTCTGTTTTTCATGATGAACTGAAGTTTTGTTTGTGATGACATACTAACCTGTAGCATAGCTAAGGATCTTGGTGAGCATGGACTGTTGTATGTTTTAACATAAGTGATGATCAATTGCCAGAATAGGAATTACTGGTGTTCCAGTTAAATATTGTTGTTTTGTGAATTTAAAAGGGATGATAAGAGAATGTGAAATACATTGTGAGTGAATAATGAGAACTCTGTTGTCTTCTTGTTTTAGCAGCTGCATACACCTATTTTTTATTATGTAGTTACTGATGAAATGTTACCAGGGTGCTTTATTGGTCTGTTGTCCATGCTGCCCTTAAGTATTGTTTGTGATGACATACTAACCTGTAGCATACCTAAGGATCTTGGTGAGCCTGGACTGTTGTATGTTTTAACATAAGTGATGATCAAATGCCAAAATAGGAATTACTGGTGTTCCAGTTAAATATTGTTGTTTTGTGAATTTAAAAGGGATGATAAGAGAATGTGAAATACATTGTGAGTGAATAATGAGAACTCTGTTGTCTTCTTGTTTTAGCAGCTGCATACACCTATTTTTTATTATGTAGTTACTGATGAAATGTTACCAGGGTGCTTTATTGGTCTGTTGTCCATGCTGCCCTGAAGATTTGTTTGTGATGACATACTAACCTGTAGCATAGCTAAGGATCTTGGTGAGCCTGGACTGTTGTATGTTTTAACATAAGTGATGATCAAATGCCAAAATAGGTATTACTGGTTTTCCAGTTAAATATTGTTGTTTTGTAAATTTAAAAGGGATGATAAGAGAATGTGAAATACATTGTGAGTGAATAATGAGAACTCCATTGTCTTCTTGTTTTAGCAGATGCGTACACCTATTTTTTATTATGTAGTTACTAATGAAATGTTACCAGAGTGTTTTATTGGTCTGTTGCCCATGCTGCCCTGAAGTTTTGTTTGTGATGGCATACTAACCTGTAGCATAGCTAAGGATCTTGGTGAGCCTGGACTGTTGTATGTTTTAACATATGTGATGGTCAATTGCCAGAATAGGAATTACTGGTCTTCCAGTTAAATATTGTTGTTTTGTGAATTTAAAAGGGAAGCTAAGAGAATGTGAAATACATTGTGAGTGAATAATGAGAACTCTATTGTCTTCTTGTTTTAGCAGCTGCGTACACCTATTTTTTATTATGTAGTTACTAATGAAATGTTACCAGAGTGTTTTATTGGTCTGTTGTCCATGCTGCACTGAAGTTTTGTTTGTGATGACATACTAACCTGTAGCATAGCTAAGGATCTTGGTGAGCCTGGACTGTTGTATGTTTTAACATAAGTGATGATCAATTGCCAGAATAGGAATTACTGGTCTTCCAGTTAATATTGTGGTTTTTCTAATTTAAAATGGATGATAATGAAATGTGAAATACACTGTGAGTGAATAATGAGATCTCTGTTGTCTTCTTGTTTTAGCAGCTGCATCCACCTATTTTTTATTATGTAGTTACTGATGAAATGTTACCAGAGTGTTTTATTGGTCTGTTGTCCATGCTGCCCTGAAGTTTTTGTTTGTGATGGCTTACTAACCTGTAGCATAGCTAAGGATCTTGGTGAGCCTGGACTGTTGTATGTATTAACATAAGTGATGATCAAATGCCAGAATAGGAATTACTGGTCTTCCAGTTAAAGATTGTTGTTTTGTGAATTTAAATGGGATGATAAGAGAATGTGAAATACATTGTGAGTGAATAATGAGAACTCTGTTGTCTTCTTGTTTTAGCAGCTGCATACACCTATTTTTTATTATGTAGTTACTGATGAAATGTTACCAGAGTGTTTTATTGGTCTGTTGTCCATGCTTCCCTGAAGTTTTGTTTGTGATGACATACTAACCTGTAGCATAGCTAAGGATCTTGGTGAGCCTGGACTGTTGTATGTTTTAACATAAGAGTTGACCAATTGCCAGAATAGGAATTACTGGTCTTCCATTTAAATACTGTTGTTTTGTGAATTTAAAAGGGATGATAAGAAAATGTAAAATACATTGTGAGTGAATAATGAGAACTCTGTTGTCTTCTTGTTTTAGCAGCTGCATACACCTATTTTTTATTATGTAGTTACTGATGAAATGTTACCAGAGTGTTTTATTGGTCTGTTGTCCATGATGCCCTGAAGTATGTTTGCGATGACATACTAACCTGTAGCATAGCTAAGGATCTTGGTGAGCCTGGACTGTAGTATGTTTTAACATAAGTGATGATCAATTGCCAGAATAGGAATTACTGGTCTTCCACTTAAATATTGTTGTTTTGTGAATTTAAAAGGGATGATAAGGAAATGTGAAATACACTGAGAGTGAATAATGAGAACTCTATTGTCTTCTTGGTTTAGCAGCTGCATACACCTATTTTTTATTATGTAGTTTCTAATGAAATGTTACCAGAGTGTTTTATTGGTCTGTTGTTCATGCTGCCCTGAAGTTTTGTTTGTGATGGCATACTAACCTGTAGCATAGCTAAGGATCTTGGTGAGCCTGGACTGTTGTATGTTTTAACATAAGTGACGATCAATTGCCAGAATAGGAATTACTGGTCTTCCAGTTAAATATTGTTGTTTTGTGAATTTAAAAGGGATGATAAGGAAATGTGAAATACACTGTGAGTGAATAATGAGAACTCTGTTGTCTTCTTGTTTTAGCAGCTGCATACACCTATTTTTTATTATGTAGTTACTGATGAAATGTTACCAGGGTATTTTATTGGTCTGTTGTCCTTGCTGCCCTGAAGTTTTGTTTGTGATGACATACTAACCTGTAGCATAGCTAAGGATCTTGGTGAGCCTGGACTGTTGTATGTTTTAACATAAGTGATGATCAAATGCCAGAATAGGAATTACGGGTCTTCCAGTTGAATATTGTTGTTTTGTGAATTTAAAAGGGATGCTAAGAGAATGTGAAATACATTGTGAGTGAATAATGAGAACTCTATTGTCTTCTCGTTTTAGTAGCAGCGTACACCTATTTTTTATTATGTAGTTACTAATGAAATGTTACCAGAGTATTTTATTGGTCTGTTGTTCATGCTGCCCTGAAGTTTTGTTTGTGATGGCATACTAACCTGTAGCATAGCTAAGGATCTTGGTGAGCCTGGACTGTTGTATGTTTTAACATAAGTGATGATCAATTGCCAGAATAGGAATTACTGGTCTTCCAGTTAAATATTGTTGTTTTGTGAATTTAAAAGGGATGATAAGAAAATGTGAAATACGCTGTGAGTGAATAATGAGAACTCAGTAGTCTTCTTGTTTTAGCAGCTGCATACACCTATTTTTTATTATGTGGTTACTGATGAAATGTTACCAGGGTGTTTTATTGATCTGTTGTCCATGCTGCCCTGAAATTTTGTTTGTGATGACATACTAACCTGTAGCATAGCTACGGATCTTGGTGAGCCTGGACTGTTGTATGTTTTAACATAAGTGATGATCAATTGCCAGAATAGGAATTACTGGTCATTCAGTTAAATATTGTTGTTTTATGAATTTAAAAGGGATGATAAAGAAATGTGAAATACACTGTGAGTGAATAATGAGAACTCTGTTGTCTTCTTGTTTTAGCAGCTGCATACACCTATTTTTTATTATGTAGTTACTGATGAAATGTTACCAGAGTGTTTTATTGGTCTGTTGTCCATGCTGCCCTGAAGTTTTGTTTGTGATGACATACTAACCTGTAGCATAGCTAAGGATCTTGGTGAGCCTGGACTGTTGTATGTTTTAACTTAAGTGATGATCAATTGCCAGAATAGGAATTACTGGTCTTCCAGTTAAATATTGTTGTTTTGTGAATTTAAAAGGGATGATAAAAGAATGTGAAATATATTGTGAGTGAATAATGAGAACTCTGTTGTCTTCTTGTTTTAGCAGCTGCATACACCTATTTTTTATTATGTAGTTACTGATGAAATGTTACCAGAGTGTTTTATTGGTCTGCTGTCCATGATGCCCTGAAGTTTTGTTTGTGATGACATACTAACCTGTAGCATAGCTAAGGATCTTGGTGAGCCTGGACTGTTGTATGTTTTAACATAAGTGATGATCAATTGCCAGAATAGGAATTACTGGTCTTCCAGTTAAATATACTTGTTTTGTGAATTTATAAGGGATGATAGAAGAATGTGAAATACATTGTGAGTGAATAATGAGAACTCTGTTGTCTTCTTGTTTTAGCAGCTGCATACACCTATTTTCTATTATGTAGTTACTGATGAAATGTTGCCGGAGTATTTTATTGGTCTGTTGTCCATGATGCCCTGAAGTTTTGTTTGTGATGACATACCAACCTGTAGCATAGCTAAGGATCTTGGTGAGCCTGGACTGTTGTATGTTTTAACATAAGTGATGATCAATTGCCAGAATAGGAATTACTGGTCTTCCAGTTAAATATTGTTGTTTTGTGAATTTAAAAGGGATGATAAGAGAATGTGAAATACATTGTGAGTGAATAATGAGAACTCTGTTGTCTTCTTGTTTTAGCAGCTGCATACACCTATTTTTTATTATGTAGTTACTGATGAAACGTTACCAGAGTGTTTTATTGGTCTGTTGTCCATGATGCCCTGAAGTTTTGTATGTGATGACATACTAACCTGTAGCATAGCTAAGGATCTTGCTGAGCCTGGACTGTTGTATGTTTTAACATAAGTGATGATTAAATGCCAGAATAGGAATTACTAGTCTTCCAGTTTAATATTGTTGTTTTGTGAATTTAAAAGGGATGATAAGAGAATTTGAAATACATTGTGAGTTAATAATGAGAACTCTGTTGTCTTCTTGTTTTAGCAGCTGCATACACTTATTTTTTATTATGTAGTTACTGATGAAATGTTACCAGAGTGTTTTATTGGTCTGTTGTCCATGATGCCCTGAAGTTTTGTTTGTGATGACATACTAACCTGTAGCATAGCTAAGGATCTTGGTGAGCCTGGACTGTTGTATGTTTTAACATAAGTGATGATTAAATGCCAGAATAGGAATTACTGGTCTTCCAGTTAAATATTGTTGTTTTGTGAATTTAAATGGGATGATAAGAGAATGTGAAATACATTGTGAGTGAATAATGAGAACTCTGTTGTCGTCTTGTTTTAGCAGCTGCATACACCTATTTTTTATTATGTAGTTACTGATGAAATGTTACCAGAGTGTTTTATTGGTCTGTTGTCCATGCTGCCCTGAAGTTTTGTTTGTGATGACATACTAACCTGTAGCATAGCTAAGGATTTTGGTGAGCCTGGACTGTTGTATGTTTTAACATAAGTGATGATCAATTGCGAGAATAGGAATTACTGGTCTTCCAGTTAAATACTGTTGTTTTTTGAATTTAAAAGGGATGATAAGGAAATGATAAATACACTGTGAGTGAATAATGAGAACTCTGTTGTCTTATTGTTTTAGCAGCTGCATACACCTATTTTTTATTATGTAGTTACTGATGAAAGGTAACCAGGCTGTTTATTGGTCTGTTGTCCATGCTGCCCTGAAGTTTTGTTTGTGATGACATTCTATCCCGTAGCATAGCTAAGGATCTTGGTGAGCCTGGACTGTTGTATGTTTTAACATAAGTGATGATCAATTGCCAGAATAGGAATTACTGGTCTTCCAGTTAAATATTGTTGTTTTGTGAATTTAAAAGGGATGATAAAGAAATGTGAAATACACTGTGAGTGAATAATGAGAACTCTATTGTCTTCTTGTTTTAGCAGCTGCATACACATATTCTTTATTATGTAGATACTGACGAAATGTTAGCAGAGTGTTTTATTGGTCTGTTGTCCATGCTGCCCTGAAGTTTTGATTGTGATGACATACTAACCTGTAGCATAGCTAAGGATCTTGGTGAGCCTGGACTGTTGTATGTTTTAACATAAGTGATGATCAATTGCCAGAATGGGAATTACTGGTCTTCCAGTTAAATATTGTTGTTTTGTGAATTTAAAAGGAATGCTAAGAGAAAGTGAAATACATGGTGAGTGATTAATGAGAACTCTATAGTCTTCTTGTTTTAGCAGCTGCTTACACCTATTTTTTATTATGTAGTTACTGATGAAATGTTACCAGAGTGTTTTATTGGTCTGTTGTTCATGCTGCCCTGAAGTTTTGTTTGTGATGTCATGCTAACCTGTAGCATAGCTAAGGATCTTGGTGAGCCTGTACTGTTGTATGTTTTAACATAAGTGATGAACAATTGCCAGAATAGGAATTACTGGTCTTCCAGTTAAATATTAACGTTTTGTGAATTTAAAAGGGATGAGAAGGAAATGTGAAATACACTGTGAGTGAATAATGAGAACTCTGTTGTCTTCTTGTTTAGCAGCTGCATACACCTATTTTTATTATGCAGTGACTGATGAAATGTTACCAGGGTGTTTTATTGGTCTGTTGTCCATGCTGCCCTGAAGTTTTGTTTCTGATGACATACTAACCTGTAGCATAGCTAAGGATCTTGGTGAGCCTGGACTGTTGTATGTTTTAACATAAGTGATGATCAATTGCCAGAATAGGAATTACTGGTCTTCCAGTTAAATATTGTTCTTTTGTGAATTTAAAAGGGATGCTAAGAGAATGTGAAATACATTGTGAGTGAATAATGAGAACTCTATTGTCTTCTTGTTTTAGCAGTTGCGTACACCTATTTTTTATTATGTAGTTACTAACGAAATGATACCAGTGTGTTTTATTCGTCTGTTGTTCATGCTGCCCTGAAGTTTTGTTTGTGATGGCATACTAACCTTTAGAATAGCTAAGGATCTTATTGAGTCTGTACTGTTGTATGTTTTAAAATAAGTGATGATCAATTGCCAAAATAGGAATTACTGGTTTTCCAGTTAAATATTGTTGTTTTGTGAATTTAAAAGGGATGAAAAGGAAATGTGAAATACACTGTGAGTGAATAATGAGAACTCTGTTGTCTACTTGTTTCAGCAGCTGCATACACCTATTTTTTATTATGTAGTTACTGATGAAATGTTACCAGGGTGTTTTATTGGTCTGTTGTCCATGCTGCCCTGAAGTTTTGTTTGTGATGACATACTAACCTGTAGCATAGCTAAGGATCTTGGTGAGCCTGGACTGTTGTATGTTTCAACATAAGTGATGATCAAATGCCAGAATAGGAATTACTGGTCTTCCAGTTAAGTATTGTTGTTTTGTGAATTTAAAAGGGATGAAAAGAGAATGTGAAATACATTGTGAGTGAATAATGAGAACTCTGTTGTCTTCTTGTTTTAGCAGCTGCATACACCTATTTTTATTATGTAGGTACTGATGAAATGTTACCAGAGTGTTTTATCGGTCTGTTGTCCATGATGCCCTGAAGTATATTTGTGATGACATACTAACCTGTAGCATAGCTAAAGATCTTGGTGAGCCTGGACTGTTGTATGTTTTAACATAAGTGATGATAAATTGCCAGAATAGGAATTACTGATCTTCCAGTTAAATATTGTTGTTTTGTGAATTTAAAAGGGATGCTAAGAGAATGTGAAATACATTGTGAGTGAATAATGAGAACTCTAAAGTCTTCTTGTTTTAGCAGCTGCGTACACCTATTTTTTATTATGTAGTTACTAATGAAATGTTACCAGAGTGTTTTATTCGTCTGTTGTTCAAGCTGCCCTGAAGTTTTGTTTGTGATGTCATACTAACCTGTAGCATAGCTAAGGATCTTGGTGGGCCTGGACTGTTGTATGTTTTAACATAAGTGATGATCAATTGCCAGAATAGGAATTACTGGTCTTCCAGTTAAATATTAATGTTTTGTGAATTTAAAAGGGATGATAAGGAAATGTGAAATACACTGTGAGTGCATAATGAGAACTCTGTTGTCTTCTTGTTTAGCAGCTGCATACACCTATTTTTATTATGCAGTGACTGATGAAATGTTACCAGGGTGTTTTATTGGTCTGTTGTCCATGCTGCCCTGAAGTTTTGTTTGTGATGACATACTAACCTGTAGCATAGCTAAGGATCTTGGTGAGCCTGGACTGTTGTATGTTTTAACATAAGTGATGATCAATTGCCAGAAAAGGAATTACTGGTCTTCCAGTTAAATATTGTTCTTTTGTGAATTTAAAAGGGATGCTAAGAGAATGTGAAATACATTGTGAGTGAATAATGAGAACTCTATTGTCTTCTTGCTTTAGCAGCTGCGTACACCTATTTTTTATTATGTAGTTACTAACGAAATGTTACCAGAGTGTTTTATTCGTCTGTTGTTCATGCTGCCCTGAAGTTTTGTTTGTGATGGCATACTAACCTGTAGCATAGCTAAGGATCTTGGTGAGCCTGTACTGTTGTATGTTTTAAAATAAGTGATGATCAATAACCAGAATAGGAATTACTGGTCTTCCAGTTAAATATTGTTGTTTTGTGAATTTAAAAGGGATGATAAGGAAATGTGAAATACACTGTGAGTGAATAATGAGAACTCTGTTGTCTTCTTGTTTTAGCAGCTGCATACACCTATTTTTTATTATGTAGTTACTGATGAAATGTTACCAGGGTGTTTTATTGGTCTGTTGTCCATGCTGTCCTGAAGTTTTAATTGTGATGACATACTAACCTGTAGCATAGCTAAGGATCTTGGTGAGCCGTGACTGTTGTATGTTTTAACATAAGTGATGATCAATTGCCAGAATAGGAATTACTGGTCTTCCAGTTAAATATTGTTGTTTTGTGAATTTAAAAGGGATGATAAGAGAATGTGAAATACATTGTGAGTGAATAATGAGAACTCTGTTGTCTTCTTGTTTTAGCAGCTGCATACACCTATTTTTTATTATGTACTTACTGATGAAACGTTACCAGAGTGTTTTATTGGCCTGTTGTCCATGATGCCATGAAGTTTTGTTTGTGATGACATACTAACCTGTAGCATAGCTAAGGATCTTGGTGAGCCTGGACTGTTGTATGTTTTAACATAAGTGCTGATTAAATGCCAGAATATTAATTACTGGTCTTCCAGTTAAATATTGTTGTTTTGTGAATTTAAATGGGATGATAAGAGAATGTGAAATACATTGTGAGTAAATAATGAGAACTCTGTTGTCTTCTTGTTTTAGCAGCTGCATACACCTATTTTATATTATGTAGTTACTGATGAAATGTTACCAGAGTGTTTTATTGGTCTGTTGTCCATGATGCCCTGAAGTTTTGTTTGTGATGACATACTAACCTGTAGCATAGCAAAGGATCTTGGTGAGCCTGGACTGTTGTATGTTTTAACATAAGTGATGATTAAATGCCAGAATAGGAATTACTGGTCTTCCAGTTAAATATTGTTGTTTTGTGAATTTAAAAGGGATGATAAGAGAATGTGAAATACATTGTGAGTGAATAATGAGAACTCTGTTGTCTTCTTGTTTTAGCAGCTGCATACACCTATTTTTTATTTTGTAGTTACTGATGAAATGTTACCAGAGTGTTTTATTGTTCTGTTGTCCATGCTGCCCTGAAGTTTTGTTTGTGATGACATACTAACCTGTAGCATAGCTAAGGATCTTGGTGAGCCTGGACTGTTGTATGTATTAACATAAGTGATGATCAAATGCCAGAATAGGAATTACTGGTCTTCCAGTTAAATATTGTTGTTTTGTGAATTTAAATGGGATGATAAGAGAATGTGAAATACATTGTGAGTGAATAATGAGAACTCTGTTGTTTCCTTATTTTAGCAGCTACATACACCTATTTTTTATAATGTAGTTATTGATGAAATGTTACCAGAGTGCTTTATTGGTCTGTTGTCCATACTGCCCTGAAGTTTTGTTTGTGATGTCATGCTAACCTGTAGCATAGCTAAGGATCTTGGTGAGCCTGTACTGTTGTATGTTTTAACATAAGTGATGATCAATTGCCAGAATAGGAATTACTGGTCTTCCAGTTACATATTAACGTTTTGTGAATTTAAAAGGGATGAGAAGGAAATGTGAAATACACTGTGAGTGAATAATGAGAACTCTGTTGTCTTCTTGTTTAGCAGCTGCATACACCTATTTTTATTTTTATTATTACCAGGGTGTTTTATTCGTCTGTTGTCCATGCTGCCCTGAAGTTTTGTTTCTGATGACATACTAATCTGTTTCAACATAAGTGATGATCAAATGCCAGAATAGGAATTACTGGTCTTCCAGTTAAGTATTGTTGTTTTGTGAATTTATAAGGGATGAAAAGAGAATGTGAAATACATTGTGAGTGAATAATGAGAACTCTGTTGTCTTCTTGTTTTAGCAGCTGCATACATAGCTAAGGATCTTGGTGAGCCTGGACTGTTGTATGTTTTAACATAAGTGATGATCAATTGCCAGAATAGGAATTACTGGTCTTCCAGTTAAATATTGTTCTTTTGTGAATTTAAAAGGGATGCTAAGAGAATGTGAAATACATTGTGAGTGAATAATGAGAACTCTATTGTCTTCTTGTTTTAGCAGTTGCGTATACCTATTTTTTATTATGTAGTTACTAACGAAATGTTACCAGTGTGTTTTATTCGTCTGTTGTTCATGCTGCCCTGAAGTTTTGTTTGTGATGGCATACTAACCTGTAGAATAGCTAAGGATCTTATTGAGTCTGTACTGTTGTATGTTTTAAAATAAGTGATGATCAATTGCCACAATAGGAATTACTGGTTTTCCAGTTAAATATTGTTGTTTTGTGAATTTAAAAGGGATGAAAAGGAAATGTGAAATACACTGTGAGTGAATAATGAGAACTCTGTTGTATACTTGTTTCAGCAGCTGCATACACCTATTTTTTATTATGTAGTTACTGATGAAATGTTACCAGGGTGTTTTATTGGTCTGTTGTCCATGCTGCCCTGAAGTTTTGTTTGTGATGACATACTAACCTGTAGCATAGCTAAGGATCTTGGTGAGCCTGGACTGTTGTATGTTTCAACATAAGTGATGATCAAATGCCAGAATAGGAATTACTGGTCTTCCAGTTAAGTATTGTTGTTTTGTGAATTTAAAAGGGATGAAAAGAGAATGTGAAATACATTGTGAGTGAATAATGAGAACTCTGTTGTCTTCTTGTTTTAGCAGCTGCATACACCTATTTTTATTATGTAGGTACTGATGAAATGTTACCAGAGTGTTTTATCGGTCTGTTGTCCATGATGCCCTGAAGTATATTTGCGATGACATACTAACCTGTAGCATAGCTAAAGATCTTGGTGAGCCTGGACTGTTGTATGTTTTAACATAAGTGATGATAAATTGCCAGAATAGGAATTACTGATCTTCCAGTTAAATATTGTTGTTTTGTGAATTTAAAAGGGATGCTAAGAGAATGTGAAATACATTGTGAGTGAATAATGAGAACTCTAAAGTCTTCTTGTTTTAGCAGCTGCGTACACCTATTTTTTATTATGTAGTTACTAATGAAATGTTACCAGAGTGTTTTATTCGTCTGTTGTTCAAGCTGCCCTGAAGTTTTGTTTGTGATGTCATACTAACCTGTAGCATAGCTAAGGATCTTGGTGAGCCTGGACTGTTGTATGTTTTAACATAAGTGATGATCAATTGCCAGAATAGGAATTACTGGTCTTCCAGTTAAATATTAATGGTTTGTGAATTTAAAAGGGATGATAAGGAAATGTGAAATACACTGTGAGTGCATAATGAGAACTCTGTTGTCTTCTTGTTTAGCAGCTGCATACACCTATTTTTATTATGCAGTGACTGATGAAATGTTACCAGGGTGTTTTATTGGTCTGTTGTCCATGCTGCCCTGAAGTTTTGTTTGTGATGACATACTAACCTGTAGCATAGCTAAGGATCTTGGTGAGCCTGGACTGTTGTATGTTTTAACATAAGTGATGATCAATTGCCAGAAAAGGAATTACTGGTCTTCCAGTTAAATATTGTTCTTTTGTGAATTTAAAAGGGATGCTAAGAGAATGTGAAATACATTGTGAGTGAATAATGAGAACTCTATTGTCTTCTTGCTTTAGCAGCTGCGTACACCTATTTTTTATTATGTAGTTACTAACGAAATGTTACCAGAGTGTTTTATTCGTCTGTTGTTCATGCTGCCCTGAAGTTTTGTTTGTGATGGCATACTAACCTGTAGCATAGCTAAGGATCTTGGTGAGCCTGTACTGTTGTATGTTTTAAAATAAGTGATGATCAATAACGAGAATAGGAATTACTGGTCTTCCAGTTAAATATTGTTGTTTTGTGAATTTAAAAGGGATGATAAGGAAATGTGAAATACACTGTGAGTGAATAATGAGAACTCTGTTGTCTTCTTGTTTCAGCAGCTGCATACACCTATTTTTTATTTTGTAGTTACTGATGAAATGTTACCAGAGTGTTTTATTGTTCTGTTGTCCATGCTGCCCTGAAGTTTTGTTTGTGATGACATACTAACCTGTAGCATAGCTAAGGATCTTGGTGAGCCTGGACAGTTGTATGTTTTAACATAAGTGATGATTAAATGCCAGAATAGGAATTACTGGTCTTCCAGTCAAATATTGTTGTTTTGTGAATTTAAAAGGGATGATAAGAGAATGTGAAATACATTGTGAGTGAATAATGAGAACTCTGTTGTCTTATTGTTTTAGCAGCTGCATACACCTATTTTTTATTATGTAGTTACTGATGAAATGTTACCAGAGTGTTTTATTGGCCTGTTGTCCATGATGCCCTGAAGTTTTGTTTGTGATGACATACTAACCTGTAGCATAGCTAAGGATCTTGGTGAGCCTGGACAGTTGTATGTTTTAACATAAGTGATGATTAAATGCCAGAATAGGAATTACTGGTCTTCCAGTTAAATATTGTTGTTTTGTGAATTTAAAAGGGATGATAAGAGAATGTGAAATACATTGTGAGTGAATAATGAGAACTCTGTTGTCTTCTTGTTTTAGCAGCTGCATACACCTATTTTTTATTTTGTAGTTACTGATGAAATGTTACCAGAATGTTTTATTGTTCTGTTGTCCATGCTGCCCTGAAGTTTTGTTTGTGATGACATACTAACCTGTAGCATAGCTAAGGATCTTGGTGAGCCTGGACTGTTGTATGTATTAACATAAGTGATGATCAAATGCCAGAATAGGAATTACTGGTCTTCCAGTTAAATATTGTTGTTTTGTGAATTTAAATGGGATGATAAGAGAATGTGAAATACATTGTGAGTGAATAATGAGAACTCTGTTGTTTCCTTATTTTAGCAGCTACATACACCTATTTTTTATAATGTAGTTATTGATGAAATGTTACCAGAGTGCTTTATTGGTCTGTTGTCCATACTGCCCTGAAGTTTTGTTTGTGATGACATACTAACCTGTAGCATAGCTAAGGATCTTGGTGAGCCTGGACTGTTCTATGTTTTAACATAAGTGATGATCAATTGCCAGAATAGGAATTACTGGTCTTCCAGTTAAATATTGTTGTTTTGTGAATTTAAAAGGGATGATAAGGAAATGTGAAATACACTGTGAGTGAATAAGGAGAACTCTGTTGTCTTCTTGTTTTAGCAGCTGCATACACCTATTTTTTATTATTTAGTTACTGATGAAAGGTAACCAGGCTGTTTTATTGGTCTGTTGTCCATGCTGCCCTGCAGTTTTGTTTGTGATGACATACTATCCCGTAGCATAGCTAAGGATCTTGGTGAGCCTGGACTGATGGATGTTTTAACATAAGTGATGATCAATTGCCAGAATAGGAATTACTGGTCTTCCAGTTAAATATTGTTGTTTTTTGAATTTAAAAGGGATGATAAGGAAATGTGAAATACACTGTGAGTGAATAATGAGAACTCTATTGTCTTCTTGTTTTAGCAGCTGCATACACCTATTCTTTATTATGTAGTTACTGACGAAATGTTACCAGAGTGTTTTATTGGTCTGTTGTCCATGCTGCCCTGAAGTTTTGTTTGTGATGACATATCAACCTGTTGCATAGCTAAGGATCTTGGTGAGCCTGGACTGTTTTTTGTTTTAACATAAGTGATGACCAATTGCCAGAATAGGAATTACTGGTCTTCCAGTTAAATATTGTTGTTTTGTGAATTTAAAAGGGATGATAAGAGAATGTGAAATACATTGTGAGTGAATAATGAGAACTCTGTTGTCTTCTTGTTTTAGCAGCTGCATACACCTATTTTTTATTATGTAGTTACTGATGAAATGTTAACAGAGTGTTTTATTGGTCTGTTGTCCATGATGCCCTGAAGTATGTTTGTGATGACATACTAACCTGTAGCATAGCTAAGGATCTTGGTGAGCCTGGACTGTAGTATGTTTTGACATAAGTGATGATCAATTGCCAGAATAGGGATTACTGGTCTTCCACTTAAATATTGTTGTTTTGTGAATTTAAATGGGATGATAAGAGAGTGTGAAATACATTGTGAGTTAATAATGAGAACTCTGTAGTCTTCTTGTTTTAGCAGCTGCATACACCTATTTTTTATTATGTAGTTACTGATGAAATGTTACCAGAGTGTTTTATTGGTCTGTTGTCCATGATGCCCTGAAGTTTTGTTTGTGATGACATACTAACCTGTAGCATAGCTAAGGATCTTAGTCAGCCTGGAGTGTTGTATGGTTTAACATAAGTGATGATTAAATGCCAGAATAGGAATTACTGGTCTTCCAGTTAAATATTGTTGTTTTGTGAATTTAAATGGGATGATAAGAGAATGTGAAATACATTGTGAGTGAATAATGAGAACTCTGTTGTCGTTTTGTTTTAGCAGCTGCATACACCTATTTTTTATTATGTAGTTACTGATGAAGTGTTACCAGAGTGTTTTATTGGTCTGTTGTCCATGCTGCCCTGAAGTTTTGTTTGTGATGACATACTAACCTGTAGCATAGCTAAGGATTTTGGTGAGCCTGGACTGTTGTATGTTTTAACATAAGTGATGATCAATTGCCAGAATAGGAATTACTGGTCTTCCAGTTAAATATTGTTGTTTTTTGAATTTAAAAGGGATGATAAGGAAATGTGAAATACACTGTGAGTGAATAATGAGAACTCTGTTGTCTTCTTGTTTTAGCAGCTGCATACACCTATTTTTTATTATGTAGTTACTGATGAAATGTTACCAGTGTGTTTTATTGGTCTGTTGTCCATGCTGCCCTGAAGTTTTATTTGTGATGACATACTAACCTGTAGCATAGCTAAGGATTTTGGTGAGCCTGGACTGTTGTATGTTTTAACATAAGTGATGATCAATTGCGAGAATAGGAATTACTGGACTTCCAGTTAAATATTGTTGTTTTTTGAATTTAAAAGGGATGATAAGGAAATGTGAAATACACTGTGAGTGAATAATGAGAACTCTGTTGTCTTCTTGTTTTAGCAGCTGCATACACCTATTTTTTATTATGTAGTTACTGATGAAATGTTACCAGAGTGTTTTATTGGTCTGTTGTCCATGCTGCCCTGAAGTTTTGTTTGGTGATGACATACTATCCCGTAGCATAGCTAAGGATCTTGGTGAGCCTGGACTGTTGTATGTTTTAACATAAGTGATGATCAATTGCCAGAATAGGAATTACTGGTCTTCCAGTTAAATATTGTTGTTTTGTGAATTTAAAAGGGATGATAAGGAAATGTGAAATAGACTGTGAGTGAATAATGAGAACTCTGTTGTCTTCTTGTTTCAGCAGCTGCATACACATATTTTTTATTATGTAGTTAATGATGAAATGTTACCAGGGTTTTTTTATTTGTCTGTTGTCCATGCTGCCCTGAAGTTTTGTTTGTGATGACATACTAACCTGTAGCATAGCTAAGGATCTTGGTGAGCCTGGACTGTTGTCTGTCTCAACATAAGTGATGATCAAATGCCAGAATAGGAATTACTGGTCTTCCAGTTAAGTATTGTTGTTTTGTGAATTTAAAAGGGATGATAAGAGAATGTGAAATACATTGTGAGTGAATAATGAGAACTCTGTTGTCTTATTGTTTTAGCAGCTGCATACACCTATTTTTTATTATGTAGTTATTGATGAAATGTTACCAGGGTGTTTTATTGGTCTATTGTCCATGCTGCCCTGAAGTTTTGTTTGTGATGACATACTAACCTGTAGCATAGCTAAGGATCTTGGTGAGCCTGGACTGTTGTATGTCTCAACATAAGTGATGATCAAATGCAGAATAGGAATTACTGGTCTTCCAGTTAAGTATTGTTGTTTTGTGAATTTAAAAGGGATGATAAGAGACTGTGAAATACATTGTGAGTGAATAATGAGAACTCTGTTGTCTTATTGTTTTAGCAGCTGCATACACCTATTTTTATTATGTAGGTACTGATGAAATGTTACCAGAGTGTTTTATTGGTCTGTTGTCCATGATGCCCTGAAGTATATTTGTGATGACATACTAACCTGTAGCATAGCTAAAGATCTTGGTGAGCCTGGACTGTTCTATGTTTTAACATAAGTGATGATAAATTGCCAGAATAGGAATTACTGATCTTCCAGTTAAATATTGTTGTTTTGTGAATTTAAAAGGGATGCTAAGAGAATGTGAAATACATTGTGAGTGAATAATGAGAACTCTAAAGTCTTCTTGTTTTAGCAGCTGCGTACATCTATTTTTTATTATGTAGTTACTAATGAAATGTTACCAGAGTGTTTTATTCGTCTGTTGTTCAAGCTGCCCTGAAGTTTTGTTTGTGATGTCATACTAACCTGTAGCATAGCTAAGGATCTTGGTGAGCCTGGACTGTTGTATGTTTTAACATAAGAGATGATCAATTGCCAGGATAGGAATTACTGGTCTTCCAGTTAAATATTAATGTTTTGTGAATTTAAAAGGGATAATAAGGAAATGTGAAGTACACTGTGAGTGCATAATGAGAACTCTGTTGTCTTCTTGTTTAGCAGCTGCATACACCTATTTTTATTATGCAGTGACTGATGAAATGTTACCAGGGTGTTTTATTGGTCTGTTGTCCATGCTGCCCTGAAGATTTGTTTGTGATGACATACTAACCTGTAGCATAGCTAAGGATCTTGGTGAGCCTGGACTGTTGTATGTTTTAACATAAGTGATGATCAATTGCCAGAAAAGGAATTACTGGTCTTCCAGTTAAATATTGTTCTTTTGTGAATTTAAAAGGGATGCTAACAGAATGTGAAATACATTGTGAGTGAATAATGAGAACTCTATTGTCTTCTTGTTTTAGCAGCTGCGTACACCTATTTTTTATTATGTAGTTACTAACGAAATGTTACCAGAGTGTTTTATTCGTCTGTTGTCCATGCTGCCCTGAAGTTTTGTTTGTGATGGCATACTAACCTGTATCATAGCTAAGGATCTTGGTGAGCCTGTACTGTTGTATGTTTTAAAATATGTGATGATCAATTGCCAGAATAGGAATTACTGGTCTTCCAGTTAAATATTGTTGTTTTGTGAATTTAAAAGGGATGATAAGGAAATGTGAAATACACTGTGAGTGAATAATGAGAACTCTGTTGTCTTCTTGTTTCAGCAGCTGCATACACCTATTTTTTATTATGTAGTTACTGATGAAATGTTACCAGGGTGTTTTATTGGTCTGTTGTCCATGCTGTCCTGAAGTTTTAATTGTGATGACATACTAACCTGTAGCATAGCTAAGGAACTTGGTGAGCCGTGACTGTTGTATGTTTTAACATAAGTGATGATCAATTGCCAGAATAGGAATTACTGGTCTTCCAGTTAAATATTGTTGTTTTGTGAATTTAAAAGGGATGATAAGAGAATGTGAAATACATTGTGAGTGAATAATGAGAACTCTGTTGTCTTCTTGTTTTAGCAGCTGCATACACCTATTTTTTATTATGTAGATACTGATGAAACGTTACCAGAGTGTTTTATTGGCCTGTTGTCCATGATGCCCTGAAGTTTTGTTTGTGATGACATACTAACCTGTAGCATAGCTAAGGATCTTGGTGAGCCTGGACGGTTGTGTTTTAACATAAGTGCTGATTAAATGCCAGAATAGGAATTACTGATCTTCCAGTTAAATATTGTTGTTTTTTGAATTTAAAAGGGATGATAAGGAAATGTGAAATACACTGTGAGTGAATAATGAGAACTCTGTTGTCTTCTTGTTTTAGCAGCTGCATACACCTATTTTTTATTATGTAGTTACTGATGAAATGTTACCAGAGTGTTTTATTGGTCTGTTGTCCATGCTGCCCTGAAGTTTTGTTTGGTGATGACATACTATCCCGTAGCATAGCTAAGGATCTTGGTGAGCCTGGACTGTTGTATGTTTTAACATAAGTGATGATCAATTGCCAGAATAGGAATTACTGGTCTTCCAGTTAAATATTGTTGTTTTGTGAATTTAAAAGGGATGATAAGGAAATGTGAAATACACTGTGAGTGAATAATGAGAACTCTGTTGTCTTCTTGTTTCAGCAGCTGCATACACATATTTTTTATTATGTAGTTAATGATGAAATGTTACCAGGGTTTTTTTATTGGTCTGTTGTCCATGCTGCCCTGAAGTTTTGTTTGTGATGACATACTAACCTGTAGCATAGCTAAGGATCTTGGTGAGCCTGGACTGTTGTATGTCTCAACATAAGTGATGATCAAATGCCAGAATAGGAATTACTGGTCTTCCAGTTAAGTATTGTTGTTTTGTGAATTTAAAAGGGATGATAAGAGAATGTGAAACACATTGTGAGTGAATAATGAGAACTCTGTTGTCTTATTGTTTTAGCAGCTGCATACACCTATTTTTTATTATGTAGTTACTGATGAAATGTTACCAGGGTGTTTTATTGGTCTATTGTCCATGCTGCCCTGAAGTTTTGTTTGTGATGACATACTAACCTGTAGCATAGCTAAGGATCTTGGTGAGCCTGGACTGTTGTATGTCTCAACATAAGTGATGATCAAATGCAGAATAGGAATTACTGGTCTTCCAGTTAAGTATTGTTGTTTTGTGAATTTAAAAGGGATGATAAGAGACTGTGAAATACATTGTGAGTGAATAATGAGAACTCTGTTGTCTTATTGTTTTAGCAGCTGCATACACCTATTTTTATTATGTAGGTACTGATGAAATGTTACCAGAGTGTTTTATTGGTCTGTTGTCCATGATGCCCTGAAGTATATTTGTGATGACATACTAACCTGTAGCATAGCTAAAGATCTTGGTGAGCCTGGACTGTTGTATGTTTTAACATAAGTGATGATAAATTGCCAGAATAGGAATTACTGATCTTCCAGTTAAATATTGTTGTTTTGTGAATTTAAAAGGGATGCTAAGAGAATGTGAAATACATTGTGAGTGAATAATGAGAACTCTAAAGTCTTCTTGTTTTAGCAGCTGCGTACATCTATTTTTTATTATGTAGTTACTAATGAAATGTTACCAGAGTGTTTTATTCGTCTGTTGTTCAAGCTGCCCTGAAGTTTTGTTTGTGATGTCATACTAACCTGTAGCATAGCTAAGGATCTTGGTGAGCCTGGACTGTTGTATGTTTTAACATAAGTGATGATCAATTGCCAGAATAGGAATTACTGGTCTTCCAGTTAAATATTAATGTTTTGTGAATTTAAAAGGGATGATAAGGAAATGTGAAGTACACTGTGAGTGCATAATGAGAACTCTGTTGTCTTCTTGTTTAGCAGCTGCATACACCTATTTTTATTATGCAGTGACTGATGAAATGTTACCAGGGTGTTTTATTGGTCTGTTGTCCATGCTGCCCTGAAGTTTTGTTTGTGATGACATACTAACCTGTAGCATAGCTAAGGATCTTGGTGAGCCTGGACTGTTCTATGTTTTAACATAAGTGATGATCAATTGCCAGAAAAGGAATTACTGGTCTTCCAGTTAAATATTGTTCTTTTGTGAATTTAAAAGGGATGCTAAGAGAATGTGAAATACATTGTGAGTGAATAATGAGAACTCTATTGTCTTCTTGTTTTAGCAGCTGCGTACACCTATTTTTTATTATGTAGTTACTAACGAAATGTTACCAGAGTGTTTTATTCGTCTGTTGTTCATGCTGCCCTGAAGTTTTGTTTGTGATGGCATACTAACCTGTATCATAGCTAAGGATCTTGGTGAGCCTGTACTGTTGTATGTTTTAAAATATGTGATGATCAATTGCCAGAATAGGAATTACTGGTCTTCCAGTTAAATATTGTTGTTTTGTGAATTTAAAAGGGATGATAAGGAAATGTGAAATACACTGTGAGTGAATAATGAGAACTCTGTTGTCTTCTTGTTTCAGCAGCTGCATACACCTATTTTTTATTATGTAGTTACTGATGAAATGTTACCAGGGTGTTTTATTGGTCTGTTGTCCATGCTGTCCTGAAGTTTTAATTGTGATGACATACTAACCTGTAGCATAGCTAAGGATCTTGGTGAGCCGTGACTGTTGTATGTTTTAACATAAGTGATGATCAATTGCCAGAATAGGAATTACTGGTCTTCCAGTTAAATATTGTTGTTTTGTGAATTTAAAAGGGATGATACGAGAATGTGAAATACATTGTGAGTGAATAATGAGAACTCTGTTGTCTTCTTGTTTTAGCAGCTGCATACACCTATTTTTTATTATGTAGATACTGATGAAACGTTACCAGAGTGTTTTATTGGCCTGTTGTCCATGATGCCCTGAAGTTTTGTTTGTGATGACATACTAACCTGTAGCATAGCTAAGGATCTTGGTGAGCCTGGACTGTTGTATGTTTTAACATAAGTGATGATCAATTGCGAGAATAGGAATTACTGGACTTCCAGTTAAATATTGTTGTTTTTTGAATTTAAAAGGGATGATAAGGAAATGTGAAATACACTGTGAGTGAATAATGAGAACTCTGTTGTCTTCTTGTTTTAGCAGCTGCATACACCTATTTTTTATTATGTAGTTACTGATGAAATGTTACCAGGGTGTTTTATTGGTCTGTTGTCCATGCTGTCCTGAAGTTTTAATTGTGATGACATACTAACCTGTAGCATAGCTAAGGATCTTGGTGAGCCTGGACTGTTGTCTGTCTCAACATAAGTGATGATCAAATGCCAGAATAGGAATTACTGGTCTTCCAGTTAAGTATTGTTGTTTTGTGAATTTAAAAGGGATGATAAGAGAATGTGAAATACATTGTGAGTGAATAATGAGAACTCTGTTGTCTTATTGTTTTAGCAGCTGCATACACCTATTTTTTATTATGTAGTTATTGATGAAATGTTACCAGCGTGTTTTATTGGTCTATTGTCCATGCTGCCCTGAAGTTTTGTTTGTGATGACATACTAACCTGTAGCATAGCTAAGGATCTTGGTGAGCCTGGACTGTTGTATGTCTCAACATAAGTGATGATCAAATGCAGAATAGGAATTACTGGTCTTCCAGTTAAGTATTGTTGTTTTGTGAAAGAGACTGTGAAATACATTGTGAGTGAATAATGAGAACTCTGTTGTCTTATTGTTTTAGCAGCTGCAAACACCTATTTTTATTATGTAGGTACTGATGAAATGTTACCAGAGTATTTTATTGGTCTGTTGTCCATGATGCCCTGAAGTATATTTGTGATGACATACTAACCTGTAGCATAGCTAAAGATCTTGGTGAGCCTGGACTGTTCTATGTTTTAACATAAGTGATGATAAATTGCCAGAATAGGAATTACTGATCTTCCAGTTAAATATTGTTGTTTTGTGAATTTAAAAGGGATGCTAAGAGAATGTGAAATACATTGTGAGTGAATAATGAGAACTCTAAAGTCTTCTTGTTTTAGCAGCTGCGTACATCTATTTTTTATTATGTAGTTACTAATGAAATGTTACCAGAGTGTTTTATTCGTCTGTTGTTCAAGCTGCCCTGAAGTTTTGTTTGTGATGTCATACTAACCTGTAGCATAGCTAAGGATCTTGGTGAGCCTGGACTGTTGTATGTTTTAACATAAGTGATGATCAATTGCCAGAATAGGAATTACTGGTCTTCCAGTTAAATATTAATGTTTTGTGAATTTAAAAGGGATAATAAGGAAATGTGAAGTACACTGCGAGTGCATAATGAGAACTCTGTTGTCTTCTTGTTTAGCAGCTGCATACACCTATTTTTATTATGCAGTGACTGATGGAATGTTACCAGGGTGTTTTATTGGTCTGTTGTCCATGCTGCCCTGAAGATTTGTTTGTGATGACATACTAACCTGTAGCATAGCTAAGGATCTTGGTGAGCCTGGACTGTTGTATGTTTTAACATAAGTGATGATCAATTGCCAGAAAAGGAATTACTGGTCTTCCAGTTAAATATTGTTCTTTTGTGAATTTAAAAGGGATGCTAAGAGAATGTGAAATACATTGTGAGTGAATAATGAGAACTCTATTGTCTTCTTGTTTTAGCAGCTGCGTACACCTATTTTTTCTTATGTAGTTACTAACGAAATGTTACCAGAGTGTTTTATTCGTCTGTTGTTCATGCTGCCCTGAAGTTTTGTTTGTGATGGCATACTAACCTGTATCATAGCTAAGGATCTTGGTGAGCCTGTAGTGTTGTATGTTTTAAAATATGTGATGATCAATTGCCAGAATAGGAATTACTGGTCTTCCAGTTAAATATTGTTGTTTTGTGAATTTAAAAGGGATGATAAGGAAATGTGAAATACACTGTGAGTGAATAATGAGAACTCTGTTGTCTTCTTGTTTCAGCAGCTGCATACACCTATTTTTTATTATGTAGTTACTGATGAAATGTTACCAGGGTGTTTTATTGGTCTGTTGTCCATGCTGTCCTGAAGTTTTAATTGTGATGACATACTAACCTGTAGCATAGCTAAGGAACTTGGTGAGCCGTGACTGTTGTATGTTTTAACATAAGTGATGATCAATTGCCAGAATAGGAATTACTGGTCTTCCAGTTAAATATTGTTGTTTTGTGAATTTAAAAGGGATGATAAGAGAATGTGAAATACATTGTGAGTGAATAATGAGAACTCTGTTGTCTTCTTGTTTTAGCAGCTGCATACACCTATTTTTTATTATGTAGATACTGATGAAACGTTACCAGAGTGTTTTATTGGCCTGTTGTCCATGATGCCCTGAAGTTTTGTTTGTGATGACATACTAACCTGTAGCATAGCTAAGGATCTTGGTGAGCGTGGACGGTTGTGTTTTAACATAAGTGCTGATTAAATGCCAGAATAGGAATTACTGGTCTTCCAGTTAAATATTGTTGTTTTTTGAATTTAAAAGGGATGATAAGGAAATGTGAAATACACTGTGAGTGAATAATGAGAACTCTGTTGTCTTCTTGTTTTAGCAGCTGCATACACCTATTTTTTATTATGTAGTTACTGATGAAATGTTACCAGAGTGTTTTATTGGTCTGTTGTCCATGCTGCCCTGAAGTTTTGTTTGGTGATGACATACTATCCCGTAGCATAGCTAAGGATCTTGGTGAGCCTGGACTGTTGTATGTTTTAACATAAGTGATGATCAATTGCCAGAATAGGAATTACTGGTCTTCCAGTTAAATATTGTTGTTTTGTGAATTTAAAAGGGATGATAAGGAAATGTGAAATACACTGTGAGTGAATAATGAGAACTCTGTTGTCTTCTTGTTTCAGCAGCTGCATACACATATTTTTTATTATGTAGTTAATGATGAAATGTTACCAGGGTTTTTTTATTGGTCTGTTGTCCATGCTGCCCTGAAGTTTTGTTTGTGATGACATACTAACCTGTAGCATAGCTAAGGATCTTGGTGAGCCTGGACTGTTGTATGTCTCAACATAAGTGATGATCAAATGCCAGAATAGGAATTACTGGTCTTCCAGTTAAGTATTGTTGTTTTGTGAATTTAAAAGGGATGATAAGAGAATGTGAAACACATTGTGAGTGAATAATGAGAACTCTGTTGTCTTATTGTTTTAGCAGCTGCATACACCTATTTTTTATTATGTAGTTACTGATGAAATGTTACCAGGGTGTTTTATTGGTCTATTGTCCATGCTGCCCTGAAGTTTTGTTTGTGATGACATACTAACCTGTAGCATAGCTAAGGATCTTGGTGAGCCTGGACTGTTGTATGTCTCAACATAAGTGATGATCAAATGCAGAATAGGAATTACTGGTCTTCCAGTTAAGTATTGTTGTTTTGTGAATTTAAAAGGGATGATAAGAGACTGTGAAATACATTGTGAGTGAATAATGAGAACTCTGTTGTCTTATTGTTTTAGCAGCTGCATACACCTATTTTTATTATGTAGGTACTGATGAAATGTTACCAGAGTGTTTTATTGGTCTGTTGTCCATGATGCCCTGAAGTATATTTGTGATGACATACTAACCTGTAGCATAGCTAAAGATCTTGGTGAGCCTGGACTGTTGTATGTTTTAACATAAGTGATGATAAATTGCCAGAATAGGAATTACTGATCTTCCAGTTAAATATTGTTGTTTTGTGAATTTAAAAGGGATGCTAAGAGAATGTGAAATACATTGTGAGTGAATAATGAGAACTCTAAAGTCTTCTTGTTTTAGCAGCTGCGTACATCTATTTTTTATTATGTAGTTACTAATGAAATGTTACCAGAGTGTTTTATTCGTCTGTTGTTCAAGCTGCCCTGAAGTTTTGTTTGTGATGTCATACTAACCTGTAGCATAGCTAAGGATCTTGGTGAGCCTGGACTGTTGTATGTTTTAACATAAGTGATGATCAATTGCCAGAATAGGAATTACTGGTCTTCCAGTTAAATATTAATGTTTTGTGAATTTAAAAGGGATGATAAGGAAATGTGAAGTACACTGTGAGTGCATAATGAGAACTCTGTTGTCTTCTTGTTTAGCAGCTGCATACACCTATTTTTATTATGCAGTGACTGATGAAATGTTACCAGGGTGTTTTATTGGTCTGTTGTCCATGCTGCCCTGAAGTTTTGTTTGTGATGACATACTGACCTGTAGCATAGCTAAGGATCTTGGTGAGCCTGGACTGTTGTATGTTTTAACATAAGTGATGATCAATTGCCAGAAAAGGAATTACTGGTCTTCCAGTTAAATATTGTTCTTTTGTGAATTTAAAAGGGATGCTAAGAGAATGTGAAATACATTGTGAGTGAATAATGAGAACTCTATTGTCTTCTTGTTTTAGCAGCTGCGTACACCTATTTTTTCTTATGTAGTTACTAACGAAATGTTACCAGAGTGTTTTATTCGTCTGTTGTTCATGCTGCCCTGAAGTTTTGTTTGTGATGGCATACTAACCTGTATCATAGCTAAGGATCTTGGTGAGCCTGTACTGTTGTATGTTTTAAAATATGTGATGATCAATTGCCAGAATAGGAATTACTGGTCTTCCAGTTAAATATTGTTGTTTTGTGAATTTAAAAGGGATGATAAGGAAATGTGAAATACACTGTGAGTGAATAATGAGAACTCTGTTGTCTTCTTGTTTCAGCAGCTGCATACACCTATTTTTTATTATGTAGTTACTGATGAAATGTTACCAGGGTGTTTTATTGGTCTGTTGTCCATGCTGTCCTGAAGTTTTAATTGTGATGACATACTAACCTGTAGCATAGCTAAGGATCTTGGTGAGCCGTGACTGTTGTATGTTTTAACATAAGTGATGATCAATTGCCAGAATAGGAATTACTGGTCTTCCAGTTAAATATTGTTGTTTTGTGAATTTAAAAGGGATGATAAGAGAATGTGAAATACATTGTGAGTGAATAATGAGAACTCTGTTGTCTTCTTGTTTTAGCAGCTGCATACACCTATTTTTTATTATGTAGATACTGATGAAACGTTACCAGAGTGTTTTATTGGCCTGTTGTCCATGATGCCCTGAAGTTTTGTTTGTGATGACATACTAACCTGTAGCATAGCTAAGGATCTTGGTGAGCCTGGACTGTTGTATGTTTTAACATAAGTGATGATCAATTGCCAGAAAAGGAATTACTGGTCTTCCAGTTAAATATTGTTCTTTTGTGAATTTAAAAGGGATGCTAAGAGAATGTGAAATACATTGTGAGTGAATAATGAGAACTCTATTGTCTTCTTGTTTTAGCAGCTGCGTACACCTATTTTTTATTATGTAGTTACTAACGAAATGTTACCAGAGTGTTTTATTCGTCTGTTGTTCATGCTGCCCTGAAGTTTTGTTTGTGATGGCATACTAACCTGTATCATAGCTAAGGATCTTGGTGAGCCTGTACTGTTGTATGTTTTAAAATATGTGATGATCAATTGCCAGAATAGGAATTACTGGTCTTCCAGTTAAATATTGTTGTTTTGTGAATTTAAAAGGGATGATAAGGAAATGTGAAATACACTGTGAGTGAATAATGAGAACTCTGTTGTCTTCTTGTTTCAGCAGCTGCATACACCTATTTTTTATTATGTAGTTACTGATGAAATGTTACCAGGGTGTTTTATTGGTCTGTTGTCCATGCTGTCCTGAAGTTTTAATTGTGATGACATACTAACCTGTAGCATAGCTAAGGATCTTGGTGAGCCGTGACTGTTGTATGTTTTAACATAAGTGATGATCAATTGCCAGAATAGGAATTACTGGTCTTCCAGTTAAATATTGTTGTTTTGTGAATTTAAAAGGGATGATAAGAGAATGTGAAATACATTGTGGGTGAATAATGAGAACTCTGTTGTCTTCTTGTTTTAGCAGCTGCATACACCTATTTTTTATTATGTAGATACTGATGAAACGTTACCAGAGTGTTTTATTGGCCTGTTGTCCATGATGCCCTGAAGTTTTGTTTGTGATGACATACTAACCTGTAGCATAGCTAAGGATCTTGGTGAGCCTGGACGGTTGTGTTTTAACATAAGTGCTGATTAAATGCCAGAATAGGAATTACTGGTCTTCCAGTTAAATATTGTTGTTTTTTGAATTTAAAAGGGATGATAGGGAAATGTGAAATACACTGTGAGTGAATAATGAGAACTCTGTTGTCTTCTTGTTTTAGCAGCTGCATACACCTATTTTTTATTATGTAGTTACTGATGAAATGTTACCAGAGTGTTTTATTGGTCTGTTGTCCATGCTGCCCTGAAGTTTTGTTTGGTGATGACATACTATCCCGTAGCATAGCTAAGGATCTTGGTGAGCCTGGACTGTTGTATGTTTTAACATAAGTGATGATCAATTGCCAGAATAGGAATTACTGGTCTTCCAGTTAAATATTGTTGTTTTGTGAATTTAAAAGGGATGATAAGGAAATGTGAAATACACTGTGAGTGAATAATGAGAACTCTGTTGTCTTCTTGTTTCAGCAGCTGCATACACATATTTTTTATTATGTAGTTAATAATGAAATGTTACCAGGGTTTTTTTATTGGTCTGTTGTCCATGCTGCCCTGAAGTTTTGTTTGTGATGACATACTAACCTGTAGCATAGCTAAGGATCTTGGTGAGCCTGGACTGTTGTATGTCTCAACATAAGTGATGATCAAATGCCAGAATAGGAATTACTGGTCTTCCAGTTAAGTATTGTTGTTTTGTGAATTTAAAAGGGATGATAAGAGAATGTGAAATACATTGTGAGTGAATAATGAGAACTCTGTTGTCTTATTGTTTTAGCAGCTGCACACACCTATTTTTTATTATGTAGTTACTGATGAAATGTTACCAGGGTGTTTTATTGGTCTATTGTCCATGCTGCCCTGAAGTTTTGTTTGTGATGACATACTAACCTGTAGCATAGCTAAGGATCTTGGTGAGCCTGGACTGTTGTATGTCTCAACATAAGTGATGATCAAATGCAGAATAGGAATTACTGGTCTTCCAGTTAAGTATTGTTGTTTTGTGAATTTAAAAGGGATGATAAGAGTCTGTGAAATACATTGTGAGTGAATAATGAGAACTCTGTTGTCTTATTGTTTTAGCAGCTGCATACACCTATTTTTATTATGTAGGTACTGATGAAATGTTACCAGAGTGTTTTATTGGTCTGTTGTCCATGATGCCCTGAAGTATATTTGTGATGACATACTAACCTGTAGCATAGCTAAAGATCTTGGTGAGCCTGGACTGTTCTATGTTTTAACATAAGTGATGATAAATTGCCTGAATAGGAATTACTGATCTTCCAGTTAAATATTGTTGTTTTGTGAATTTAAAAGGGATGCTAAGAGAATGTGAAATACATTGTGAGTGAATAATGAGAACCCTAAAGTCTTCTTGTTTTAGCAGCTGCGTACATCTATTTTTTATTATTAGTTACTAATGAAATGTTACCAGAGTGTTTTATTCGTCTGTTGTTCAAGCTGCCCTGAAGTTTTGTTTGTGATGTCATACTAACCTGTAGCATAGCTAAGGATCTTGGTGAGCCTGGACTGTTGTATGTTTTAACATAAGTGATGATCAATTGCCAGAATAGGAATTACTGGTCTTCCAGTTAAATATTAATGTTTTGTGAATTTAAAAGGGATGATAAGGAAATGTGAAGTACACTGTGAGTGCATAATGAGAACTCTGTTGTCTTCTTGTTTAGCAGCTGCATACACCTATTTTTATTATGCAGTAACTGATGAAATGTTACCAGGGTGTTTTATTGGTCTGTTGTCCATGCTGCCCTGAAGTTTTGTTTGTGATGACATACTAACCTGTAGCATAGCTAAGGATCTTGGTGAGCCTGGACTGTTGTATGTTTTAACATAAGTGATGATCAATTGCCAGAATAGGAATTACTGGTCTTCCAGTTAAATATTGTTCTTTTGTGAATTTAAAAGGGATGCTAAGAGAATGTGAAATACATTGTGAGTGAATAATGAGAACTCTATTGTCTTCTTGTTTTAGCAGCTGCGTACACCTATTTTTTATTATGTAGTTACTAACGAAATGTTACCAGAGTGTTTTATTCGTCTGTTGTTCATGCTGCCCTGAAGTTTTGTTTGTGATGGCATACTAACCTGTATCATAGCTAAGGATCTTGGTGAGCCTGTACTGTTGTATGTTTTAAAATATGTGATGATCAATTGCCAGAATAGGAATTACTGGTCTTCCAGTTAAATATTGTTGTTTTGTGAATTTAAAAGGGATGATAAGGAAATGTGAAATACACTGTGAGTGAATAATGAGAACTCTGTTGTCTTCTTGTTTCAGCAGCTGCATACACCTATTTTTTATTATGTAGTTACTGATGAAATGTTACCAGGGTGTTTTATTGGTCTGTTGTCCATGCTGTCTTGAAGTTTTAATTGTGATGACATACTAACCTGTAGCATAGCTAAGGATCTTGGTGAGCCGTGACTGTTGTATGTTTTAACATAAGTGATGATCAATTGCCAGAATAGGAATTACTGGTCTTCCAGTTAAATATTGTTGTTTTGTGAATTTAAAAGGGATGATAAGAGAATGTGAAATACATTGTGAGTGAATAATGAGAACTCTGTTGTCTTCTTGTTTTAGCAGCTGCATACACCTATTTTTTATTATGTAGATACTGATGAAACGTTACCAGAGTGTTTTATTGGCCTGTTGTCCATGATGCCCTGAAGTTTTGTTTGTGATGACATACTAACCTGTAGCATAGCTAAGGATCTTGGTGAGCCTGGACTGTTGTATGTTTTAACATAAGTGATGATCAATTGCCAGAAAAGGAATTACTGGTCTTCCAGTTAAATATTGTTCTTTTGTGAATTTAAAAGGGATGCTAAGAGAATGTGAAATACATTGTGAGTGAATAATGAGAACTCTATTGTCTTCTTGTTTTAGCAGCTGCGTACACCTATTTTTTATTATGTAGTTACTAACGAAATGTTACCAGAGTGTTTTATTCGTCTGTTGTTCATGCTGCCCTGAAGTTTTGTTTGTGATGGCATACTAACCTGTATCATAGCTAATGATCTTGGTGAGCCTGTACTGTTGTATGTTTTAAAATATGTGATGATCAATTGCCAGAATAGGAATTACTGGTCTTCCAGTTAAATATTGTTGTTTTGTGAATTTAAAAGGGATGATAAGGAAATGTGAAATACACTGTGAGTGAATAATGAGAACTCTGTTGTCTTCTTGTTTCAGCAGCTGCATACACCTATTTTTTATTATGTAGTTACTGATGAAATGTTACCAGGGTGTTTTATTGGTCTGTTGTCCATGCTGTCCTGAAGTTTTAATTGTGATGACATACTAACCTGTAGCATAGCTAAGGATCTTGGTGAGCCGTGACTGTTGTATGTTTTAACATAAGTGATGATCAATTGCCAGAATAGGAATTACTGGTCTTCCAGTTAAATATTGTTGTTTTGTGAATTTAAAAGGGATGATAAGAGAATGTGAAATACATTGTGGGTGAATAATGAGAACTCTGTTGTCTTCTTGTTTTAGCAGCTGCATACACCTATTTTTTATTATGTAGATACTGATGAAACGTTACCAGAGTGTTTTATTGGCCTGTTGTCCATGATGCCCTGAAGTTTTGTTTGTGATGACATACTAACCTGTAGCATAGCTAAGGATCTTGGTGAGCCTGGACGGTTGTGTTTTAACATAAGTGCTGATTAAATGCCAGAATAGGAATTACTGGTCTTCCAGTTAAATATTGTTGTTTTTTGAATTTAAAAGGGATGATAGGGAAATGTGAAATACACTGTGAGTGAATAATGAGAACTCTGTTGTCTTCTTGTTTTAGCAGCTGCATACACCTATTTTTTATTATGTAGTTACTGATGAAATGTTACCAGAGTGTTTTATTGGTCTGTTGTCCATGCTGCCCTGAAGTTTTGTTTGGTGATGACATACTATCCCGTAGCATAGCTAAGGATCTTGGTGAGCCTGGACTGTTGTATGTTTTAACATAAGTGATGATCAATTGCCAGAATAGGAATTACTGGTCTTCCAGTTAAATATTGTTGTTTTGTGAATTTAAAAGATATGATAAGGAAATGTGAAATACACTGTGAGTGAATAATGAGAACTCTGTTGTCTTCTTGTTTCAGCAGCTGCATACACATATTTTTTATTATGTAGTTAATAATGAAATGTTACCAGGGTTTTTTTATTGGTCTGTTGTCCATGCTGCCCTGAAGTTTTGTTTGTGATGACATACTAACCTGTAGCATAGCTAAGGATCTTGGTGAGCCTGGACTGTTGTATGTCTCAACATAAGTGATGATCAAATGCCAGAATAGGAATTACTGGTCTTCCAGTTAAGTATTGTTGTTTTGTGAATTTAAAAGGGATGATAAGAGAATGTGAAATACATTGTGAGTGAATAATGAGAACTCTGTTGTCTTATTGTTTTAGCAGCTGCATACACCTATTTTTTATTATGTAGTTACTGATGAAATGTTACCAGGGTGTTTTATTGGTCTATTGTCCATGCTGCCCTGAAGTTTTGTTTGTGATGACATACTAACCTGTAGCATAGCTAAGGATCTTGGTGAGCCTGGACTGTTGTATGTCTCAACATAAGTGATGATCAAATGCAGAATAGGAATTACTGGTCTTCCAGTTAAGTATTGTTGTTTTGTGAATTTAAAAGGGATGATAAGAGTCTGTGAAATACATTGTGAGTGAATAATGAGAACTCTGTTGTCTTATTGTTTTAGCAGCTGCATACACCTATTTTTATTATGTAGGTACTGATGAAATGTTACCAGAGTGTTTTATTGGTCTGTTGTCCATGATGCCCTGAAGTATATTTGTGATGACATACTAACCTGTAGCATAGCTAAAGATCTTGGTGAGCCTGGACTGTTCTATGTTTTAACATAAGTGATGATAAATTGCCAGAATAGGAATTACTGATCTTCCAGTTAAATATTGTTGTTTTGTGAATTTAAAAGGGATGCTAAGAGAATGTGAAATACATTGTGAGTGAATAATGAGAACCCTAAAGTCTTCTTGTTTTAGCAGCTGCGTACATCTATTTTTTATTATTAGTTACTAATGAAATGTTACCAGAGTGTTTTATTCGTCTGTTGTTCAAGCTGCCCTGAAGTTTTGTTTGTGATGTCATACTAACCTGTAGCATAGCTAAGGATCTTGGTGAGCCTGGACTGTTGTATGTTTTAACATAAGTGATGATCAATTGCCAGAATAGGAATTACTGGTCTTCCAGTTAAATATTAATGTTTTGTGAATTTAAAAGGGATGATAAGGAAATGTGAAGTACACTGTGAGTGCATAATGAGAACTCTGTTGTCTTCTTGTTTAGCAGCTGCATACACCTATTTTTATTATGCAGTAACTGATGAAATGTTACCAGGGTGTTTTATTGGTCTGTTGTCCATGCTGCCCTGAAGTTTTGTTTGTGATGACATACTAACCTGTAGCATAGCTAAGGATCTTGGTGAGCCTGGACTGTTGTATGTTTTAACATAAGTGATGATCAATTGCCAGAATAGGAATTACTGGTCTTCCAGTTAAATATTGTTCTTTTGTGAATTTAAAAGGGATGCTAAGAGAATGTGAAATACATTGTGAGTGAATAATGAGAACTCTATTGTCTTCTTGTTTTAGCAGCTGCGTACACCTATTTTTTATTATGTAGTTACTAACGAAATGTTACCAGAGTGTTTTATTCGTCTGTTGTTCATGCTGCCCTGAAGTTTTGTTTGTGATGGCATACTAACCTGTATCATAGCTAAGGATCTTGGTGAGCCTGTACTGTTGTATGTTTTAAAATATGTGATGATCAATTGCCAGAATAGGAATTACTGGTCTTCCAGTTAAATATTGTTGTTTTGTGAATTTAAAAGGGATGATAAGGAAATGTGAAATACACTGTGAGTGAATAATGAGAACTCTGTTGTCTTCTTGTTTCAGCAGCTGCATACACCTATTTTTTATTATGTAGTTACTGATGAAATGTTACCAGGGTGTTTTATTGGTCTGTTGTCCATGCTGTCTTGAAGTTTTAATTGTGATGACATACTAACCTGTAGCATAGCTAAGGATCTTGGTGAGCCGTGACTGTTGTATGTTTTAACATAAGTGATGATCAATTGCCAGAATAGGAATTACTGGTCTTCCAGTTAAATATTGTTGTTTTGTGAATTTAAAAGGGATGATAAGAGAATGTGAAATACATTGTGAGTGAATAATGAGAACTCTGTTGTCTTCTTGTTTTAGCAGCTGCATACACCTATTTTTTATTATGTAGATACTGATGAAACGTTACCAGAGTGTTTTATTGGCCTGTTGTCCATGATGCCCTGAAGTTTTGTTTGTGATGACATACTAACCTGTAGCATAGCTAAGGATCTTGGTGAGCCTGGACGGTTGTGTTTTAACATAAGTGCTGATTAAATGCCAGAATAGGAATTACTGGTCTTCCAGTTAAATATTGTTGTTTTGTGAATTTAAAAGGGATGATAAGAGAATGTGAAATACATTGTGAGTGAATAATGAGAACTCTGTTGTCTTCTTGTTTTAGCAGCTGCATACACCTATTTTTTATTATGTAGATACTGATGAAATGTTACCAGAGTGTTTTATTGGTCTGTTGTCCATGATGCCCTGAAGTTTTGTTTGTGATGACATACTAACCTGTAGCATAGCAAAGGATCTTGGTGAGCCTGGACTGTTGTATGTTTTAACATAAGTGATGATTAAATGCCAGAATAGGAATTACTGGCCTTCCAGTTAAATATTGTTATTTTGTGAATTTAAAGGGATGATAAGAGAATGTGAAATACATTGTGAGTGAATAATGAGAACTCTGTTGTCTTATTCTTTTATCAGCTGCATACACCTATTTTTTATTATGTAGTTACTGATGAAACGTTACCAGAGTGTTTTATTGGCCTGTTGTCCATGATACCCTGAAGTTTTGTTTGTGATGACATACTAACCTGTAGCATAGCTAAGGATCTTGGTGAGCCTGGACTGTTGTATGTTTTAACATAAGTGATGATTAAATGCCAGAATAGGAATTACTGGTCTTCCAGTTAAATATTGTTGTTTTGTGAATTTAAAAGGGATGATAAGAGAATGTGAAATACATTGTGAGTGAATAATGAGAACTCTGTTGTCTTCTTGTTTTAGCAGCTGCATACACCTATTTTTTATTTTGTAGTTACTGATGAAATGTTACCAGAGTGTTTTATTGTTCTGTTGTCCATGCTGCCCTGAAGTTTTGTTTGTGATGACATACTATCCCGTAGCATAGCTAAGGATCTTGGTGAGCCTGGACTGTTGGATGTTTTAACATAAGTGATGATCAATTGCCAGAATAGGAATTACTGGTCTTCCAGTTAAATATTGTTGTTTTGTGAATTTAAAAGGGATGATAAGGAAATGTGAAATACACTGTGAGTGAATAATGAGAACTCTATTGTCTTCTTGTTTTAGCAGCTGCATACACCTATTTTTTATTATGTAGTTACTGATGAAATGTTAACAGAGTGTTTTATTGGTCTGTTGTCCATGATGCCCTGAAGTATGTTTGTGATGACATACTAACCTGTAGCATAGCTAAGGATCTTGGTGAGCCTAGACTGTAGTATGTTTTAACATAAGTGATGATCAATTGCCAGAATAGGAATTACTGGTCTTCCACTTAAATATTGTTGTTTTGTGAATTTAAATGGGATGATAAGAGAATGTGAAATTTATTGTGAGTGAGTAACGAGAACTCTGTTGTTTCCATATTTTAGCAGCTGCAGACACCTATTTTTTATTATGTAGTTATTGATGAAATGTTACCAGAGTGCTTTATTGGTCTGTTGTCCACGCTGCCCTGAAGTTTTGTTTGTGATGACATACTAACCTGTAGCATAGCTAAGGATCTTGGTGAGCCTGGACTGTTGTATGTTTCAACATAAGAGATGATCAATTGCCAGAATAGGAATTACTGGTCTTCCAGTTAAATATTGTTGTTTTTTGAATTTAAAAGGGATGATAAGGAAATGTGAAGTACACTGTGAGTGAATAAGGAGAACTCTGTTGTCTTCTTGTTTTAGCAGCTGCATACACCTATTTTTTATTATGTAGTTACTGATGAAAGGTAACCAGGCTGTTTTATTGGTCTGTTGTCCATGCTGCCATGAAGTTTTGTTTGTGATGACATACTATCCCGTAGCATAGCTAAGGATCTTGGTGAGCCTGGACTGTTGTATGTTTTAACATAAGTGATGACCAATTGCCAGAATAGGAATTACTGGTCTTCCAGTTAAATTTTGTTGTTTTGTGAATTTAAAAGGGATGATAAGAGAATGTGAAATACATTGTGAGTGAATAATGAGAACTCTGTTGTCTTCTTGTTTTAGCAGCTGCATACACGTATTTTTTATTATGTAGTTACTGATGAAATGTTACCAGAGTGTTTTATTGGTCTGTTGTCCATGATGCCCTGAAGTATGTTTGTGATGACATACTAACCTGTAGCATAGCTAAGGATCTTGGTGAGCCTGGACTGTAGTATGTTTTAACATAAGTGATGATCAATTGCCAGAATAGGAATTACTGGTCTTCAACTTAAATATTGTTGTTTTGTGAATTTAAATGGGATGATAAGAGAATGTGAAATTTATTGTGAGTGTATAATGAGAACTCTGTTGTCTTCTTGTTTTAGTAGCTGCATACACCTATTTTTTATTATGTAGATACTGATGAAACGTTACCAGAGTGTTTTATTGGCCTGTTGTCCATGATGCCCTGAAGTTTTGTTTGTGATGACATACTAACCTGTAGCATAGCTAAGGATCTTGGTGAGCCTGGACGGTTGTGTTTTAACATAAGTGCTGATTAAATGCCAGAATAGGAATTACTGGTCTTCCAGTTAAATATTGTTGTTTTGTGAATTTAAAAGGGATGATAAGAGAATGTGAAATACATTGTGAGTGAATAATGAGAACTCTGTTGTCTTCTTGTTTTAGCAGCTGCATACACCTATTTTTTATTATGTAGATACTGATGAAATGTTACCAGAGTGTTTTATTGGTCTGTTGTCCATGATGCCCTGAAGTTTTGTTTGTGATGACATACTAACCTGTAGCATAGCAAAGGATCTTGGTGAGCCTGGACTGTTGTATGTTTTAACATAAGTGATGATTAAATGACAGAATAGGAATTACTGGCCTTCCAGTTAAATATTGTTATTTTGTGAATTTAAAGGGATGATAAGAGAATGTGAAATACATTGTGAGTGAATAATGAGAACTCTGTTGTCTTATTCTTTTATCAGCTGCATACACCTATTTTTTATTATGTAGTTACTGATGAAACGTTACCAGAGTGTTTTATTGGCCTGTTGTCCATGATACCCTGAAGTTTTGTTTGTGATGACATACTAACCTGTAGCATAGCTAAGGATCTTGGTGAGCCTGGACTGTTGTATGTTTTAACATAAGTGATGATTAAATGCCAGAATAGGAATTACTGGTCTTCCAGTTAAATATTGTTGTTTTGTGAATTTAAAAGGGATGATAAGAGAATGTGAAATACATTGTGAGTGAATAATGAGAACTCTGTTGTCTTCTTGTTTTAGCAGCTGCATACACCTATTTTTTATTTTGTAGTTACTGATGAAATGTTACCAGAGTGTTTTATTGTTCTGTTGTCCATGCTGCCCTGAAGTTTTGTTTGTGATGACATACTATCCCGTAGCATAGCTAAGGATCTTGGTGAGCCTGGACTGTTGGATGTTTTAACATAAGTGATGATCAATTGCCAGAATAGGAATTACTGGTCTTCCAGTTAAATATTGTTGTTTTGTGAATTTAAAAGGGATGATAAGGAAATGTGAAATACACTGTGAGTGAATAATGAGAACTCTATTGTCTTCTTGTTTTAGCAGCTGCATACACCTATTTTTTATTATGTAGTTACTGATGAAATGTTAACAGAGTGTTTTATTGGTCTGTTGTCCATGATGCCCTGAAGTATGTTTGTGATGACATACTAACCTGTTGCATAGCTAAGGATCTTGGTGAGCCTGGACTGTAGTATGTTTTAACATAAGTGATGATCAATTGCCAGAATAGGAATTACTGGTCTTCCACTTAAATATTGTTGTTTTGTGAATTTAAATGGGATGATAAGAGAATGTGAAATTTATTGTGAGTGAGTAAAGAGAACTCTGTTGTTTCCATATTTTAGCAGCTGCAGACACCTATTTTTTATTATGTAGTTATTGATGAAATGTTACCAGAGTGCTTTATTGGTCTGTTGTCCACGCTGCCCTGAAGTTTTGTTTGTGATGACATACTAACCTGTAGCATAGCTAAGGATCTTGGTGAGCCTGGACTGTTGTATGTTTCAACATAAGAGATGATCAATTGCCAGAATAGGAATTACTGGTCTTCCAGTTAAATATTGTTGTTTTTTGAATTTAAAAGGGATGATAAGGAAATGTGAAGTACACTGTGAGTGAATAAGGAGAACTCTGTTGTCTTCTTGTTTTAGCAGCTGCATACACCTATTTTTTATTATGTAGTTACTGATGAAAGGTAACCAGGCTGTTTTATTGGTCTGTTGTCCATGCTGCCCTGAAGTTTTGTTTGTGATGACATACTATCCCGTAGCATAGCTAAGGATCTTGGTGAGCCTGGACTGTTGTATGTTTTAACATAAGTGATGACCAATTGCCAGAATAGGAATTACTGGTCTTCCAGTTAAATTTTGTTGTTTTGTGAATTTAAAAGGGATGATAAGAGAATGTGAAATACATTGTGAGTGAATAATGAGAACTCTGTTGTCTTCTTGTTTTAGCAGCTGCATACACCTATTTTTTATTATGTAGTTACTGATGAAATGTTACCAGAGTGTTTTATTGGTCTGTTGTCCATGATGCCCTGAAGTATGTTTGTGATGACATACTAACCTGTAGCATAGCTAAGGATCTTGGTGAGCCTGGACTGTAGTATGTTTTAACATAAGTGATGATCAATTGCCAGAATAGGAATTACTGGTCTTCAACTTAAATATTGTTGTTTTGTGAATTTAAATGGGATGATAAGAGAATGTGAAATTTATTGTGAGTGTATAATGAGAACTCTGTTGTCTTCTTGTTTTAGTAGCTGCATACACCTATTTTTTATTATGTAGATACTGATGAAACGTTACCAGAGTGTTTTATTGGCCTGTTGTCCATGATGCCCTGAAGTTTTGTTTGTGATGACATACTAACCTGTAGCATAGCTAAGGATCTTGGTGAGCCTGGACTGTTGTGTTTTAACATAAGTGCTGATTAAATGCCAGAATAGGAATTACTGGTCTTCCAGTTAAATATTGTTGTTTTGTGAATTTAAAAGGGATGATAAGAGAATGTGAAATACATTGTGAGTAAATAATGAGAACTCTGTTGTCTTCTTGTTTTAGCAGCTGCATACACCTATTTTTTATTATGTTGTTACTGATGAAATGTTACCAGAGTGTTTTATTGGTCTGTTGTCCATGATGCCCTGAAGTTTTGTTTGTGATGACATACTAACCTGTAGCATAGCAAAGGATCTTGGTGAGCCTGGACTGTTGTATGTTTTAACATAAGTGATGATTAAATGCCAGAATAGGAATTACTGTCCTTCCAGTTAAAAATTGTTGTTTTGTGAATTTAAAGGGATGATAAGAGAATGTGAAATACATTGTGAGTGAATAATGAGAACTCTGTTGTCTTATTGTTTTAGCAGCTGCATACACCTATTTTTTATTATGTAGTTACTGATGAAACGTTACCAGAGTGTTTTATTGGCCTGTTGTCCATGATGCCCTGAAGTTTTGTTTGTGATGACATACTAACCTGTAGCATAGCTAAGGATCTTGGTGAGCCTGGACTGTTGTATGTTTTAACATAAGTGATGATTAAATGCCAGAATAGGAATTACTGGTCTTCCAGTTAAATATTGTTGTTTTGTGAATTTAAAAGGGATGATAAGAGAATGTGAAATACATTGTGAGTGAATAATGAGAACTCTGTTGTCTTCTTGTTTTAGCAGCTGCATACACCTATTTTTTATTTTGTAGTTACTGATGAAATGTTACCAGAGTGTTTTATTGTTCTGTTGTCCATGCTGCCCTGAAGTTTTGTTTGTGATGACATACTAACCTGTAGCATAGCTAAGGATCTTGGTGAGCCTGGACTGTTGTATGTATTAACATAAGTGATGATCAAATGCCAGAATAGGAATTACTGGCCTTCCAGTTAAATATTGTTGTTTTGTGAATTTAAATGGGATGATAAGAGAATGTGAAATTTATTGTGAGTGAATAATGAGAACTCTGTTGTTTCCTTATTTTAGCAGCTGCATACACCTATTTTTTATTATGTAGTTATTGATAAAATGTTACCAGAGTGCTTTATTGGTCTGTTGTCCATGCTGCCCTGAAGTTTTGTTTGTGATGACATACTAACCTGTAGCATAGCTAAGGATCTTGGTGAGCCTGGACTGTTGTATGTTTTAACATAAGTGATGATCAATTGCCAGAATAAGAATTACTGGTCTTCCAGTTAAATATTGTTGTTTTGTGAATTTAAAAGGGATGATAAGGAAATGTGAAATACACTGTGAGTGAATAAGGAGAACTCTGTTGTCTTCTTGTTTTAGCAGCTGCATACACCTATTTTTTATTATTTAGTTACTGATGAAAGGTAACCAGGCTGTTTTATTGGTCTGTTGTCCATGCTGCCCTGAAGTTTTGTTTGTGATGACATACTATCCCGTAGCATAGCTAAGGATCTTGGTGAGCCTGGACTGTTGGATGTTTTAACATAAGTGATGATCAATTGCCAGAATAGGAATTACTGGTCTTCCAGTTAAATATTGTTGTTTTGTGAATTTAAAAGGGATGATAAGGAAATGTGAAATACACTGTGAGTGAATAATGAGAACTCTATTGTCTTCTTGTTTTAGCAGCTGCATACACCTATTTTTTATTATGTAGTTACTGATGAAATGTTAACAGAGTGTTTTATTGGTCTGTTGTCCATGATGCCCTGAAGTATGTTTGTGATGACATACTAACCTGTAGCATAGCTAAGGATCTTGGTGAGCCGTGACTGTTGTATGTTTTAACATAAGTGATGATCAATTGCCAGAATAGGAATTACTGGTCTTCCACTTAAATATTGTTGTTTTGTGAATTTAAATGGGATGATAAGAGAATGTGAAATTTATTGTGAGTGAATAATGAGAACTCTGTTCTTTCCATATTTTAGCAGCTGCAGACACCTATTTTTTATTATGTAGTTATTGATGAAATGTTACCAGAGTGCTTTATTGGTCTGTTGTCCATGCTGCCCTGAAGTTTTGTTTGTGATGTCATACTAACCTGTAGCATAGCTAAGGATCTTGGTGAGCCTGGACTGTTGTATGTTTTAACATAAGTGATGATCAATTACCAGAATAGGAATTACTGGTCTTCCAGTTAAATATTAATGTTTTGTGAATTTAAAAGGGATGATAAGGAAATGTGAAGTACACTGTGAGTGCATAATGAGAACTCTGTTGTCTTCTTGTTTAGCAGCTGCATACACCTATTTTTATTATGCAGTGACTGATGAAATGTTACCAGGGTGTCTTATTGGTCTGTTGTCCATGCTGCCCTGAAGTTTTGTTTGTGATGACATACTAACCTGTAGCATAGCTAAGGATCTTGGTGAGCCTGGACTGTTGTATGTTTTAACATAAGTGATGATCAATTGCCAGAAAAGGAATTACTGGTCTTCCAGTTAAATATTGTTCTTTTGTGAATTTAAAAGGGATGCTAAGAGAATGTGAAATACATTGTGAGTGAATTATGAGAACTCTATTGTCTTCTTGTTTTAGCAGCTGCGTACACCTATTTTTTATTATGTAGTTACTAACGAAATGTTACCAGAGTGTTTTATTCGTCTGTTGTTCATGCTGCCCTGAAGTTTTGTTTGTGATGGCATACTAACCTGTATCATAGCTAAGGATCTTGGTGAGCCTGTACTGTTGTATGTTTTAAAATATGTGATGATCAATTGCCAGAATAGGAATTACTGGTCTTCCAGTTAAATATTGTTGTTTTGTGAATTTAAAAGGGATGATAAGGAAATGTGAAATACACTGTGAGTGAATAATGAGAACTCTGTTGTCTTCTTGTTTCAGCAGCTGCATACACCTATTTTTTATTATGTAGTTACTGATGAAATGTTACCAGGGTGTTTTATTGGTCTGTTGTCCATGCTGTCCTGAAGTTTTAATTGTGATGACATACTAACCTGTAGCATAGCTAAGGATCTTGGTGAGCCGTCACTGTTGTATGTTTTAACATAAGTGATGATCAATTGCCAGAATAGGAATTACTGGTCTTCCAGTTAAATATTGTTGTTTTGTGAATTTAAAAGGGATGATAAGAGAATGTGAAATACATTGTGAGTGAATAATGAGAACTCTGTTGTCTTCTTGTTTTAGCAGCTGCATACACCTATTTTTTATTATGTAGATACTGATGAAACGTTACCAGAGTGTTTTATTGGCCTGTTGTCCATGATGCCCTGAAGTTTTGTTTGTGATGACATACTAACCTGTAGCATAGCTAAGGATCTTGGTGAGCCTGGACGGTTGTGTTTTAACATAAGTGCTGATTAAATGCCAGAATAGGAATTACTGGTCTTCCAGTTAACTATTGTTGTTTTGTGAATTTAAAAGGGATGATAAGAGAATGTGAAATACATTGTGAGTAAATAATGAGAACTCTGTTGTCTTCTTGTTTTAGCAGCTGCATACACCTAATTTTTATTATGTAGTTACTGATGAAATGTTGCCAGAGTGTTTTATTGGTCTGTTGTCCATGATGCCCTGAAGTTTTGTTTGTGATGACATACTAACCTGTAGCATAGCAAAGGATCTTGGTGAGCCTGGACTGTTGTATGTTTTAACATAAGTGATGATTAAATGCCAGAATAGGAATTACTGGCCTTCCAGTTAAATATTGTTATTTTGTGAATTTAAAGGGATGATAAGAGAATGTGAAATACATTGTGAGTGAATAATGAGAACTCTGTTGTCTTATTGTTTTATCAGCTGCATACACCTATTTTTTATTATGTAGTTACTGATGAAACGTTACCAGAGTGTTTTATTGGCCAGTTGTCCATGATACCCTGAAGTTTTGTTTGTGATGACATACTAACCTGTAGCATAGCTAAGGATCTTGGTGAGCCTGGACTGTTGTATGTTTTAACATAAGTGATGATTAAATGCCAGAATAGGAATTACTGGTCTTCCAGTTAAATATTGTTGTTTTGTGAATTTAAAAGGGATGATACGAGAATGTGAAATACATTGTGAGTGAATAATGAGAACTCTGTTGTCTTCTTGTTTTAGCAGCTGCATACACCTATTTTTTATTTTGTAGTTACTGATGAAATGTTACCAGAGTGTTTTATTGTTCTGTTGTCCATGCTGCCCTGAAGTTTTGTTTGTGATGACATACTATCCCGTAGCATAGCTAAGGATCTTGGTGAGCCTGGACTGTTGGATGTTTTAACATAAGTGATGATCAATTGCCAGAATAGGAATTACTGGTCTTCCAGTTAAATATTGTTGTTTTGTGAATTTAAAAGGGATGATAAGGAAATGTGAAATACACTGTGAGTGAATAATGAGAACTCTATTGTCTTCTTGTTTTAGCAGCTGCATACACCTATTTTTTATTATGTAGTTACTGATGAAATGTTAACAGAGTGTTTTATTGGTCTGTTGTCCATGATGCCCTGAAGTATGTTTGTGATGACATACTAACCTGTAGCATAGCTAAGGATCTTGGTGAGCCTAGACTGTAGTATGTTTTAACATAAGTGATGATCAATTGCCAGAATAGGAATTACTGGTCTTCCACTTAAATATTGTTGTTTTGTGAATTTAAAAGGGATGATAAGAGAATGTGAAATACATTGTGAGTAAATAATGAGAACTCTGTTGTCTTCTTGTTTTAGCAGCTGCATACACCTAATTTTTATTATGTAGTTACTGATGAAATGTTGCCAGAGTGTTTTATTGGTCTGTTGTCCATGATGCCCTGAAGTTTTGTTTGTGATGACATACTAACCTGTAGCATAGCAAAGGATCTTGGTGAGCCTGGTCTGTTGTATGTTTTAACATAAGTGATGATTAAATGCCAGAATAGGAATTACTGGCCTTCCAGTTAAATATTGTTATTTTGTGAATTTAAAGGGATGATAAGAGAATGTGAAATACATTGTGAGTGAATAATGAGAACTCTGTTGTCTTATTGTTTTATCAGCTGCATACACCTATTTTTTATTATGTAGTTACTGATGAAACGTTACCAGAGTGTTTTATTGGCCAGTTGTCCATGATACCCTGAAGTTTTGTTTGTGATGACATACTAACCTGTAGCATAGCTAAGGATCTTGGTGAGCCTAGACTGTTGTATGTTTTAACATAAGTGATGATTAAATGCCAGAATAGGAATTACTGGTCTTCCAGTTAAATATTGTTGTTTTGTGAATTTAAAAGGGATGATAAGGAAATGTGAAATACACTGTGAGTGAATAATGAGAACTCTGTTGTCTTCTTGTTTCAGCAGCTGCATACACCTATTTTTTATTATGTAGTTACTGATGAAATGTTACCAGGGTGTTTTATTGGTCTGTTGTCCATGCTGTCCTGAAGTTTTAATTGTGATGACATACTAACCTGTAGCATAGCTAAGGATCTTGGTGAGCCGTCACTGTTGTATGTTTTAACATAAGTGATGATCAATTGCCAGAATAGGAATTACTGGTCTTCCAGTTAAATATTGTTGTTTTGTGAATTTAAAAGGGATGATAAGAGAATGTGAAATACATTGTGAGTGAATAATGAGAACTCTGTTGTCTTCTTGTTTTAGCAGCTGCATACACCTATTTTTTATTATGTAGATACTGATGAAACGTTACCAGAGTGTTTTATTGGCCTGTTGTCCATGATGCCCTGAAGTTTTGTTTGTGATGACATACTAACCTGTAGCATAGCTAAGGATCTTGGTGAGCCTGGACGGTTGTGTTTTAACATAAGTGCTGATTAAATGCCAGAATAGGAATTACTGGTCTTCCAGTTAACTATTGTTGTTTTGTGAATTTAAAAGGGATGATAAGAGAATGTGAAATACATTGTGAGTAAATAATGAGAACTCTGTTGTCTTCTTGTTTTAGCAGCTGCATACACCTAATTTTTATTATGTAGTTACTGATGAAATGTTGCCAGAGTGTTTTATTGGTCTGTTGTCCATGATGCCCTGAAGTTTTGTTTGTGATGACATACTAACCTGTAGCATAGCAAAGGATCTTGGTGAGCCTGGACTGTTGTATGTTTTAACATAAGTGATGATTAAATGCCAGAATAGGAATTACTGGCCTTCCAGTTAAATATTGTTATTTTGTGAATTTAAAGGGATGATAAGAGAATGTGAAATACATTGTGAGTGAATAATGAGAACTCTGTTGTCTTATTGTTTTATCAGCTGCATACACCTATTTTTTATTATGTAGTTACTGATGAAACGTTACCAGAGTGTTTTATTGGCCAGTTGTCCATGATACCCTGAAGTTTTGTTTGTGATGACATACTAACCTGTAGCATAGCTAAGGATCTTGGTGAGCCTGGACTGTTGTATGTTTTAACATAAGTGATGATTAAATGCCAGAATAGGAATTACTGGTCTTCCAGTTAAATATTGTTGTTTTGTGAATTTAAAAGGGATGATACGAGAATGTGAAATACATTGTGAGTGAATAATGAGAACTCTGTTGTCTTCTTGTTTTAGCAGCTGCATACACCTATTTTTTATTTTGTAGTTACTGATGAAATGTTACCAGAGTGTTTTATTGTTCTGTTGTCCATGCTGCCCTGAAGTTTTGTTTGTGATGACATACTATCCCGTAGCATAGCTAAGGATCTTGGTGAGCCTGGACTGTTGGATGTTTTAACATAAGTGATGATCAATTGCCAGAATAGGAATTACTGGTCTTCCAGTTAAATATTGTTGTTTTGTGAATTTAAAAGGGATGATAAGGAAATGTGAAATACACTGTGAGTGAATAATGAGAACTCTATTGTCTTCTTGTTTTAGCAGCTGCATACACCTATTTTTTATTATGTAGTTACTGATGAAATGTTAACAGAGTGTTTTATTGGTCTGTTGTCCATGATGCCCTGAAGTATGTTTGTGATGACATACTAACCTGTAGCATAGCTAAGGATCTTGGTGAGCCTAGACTGTAGTATGTTTTAACATAAGTGATGATCAATTGCCAGAATAGGAATTACTGGTCTTCCACTTAAATATTGTTGTTTTGTGAATTTAAAAGGGATGATAAGAGAATGTGAAATACATTGTGAGTAAATAATGAGAACTCTGTTGTCTTCTTGTTTTAGCAGCTGCATACACCTAATTTTTATTATGTAGTTACTGATGAAATGTTGCCAGAGTGTTTTATTGGTCTGTTGTCCATGATGCCCTGAAGTTTTGTTTGTGATGACATACTAACCTGTAGCATAGCAAAGGATCTTGGTGAGCCTGGTCTGTTGTATGTTTTAACATAAGTGATGATTAAATGCCAGAATAGGAATTACTGGCCTTCCAGTTAAATATTGTTATTTTGTGAATTTAAAGGGATGATAAGAGAATGTGAAATACATTGTGAGTGAATAATGAGAACTCTGTTGTCTTATTGTTTTATCAGCTGCATACACCTATTTTTTATTATGTAGTTACTGATGAAACGTTACCAGAGTGTTTTATTGGCCAGTTGTCCATGATACCCTGAAGTTTTGTTTGTGATGACATACTAACCTGTAGCATAGCTAAGGATCTTGGTGAGCCTAGACTGTTGTATGTTTTAACATAAGTGATGATTAAATGCCAGAATAGGAATTACTGGTCTTCCAGTTAAATATTGTTGTTTTGTGAATTTAAAAGGGATGATACGAGAATGTGAAATACATTTTGAGTGAATAATGAGAACTCTGTTGTCTTCTTGTTTTAGCAGCTGCATACACCTGTTTTTTATTTTGTAGTTACTGATGAAATGTTACCAGAGTGTTTTATTGTTCTGTTGTCCATGCTGCCCTGAAGTTTTGTTTGTGATGACATACTATCCCGTAGCATAGCTAAGGATCTTGGTGAGCCTGGACTGTTGGATGTTTTAACATAAGTGATGATCAATTGCCAGAATAGGAATTACTGGTCTTCCAGTTAAATATTGTTGTTTTGTGAATTTAAAAGGGATGATAAGGAAATGTGAAATACACTGTGAGTGAATAATGAGAACTCTATTGTCTTCTTGTTTTAGCAGCTGCATACACCTATTTTTTATTATGTAGTTACTGATGAAATGTTAACAGAGTGTTTTATTGGTCTGTTGTCCATGATGCCCTGAAGTATGTTTGTGATGACATACTAACCTGTAGCATAGCTAAGGATCTTGGTGAGCCTGGACTGTTGTATGTTTCAACATAAGAGATGATCAATTGCCAGAATAGGAATTACTGGTCTTCCAGTTAAATATTGTTGTTTTTTGAATTTAAAAGGGATGATAAGGAAATGTGAAGTACACTGTGAGTGAATAAGGAGAACTCTGTTGTCTTCTTGTTTTAGCAGCTGCATACACCTATTTTTTATTATGTAGTTACTGATGAAAGGTAACCAGGCTGTTTTATTGGTCTGTTGTCCATGCTGCCCTGAAGTTTTGTTTGTGATGACATACTAACCTGTAGCATAGCTAAGGATCTTGGTGAGCCTGGACTGTAGTATGTTTTAACATAAGTGATGATCAATTGCCAGAATAGGAATTACTGGTCTTCAACTTAAATATTGTTGTTTTGTGAATTGAAATGGGATGATAAGAGAATGTGAAATTTATTGTGAGTGAATAATGAGAACTCTGTTGTCTTCTTGTTTTAGCAGCTGCATACACCTATTTTTTATTATGTAGATACTGATGAAACGTTACCAGAGTGTTTTATTGGCCTGTTGTCCATGATGCCCTGAAGTTTTGTTTGTGATGACATACTAACCTGTAGCATAGCTAAGGATCTTGGTGAGCCTGGACTGTTGTGTTTTAACATAAGTGCTGATTAAATGCCAGAATAGGAATTACTGGTCTTCCAGTTAAATATTGTTGTTTTGTGAATTTAAAAGGGATGATAAGAGAATGTGAAATACATTGTGAGTAAATAATGAGAACTCTGTTGTCTTCTTGTTTTAGCAGCTGCATACACCTATTTTTTATTATGTTGTTACTGATGAAATGTTACCAGAGTGTTTTATTGGTCTGTTGTCCATGATGCCCTGAAGTTTTGTTTGTGATGACATACTAACCTGTAGCATAGCAAAGGATCTTGGTGAGCCTGGACTGTTGTATGTTTTAACATAAGTGATGATTAAATGCCAGAATAGGAATTACTGGCCTTCCAGTTAAATATTGTTGTTTTGTGAATTTAAAGGGATGATAAGAGAATGTGAAATACATTGTGAGTGAATAATGAGAACTCTGTTGTCTTATTGTTTTAGCAGCTGCATATACCTATTTTTTATTATGTAGTTACTGATGAAACGTTACCAGAGTGTTTTATTGGCCTGTTGTCCATGATGCCCTGAAGTTTTGTTTGTGATGACATGCTAACCTGTAGCATAGCTAAGGATCTTGGTGAGCCTGGACTGTTGTATGTTTTAACATGAGTGATGATTAAATGCCAGAATAGGAATTACTGGTCTTCCAGTTAAATATTGTTGTTTTGTGAATTTAAAAGGGATGATAAGAGAATGTGAAATACATTGTGAGTGAATAATGAGAACTCTGTTGTCTTCTTGTTTTAGCAGCTGCATACACCTATTTTTTATTTTGTAGTTACTGATGAACAGAGTGTTTTATTGTTCTGTTGTCCATGCTGCCCTGAAGTTTTGTTTGTGATGACATACTAACCTGTAGCATAGCTAAGGATCTTGGTGAGCCTGGACTGTTGTATGTATTAACATAAGTGATGATCAAATGCCAGAATAGGAATTACTGGTCTTCCAGTTAAATATTGTTGTTTTGTGAATTTAAATGGGATGATAAGAGAATGTGAAATTTATTGTGAGTGAATAATGAGAACTCTGTTGTTTCCTTATTTTAGCAGCTGCATACACCTATTTTTTATTATGTAGTTATTGATGAAATGTTACCAGAGTGCTTTATTGGTCTGTTGTCCATGCTGCCCTGAAGTTTTGTTTGTGATGACATACTAACCTGTAGCACAGCTAAGGATCTTGGTGAGCCTGGACTGTTGTATGTTTTAACATAAGTGATGATCAATTGCCAGAATAGGTATTACTGGTCTTCCAGTTAAATATTGTTGTTTTTTGAATTTAAAAGGGATGATAAGGAAATGTGAAATACACTGTGAGTGAATAAGGAGAACTCTGTTGTCTTCTTGTTTTAGCAGCTGCATACACCTATTTTTTATTATGTAGTTACTGATGAAAGGTAACCAGGCTGTTTTATTGGTCTGTTGTCCATGCTGCCCTGAAGTTTTGTTTGTGATGACATGCTATCCCGTAGCGTAGCTAAGGATCTTGGTGAGCCTGGACTGTTGTATGTTTTAACATAAGTGATGATCAAATGCCAGAACAGGAATTACTCGTCTTCCAGTTGAATATTGTTGTTTTGTGAATTTAAAAGGGATGCTAAGAGAATGTGAAATACATTGTGAGTGAATAATGAGAACGCTATTGTCTTCTCGTTTTAGCAGCAGCGTACACCTATTTTTTATTATGTAGTTACTAATGAAATGTTACCAGAGTGTTTTATTGGTCTGTTGTTCATGCTGCCCTGAAGTTTTGTTTGTGATGGCATACTAACCTGTAGCATAGCTAAGGATCTTGGTGAGCCTGGACTGTTGTATGTTTTAATATAAGTGATGATCAATTGCCAGAATAGGAATTACTGGTCTTCCAGTTAAATATTGTTGTTTTTTGAATTTAAAAGGGATGATAAGGAAATGTGAAATACACTGTGAGTGAATAAGGAGAACTCTGTTGTCTTCATGTTTTAGCAGCTGCATACACCTATTTTTTATTATGTAGTTTCTGAAGAAAGGTAACCAGGCTGTTTTATTGTTCTGTTGTCCATGCTGCCCTGAAGTTTTGTTTGTGATGACATACTATCCCGTAGCATAGCTAAGGATCTTGGTGAGCCTGGACTGTTGTATGTTTTAACATAAGTGATGATCAAATGCCAGAATAGGAATTACTGGTCTTCCAGTTGAATATTGTTGTTTTGTGAATTTAAAAGGGATGCTAAGAGAATGTGAAATACATTGTGAGTGAATAATGAGAACGCTATTGTCTTCTCGTTTTAGCAGCAGCGTACACCTATTTTTTATTATGTAGTTACTAATGAAATGTTACCAGAGTGTTTTATTGGTCTGTTGTTCATGCTGCCCTGAAGTTTTGTTTGTGATGGCATACTAACCTGTAGCATAGCTAAGGATCTTGGTGAGCCTGGACTGTTGTATGTTTAAACATAATTGATGATCAATTGCCAGAATAGGAATTACTGGTCTTCCAGTCAAATATTGTTGTTTTGTGAATTTAAAAGGGATGATAAGGAAATGTGAAATACACTGTGAGTGAATAATGAGAACTCTATAGTCTTCCTGTTTTAGCAGCTGCATACACCTATTTTTTATTATGTGGTTACTGATGAAATGTTACCAGGGTGTTTTATTGGTCTGTTGTCCATGCTGCCCTGAAGTTTTGTTTGTGAAGGCATACTAACCTGTAGCATAGCTAAGGATCTTGGTGAGCCTGGACTGTTGTATGTTTTAACATAAGTGATCATCAAATGCCAGAATAGGAATTACTGGTCTTCCAGTTGAATATTGTTGTGTTGTGAATTTAAAAGGGATGCTAAGAGAATGTGAAATACATTGTGACTGAATAATGAGAACTCTATTGTCTTCTCGTTTTAGCAGCAGCGTACACCTATTTTTTATTATGTAGTTACTAATGAAATGTTACCAGAGTGTTTTATTGGTCTGTTGTTCATGCTGCCCTGAAGTTTTGTTTGTGATGGCACACTAACCTGTAGCATAGCTAAGGATCTTGGTGAGCCTGGACTGTTGTATGTTTTAACATAAGTGATGATCAATTGCCAGAATAGGAATTACTGGTCTTCCAGTCAAATATTGTTGTTTTGTGAATTTAAAAGGGATGATAAGGAAATGTGAAATAAACTAAGAGTGAATAATGAGAACTCTGTTGTCTTCTTGTTTTATCAGCTGCATACACCTCTTTTTTATTATGTGGTTACTGATGAAATGTTACCAGGGTGTTTCATTGGTCTGTTGTCCATGCTGCCCTGAAGTTTTGTTTATGATGACATACTAACCTGTAGCATAGCTAAGGATCTTGGTGAGCCTGGACTGTTGTATGTTTTAACATAAGTGATGATCAATTGCCAGAATAGGAATTACTGGTCATTCAGTTAAATATAGTTGTTTTATGAATTTAAAAGGGATGATAAGGAAATGTGAAAAATACTGTGAGTGAATAATGAGAACTCTATTGTCCTCTTGTATTAGCAGCTGCATACACCTATTTTTTATTATGTAGTTACTGACAAAATGTTACCAGAGTGTTTTATTGGTCTGTTGTCCATGCTGCCCTGAAGTTTTGATTGTGATGACATACTAACCTGTAGCATAGCTAAGGATCTTGGTGAGCCTGGACTGTTGTATGTTTTAACGTAAGTGATGATCAATTGCCAGAATAGGAATTACTGGCCTTCCAGTTAAATATTGTTGTTTTGTGAATTTCAAAGGGATGCTAAGAGAATGTGAAATACATTGTGAGTCAATAATGAGAACTCTGTTGTCTTCTTGTTTTAGCAGCTGCATACACCTATATTTTATTATGTAGTTACTGATGAAATGTTACCAGAGTGTTTTATTGGTCTGTTGTCCATGATGCCCTGAAGTATGTTTGTGATGACATACTAACCTGAAGCATAGCTAAGGATCTTGGTGAGCCTGGACTGTTGTATGTTTTAACATAAGTGATGATCAATTGCCAGAATAGGAATTACTGATCTTCCAGTTAAATATTGTTGTTTTGTGAATTTAAAAGGGATGATAAAGAAATTTGAAATACACTGTGAGTGAATAATGAGAACTCTGATGTCTTCTTGTTTTAGCAGCTGCATACACCCATTTTTTTTATTATGTAGTTACTGATGAAATGTTACCAGAGTGTTTTATTGGTCTGTTGTGCATGCTGCCCTGAAGTTTTGTTTGTGATGACATACTAACCTGTAGCATAGCTAAGGAGCTTGGTGAGCCTGGACTGTTGTATGTTTTAACATAAGTGATGATCAAATGCCAGAATAGGAATTACTGGTCTTCCAGTTAAATATACTTGTTTTGTGAATTTAAAAGGGATGATAAGGAAATGTGAAATACACTGTGAGTGAATAATGACAACTCTGTTTTCTTCTTGTTTTAGCAGCTGCATACACCTATTTTTTATTATGTAGTTACTGATGAAATGTTACCAGAGTGTTTTATTGATCTGTTGTCCATGATGCCCTGAAGTTTTGTTTGTGATGACATACTAACCTGTAGCATAGCAAAGGAACTTGGTGAGCCTGTACTGTTGTATGGTTTAACATAAGTGATTATCAATTGCCAGAATAGGTATTACTGGTCTTCCAGTTAAATATACTTGATTTGTGAATTTAAAAGGGATGATAAGGAAATGTGAAATACACTGTGAGTGAATAATGAGAACTCTGTTGTCTTTTTGTTTTAGCAGCTGCATATACCTATTTTTTTTTACGTAGTTAGTGATGAAAAGTTACCAGAGTGTTTTATTGGTCTGTTGTCCATGAAGCCCTGAAGTATGTTTGTGATGACATACTAACCTTTAGCATAGCTAAGGAGCTTGGTAAGCCTGGACTGTTGTATGTTTTAACATAAGTGATGATCAATTGCCAGAATAGGAATTACTGGTCATCCAGTTAAATATTGTTGTTTTCTGAATTTAAAAGCGATGTTAAGGAAATGAGAAATACACTGTGAGTGAATAATGAGAACTCTGTTGCCTTCTTGTTTTAGCAGCTGCATACACCTATTTTTTATTATGTAGTTACTGATGAAATGTTACCAGAGTGTTTTATTGGTCTGCTGTCCATGCTGCCCTGAAGTTTTTTTGTGATGACATACTAACCTGTAGCATAGCTAAGGATCTTGGTGAGCCTGGACTGTTGTATGTTTCAACATAAGTGATGATCATTTGCCAGAATAGGAATTACTGGTCTTCCAGTTAAATATTGTTGTTTTGTGAATTTAAAAGGAATGCTAAGAGAATGTGAAATACATTGTGAGTGAATAATGAGAACTCTGTTGTCTTCTTGTTTTAGCAGCTGCATATACCTATTTTTTATTATGTAGTTACTGATGAAATGTTACCAGAGTGTTTTATTGGTCTGTTGTCCATGATGCTCTGAAGCTTTGTTTGTGATTGCATACTAACCTGTAGCATAGCTAAGGATCTTGGTGAGCCTGGACTGTTGTATGATTTAACATAAGTGATGATCAAATGCCAGAATAGGAATTACTGGTCTTCCAGTTAAATATACTTGTTTTGTGAATGTAAAAGGGATGATAAGGAAATGTGGAATACACTGTGAGAGAATAATGAGAACTCTGTTGTCTTCTTGTTTTATCAGCTGCATACACCTATTTTTTATTATGTAGTTACTGATGAAATGTTACCAGGGTGTTTTATTGGTCTATTGTCCATTCTGCCCTGAAGTTTTGTTTGTGATGGCATACTAACCTGTAGCATAGCTAAGGATCTTGGTGAGCCTGGACTGTTGTATGTTTTAACATAAGTGATGATCAATTGCCTGAATAGGAATTATTGGTCTTCCAGTTAAATATTGTTGTTTTGTGAATTTAAAACGGATGATAAGAGAATGTGAAATACATTGTGAGTGAATAATGAGATCTCTGTTGTCTTCTTGTTTTAGCAGCTGCATACACCTATTTTTTATTATGTAGTTACTGATGAAATGTTACCAGAGTGTTTTATTGGTCTGTTGTTCATGCTGCCCTGAAGTTTTGTTTGTGATGGCATACTAACCTGTAGCATAGCTAAGGATCTTGGTGAGCCTGGACTGTTGTATGTTTTAACACAAGTGATGATCAATTGCCAGAATAGGAATGACTGGTCTTCCTGTTTAATATTGTTGTTTTGTGAATTTAAAAGGGATGATAAGGTAATGTGAAATACATTGTGAGTGAATAATGAGAACTATGTTGTCTTCTTGTTTTAGCAGCTGCATACACCTATTTTTTATTATGTAGTTACTGATGAAATGTTACCAGAGTGTTTTATTGGTCTGTTGTCCATGCTGCCCTGAAGTATTGTTTGTGATGACATACTAACCTGTAGCATAGCTAAGGATCTTGGTGAGCCTGGACTGTTGTATGTTTTAACATAAGTGATCATCAAATGCCAGAATAGGAATTTCTGGTCTTCCAGTTAAATACTGTTGTTTTGTGAATTTAAATGGGATGATAAGGAAATGTGAAATACACTGTGAGTGAATAATGGGAACTCTGTTGTCTTCTTGTTTTAGCAGCTGCATACACCTATTTTTTATTATGTAGTTACTGATGAAATGTTACCAGTGTGTTTTATTGGTCTGTTGTTCATGCTGCCCTGAAGTTTTGTTTGTGATGGCATACTAACCTGTAGCATAGCTAAGGATCTTGGTGAGCCTGGACTGTTGTATGTTTTAACGTAAGTGATGATCAATTGCCAGAATAGGAATTACTGGTCTTCCTGTTAAGTATTGTTGTTTTGTGAATTTAAAAGGAATGATAAGGAAATGTGAAATACACTGTGAGTGAATAATGAGAACTCTGTTGTCTTCTTGTTTTAGCAGCTGCATACACCTATTTTTTATTATGTAGTTACTGATGAAATGTTACCAGAGTGTTTCATTGGTCTGTTGTTCATGCTGCCCTGAAGTTTTGTTTGTGATGGCATACTAACCTGTAGCATAGGTAAGGATCTTGATGAGCCTGGACTGTTGTATGTTTTAACATAAGTGATGCTCAAATGCCAGAATAGGAATTACTGGTCTTCCAGTTAAATATTCTTGCTTTGTGAATTTAAAAGGGATGATAAGGTAATGTGAAATACACTGTGAGTGAATAATGAGAAATCTGTTGTCTTCTTGTTTTAGCAGCTGCAAACACCTATTTTTAATTATGTAGTTACTAATGAAATGTTACCAGGATGTTTTATTGGTCTGTTGTCCTTGCTGCCCTGAAGTTTTGTTTGTGATGACATACTAACCTGTAGCATAGCTAAGGATCTTGGAGAGCCTGCACTGTTGTATGTTTTAACATAAGTGATGATCAATATCCAGAATAGGAATTACTGGTCTTCCAGTTAAATATTGTTGTTTTGTGAATTTAAAAGGGATGATAAGGAAATGTGAAATACACTGTGAGTGAATAATGGGAACTCTGTTGTCTTCTTGTTTTAGCAGCTGCATACACCTATTTTTTATTATGTAGATAGTGAAGAAATGTTACCAGAGTTTTTCATTGGTCTGTTGTCCATGCTGCCCTGAAGTTTTGTTTGTGATGACATACTAACCTGTAGCATAGCTAAGGATCTTGGTGAGCCTGGACTGTTGTATGTTTTAACATAAGTGATGATCAAATGCCAGAATAGGAATTACTGGTCTTCCAGTTAAATATACTTGTTTTGTGAATTTAAAAGGGATGATAAGGAAATGTGGAATACACTGTGAGTGAATAATGAGAACTCTGTTGTCTTCTTGTTTTATCAGCTGCATACACCTATCTTTATTATGTAGTTACTGATGAAATGTTACTAGGGTGTTTTATTGGTTTGTTGTCCATGCTGCCCTGAAGTTTTGTTTGTGATGACATACTAACCTGTAGCATAGCTAATGATCTTGGTGAGCCTGGACTGTTGTATGTTTTGACATAAGTGATGATCAATTGCCAGAATAGGAATTACTGGCCTTCCAATTAAATATTGTTGTTTTGTGAGTTTAAAAGGGATGATAAGAGAATGTGAAATACATTGTGAGTGAATAATGAGAACTCTGTTGTCTTCTTGTTTTAGTAGCTGCATACACCTATTTTTTATTATGTAGTTACTGATGAAATGTTACCAGTGTGTTTTACTGGTCTGTTGTTCATGCTGCCCTGAAGTTTTGTTTGTGATGGCATACTAACCTGTAGCATAGGTAAGGATCTTGATGAGCCTGGACTGTTGTATGTTTTAACATAAGTGATGATCAAATGCCAGAATAGGAATTACTGGTCTTCCAGTTAAATATACTTGCTTTGTGAATTTAAAAGGGATGATAAGGAAATGTGAAATACACTGTGAGTGAATAATGAGAACTCTGTTGTCTTCTTGTTTTAGCAGCTGCATACACTTATTTTTTATTATGTAGTTAGTGATGAAATGTTACCAGAGTGTTTTATTGGTCTGTTGTCCATGATGCGCTGAAGTATGTTTGTGATGACATACTAACCTGTAGCATAGCCAAGGATCTTGGTGAGCCTGGACTGTTGTATGTTGTAACATAAGTGATGATCAATTGCCAGAATAGGAATTACTGGTCTTCCAATTAAATATTGTTGTTTTGTGAATTTAAAAGGGATTCTAAGAGAATGTGAAATACATAGTGAGTGAATAATGAGAACTCTGTTGTCTTCTTGTTTTAGCAGCTGCATACACCTATTTTTTATTATGTAGTTACTGATGAAATGTTACCAGAGTTTTTCATTGGTCTGTTGTTCATACTGCCCTGAAGTTTTGTTTGTGATGGCATACTAACCTGTAGCATAGCTAAGGATCTTGGTGAGCCTGGACTGTTGTATGTTTTAACATAAGTGATGATCAATTGCCAGAATAGGAATTACTGGTCTTCCAGTTAAATATACTTGTTATGTGAATTTAAAAGGGATGATAAGAGAATGTGAAATACACTGCGAGTGAATAATGAGAACTATGTTGTCTTCTTGTTTTAGCAGCTGCATACACCTATTTTTTATTATGTAGTTACTGACGAAATGTTACCAGAGTGTTTTATTGGTCTGTTGTCCATGCTGCCCTGAAGTTTTGTTTGTGATGACATACCAACCTGTTGCATAGCTAAGGATCTTGGTGAGCCTGGACTGTTGTTTGTTTTAACATAAGTGATGACCAATTGCCAGAATAGGAATTACTGGTCTTCCAGTTAAATTTTGTTGTTTTGTGAATTTAAAAGGGATGATAAGAGAATGTGAAATACATTGTGAGTGAATAATGAGAACTCTGTTGTCTTCTTGTTTTAGCAGCTGCATACACCTATTTTTTATTATGTAGTTACTGATGAAATGTTACCAGAGTGTTTTATTGGTCTGTTGTCCATGATGCCCTGAAGTATGTTTGTGATGACATACTAACCTGTAGCATAGCTAAGGATCTTGGTGAGCCTGGACTGTTGTATGTTTTAACATAAGTGATGATCAATTGCCAGAATAGGAATTACTGGTCTTCCACTTAAATATTGTTGTTTTGTGAATTTAAATGGGATGATAAGAGAATGTGCAATTTATTGTGAGTGAATAATGAGAACTCTGTTGTTTCCTTATTTTAGCAGCTGCATACACCTATTTTTTATTATGTAGTTATTGATGAATTGTTACCAGAGTGCTTTTTTGGTCTGTTGTCCATGCTGCCCTGAGGTTTTGTTTGTGATGACATACTAACCTGTAGCATAGCTAAGGATCTTGGTGAGCCTGGACTGTTGTATGTTTTAACATAAGTGATGATCAATTGCCAGAATAGGAATTACTGGTCTTCCAGTTAAATATTGTTGTTTTTTGAATTTAAAAGGGATGATAAGGAAATGTGAAATACACTGTGAGTGAATAAGGAGAACTCTGTTGTCTTCTTGTTTTAGCAGCTGCATACACCTATTTTTTATTATGTAGTTACTGATGAAAGGTAACCAGGCTGTTTTATTGGTCTGTTGTCCATGCTGCCCTGAAGTTTTGTTTGTGATGACATACTATCCCGTAGCATAGCTAAGGATCTTGGTGAGCCTGGACTGTTGTATGTTTTAACATAAGTGATGATCAAATGCCAGAATAGGAATTACTGGTCTTCCAGTTGAATATTGTTGTTTTGTGGATTTAAAAGGGATGCTAAGAGAATGTGAAATACATTGTGAGTGAATAATGAGAACGCTATTGTCTTCTCGTTTTAGCAGCAGCGTACACCTATTTATTATTATGTAGTTACTAATGAAATGTTACCAGAGTGTTTTATTGGTCTGTTGTTCATGCTGCCCTGAAGTTTTGTTTGTGATGGCATACTAACCTGTAGCATAGCTAAGGATCTTGGTGAGCCTGGACTGTTGTATGTTTTAACATAAGTGATGATCAATTGCCAGAATAGGAATTACTGGTCCTCCAGTCAAATATTGTTGTTTTGTGAATTTAAAAGGGATGATAGGGAAATGTGAAATACACTGTGAGTGAATAATGAGAACTCTATAGTCTTCTTGTTTTAGCAGCTGCATACACCTATTTTTTATTATGTGGTTACTGATGAAACGTTACCAGGGTGTTTTATTGGTCTGTTGTCCATGCTGCCCTGAAGTTTTGTTTGTGATGACATACTAACCTGTAGCATAGCTAAGGATCTTGGTGAGCCTGGACTGTTGTATGTTTTAACATAAGTGATGATCAAATGCCAGAATAGGAATTACTGGTCTTCCAGTTGAATATTGTTGTTTTGTGAATTTAAAAGGGATGCTAAGAGAATGTGAAATACATTGTGAGTGAATAATGAGAACTCTATTGTCTTCGCGTTTTAGCAGCAGCGTATACCTATTTTTTATTATGTAGTTACTAATGAAATGTTACCAGAGTGTTTTGTTGGTCTGTTGTTCATGCTGCCCTGAAGTTTTGTTTGTGATGGCATACTAACCTGTAGCATAGCTAAGGATCTTGGTGAGCCTGGACTGTTGTATGTTTTAACATAAGTGATGATCAATTGCCAGAATAGGAATTACTGGTCTTCCAGTCAAATATTGTTGTTTTGTGAATTTAAAAGGGATGATAAGGAAATGTGAAATACACTGTGAGTGAATAATGAGAACTCTGTTGTCTTCTTGTTTTATCAGCTGCATACACCTCTTTTTTATTATGTGGTTACTGATGAAATGTTACCAGGGTGTTTTATTGGTCTGTTGTCCATGCTGCCCTGAAGTTTTGTTTATGATGACATACTAACCTGTAGCATAGCTAAGGATCTTGGTGAGCCTGGACTGTTGTATGTTTTAACATAAGTGATGATCAATTGCCAGAATAGGAATTACTGGTCATTCAGTTAAATATTGTTGTTTTATGAATTTAAAAGGGATGATAAGGAAATGTGAAATACACTGTGAGTGAATAATGAGAACACTATTGTCTTCTTGTATTAGCAGCTGCATACACCTATTTTTTATTATGTAGTTACTGACGAAATGTTACCAGAGTGTTTTATTGGTCTCTTGTCCATGCTGCCCTGAAGTTTTGATTGTGATGACATACTAACCTGTAGCATAGCTAAGGATCTTGGTGAGCCTGGACTGTTGTATGTTTTAACATAAGTGATGATCAATTGCCAGAATAGGAATTACTGGCCATCCAGTTAAATATTGTTGTTTTGTGAATTTAAAAGGGATGCTAAGAGAATGTGAAATACATTGTGAGTGAATAATGAGAACTCTGTTGTCTTCTTGTTTTAGCAGCTGAATACACCTATATTTTATTATGTAGTTACTGATGAAATGTTACCAGAGTGTTTTATTGATCAGTTGTCCATGATGCCCTGAAGTTTTGTTTGTGATGACATACTAACCTGTAGCATAGCTAAGGATCTTGGTGAGCCTGTACTGTTGTATGGTTTAACATAAGTGATTATCAATGGCCAGAATAGGTATTACTCGTCTTCCAGTTAAATATACTTGTTTTGTGAATTTAAAAGAGATGATAAGGAAATGTGAAATACACTGTGAGTGAATAATGAGAACTCTGTTGTCTTCTTGTTTTAGCAGCTGCATACACCTATTTTTTATTATGTAGTTACTGATGAAATGTTACCAGAGTGTTTTATTGGTCTGTTGCCCATGATGCCCTGAAGCTTTGTTTGTGATTGCATACTAACCTGTAGCATAGCTAAGGATCTTGGTGAGCCTGGACTGTTGTATGTTTTAACATAAGTGATGATCAAATGCCAGAATAGGAATGACTGGTCTTCCTGTTTAATATTGTTGTTTTGTGAATTTAAAAGGGATGATAAGGTAATGTGAAATACATTGTGAGTGAATAATGAGAACTATGTTGTCTTCTTGTTTTAGCAGCTGCATACACCTATTTTTTATTATGTAGTTACTGATGAAATGTTACCAGAGTGTTTTATTGGTCTGTTGTCCATGCTGCCCTGAAGTATTGTTTGTGATGACATACTAACCTGTAGCATAGCTAAGGATCTTGGTGAGCCTGGACTGTTGTATGTTTTAACATAAGTGATCATCAAATGCCAGAATAGGAATTACTGGTCTTCCAGTTAAATATTGTTGTTTTGTGAATTTAAAAGGCATGATAAGAGAATGTGAAATACATTGTGAGTGAATAATGAGAACTCTGTTGTCTTCTTGTTTTAGCAGCTGCGTACATCTATTTTTTATTATGTAGTTACTGATGAAATGTTACCAGAGTGTTTTATTGGTCTGTTGTCCATGATGCCCTGAAGTATGTTTGTGATGACATACTAACCCCTAGCATAGCTAAGGATCTTGGTGAGCCTGGACTGTTGTATGTTTTAACATAAGTGATGAGCAATATCCAGAATAGGAATTACTGGTCTTCCAGTTAAATATTGTTGTTTTGTGAATTTAAAAGGGATGATAAGGATATGTGAAATACACTGTAAGTGAATAATGGGAACTCTGTTGTCTTCTTGTTTTAGCAGCTGCATACACCTATTTTTTATTATGTAGATAGTGATGAAATGTTACCAGAGTTTTTTATTGGGCTGTTGTCCATGCTGCCCTGAAGCTTTGTTTGTGATGACATACTAACCTGTAGCATAGCTAAGGATCTTGGTGAGCCTGGACTGTTGTATGTTTTAACATAAGTGATGATCGAATGCCAGTATAGGAATTACTGGTCTTCCAGTTAAATATACTTGTTTTGTGAATTTAAAAGGGATGGTAAGCAAATGTGGAATACACTGTGAGTGAATAATGAGAACTCTGTTGTCTTCTTGTTTTATCAGCTGCATACACCTATCTTTATTATGTAGTTACTGATGAAATGTTACCAGGGTGTTTTATTGGTCTGTTGTCCATGCTGCCCTGAAGTTTTGTTTGTGATGACATACTAACCTGTAGCATAGCTAAGGATCTTGGTGAGCCTGTACTGTTGTATGTTTTGACATAAGTGATGATCAATTGCCAGAATAGGAATTACTGGTCTTCCAATTAAATATTGTTGTTTTGTGAATTTAAAAGGGATGCTAAGAGAATGTGAAATACATTGTGAGTGAATAATGAGAACTCTGTTGTCTTCTTGTTTTAGTAGCTGCATACACCTATTTTTTATTATGTAGTTACTAATGAAATGTTACCAGTGTGTTTTATTGGTCTGTTGTTCATGCTGCCCTGAAGTTTTGTTTGTGATGGCATACTAACCTGTAGCATAGCTAAGGATCTTGGTGAGCCGGGACTGTTGTGTGTTTTAACGTAAGTGATGATCAATTGCCAGAATAGGAATTACTGGTCTTCCTGTTAAATATTGTTGTTTTGTGAATTTAAAAGGAATGATAAGGAAATGTGAAATACACTGTGAGTGAATAATGAGAACTCTGTTGTCTTCTTGTTTTAGCAGCTGCATACACCTATTTTTTATTATGTAGTTACTGAAGAAATGTTACCAGAGTGTTTTATTGGTCTGTTGTTCATGCTGCCCTGAAGTTTTGTTTGTGATGGCATACTAAACTGTAGCATAGGTAAGGATCTTGATGAGCCAGGACTGTTGTATGTTTTAACATAAGTGATGCTCAAATGCCAGAATAGGAATTACTGGTCTTCCAGTTAAATATTCTTGCTTTGTGAATTTAAAAGGGATGATAAGGTAATGTGAAATACACTGTGAGTGAATAATGAGAAATCTGTTGTCTTGTTGTTTTAGCAGCTGCATACAGCTATTTTTAATTATGTAGTTACTAATGAAATGTTACCAGGGTGTTTTACTGGTCTGTAGTCCTTGCTGCCCTGAAGTTTTGTTTGTGATGACATACTAACCTGTAGCATAGCTAAGGAACTTGGTGAGCCTGCACTGTTGTATGTTTTAACATAAGTGATGATCAATTGCCAGAATAGGATTTACTGGTCTTCCAGTTAAATATTGTTGTTTTGTGAATTTAAAAGGGATGATAAGGAAATGTGAAATACACTGTGGGTAAATAATGAGAACTCTATTGTCTTCTTGTTTTAGAAGCTGCGTACACCTATTTTTTATTATGTAGTTACTAATAAAATGTTACCAGAGTGTTTTATTGGTCTGTTGTCCATGCTGCCCCGAAGTTTTGTTTGTGATGACATACTAACCTGTAGCATAGCTAAGGATCTTGGTGAGCCTGGACTGTTGTATGTTTTGACATAAGTGATGATCAAATGCCAGAATAGGAATTACTGGTCTTCCAGTTAAATATACTTGTTTTGTGAATTTAAAAGGGATGATAAGGAAATGTGAAATACACTGTGAGTGAATAATGAGAACTCTGTTGTCTTCTTGTTTTAGCAGCTGCATACACTTATTTTTCATTATGTAGTTAGTGATGAAATGTTACCAGAGTGTTTTATTGGTCTGTTGTCCATGATGCCCTGAAGTATGTTTGTGATGACATACTAACCTGTAGCATAGCTAAGGATCTTGGTGAGCCTGGATTGTTGTATGTTTTAACATAAGTGATGATCAATTGCCAGAATAGGAATTACTGGTCTTCCAGTTAAATATTGTTGTTTTGTGAATTTAAAAGGGATTCTAAGAGAATGTGAAATACATTGTGATTGAATAATGAGAACTCTATTGTCTTCTTGTTTTAGCAGCTGCATACACCTATTTTTTATTATGTAGTTACTAATGAAATGTTACCAGAGTGTTTTATTGGTCTGTTGTTCATGCTGCCCTGAAGTTTTGTTTGTGATGGCATACTAACCTGTAGCATAGCTAAGGATCTTGGTGAGCCTGGACTGTTGTATGTTTTAACATAAGTGATGATCAATTGCCAGAATAGGAATTACTGGTCTTCCAGTTAAATATACTTGTTATGTGAATTTAAAAGGGATGATAAGGAAATGTGAAATACACTGTGAGTGAATAATGAGAACTATGTTGTCTTCTTGTTTTAGCAGCTGCATACACCTATATTTTATTATGTAGTTACTGATGAAATGTTACCAGAGTGTTTTATTGGTCTGTTGTCCATGATGCCCTGAAGTATGTTTGTGATGACATACTAACCTGTAGCATAGCTAAGGATCTTGGTGAGCCTGGACTATTGTATGTTTTAACATAAGTGATGATCAAATGCCAGAATAGGAATTACTGGTCCTACAGTTAAATATACTTGTTTTGTGAATTTAAAAGGGATGATTAGGAAATGTGGAATACACTGTGAGTGAATAATGAGAACTCTGTTGTCTTCTTGTTTTATCAGCTGCATACACCTATTTTTTATTATGTAGTTACTGATGAAATGTTACCAGGGTGTTTTATTGGTCTGTTGTCCATGCTGCCCTGAAGTTTTGTTTGTGATGACATACTAACCTGTAGCATAGCTAAGGATCTTGGTGAGCCTGGACTGTTGTATGTTTTAACATAAGTGATGATCAATTGCCAGAATAGGAATTACTGGTCTTCCAGTTAAATATTGTTGTTTTGTGAATTTAAAAGGGATGATAAGAGAATGTGAAATACATTGTGAGTGAATAATGAGATCTCTGTTGTTTTCTAGTTTTAGCAGCTGCATACACCCATTTTTTATTATGTAGTTACTGGCGAAATGTTACCAGAGTGTTTTATTGGTCTGTTGTTCATGCTGCCCTGAAGTTTTGTTTGTGATGGCATACTCACCTGTAGCATAGCTAAGGATCTTGGTGAGCCTGAACTGTTGTATGTTTTAACATAAGTGATGATCAATTGCCAGAATAGGAATTACTGGTCTTCCAGTTAAATATTGTTGTTTTGTGAATTTAAAAGGGATGATAAGAGAATGTGAAATACATTGTGAGTGAATAATGAGATCTCTATTGTCTTCTTGTTTTAGCAGCTGCGTACACCTTTTTTTTATTATGTAGTTACTAATGAAATGTTACCAGAGTGTTTTATTGGTCTGTTGTTCATGCTGCCCTGAAGTTTTGTTTGTGATGGCATACTAACCTGTAGCATAGCTAAGGATCTTGGTGAGCCTGGACTGTTGTATGTTTTAACATAAGTGATGATCAATTGCCAGAATAGGAATTACTGGTCTTCCAGTTGAATATATTTGTTTTGTGAATTTAAAAGGGATGATAAGGAAATGTGAAATATACTGTGAGTGAATAATGAGAACTATGTTGTCTTCTTGTCTTAGCAGCTGCATACAGCTATTTTATATTATGTAGTTACTGATGAAATGTTACCAGAGTGTTTTATTGGTCTGTTGTCCATGCTGCCCTGAAGTTTTGATTGTGATGACATACTAACCTGCAGCATAGCTAAGGATCTTAGTGAGCCTGGACTGTTGTATGTTTTAACATAAGTGATGACCAAATGCCAGAATAGGAATTACTGGTCTTCCAGTTAAATATACTTGTTTTGTGAATTTAAAAGGGATGATATGGAAATGTGGAATACACTGTGAGTGAATAATGAGAACTCTGTTGTCTTCTTGTTTTATCAGCTGCATGCACCTATTTTTTATTATGTAGTTACTGATGAAATGTTACCAGGGTGTTTTATTGGTCTGTTGTCCATGCTGCCCTGAAGTTTTGTTTGTGATGACATACTAACCTGTAGCATAGCTAAGGATCTTGATGAGCCTGGACTGTTGTATGTTTTAACATAAGTGATGATCAATTGCCAGAATAGGAATTACTGGTCTTCCAGTTAAATATTGTTGTTTTGTGAATTTAAAAGGGATGATAAGAGAATGTGAAATACATTGTGAGTGAATAATGAGATCTCTGTTGTCTTCTTGTTTTAGCAGCTGCATACACCTATTTTTTATTATGTAGTTACTGATGAAATGTTACCAGGGTGTTTTATTAGTCTGTTGTTCATGCTGCCCTGAAGTTTTGTTTGTGATGGCATACTAACCTGTAGCATAGGTAAGGATGTTGATGAGCCTGGACTGTTGTATGTTTTAACATAAGTGATGATCAAATGCCAGAATAGGAATTACTGGTCTTCCAGTTAAATATTGTTGTTTTGTGAATTTAAAAGGGATGATAAGAGAATGTGAAATACATTGTGAGTAAATAATGAGAACTCTGTTGTCTTCTTGTTTTAGCAGCTGCATACACCTATTTTTTATTCTGTAGTTACTAATGAAATGTTACCAGGGTGTTTTACTGGTCTGTTGTCCTTGTTGCCCTGAAGTTTTGTTTGTGATGAAATACTAACCTGTAGCATAGCTAAGGATCTTGGTGAGCCTGGACTGTTGTATGTTTTAACATAAGTGATGATCAATTGCCAGAATAGGAATTACTGGTCTTCCAGTTGAATATTGTTGTTTTGTGAATTTAAAAGGGATGATAAGGAAATGTGAAATACACTGTGAGTGAATAATGAGAACTCTATTGTCTTCTTGTTTTAGAAGCTGCGTACACCTATTTTTTATTATGTAGTTACTAATAAAATGTTACCAGAGTGTTTTATTGGTCTGTTGTCCCTGCCGCCCAGAAGTTTTGTTTGTGATGACATACTAACCTGTAGCATAGCTAAGGATCTTGGTGAGCCTGGACTGTTGTATGTTTTGACATAAGTGATGATCAAATGCCAGAATAGGAATTACTGGTCTTCCAGTTAAATATACTTGTTTTGTGAATTTAAAAGGGATGATAAGGAAATGTGAAATACACTGTGAGTGAATAATGAGATCTCTGTTGTCTTCTTGTTTTAGCAGCTGCATACACTTATTTTTCATTATGTAGTTAGTGATGAAATGTTACCAGAGTGTTTTATTGGTCTGTTGTCCATGATGCCCTGAAGTATGTTTGTGATGACATACTAACCTGTAGCATAGCTAAGGATCTTGGTGAGCCTGGACTGTTGTATGTTTTAACATAAGTGATGATAAATTGCCAGAATAGGAATTACTGGTCTTCCAGTTAAATATTGTTGTTTTGTGAATTTAAAAGGGATTCTAAGAGAATGTGAAATACATTGTGAGTGAATAATGAGAACTCTATTGTCTTCTTGTTTTAGCAGCTGCATACACCTATTTTTTATTATGTAGTTACTAATGAAATGTTACCAGAGTGTTTTATTTGTCTGTTGTTCATGCTGCCCTGAAGTTTTGTTTGTGATGGCATACTAACCTGTAGCATAGCTAAGGATCTTGGTGAGCCTGGACTGTTGTATGTTTTAACATAAGTGATGATCAATTGCCAGAATAGGAATTACTGGTCTTCCAGTTAAATATACTTTTTATGTGAATTTAAAAGGGATGATAAGGAAATGTGAAATACACTGTGAGTGAATAATGAGAACTATGTTGTCTTCTTGTTTTAGCAGCTGCATACACCTATTTTTTATTATGTAGTTACTGATGAAATGTTACCAGAGTGTTTTATTGGTCTGTTGTCCATGCTGCCCTGAAGTATTGTTTGTGATGACATACTAACCTGTAGCATAGCTAAGGATCTTGGTGAGCCTGGACTGTTGTATGTTTTGACATAAGTGATGATCAAATGCCAGAACAGGAATTACTGGTCTTCATGTTAAATATTGTTGTTTTGTGAATTTAAAAGGGATGATAAGAGAATGTGAAATACATTGTGAGTGAATAATGATAACTCTGTTGTCTTCTTGTTTTAGCAGCTGCATACACCTATTTTCTATTATGTAGTTACTGATGAAATGTTACCAGAGTGTTTTATTGGTCTGTTGTCCATGATGCCCTGAAGTATGTTTGTGATGACATACTAACCTGTAGCATAGCTAAGGATCTTGGTGAGCCTGGACTGTTGTATGTTTTAACATAAGTGATGATCAAATGCCAGAATAGGAATTACTGGTCTTACAGTTAAATATACTTGTTTTGTGAATTTAAAAGGGATGATTAGGAAATGTGGAATACACTGTGAGTGAATAATGAGAACTCTGTTGTCTTCTTGTTTTATCAGCTGCATACACCTATTTTTTATTATGTAGTTACTGATGAAATGTTACCGGGGTGTTTTATTGGTCTGTTGTCCATGCTGCCCTGAAGTTTTGTTTGTGATGACATACTAACCTGTAGCATAGCTAAGAATCTTGGTGAGCCTGGACTGTTGTATGTTTTAACATAAGTGATGATCAATTGCCAGAATAGAAATTACTGGTCTTCCAGTTAAATATTGTTGTTTTGTGAATTTAAAAGGGATGATAAAAGAATGTGAAATACATTGTGAGTGAATAATGAGATCTCTGTTGTTTCCTAGTTTTAGCAGCTGCATACACCTATTTTTTATTATGTAGTTACTGGTGAAATGTTACCAGAGTGTTTTATTGGGCTGTTGTTCATGCTGCCCTGAAGTTTTGTTTGTGATGGCATACTAACCTGTAGCATAGCTAAGGATCTTGGTGAGCCTGGACTGTTGTATGTTTTAACATAAGTGATGATCAATTGCCAGAATAGGAATTACTGGTCTTCCAGTTAAATATTGTTGTATTGTGAATTTAAAAGGGATGCTAAGAGAATGTGAAATACATTGTGAGTGAATAATGAGAACTCTATTGTCTTCTTGTTTTAGCAGCTGCGTACACCTATTTTTTATTATGTAGTTACTAATGAAATGTTACCAGAGTGTTTTATTGGTCTGTTGTTCATGCTGCCCTGAAGTTTTTTTTGTGATGGCATACTAACCTGTAGCATAGCTAAGGATCTTGGTGAGCCTGGACTGTTGTATGTTTTAACATAATTGATGATCAATTGCCAGAATAGGAATTACTGGTCTTCCAGTTAAATATACTTGTTTTGTGAATTTAAAAGAGATGATAAGGAAATGTGAAATATACTGTGAGTGAATAATGAGAACTATGTTGTCTTCTTGTCTTAGCAGCTGCATACACCTATTTTTTATTATGTAGTTACTGATGAAATGTTACCAGAGTGTTTTATTGGTCTGTTGTCCATGCTGCCCTGAAGTATTGTTTGTGATGACATACTAACCTGTAGCATAGCTAAGGATCTTGGTGAGCCTGGACTGTTGTATGTTTTAACATAAGTGATGCTAAAATGCCAGAATAGGAATTACTGGTCTTCCAGTTAAATATACTTGTTTTGTGAATTTAAAAGGGATGATAAGGAAATGTGGAATACACTGTGACTGAATAATGAGAACTCTGTTGTCTTCTTGTTTTATCAGCTGCATGCACCTATTTTTTATTATGTAGTTACTGATGAAATGTTACCAGGGTGTTTTATTGGTCTGTTGTCCATGCTGCCCTGAAGTTTTGTTTGTGATGACATACTAACCTGTAGCATAGCTAAGGATCTTGATGAGCCTGGACTGTTGTATGTTTTAACATAAGTGATGATCAATTGCCAGAATAGGAATTACTGGTCTTCCAGTTAAATATTGTTGTTTTGTGAATTTAAAAGGGATGATAAGAGAATGTGAAATACATTGTGAGTGAATAATGAGATCTCTGTTGTCTTCTTGTTTTAGCAGCTGCATACACCTATTTTTTATTATGTAGTTACTGATGAAATTTTACCAGGGTGTTTTATTAGTCTGTTGTTCATGCTGCCCTGAAGTTTTGTTTGTGATGGCATACTAACCTGTAGCATAGGTAAGGATGTTGATGAGGCTGGACTGTTGTATGTTTTAACATAAGTGGTGATCAAATGCCAGAATAGGAATTACTGGTCTTCCAGTTAAATACTGTTGTTTTGTGAATTTAAAAGGAATGATAAGGAAATGTGAAATACACTGTGAATGAATAATGAGAACTCTGTTGTCTTCTTGTTTTAGCAGCTGCATACACCTATTTTTTATTATGTAGTTACTAATGAAATGTTACCAGAGTGTTTTATTGGTCTGTTGTTCATGCTGCCCTGAAGTTTTGTTTGTGATGGCATACTAACCTGTAGCATAGCTAAGGATCTTGGTGAGCCTGGACTGTTGTATGTTTTAACATAAGTGATGATCAATTGCCAGAATAGGAATTACTGGTCTTACAGTTAAATATACTTGTTATGTGAATTTAAAAGGGATGATAAGGAAATGTGAAATACACTGTGAGTGAATAATGAGAACTATGTTGTCTTCTTGTTTTAGCAGCTGCATACACCTATTTTTTATTATGTAGTTATTGATGAAATGTTACCAGAGTGTTTTATTGGTCTGTTGTCCATGCTGCCCTGAAATATTGTTTGTGATGACATACTAACCTGTAGCATAGCTAAGGATCTTGGTGAGCCTGGACTGTTGTATGTTTTGACATAAATGATGATCAAATGCCAGAACAGGAATTACTGGTCTTCCAGGTAAAAATTGTTGTTTTGTGAATTTAAAAGGGATGATAAGAGAATGTGAAATACATTGTGAGTGAATAATGAGAACTCTGTTGTCTTCTTGTTTTAGCAGCTGCATACACCTATTTTTTATTATGTAGTTACTGATGAAATGTTACCAGAGTGTTTTATTGGTCTGTTGTCCATGATGCCCTGAAGTATGTTTGTGATGACATACTAACCTGTAGCATAGCTAAGGATCTTGGTGAGCCTGGACTGTTGTATGTTTTAACATAAGTGATGATCAAATGCCAGAATAGGAATTACTGGTCTTACAGTTAAATATACTTGTTTTGTGAATTTAAAAGGGATGATTAGGAAATGTGGAATACACTGTGAGTGAATAATGAGAACTCTGTTGTCTTCTTGTTTTATCAGCTGCATACACCTATTTTTTATTATGTAGTTACTGATGAAATGTTACCAGGGTGTTTCATTGGTCTGTTGTCCATGCTGCCCTGAAGTTTTGTTTGTGATGACATACTAACCTGTAGCATAGCTAAGGATCTTGGTGAGCCTGGACTGTTGTATGTTTTAACATAAGTGATGATCAATTGCCAGAAAAGGAATTACTGGTCTTCCAGTTAAATATTGTTGTTTTGTGAATTTAAAAGTGATGATAAGAGAATGTGAAATAGATTGTGAGTGAATAATGAGATCTCTGTTGTTTTCTAGTTTTAGCAGCTGCATACACCTATTTTTTATTATGTAGTTACTGGTGAAATGTTACCAGAGTGTTTTATTGGTCTGTTGTTCATGCTGCCCTGAATTTTGTTTGTGATGGCATACTAACCTGTAGCATAGCTAAGGATCTTGGTGAGCCTGGACTGTTGTATGTTTTAACATAAGTGATGATCAATTGCCAGAATAGGAATTACTGGTCTTCCAGTTAAATATTGTTGTTTTGTGAATTTAAAAGGGATGCTAAGAGAATGTGAAATACATTGTGAGTGAATAATGAGAACTCAATTGTCTTCTTGTTTTAGCAGCTGCGTACACCTATTTTTTATTATGTAGTTACTAATGAAATGTTACCAGAGTGTTTTATTGGTCTGTTGTTCATGCTGCCCTGAAGTTTTGTTTGTGATGGCATACTTACCTGTAGCATAGCTAAGGATCTTGGTGAGCCTGGACTGTTGTATGTTTTAACATAAGTGATGATCAATTGCCAGAATAGGAATTACTGGTCTTCCAGTTAAATATTGTTGTTTTGTGAATTTAAAAGGGATTCTAAGAGAATGTGAAATACATTGTGAGTGAATAATGAGAACTCTATTGTCTTCTTGTTTTAGCAGCTGCATACACCTATTTTTTATTATGTAGTTACTAATGAAATGTTACCAGAGTGTTTTATTGGTCTGTTGTTCATGCTGCCCTGAAGTTTTGTTTGTGATGGCATACTAACCTGTAGCATAGCTAAGGATCTTGGTGAGCCTGGACAGTTGTATGTTTTAACATAAGTGATGATCAATTGCCAGAATAGGAATTACTGGTCTTCCAGTTAAATATACTTGTTATGTGAATTTAAAAGGGATGATAAGGAAATGTGAAATACACTGTGAGTGAATAATGAGAACTATGTTGTCTTCTTGTTTTAGCAGCTGCATACACCTATTTTTTATTATGTAGTTACTGGTGAAATCTTACCAGAGTGTTTTATTGGTCTGTTGTCCATGCTGCCCTGAAGTATTGTTTGTGATGACATACTAACCTGTAGCATAGCTAAGGATCTTGGTGAGCCTGGACTGTTGTATGTTTTGACATAAGTGATGATCAAATGCCAGAACAGGAATTACTGGTCTTCCAGTTAAATATTGTTGTTTTGTGAATTTAAAAGGGATGATAAGAGAATGTGAAATACATTGTGAGTGAATAATGAGAACTCTGTTGTCTTCTTGTTTTAGCAGCTGCATACACGTATTTTTTATTATGTAGTTACTGATGAAATGTTACCAGAGTGTTTTATTGGTCTGTTGTCCAAGATGCCCTGAAGTATGTTTGTGATGACATACTAACCTGTAGCATAGCTAAGGATCTTGGTGAGCCTGGACTGTTGTATGTTTTAACATAAGTGATGATCAATTGCCAGAATAGGAATTACTGGTCTTCCAGTTAAATATTGTTGTTTTGTGAATTTAAAAGGGATGATAAGAGAATATGAAATACATTGTGAGTGAATAATGAGATCTCTGTTGTTTTCTAGTTTTAGCAGCTGCATACACCTATTTTTATTATGTAGTTTCTGGTGAAATGTTACCAGAGTGTTTTATTGGTCTGTTGTTGATGCTGCCCTGAAGTTTTGTTTGTGATGGCATACTAACCTGTAGCATAGCTAAGGATCTTGGTGAGCCTGGACTGTTGTATGTTTTAACATAAGTGATGATCAATTCCCAGAATAGGAATTACTGGTCTTCCAGTTAAATATTGTTGCTTTGTGAATTTAAAAGGGATGCTAAGAGAATGTGAAATACATTGTGAGTGAATTATGAGAACTCTATTGTCTTCTTGTTTTAGCAGCTGCGTACATATATTTTTTATTATGTAGTTACTAATGAAATGTTACCAGAGTGTTTTATTGGTCTGTTGTTAATGCTGCCCTAAAGTTTTGTTTGTGATGGCATACTAACCTGTAGCATAGCTAAGGATCTTGGTGAGCCTGGACTGTTGTATGTTTTAACATAAGTGATGATCAAATGCCAGAATAGGAATTACTGGTCTTCCAGTTAAATATACTTGTTTTGTGAATTTAAAAGGGATGATAAGGAAATGTGAAATATACTGTGAGTGAATAATGAGAACTATGTTGTCTTCTTGTTTTAGCAGCTGCGAACACCTATTTTTTATTATGTAGTTACTAATGAAATGTTACCAGAGTGTTTTATTGGTCTGTTGTTCATGCTGCCCTGAAGTTTTGTTTGTGATGGCATACTAACCTGTAGCATAGCTAAGGATCTTGGTGAGCCTGGACTGTTGTATGTTTTAACATAAGTGATGATCAATTGCCAGAATAGGAATTACTGGTCTTCCAGTTAAATATACTTGTTTTGTGAATTTAAAAGGGATGATAAGGAAATGTGAAATATACTGTGAGTGAATAATGAGAACTATGTTGTCTTCTTGTCTTAGCAGCTGCATACACCTATTTTTTATTATGTAGTTACTGATGAAATGTTACCAGAGTGTTTTATTGGTCTGTTGTCCATGCTGCCCTGAAGTATTGTTTGTGATGACATACTAACCTGTAGCATAGCTAAGGATCTTGGTGAGCCTGGACTGTTGTATGTTTTAACATAAGTGATGACCAAATGCCAGAATAGGAATTACTGGTCTTCCAGTTAAATATACTTGTTTTGTGAATTTAAAAGGGATGATAAGGAAATGTGGAATACACTGTGAGTGAATAATGAGAACTCTGTTGTCTTCTTGTTTTATCAGCTGCATGCACCTATTTTTTATTATGTAGTTACTGATGAAATGTTACCAGGGTGTTTTATTGGTCTGTTGTCCATGCTGCCCTGAAGTTTTTTTGTGATGACATACTAACCTGTAGCATAGCTAAGGATCTTGATGAGCCTGGACTGTTGTATGTTTTAACATAAGTGATGATCAATTGCCAGAATAGGAATTACTGGTCTTCCAGTTAAATATTGTTGTTTTGTGAATTTAAAAGGGATGATAAGAGAATGTGAAATACATTGTGAGTGAATAATGAGATCTCTGTTGTCTTCTTGTTTTAGCAGCTGCATACACCTATTTTTTATTATGTAGTTACTGATGAAATGTTACCAGGGTGTTTTATTAGTCTGTTGTTCATGCTGCCCTGAAGTTTTGTTTGTGATGGCATACTAACCTGTAGCATAGGTAAGGATGTTGATGAGCCTGGACTGTTGTATTTTTTTAACACAAGTGATGATCAAATGCCAGAATAGGAATTACTGGTCTTCCAGTTAAATATTGTTGTTTTGTGAATTTAAAAGGGATGATAAGAGAATGTGAAATACATTGTGAGTAAATAATGAGAACTCTGTTGTCTTCTTGTTTTAGCAGCTGCATACACCTATTTTTTATTATGTAGTTACTAATGAAATGTTACCAGGGTGTTTTACTGGTCTGTTGTCCTTGCTGCCCTGAAGTTTTGTTTGTGATGACATACTAACCTGTAGCATAGCTAAGGATCTTGGTGAGCCTGGACTGTTGTATGTTTTAACATAAGTGATGATCAATTGCCAGAATAGGAATTACTGGTCTTCCAGTTAAATATTGTTGTTTTGTGAATTTAAAAGGGATGATAAGGAAATGAGAAATACACTGTGAGTGAAAAATGAGAACTCTATTGTCTTCTTGTTTTAGAAGCTGCGTACACCTATTTTTTATTATGTAGTTACTAATAAAATGTTACCAGATTGTTTTATTGGTCTGTTGTCCATGCTGCCCCGAACTTTTGTTTGTGATGACATACTAACCTCTAGCATAGCTAAGGATCTTGGTGAGCCTGGACTGTTGTATGTTTTGACATAAGTGATGATCAAATGCCAGAATAGGAATTACTGGTCTTCCAGTTAAATATACTTGTTTTGTGAATTTAAAAGGGATGATAAGGAAATGTGAAATACACTGTGAGTGAATAATGAGAACTCTGTTGTCTTCTTGTTTTAGCAGCTGCATACACTTATTTTTCATTATGTAGTTAGTGATGAAATGTTACCGAGTGTTTTATTGGTCTGTTGTCCATGATGCCCTGAAGTATGTTTGTGATGACATACTAACCTGTAGCATAGCTAAGGATCTTGGTGAGCCTGGACTGTTGTATGTTTTAACATAAGTGATGATCAATTGCCAGAATAGGAATTACTGGTCTTCCAGTTAAATATTGTTGTTTTGTGAATTTAAAAGGGATTCTAAGAGAATGTGAAATACATTGTGAGTGAATAATGAGAACTCTATTGTCTTCTTGTTTTAGCAGCTGCATACACCTATTTTTTATTATGTAGTTACTAATGAAATGTTACCAGAGTGTTTTATTGGTCTGTTGTTCATGCTGCCCTGAAGTTTTGTTTGTGATGGCATACTAACCTGTAGCATAGAGAAGGATCTTGGTGAGCCTGGACTGTTGTATGTTTTAACATAAGTGATGATCAATTGCCAGAATAGGAATTACTGGTCTTCCAGTTAAATATACTTGTTATGTGAATTTAAAAGGGATGATAAGGAAATGTGAAATACACTGTGAGTGAATAATGAGAACTATGTTGTCTTCTTGTTTTAGCAGCTGCATACACCTATTTTTTATTATGTAGTTACTGATGAAATGTTACCAGAGTGTTTTATTGGTCTGTTGTCCATGCTGCCCTGAAGTATTGTTTGTGATGACATACTAACCTGTAGCATAGCTAAGGATCATGGTTAGCCTGGACTGTTGTATGTTTTAACATAAGTGATGACCAAATGCCAGAATAGGAATTACTGGTCTTCCAGTTAAATATACTTGTTTTGTGAATTTAAAAGGGATGATAAGGAAATGTGGAATACACTGTGAGTGAATAATGAGAACTCTGTTGTCTTCTTGTTTTATCAGCTGCATGCACCTATTTTTTATTATGTAGTTACTGATGAAATGTTACCAGGGTGTTTTATTGGTCTGTTGTCCATGCTGCCCTGAAGTTTTGTTTGTGATGACATACTAACCTGTAGCATAGCTAAGGATCTTGATGAGCCTTGACTGTTGTATGTTTTAACATAAGTGATGATCAATTGCCAGAACAGGAATTACTGGTCTTCCAGTTAAATATTGTTGTTTTGTGAATTTAAAAGGAATGATAAGAGAATGTGAAATACATTGTGAGTGAATAATGAGATCTCTGTTGTCTTCTTGTTTTAGCAGCTGCATACACCTATTTTTTATTATGTAGTTACTGATGAAATTTTACCAGGGTGTTTTATTAGTCTGTTGTTCATGCTGCCCTGAAGTTTTGTTTGTGATGGCATACTAACCTGTAGCATAGGTAAGGATGTTGATGAGCCAGGACTGTTGTATGTTTTAACATAAGTGATGATCAAATGCCAGAATAGGAATTACTGGTCTTCCAGTTAAATACTGTTGTTTTGTGAATTTAAAAGGAATGATAAAGAAATGTGAAATACACTGTGAGTGAATAATGAGAACTCTATTGTGTTCTTGTTTTAGAAGCTGCGTACACCTATTTTTAATTATGTAGTTACTAATGAAATGTCACCAGAGTGTTTTATTGGTCTGTTGTCCATGCTGCCCTGAAGTTTTGTTTGTGATGACATACTAACCTGTAGCATAGCTAAGGATCTTGGTGAGCCTGGACTGTTGTATGTTTTAACATAAGTGATGATCAAATGCCAGAATAGGAATTACTGGTCTTCCAGTTAAATATACTTGTTTTGTGAATTTAAAAGGGATGATAAGGAAATGTGGAATACACTGTGAGTGAATAATGAGAACTCTGTTGTCTTCTTGTTTTATCAGCTGCATACACCTATTTTTTTTATGTAGTTACTGATGAAATGTTACCAGGGTGTTTTATTGGTCTGTTGTCCATGCTGCCCTGAAGTTTTGTTTGTGATGACATACTAACCTGTAGCACAGCTAAGGATCTTGGTGAGCCTGGACTGTTGTATGTTTTAACATAAGTGATGATCAATTGCCAGAATAGGAATTACTGGTCTTCCAGTTAAATATACTTGTTTTGTGTATTTAAAAGGGATGCTAAGAGAATGTGAAATACATTGTGAGTGAATAATGAGATCTCTGTTGTCTTCTTGTTTTAGCAGCTGCATACACCTATTTTTTATTATGTAGTTACTGATGAAATGTTACCAGGGTGTTTTATTAGTCTGTTGTTCATGCTGCCCTGAAGTTTTGTTTGTGGTGGCATACTAACCTGTAGCATAGGTAAGGATGTTGATGAGCCTGGACTATTGTATGTTTTAACATAAGTGATGATCAAATGCCAGAATAGGAATTACTGGTCTTACAGTTAAATATACTTCTTTTGTGAATTTAAAAGGAATGATAAGGAAATGTGAAATACACTGTGAGTGAATAATGAGAACTCTGTTGTCTTCTTGTTTTAGCAGCTGCATACACCTATTTTTGATTATGTAGTTACTGATGAAATGTTACCAGGGTGTTTTATTGGTCTGTTGTCCATGCTGCCCTGAAGTTTTGTTTGTGATGACATACTAACCTGTAGCATAGCTAAGGATCTTGGTGAGCCTGGACTGTTGTATGTTTTAACATAAGAGATGGTCAAATGCCAGAATAGGAATTACTGGTCTTCCAGTTAAATATTGTTGTTTTGTGAATTTAAAAGGGATGATAAGAGAATGTGAAATACATTGTGAGTGAATAATGAGATCTCTGTTGTCTTCTTGTTTTAGCAGCTGCAAACACCTATTTTTTATTATGTAGTTACTGATGAAATGTTACCAGGGTGTTTTATTAGTCTGTTGTTCATGCTGCCCTGAAGTTTTGTTTGTGATGGCATACTAACCTGTAGCATAGGTAAGGATGTTGATGAGCCTGGACTGTTGTATGTTTTAACATAAGTGATGATCAAATGCCAGAATAGGAAATACTGGTCTTCTAGTTAAATACTGTTGTTTTGTGAATTTAAAAGTAATGATAAGGAAATGTGAAATACACTGTGAGTGAATAATGGGAACTCTGTTGTCTTCTTGTTTTAGCAGCTACATACATCTATTTTTTATTATGTAGTTACTGATGAAATGTTACCAGGGTGTTTTATTAGTCTGTTGTTCATGCTGCCCTGAAGTTTTGTTTGTGATGGCATACTAACCTGTAGCATAGGTAAGGATGTTGTTGAGCCTGGACTGTTGTATGTTTTAACGTACGTGATGATCAATTGCCAGAATAGGAATTACTGGTCTTCCCATTAAATATTGTTGTTTTGAGAATTTAAAAGGAATGATAAGAGAATGTGAAATACATTGTGAGTGAATAATGAGAACTCTGTTGTCTTCTTGTTTTAGCAGCTGCATACACCTATTTTTTATTATGTAGTTACTGATGAAATGTTACCAGGGTGTTTTATTAGTCTGTTGTTCATGCTGCCCTGAAGTTTTGTTTGTGATGGCATACTAACCTGTAGCATAGGTAAGGATGTTGATGAGCCTGGACTGTTGTATGTTTTAACATAAGTGATGATCAAATGTCAGAATAGGAATTACTGGTCTTCCAGTTAAATACTGTTGTTTTGTGAATTTAAAAGGAATGATAAGGAAATGTGAAATACACTGTGAGTGAATAATGAGAACTCTGTTGTCTTCTTGTTTTAGCAGCTGCATACACTTATTTTTTATTATGTAGTTACTGATGAAATGTTACCAGGGTGTTTTATTGGTCTGTTGTCCATGCTGCCCTGAAGTTTTGTTTGTGATGACATACTAACCTGTAGCATAGCTAAGGATCTTGGTGAGCCTGCACTGTTGTATGTTTTAACATAAGAGATGATCAAATGCCAGAATAGGAATTACTGGTCTTCCAGTTAAATATTGTTGTTTTGTGAATTTAAAAGGGATGATAAGGAAATGTGAAATACACTGTAAGTGAATAATGGAACTCTATTGTGTTCTTGTTTTAGAAGCTGCGTACACCTATTTTTTATTATGTAGTTACTAATGAAATGTTACCAGAGTGTTTTATTGGTCTGTTGTTCATGCTGCCCTGAAGTTTTGTTTGTGATGGCATACTAACCTGTAGCATAGCTAAAGTTCTTGGTGAGCCTGGACTGTTGTATGTTTTAACATAAGTGATGATCAATTGCCAGAATAGGAATTACTGGTCTTCCAGTTAAATATACTTGTTTTGTGAATTTAAAAGGGATGATAAGGAAATGTGAAATACACTGTGAGTGAATAATGAGAACTCTATTGTCTTCTTGTTTTAGCAGCTGCATACACCTATTTTTAAATATGTAGTTAGTGATGAAATGTTACCAGAGTGTTTTATCGGTCTGTTGTCCATGATGCCCTGAATTATGTTTGTGATGACATACTAACCTGTAGCATAGCTAAGGATCTTGGTGAGCCTGGACTGTTGTGTGTTTTAACATAAGTGATGATCAATTGCCAGAATAAGAATTACTGGTCTTCCAGTTAAATATACTTGTTTTGTGAATTTAAAAGGGATTATAAGGAAATGTGAAATACACTGTGAGTGAATAATGAGAACCCTGTTGTCTTCTTGTTTTAGCAGCTGCATACACCTATTTTTTATTATGTAGTTGCTGTTGAAATGTTACCAGGGTGTTTTATTGGTCTGTTGTTCATGCTGCCCTGAAGTTTTGTTTGTGATGACATACTAACCTGTAGCATAGCTAAGGAGCTTGGTGAGCCTGGACTGTTGTATGTTTTAACATAAGTGATGATCAATTGCCAGAATAGGAATTACTGGTCATCCAGTTAAATATTGTTGTTTTATGAATTTAAAAGGGATGATAAGGAAATGAGATATACACTGTGAGTGAATAATGAGAACTCTGTTGTCTTCTTGTTTTAGTAGCTGCATACACCTTTTTTTTATTATGTAGTTACTGATGAAATGTTACCAGAGTGTTTTATTGGTCTGCTGTCCATGCTGCCCTGAAGTTTTGTTTGTGATGACATACTAACCTGTAGCATAGCTAAGGATCATGGTTAGCCTGGACTGTTGTATGTTTTAACATAAGTGATGACCAAATGCCAGAATAGGAATTACTGGTCTTCCAGTTAAATATACTTGTTTTGTGAATTTAAAAGGGATGATAAGGAAATGTGGAATACACTGTGAGTGAATAATGAGAACTCTGTTGTCTTCTTGTTTTATCAACTGCATGCACCTATTTTTTATTATGTAGTTACTGATGAAATGTTACCAGGGTGTTTTATTGGTCTGTTGTCCATGCTGCCCTGAAGTTTTGTTTGTGATGACATACTAACCTGTAGCATAGCTAAGGATCTTGATGAGCCTTGAATGTTGTATGTTTTAACATAAGTGATGATCAATTGCCAGAACAGGAATTACTGGTCTTCCAGTTAAATATTGTTGTTTTGTGAATTTAAAAGGAATGATAAGAGAATGTGAAATACATTGTGAGTGAATAATGAGATCTCTGTTGTCTTCTTGTTTTAGCAGCTGCATACACCTATTTTTTATTATGTAGTTACTGATGAAATTTTACCAGGGTGTTTTATTAGTCTGTTGTTCATGCTGCCCTGAAGTTTTGTTTGTGATGGCATACTAACCTGTAGCATAGGTAAGGATGTTGATGAGCCTGGACTGTTGTATGTTTTAACATAAGTGATGATCAAATGCCAGAATAGGAATTACTGGTCTTCCAGTTAAATACTGTTGTATTGTGAATTTAAAAGGAATGATAAAGAAATGTGAAATACACTGTGAGTGAATAATGAGAACTCTGTTGTCTTCTTGTTTTAGCAGCTGCATACACCTATTTTTTATTATGTAGTTACTGATGAAATGTTACCAGGGTGTTTTATTGGTCTGTTGTCCATGCTGCCCTGAAGATTTGTTTGTGATGACATACTAACCTGTAGCATAGCTAAGGATCTTGGTGAGCCTGCACTGTTGTATGTTTTAACATAAGAGATGATCAAATGCCAGAATAGGAATTACTGGTCTTCCAGTTAAATATTGTTGTTTTGTGAATTTAAAATTGATGATAAGGAAATGTGAAATACACTGTAAGTGAATAATGAGAACTCTATTGTGTTCTTGTTTTAGAAGCTGCGTACACCTATTTTTAATTATGTAGTTACTAATGAAATGTCACCAGAGTGTTTTATTGGTCTGTTGTCCATGCTGCCCTGAAGTTTTGTTTGTGATGACATACTAACCTGTAGCATAGCTAAGGATCTTGGTGAGCCAGGACTGTTGTATGTTTTAACATAAGTGATGATCAAATGCCAGACTAGGAATTACTGGTCTTCCAGTTAAATATACTTGTTTTGTGAATTTAAAAGGGATGATAAGGAAATGTGGAATACACTGTGAGTGAATAATGAGAACTCTGTTGTCTTCTTGTTTTATCAGCTGCATACACCTATTTTTTTTTATGTAGTTACTGATGAAATGTTACCAGGGTGTTTTATTGGTCTGTTGTCCATGCTGCCCTGAAGTTTTGTTTGTGATGACATACTAACCTGTAGCACAGCTAAGGATCTTGGTGAGCCTGGACTGTTGTATGTTTTAACATAAGTGATGATCAATTGCCAGAATAGGAATTACTGGTCTTCCAGTTAAATATACTTGTTTTGTGTATTTAAAAGGGATGCTAAGAGAATGTGAAATACATTGTGAGTGAATAATGAGATCTCTGTTGTCTTCTTGTTTTAGCAGCTGCATACACCTATTTTTTATTATGTAGTTACTGATGAAATGTTACCAGGGTGTTTTATTAGTCTGTTGTTCATGCTGCCCTGAAGTTTTGTTTGTGGTGGCATACTAACCTGTAGCATAGGTAAGGATGTTGATGAGCCTGGACTGTTGTATGTTTTAACATAAGTGATGATCAAATGCCAGAATAGGAATTACTGGTCTTACAGTTAAATATACTTGTTTTGTGAATTTAAAAGGAATGATAAGGAAATGTGAAATACACTGTGAGTGAATAATGAGAACTCTGTTGTCTTCTTGTTTTAGCAGCTGCATACACCTATTTTTGATTATGTAGTTACTGATGAAATGTTACCAGGGTGTTTTATTGGTCTGTTGTACATGCTGCCCTGAAGTTTTGTTTGTGATGACATACTAACCTGTAGCATAGCTAAGGATCTTGGTGAGCCTGGACTGTTGTATGTTTTAACATAAGAGATGGTCAAATGCCAGAATAGGAATTACTGGTCTTCCAGTTAAATATTGTTGTTTTGTGAATTTAAACGGGATGATAAGAGAATGTGAAATACATTGTGAGTGAATAATGAGATCTCTGTTGTCTTCTTGTTTTAGCAGCTGCAAACACCTATTTTTTATTATGTAGTTACTGATGAAATGTTACCAGGGTGTTTTATTAGTCTGTTGTTCATGCTGCCCTGAAGTTTTGTTTGTGATGGCATACTAACCTGTAGCATAGGTAAGGATGTTGATGAGCCTGGACTGTTGTATGTTTTAACATAAGTGATGATCAAATGCCAGAATAGGAATTACTGGTCTTCTAGTTAAATACTGTTGTTTTGTGAATTTAAAAGGAATGATAAGGAAATGTGAAATACACTGTGAGTGAATAATGGGAACTCTGTTGTCTTCTTGTTTTAGCAGCTACATACATCTATTTTTTATTATGTAGTTACTGATGAAATGTTACCAGGGTGTTTTATTGGTCTGTTGTCCATGCTGCCCTGAAGTTTTGTTTGTGATGACATACTAACCTGTAGCATAGCTAAGGATCTTGGTGAGCCTGCACTGTTGTATGTTTTAACATAAGAGATGATCAAATGCCAGAATAGGAATTACTGGTCTTCCAGTTAAATATTGTTGTTTTGTGAATTTAAAAGGGATGATAAGGAAATGTGAAATACACTGTAAGTGAATAATGAGAACTCTATTGTGTTCTTGTTTTAGAAGCTGCGTACACCTATTTTTTATTATGTAGTTACTAATGAAATGTTACCAGAGTGTTTTATTGGTCTGTTGTCCATGCTGCCCTGAAGTTTTGTTTGTGATGACATACTAACCTGTTGCATAGCTAAGGATCTTTGTGAACCTGGACTGTTGTATGTTTTAACATAAGTGATGATCAAATGCCAGAATAGGAATTACTGGTCTTTCAGTTAAATATACTTGTTTTGTGAATTTAAAAGAGATGATAAGAGAATGTGAAATACATTGTGAGTGAATAATGAGAACTCTGTTGTCTTCTTGTTTTAGCAGCTGCATACACCTATTTTTTATTATGTAGTTACTGATGAAAAGTTACCAGAGTGTTTTATTGGTCTGTTGTCCATGATGCCCTGAAGTATGTTTGTGATGACATACTAACCTGTAGCATAGCTAAGGATCTTGGTGAGCCTGGACTGTTGTATGTCTTAACTTAAGTGATGATCAATATCCAGAATAGGAATTACTGGTCTTCCAGTTAAATATTGTTGTTTTGTGAATTTAAAAGGGATGATAAGGAAATGTGAAATACACTGTGAGTGAATAATGAGAACTCTATTGTCTTCTTGTGTTAGCAGCTGCGTACAACTATTTTTTATTATGTAGTTACTAATGAAATGTTACCAGAGTGTTTTATTGGTCTGTTGTTCATGCTGCCCTGAAGTTTTGTTTGTGATGGCATACTAACCTGTAGCATAGCTAAAGTTCTTGGTGAGCCTGGACTGTTGTATGTTTTAACATAAGTGATGATCAATTGCCAGAATAGGAATTACTGGTCTTCCAGTTAAATATACTTGTTTTGTGAATTTAAAAGGGATGATAAGGAAATGTGAAATACGCTGTGAGTGAATAATGAGAACTCTATTGTCTTCTTGTTTTAGCAGCTGCATACACCTATTTTTAAATATGTAGTTAGTGATGAAATGTTACCAGAGTGTTTTATTGGTCTGTTGTCCATGATGCCCTGAATTATGTTTGTGATGACATACTAACCTGTAGCATAGCAAAGGATCTTGGTGAGCCTGGACTGTTGTGTGTTTTAACATAAGTGATGATCAATTGCCAGAATAAGAATTACTGGTCTTCCAGTTAAATATACTTGTTTTGTGAATTTAAAAGGGATTATAAGGAAATGTGAAATACACTGTGAGTGAATAATGAGAACCCTGTTGTCTTCTTGTTTTAGCAGCTGCATACACCTATTTTTTATTATGTAGTTGCTGATGAAATGTTACCAGGGTGTTTTATTGGTCTGTTGTTCATGCTGCCCTGAAGTTTTGTTTGTGATGACATACTAACCTGTAGCATAGCTAAGGAGCTTGGTGAGCCTGGACTGTTGTATGTTTTAACATAAGTGATGATCAATTGCCAGAATAGGAATTACTGGTCATCCAAATAAATATTGTTGTTTTATGAATTTAAAAGGGATGATAAGGAAATGAGATATACACTGTGAGTGAATAATGAGAACTCTGTTGTCTTCTTGTTTTAGCAGCTGCATACACCTATTTTTTATTATGTAGTTACTGATGAAATGTTACCAGAGTGTTTTATTGGTCTGCTGTCCATGCTGCCCTGAAGTTTTGTTTGTGATGACATACTAACCTGTAGCATAGCTAAGGATCTTGGAGAGCCTGGACTGTTGTATGTTTTAACATAAGTGATGATCAATTGCCAGAATAGGAATTACTAGTCTTCCAGTTAAATATTGTTGTTTTGTGAATTTAAAAGGGATGCTATGAGAATGTGAAATACACTGTGAGTGAATAATGAGAGCTCTCTTGTCTTCTTGTTTTAGCAGCTGCGTACACCTATTATTTATTATGTAGTTACTAATGAAATGTTACCAGAATGTTTTATTGGTCTGTTGTTCATGCTGCCCTGAAGTTTTGTTTGTGATGGCATACTAACCTGTAGCATAGCTAAGGATCTTGGTGAGCCTGGACTGTTGTATGTTTTAACATAAGTGATGATCAATTGCCAGAATAGGAATTACTGGTCCTCCAGTTAAATATACTTGCTATGTGAATTTAAAAGGGATGATAAGGAAATGTGAAATATACTGTGAGTGAATAATGAGAACTATGTTGTTTTCTTGTTTTAGCAGCTGCATACACCTATTTTTTATTATGTAGTTACTGATGAAATGTTACCAGAGTGTTTTATTGGTCTGTTGTCCATGCTGCCCTGAAGTATTGTTTGTGATGACATACTAACCTGTAGCATAGCGAAGGATCTTGGTGAGCCTGGACTGTTGTATGCTTTTAACATAAGTGATGATCAAATGCCAGAATAGGAATTACTGGTTTCCAGTTAAATATTGTCGTTTTGTGAATTTAAAAGGAATGATAAGAGAATGTGAAATACATTGTGAGTGAATAATGAGAACTCTGTTGTGTTCTTGTTTTAGCAGCTGCATACACGTATTTTTTATTATGTAGTTACTGATGAAATGTTACCAGAGTGTTTTATTGGTCAGTAGTCCATGATGCTCTGAAGTATGTTTGTGATGACATACTAACCTGTAGCATAGCTAAGGATCTTGGTGAGCCTGGACTGTTGTATGTTTTAACATAAGTGATGAACAATATCCAGAATAGGAGTTACTGGTCTTCCAGTTAAATATTGTTGTTTTGTGAATTTAAAAGGGATGATAAGGAAATGTGAAATACACTGTGAGTGAATAATGAGAACTCTGTTGTCTTCTTGTTTTAGCAGCTGCGTACACCTATTTTTTATTATGTAGATTATGATGAAATGTTACCAGAGTTTATTATTGGTCTGTTGTCCATGCTGCACTGAAGTTTTGTTTGTGATGACATACTAACCTGTAGCATAGCTAAGGATCTTGGTTAGCCTAGACTGTTGTATGATTTAACATAAGTGATGATCAATTGCCAGAATAGGAATTACTAGTCTTCCAGTTAAATATACTTGTTTTGTGAATTTAAAAGGGATGATAAGGAAATGTGGAATACACTGTGAGTGAATAATGAGAACTTTATTGTCTTCTTGTTTTAGCAGCTGCGTAGACCTATTTTTTATTATGTAGTTACCAATGAAATGTTACCAGAGTGTTTTATTGGTCTGTTGTCCATGATGCCCTGAAGTATGTTTGTGATGACATACTAACCTGTAGCATAGCTAACGATCTTGGTGAGCCTGGACTGTTGTATGTTTTAACATAAGTGATGATCAATATCCAGAATAGGAATTACTGGTCTTCCAGTTAAATATTGTTGTTTTGTGAATTTAAAAGGGATGATAAGGAAATGTGAAATACACTGTGAGTGAATAATGAGAACTCTGTTGTCTTCTTGTTTTAGCAGCTGCATACACCTATTTTTCATTATGTAGATAGTGATGAAATGTTACCAGGGTGTTTTATTGGTCTGTTGTCCATGCTGCCCTGAAGTTTTGTTTGTGATGACATACTAACCTGTAGCATAGCTAAGGATCTTGGTGAGCCTGGACTGTTGTATGTTTTAACATAAGTGATGATCAATTGCCAGAATAAGAATTACTGGTCTTCCAGTTAAATATACTTGTTTTGTGAATTTAAAAGGGATGATAAGGAAATGTGAAATACACTGTGAGTGAATAATGAGAACTCTGTTGTCTTCTTGTTTTAGCAGCTGCATACACCTATTTTTTATTATGTAGTTACTGATGAAATGTTACCAGAGTGTTTTATTGGTCTGTTGTCCATGATGCCCTGAAGTATGTTTGTGATGAGATACTAACCTGTAGCATAGCTAAGGATCTTGGTGAGCCTGGACTGTAGTATGTTTTAACATAAGTGATGATCAATTGCCAGTATAGGAATTACTGGTCTTCCAGTTAAATATACTTGTTTTGTGAATTTAAAAGGGATGATAAGGAAATGTGAAATACACTGTGAGTGAATAATGAGAACTCTGTTGTCTTCTTGTTTTAGCAGCTGCATACACTTATTTTTTATTATGTAGTTAGTGATGAAATGTTACCAGAGTGTTTTATGGGTCTGTTGTCCATGATGCCCTGAAGTGTGTTTGTGATGACATACTAACCTGTAGCATAGCTAAGGATCTTGGTGAGCCTGGACTGTTGTATGTTTTAACATAAGTGATGATCAATAGCCAGAATAGGAATTACTGGTCTTCCAGTTAAATACACTTGTTTTGTGAATTTAAAAGTGATGATCAGGAAATGTGAAATACACTGTGAGTGAATAATGAGAACTCTGTTGTCTTCTTGTTTTAGCAGCTGCATACACTTATTTTTTATTATGTAGTTAGTGATGAAATGTTACCAGAGTGTTTTAATGGTCTGTTCTCCATGAAGCCCTGAAGTATGTTTGTGATGACATACTAACCTGTAGCATAGCTAAGGATCTTGGTGAGCCTGGACTGTTGTATGTTTTAACATAAGTGATGATCAATTGCCAGAATAGGAATTACTGGTCACCCAGTTAAATATACTTGTTTTGTGAATTTAAAAGGGATGATAAGGAAATGTGAAATACATTGTGAGTGAATAATGAGATCTCTGTTGTCTTCTTGTTTTAGCAGCTGCATACACCTATTTTTTATTATGTAGTTACTGAGAAATGTTACCAGAGTGTTTTATTGGTCTGTTGTCCATGATGCCCTGAAGTATGTTTGTGATGACATACTAACCTGTAGCATAGCAAAGGATCTTGGTGAGCCTGGACTGTTGTATGTTTTAACATAAGTGATGATCAATTGCCAGAATAGGAATTACTGGTCTTCCAGTTAAATATACTTGTTTTGTGAATTTAAAAGGGATGATAAGGAAATGTGAAATACACTGTGAGTGAATAATGAGAACTCTGTTGTCTTCTTGTTTTAGCAGCTGCATACACTTATTTTTTATTATGTAGTTAGTGATGAAATGTTACCAGAGTGTTTTATTGGTCTGTTGACCATGATGCCCTGAAGTATGTTTGTGATGACATACTAACCTGTAGCATAGCTAAGGATCTTGGTGAGCCTGGACTGTTGTATGTTTTAACATAAGTGATGATCAATTGCCAGAATAGGAATTACTGGTCTTCCAGTTAAATATTGTTGTTTTGTGAATTTAAAAGGGATTCTAAGGGAATGTGAAATATATTGTGAGTGAATAATGAGAACTCTATTGTCTTCTTGTTTTAGCAGCTGCATACACCTTTTTTTTATTATGTAGTTACTAATGAAATGTTACCAGAGTGTTTTATTGGTCTGTTGTTCATGCTGCCCTGAAGTTTTGTTTGTGATAGCATACTAACCTGTAGCATAGCTAAGGATCTTGGTGAGCCTGGACTGTTGTATGTTTTAACATAAGTGATGATCAATTGCCAGAATAGGAATTACTGGTCTTCCACTTAAATATACTTGTTATGTGAATTTAAAAGGGATGATAAGGAAATGTGAAATACATTGTGAGTGAATTATGAGAACTATGTTGTCTTCTTTTTTTGGCAGCTGCATACACCTATTTTTTATTATGTAGTTACTGATGAAATGTTACCAGAGCGTTTTATTCGTCTGTTGTCCATGCTGCCCTGAAGTATAGTTTGTGATGACATACTAACCTGTAGCATAGCTAAGGATCTTGGTGAGCCTGGACTGTTGTATGTTTTAACACAAGTGATGATCAAATGCCAGAAGAGGAATTACTGGTCTTCCAGTTAAATATTGTTGTTTTGTGAATTTAAAAGGGATGATAAGAGAATGTGAAATACATTGTGAGTGAATAATGAGAACTCTGTTGTCTTCTTGTTTTAGCAGCTGCATACACCTATTTTTTACTATGTAGTTACTGATGAAATGTTACCAGAGTGTTTTATTGGTCTGTTGTCCATGATGCCCTGAAGTATGTTTGTGATGACATACTAACCTGTAGCATAGCTAAGGATCTTGGTGAGCCTGGACTGTTGTATGTTTTAACATAAGTGATGATCAATATCCAGAATAGGAATTACTTGTCTTCCAGTTAAATATTGTTGTTTTGTGAATTTAAAAGGGATGATAAGGAAATGTGAAATACACTGTGAGTGAATAATGAGAACTCTGTTGTCTTCTTGTTTTAGCAGCTGCATACACCTATTTTTTATTATGTAGATAGTGATAAAATGTTACCAGAGTTTTTTATTGGTCTGTTGTCCATGCTGCCCTGAAGTTTTGTCTGTGATGACATATAACCTGTAGCATAGCTAGGGATCTTGTTGAGCCTGGACTGTTGTATGATTTAACATAAGTGATGATCAAATGCCTGAATAGGAATTACTGGTCTTCCAGTTAAATATACTTGTTTTGTGAATTCAAAAGGGATGATAAGGAAATGTGGAATACACTGTGAGTGAATAATGAGAACTCTGTTGTCTTCTTGTTTTATCAGCTGCATACACCTATTTTTTTTTATGTAGTTACTGATGAAATGTTACCAGGGTGTTTTATTGGTCTGTTGTCCATGCTGCCCTGAAGTTTTGTTTGTGATGACATACTAACCTGTAGCATAGCTAAGGATCTTGGTGAGCCTGGACTGTTGTATGTTTTAACATAAGTGATGATCAATTGCCAGAATAGGAATTACTGGTCTTCCAGTTAAATATTGTTGTTTTGTGAATTTAAAAGGGATGATAAGAGAATGTGAAATACATTGTGAGTGAATAATGAGATCTCTGTTGTCTTCTTGTTTTAGCAGTTGCGTACACCTATTTTTTATTATGTAGTTACTAATGAAATGTTACCAGAGTGTTTTATTGGTCTGTTGTTCATGCTGCCCTGAAGTTTTGTTTGTGATGGCATTCTAACCTGTAGCATAGCTAAGGATCTTGGTGAGCCAGGACTGTTGTATGTTTTAACATAAGTGATGATCAATTGCCAGAATAGGAATTACTGGTCTTCCTGTTAAATATACTTGTTTTGTGAATTTAAAAGGGATGATAAGGAAATGTGAAATACAGTGTGAGTGAATAATTTGAACTATGTTGTCTTCTTGTTTTAGCAGCTGCATACACCTATTTTTTATTATGTAGTTACTGATGAAATGTTACCAGAGTGTTGTATTGGTCTGTTGTCCATGCTGCCCTGAAGTTTTGTTTGTGATGACATACTAACCTGTAGCATAGCTAAGGATCTTGGTGAGCCTGGACTGTTGTATGTTTTAACATAAGTGATGATCAAATGCCAGAATAGGAATTACTGTTCTTCCAGTTAAATATTGTTGTTTTGTGCATTTAAAAGGGATGATAAGAGAATGTGAAATACATTGTGAGTGAATAATGAGAACTCTGTTGTCTTCTTGTTTGAGCAGCTGCATACACCTATTTTTTATTATGTAGTTACTGATGAAATGTTACCAGAGTGTTTTATTGGTCTGTTGTCCATGCTGCCCTGAAGTTTTGTTTGTGATGACATACTAACCTGTAGCATAGCTAAGGATCTTGGTGAGCCTGGACTGTTGTATGTTTTAAAATAAGTGATGATCAATATCCAGAATAGGAATTACTGGTCTTCCAGTTAAATATTGTTGTTTTGTGAATTTAAAAGGGATGATAAGGAAATGTGAAATACACTGTGAGTGAATAATGAGAACTCTGTTGTCTTCTTGTTTTAGCAGCTGCATACACCTATTTTTTATTATGTAGTTACTGATGAAATGTTACCAGAGTGTTTTATTTGTCTGTTGTTAATGCTGCCCTGAAGTTTTGTTTGTGATGGCATACTAACCTGTAGCATAGCTAAGGATCTTGGTGAGCCTGGACTGTTGTATGTTTTAACGTAAGTGATGATCAATTGCCAGAATAGGAATTACTGGTCTTCCAGTAAAATATTGTTGTTTTGTGAATTTAAAAGGAATGATAAGGAAATGTGAAATACACTGTGAGTGAATAATGAGAACTCTGTTGTCTTCTTGTTTTAGCAGCTGCATACACTTATTTTTTATTATGTAGTTAGTGATGAAATGGTACCAGAGTGTTTTATTGGTCTGTTGTCCATGATGCCCTGAAGTATGTTTGTGATGACATACAAACCTGTAGCATAGCTAAGGATCTTGGTGAGCCTGGACTGTTGTATGTTTTAACATAAGTGATGATCAATTGCCAGAATAGGAATTACTGGTCTTCCAGTTAAATATTGTTGTTTTGTGAATTTAAAAGGGATTCTAAGGGAATGTGAAATACATTGTGAGTGAATAATGAGAACTCTATTGTCTTCTTGTTTTAGCAGCTGCATACACCTATTTTTTATTATGTAGTTACTAATGAAATGTTACCAGAGTGTTTTATTGGTCTGTTGTTCATGCTGCCCTGAAGTTTTGTTTGTGATAGCATAATAACCTGTAGCATAGCTAAGGATCTTGGTGAGCCTGGACTGTTGTATGTTTTAACATAAGTGATGATCAATTGCCAGAATAGGAATTACTGGTCTTCCACTTAAAAATACTTGTTATGTGAATTTAAAAGGGATGATAAGGAAATGTGAAATACATTGTGAGTGAATAATGAGAACTATGTTGTCTTCTTTTTTTGGCAGCTGCATACACCTATTTTTTATTATGTAGTTACTGATGAAATGTTACCAGAGCGTTTTATTCGTCTGTTGTCCATGCTGCCCTGAAGTATAGTTTGTGATGACATACTAACCTGTAGCATAGCTAAGGATCTTGGTGAGCCTGGACAGTTGTATGTTTTAACATAAGTGATGATCAATATCCAGAATAGGAATTACTGGTCTTCCAGTTAAATATTGTTGTTTTGTGAATTTAAAAGGGATGATAAGAGAATGTGAAATACATTGTGAGTGAATAATGAGATCTCTGTTGTCTTCTTGTTTTAGCAGTTGCGTACACCTATTTTTTATTATGTAGTTACTAATGAAATGTTACCAGAGTGTTTTATTGGTCTGTTGTTCATGCTGCCCTGAAGTTTTGTTTGTGATGGCATTCTAACCTGTAGCATAGCTAAGGATCTTTGTGAGCCTGGACTGTTGTATGTTTTAACATAAGTGATGATCAATTGCCAGAATAGGAATTACTGGTCTTCCTGTTAAATATACTTGTTTTGTGAATTTAAAAGGGATGATAAGAAAATGTGAAATACACTGTGAGTGAATAATGAGAACTATGTTGTCTTCTTGTTTTAGCAGCTGCATACACCTATTTTTTATTATGTAGTTACTGATGAAATGTTACCAGAGTGTTTTATTGGTCTGTTCTCCATGCTGCCCTGAAGTTTTGTTTGTGATGACATACTAACCTGTAGAATAGCTAAGGATCTTGGCGAGCCTGGACTGATGTATGTTTTAACATGAGTGATGATCAAATGCCAGAATAGGAATTACTGTTCTTCCAGTTAAATATTGTTGTTTTGTGCATTTAAAAGGGATGATAAGAGAATGTGAAATACATTGTGAGTGAATAATGAGAACTCTGTTGTCTTCTTGTTTTAGCAGCTGCATACACCTATTTTTTATTATGTAGTTACTGATGAAATGTTACCAGAGTGTTTTATTGGTCTGTTGTCCATGCTGCCCTGAAGTTTTGTTTGTGATGACATACTAACCTGTAGCATAGCTAAGGATCTTGGTGAGCCTGGACTGTTGTATGTTTTAACATAAGTGATGATCAATATCCAGAATAGGAATTACTGGTCTTCCAGTTAAATATTGTTGTTTTGTGAATTTAAAAGGGATGATAAGGAAATGGTAAATACACTGTGAGTGAATAATGAGAACTCTGTTGTCTTCTTGTTTTAGCAGCTGCATACACCTATTTTTTATTATGTAGTTACTGATGAAATGTTACCAGAGTGTTTTATTTGTCTGTTGTTAATGCTGCCCTGAAGTTTTGTTTGTGATGGCATACTAACCTGTAGCATAGCTAAGGATCTTGGTGAGCCTGGACTGTTGTATGTTTTAACGTAAGTGATGATCAATTGCCAGAATAGGAATTACTGGTCTTCCAGTAAAATATTGTTGTTTTGTGAATTTAAAAGGAATGATAAGGAAATGTGAAATACACTGTGAGTGAATAATGAGAACTCTGTTGTCTTCTTGTTTTAGCAGCTGCATACACCTATTTTTTATTATGTAGATAGTGATGAAATGTTACCAGGATTTTTTATTGGTCTGTTGTCCATGCTGCCCTGAAGTTTTGTTTGTGATGACATACTAACCTGTAGCATAGCTAAGGATCTTGGTGAGCCTGAACTGTTGTATGATTTAACATAAGTGATGATCAAATGCCAGAATAGGAATTACTGGTCTTCCAGTGAAATACACTTGATTTGTGAATTTAAAAGGAATGATAAGGAAATGTGGAATACACTGTGAGTGAATAATGAAAGCTCTGTTGTCTTCTTGTTTTATCAGCTGCATACATCTTTTTTTTATTATGTAGTTACTGATGAAATGTTACCAGGGTGTTTTATTGGTCTGTTGTCCATGCTGCCATGAAGTTTTGTTTGTGATTACATACTAACCTGTAGCATAGCTAAGGATCTTGGTGAGCCTGGACTGTTGTATGTTTTAAAATAAGTGATGATCAATTGCTAGAATAGGAATTACTGGTCTTCCAGTTAAATATTGTTGTTTTGTGAATTTAAAAGGGATGATAAGAGAATGTGAAATACATTGTGAGTGAATAATGAGATCTCTGTTGTCTTCTTGTTTTAGCAGCTGCATACACCTATTTTTTATTATGTAGTTACTGATGAAATGTTACCAGAGTGTTTTATTGGTCTGTTGTCCATGATGCCCTGAAGTATGTTTGTGATGACATACTAACCCGTAGCATAGCTAAGGATCTTGGTGAGCCTGGACTGTTGTATGTTTTAACATAAGTGATGATCAATTGCCAAAATAGGAGTTACTGGTCTTCCAGTTAAATATTGTTGTTTTGAGAATTTAAAATGATGATAAGGAAATGTGAAATACACTGTGAGTGAATAATGAGAACTCTATTGTCTTCTTGTTTTAGCAGCTGCGTACACCTATTTTTTATTATGTAGTTACTAATGAAATGTTACCAGAGTGTTTTATTGGTCTGTTGTTCATGCTGCCCTGAAGTTTTGTTTGTGATGGCATACTAACCTGTAGCATAGCTAAGGACCTTTGCGAGCCTGGACTGTTGTATGTTTTAACATAAGTGATGATCAATTGCCAGAATAGGAATTACTGGTCTTAGAGTTAAATATACTTGTTTTGTGAATTTAAAAGGGATGATAAGGAAATGTAAAATACACTGTGAGTGAATAATGAGATCTCTGTTGTCTTCTTGTTTTAGCAGCTGCATACACGTATTTTTTATTATGTAGTTAGTGATGAAATGTTACCAGAGTGTTTTATTGGTCTGTTGTCTATGATGCCCTGAAGTATGTTTGTGATGACATACTAACCTGTAGCATAGCTAAGGATCTTGGTGAGCCTGGACTGTTGTATGTTTTAACATAAGTGATGATCAATTGCCAGAATAAGAATTACTGGGCTTCCAGTTAAATATACTTGTTTTGTGAATTTAAAAGGGATGATAAGGAAATGTGGAATACACTGTGAGTGAATAATGAGAACTCTGTTGTCTTCTTGTTTTAGCAGCTGCATACACCTATTTTTTATTATGTAGTTACTGATCAAATGTTACCAGGGTGTTTTATTGGTCTGTTGTTCATGCTGCTCTGAAGTATTGTTTGTGATGACATACTAACCTGTAGCATAGCTAAGAAGCTTGGTGAGCTTGGACTGTTGTATGTTTTAACATAAGTGATGATCAATTGCCAGAATAGGAATTACTGGTCATCCAGTTAAATATTGTTGTTTTATGAATTTAAAAGGGATGATAAGGAAATGAGAAATACACTGTGAGTGAATAATGAGAACTCTGTTGTGTTCTTGTTTTAGCAGCTGCATACACCTATTTTTTATTATGTAGTTACTGATGAAATGTTACCAGAGTGTTTTATTGGTCTGCTGTCCATGCTGCCCTGAAGTTTTGTTTGTGATGGCATACTAACCTGTAGCATAGCTAAGGATCTTGGTGAGCCTGGACTGTTGTATGTTTTAACATAAGTGATGATCAATTGCCAGAATAGGAATTACTGGTCTTCCAGTTAAATATACTTGTTATGTGAATTTAAAAGGGATGATAAGGAAATGTGAAATACACTGTGAGTGAATAATGAGAACTCTGTTGTCTTCTTGTTTTAGCAGCTGCATACACCTATTTTTTATTATGTAGATAGTGATGAAATGTTACCAGAGTTTTTTATTGGTCTGTTGTTCATGCCGCCCTGAAGTTTTGTTTGTGATGACATACTAACCTGTAGCATAGCTAAGGATCTTGGTGAGCCTGGACTGTTGTATGGTTTAACATAAGTGATGATCAAATGCCAGAATAGGAATTACTGGTCTTCCAGTTAAATATACTTGTTTTGTGAATTCAAAAGGGATGATACGGAAATGTGGAATACACTGTGAGTGAATAATGAGAATTCTGTTGTCTCCTTGTTTTAGCAGCTGCATACACCTTTTTTTATTATGTAGTTACTGATGAAATGTTACCAGAGTGTTTTATTGGTCTGTTGTCCATGCTGCCCTGAAGTTTTGTTTTCGATGACATACTAACCTGTAGCATAGCTAAGGATCTTGGTGAGCCTGGACTGTTGTATGTTTTAACATAAGTGATGATCAATATCCAGAATAGGAATTACTGGTCTTCCAGTTAAATATTGTTGTTTTGTGAATTTAAAAGGGATGATAAGGAAATGTGAAATACACTGTGAGTGAATAATGAGAACTCTGTTGTCTTCTTGTTTTAGCAGCTGCATACACCTATTTTTCATTATGTAGATAGTGATGAAATGTTACCAGGGTGTTTTATTGGTCTGTTGTCCATGCTGCCCTGAAGTTTTGTTTGTGATGACATACTAACCTGTAGCATAGCTAAGGATCTTGGTGAGCCTGGACTGTTGTATGTTTTAACATAAGTGATGATCAATTGCCAGAATAGGAATTACTGGTCTTCCAGTTAAATATTGTTGTTTTGTGAATTTAAAAGGGATGATAAGAGAATGTGATATACATTGTGAGTGAATAATGAGATCTCTGTTGTCTTCTTGTTTTAGCAGCTGCATACACCTATTTTTTATTATGTAGTTACTGATGAAATGTTACCAGAGTGTTTTATTGGTCTGTTGTCCATGCTGCCCTGAAGTTTTGTTTTCGATGACATACTAACCTGTAGCATAGCTAAGGATCTTGGTGAGCCTGGACTGTTGTATGTTTTAACATAAGTGATGATCAATATCCAGAATAGGAATTACTGGTCTTCCAGTTACATTTTGTTGTTTTGCGAATTTAAAAGGGATGATAAGGAAATGTGAAATACACTGTGAGTGAATAATGAGAACTCTGTTGTCTTCTTGTTTTAGCAGCTGCATACACCTATTTTTCATTATGTAGATAGTGATGAAATGTTACCAGGGTGTTTTATTGGTCTGTTGTCCATGCTGCCCTAAAGTTTTGTTTGTGATGACATACTAACCTGTAGCATAGCTAAGGATCTTGTTGAGCCTGGACTGTTGTATGTTTTAACGTAAGTGATGATTAATTGCCAGAATAGGAATTACTGGTCTTCCTGTTAAATATTGTTGTTTTGTGAATTTAAAAGGAATGATAAGGAAATGTGAAATACACTGTGAGTGAATAATGAGAACTCTGTTGTCTTCTTGTTTTAGCAGCTGCATACACCTATTTTTTATTATGTAGATAGTGATGAAATGTTACCAGAGTGTTTTATTGGTCTGCTGTTCATGCTGCCCTGAAGTTTTGTTTGTGATGGCATACTAACCTGTATCATAGCTAAGGATCTTGGTGAGCCTGGACTGTTGTATGATTTAACATAAGTGATGATCAATTGCCAGAATAGGAATTACTGGTCTTCCAGTTAAATATACTTGTTTTGTGAATTTAAAAGGGATGATAAGGAAATGTGGAATACACTGTGAGTGAATAATGAGAACTCTGTTGTCTTCTTGTTTTATCAGCTGCATACACCTATTTTTTATTATGTAGTTACTGATGAAATGTTACCGGGGTGTTTTTTTGGTCTGTTGTCCATGCTGCCCTGAAGTTTTGTTTGTGATGACATACTAACCTGTAGCATAGCTAAGGATCTTGGTGAGCCTGGACTGTTGTATGTTTTAACATAAGTGATGTTCAACTGCCAGAATAGGAATTACTGGTCTTCCAGTTAAATATTGTTGTTTTGTGAATTTAAAAGGGATGATAAGAGAATGTGAAATACATTGTGAGAGAATAATGAGATCTCTGTTGTCTTGTTGTTTTAGCAGCTGCATACACCTATTTTTTATTATGTAGTTACTGATGAAATATTACCAGAGTGTTTTATTGGTCTGTTGTTCATGCTGCCCTGAAATTTTGTTTGTGATGGCATACTAACCTGTAGCTTAGCTAAGGATCTTGGTGAGCCTGGACTGTTGTATGTTTTAACATAAGTGATGATCAAATGCCAGAATAGGAATTACTGGTCTTCCAGTTAAATATTGTTGTTTTGTGAATTTAAAAGGGATGATAAGAGAATGTGAAATACATTGTGAGTGAATAATGAGATCTCTGATGTCTTCTTGTTTTAGCAGCTGCATACATCTATTTTTTATTATGTAGATAGTGATGAAATGTTACCAGAGTTTTTTTATTGGTCTTTTGTCCATGCTGCCCTGAAGTTTTGTTTGTGATGACATACTAACCTGTAGCATAGCTAAGGATCTTGGTGAGCCTGGACTGTTGTATGATTTAACATAAGTGATGATCAAATGCCAGAATAGGAATTACTGGTCTTCCAGTTAAATATACTTGTTTTGTGAATTTAAAAGGGATGATAAGGAAATGTGGAATACACTGTGAGTGAATAATGAGAACTCTGTTGTCTTCTTGTTTTAACAGCTGCTTACACCTATTTTTTATTATGTAGTTACTGATGAAATGTTACCAGGGTGTTTTTTTGGTCTGTTGTCCATGCTGCCCTGAAGTTTTGTTTGTGATGACATACTAACCTGTAGCATAGCAAAGGATCTTGGTGAGCCTGGACTGTTGTATGTTTTAACATAAGTGATGATCAAATGCCAGAATAGGAATTACTGGTCTTCCAGTTAAATATTGTTGTTTTGTGAATTTAAAAAGGATGATAAGAGAATGTGAAATACATTGTGAGTGAATAATGAGAACTCTGTTGTCTTGTTGTTTTAGCAGCTGCATACACCTATTTTTTATTATGTAGTTACTGATGAAATGTTACCAGAGTGTTTTATTGGTCTGTTGTCAATGATGCCCTGAAGTATGTTTGTGATGACATACTAACCTGTAGCATAGCTAAGGATCTTGGTGAGCCTGGACTGTTGTATGTTTTAACATAAGTGATGATCAATATCCAGAATAGGTATTACTGGTCTTCCAGTTAAATGTTGTTGTTTTGTGAATTACAAGGGATGATAAGGAAATGTGAAATACACTGTGAGTGAATAATGAGAACTCTATTGTCTTCTTGTTTTAGAAGCTGCGTACACCTACTTTTTATTATGTAGTTACTAATCAAATGTTACCAGAGTGTTTTATTGGTCTGTTGTCCATGCTGCCCTGAAGTTTTGTTTGTGATGACATACTAACCTGTTGCATAGCTATGGATCTTGGTGAGCCTGGACTGTTGTATGTTTTAACATAAGTGATGATCAAATGCCAGAATAGGAATTAATGGTCTTCCAATTAAATATTGTTGTTTTGTGAATTTAAGAGGGATGATAAGAGAATGTGAAATACATTGTGAGTGAATAATGAGAACTCTGTTGTCTTCTTGTTTTAGCAGCTGCATACACCTATTTTTTATTATGTAGTTACTGATGAAATGTTACCAGAGTGTTTTATTGGTCTGTTGTCCATGATGCCCTGAAGTATGTTTGTGATGTCATACTAACCTGTAGCATAGCTAAGGATCTTGGTGAGCCTGGACTGTTGTATGTTTTAACATAAGTGGTGATTAATTGCCAGAATAGGAATTACTGGTCTTCCAGTTAAATATTGTTGTTTTGTGAATTTAAAAGGGATGATAAGGAAATGTGAAATACACTGTGAGTGAATAATGAGAACTCTATTGTCTTCTTGTTTTAGCAGCTGCATACACCTATTTTTTATTATGTAGTTACTAATGAAATGTTACAAGAGTGTTTTATTGGTCTGTTGTCCATGCTGCCCTGAAGTTTTGTTTGTGATGACATACTAACCTGTTGCATAGCTAAGGATCTTGGTGAGCCTGGACTGTTGTATGTTTTAACATAAGTGATGATCAAATAGCAGAATAGGAATTACTGGTCTTCCAGTTAAATATTGTTGTTTTGTGAATTTAAGAGGGATGATAAGAGAATGTGAAATTCATTGTGAGTGAATAATGAGAACTCTGTTGTCTTCTTGTTTTAGCAGCTGCAAACACCTATTTTTTATTATGTAGTTAGTGATGAAATGTCACCAGAGTTTTTTATTGGTCTGTTGTTCATGCTGCCCTGAAGTTTTTTTTGTGATGGCATACTAACCTGTAGCATAGCTAAGGATCTTGGTGAGCCTGGACTGTTGTATGTTTTAACATAAGTGATGGTCAATTGCCAGAACAGGAATTACTGTTCTTTCAGTTAAATACTCTTGTTTTGTGAATTTAAAAGGGATGATAAGGAAATGTGAAATACACTGTGAGTGAATAATGAGAACTCTCTTGTCTTCTTGTTTTAGCAGCTGCATACACTTATTTTTTATTATGTAGTTAGTGTTGAAATGTTACCAGAGTGTTTTATTGGTCTGTTGTCCATGATGCCCTGAAGTATGTTTGTGATGACATACTAACCTGTAGCATAGCTAAGGATCTTGGTGAGCCTGGACTGTTGTATGTTTTAACATAAGTGATGATCAATATCCAGAATAGGAATTACTGGTCTTCCAGTTAAATATTGTTGTTTTGTGAATTTAAAAGGGATGATAAGGAAATGTGAAATACACTGTGAGTGAATAATGAGAACTCTGTTGTCTTCTTGTTTTAGCAGCTGCATACACCTATTTTTCATTATGTAGATAGTGATGAAATGTTACCAGGGTGTTTTATTGGTCTGTTGTCCATGCTGCCCTGAAGTTTTGTTTGTGATGACATACTAACCTGTAGCATAGCTAAGGATCTTGGTGAGCCTGGACTGTTGTATGTTTTAACATAAGTGATGATCAATTGCCAGAATAAGAATTACTGGTCTTCCAGTTAAATATACTTGTTTTGTGAATTTAAAAGGGATGATAAGGAAATGTGAAATACACTGTGAGTGAATAATGAGAACTCTGTTGTCTTCTTGTTTTAGCAGCTGCATACACCTATTTTTTATTATGTAGTTACTGATGAAATGTTACCAGAGTGTTTTATTGGTCTGTTGTCCATGATGCCCTGAAGTATGTTTGTGATGAGATACTAACCTGTAGCATAGCTAAGGATCTTGGTGAGCCTGGACTGTAGTATGTTTTAACATAAGTGATGATCAATTGCCAGTATAGGAATTACTGGTCTTCCAGTTAAATATACTTGTTTTGTGAATTTAAAAGGGATGATAAGGAAATGTGAAATACACTGTGAGTGAATAATGAGAACTCTGTTGTCTTCTTGTTTTAGCAGCTGCATACACTTATTTTTTATTATGTAGTTAGTGATGAAATGTTACCAGAGTGTTTTATGGGTCTGTTGTCCATGATGCCCTGAAGTGTGTTTGTGATGACATACTAACCTGTAGCATAGCTAAGGATCTTGGTGAGCCTGGACTGTTGTATGTTTTAACATAAGTGATGATCAATAGCCAGAATAGGAATTACTGGTCTTCCAGTTAAATACACTTGTTTTGTGAATTTAAAAGTGATGATCAGGAAATGTGAAATACACTGTGAGTGAATAATGAGAACTCTGTTGTCTTCTTGTTTTAGCAGCTGCATACACTTGTTTTTTATTATGTAGTTAGTGATGAAATGTTACCAGAGTGTTTTAATGGTCTGTTCTCCATGAAGCCCTGAAGTATGTTTGTGATGACATACTAACCTGTAGCATAGCTAAGGATCTTGGTGAGCCTGGACTGTTGTATGTTTTAACATAAGTGATGATCAATTGCCAGAATAGGAATTACTGGTCACCCAGTTAAATATACTTGTTTTGTGAATTTAAAAGGGATGATAAGGAAATGTGAAATACATTGTGAGTGAATAATGAGATCTCTGTTGTCTTCTTGTTTTAGCAGCTGCATACACCTATTTTTTATTATGTAGTTACTGAGAAATGTTACCAGAGTGTTTTATTGGTCTGTTGTCCATGATGCCCTGAAGTATGTTTGTGATGACATACTAACCTGTAGCATAGCAAAGGATCTTGGTGAGCCTGGACTGTTGTATGTTTTAACATAAGTGATGATCAATTGCCAGAATAGGAATTACTGGTCTTCCAGTTGAATATACTTGTTTTGTGAATTTAAAAGGGATGATAAGGAAATGTGAAATACACTGTGAGTGAATAATGAGAACTCTGTTGTCTTCTTGTTTTAGCAGCTGCATACACTTATTTTTTATTATGTAGTTAGTGATGAAATGTTACCAGAGTGTTTTATTGGTGTGTTGACCATGATGCCCTGAAGTATGTTTGTGATGACATACTAACCTGTAGCATAGCTAAGGATCTTGGTGAGCCTGGACTGTTGTATGTTTTAACATAAGTGATGATCAATTGCCAGAATAGGAATTACTGGTCTTCCAGTTAAATATTGTTGTTTTGTGAATTTAAAAGGGATTCTAAGGGAATGTGAAATATATTGTGAGTGAATAATGAGAACACTATTGTCTTCTTGTTTTAGCAGCTGCATACACCTATTTTTTATTATGTAGTTACTAATGAAATGTTACCAGAGTGTTTTATTGGTCTGTTGTTCATGCTGCCCTGAAGTTTTGTTTGTGATAGCATACTAACCTGTAGCATAGCTAAGGACCTTGGTGAGCCTGGACTGTTGTATGTTTTAACATAAGTGATGATCAATTGCCAGAATAGGAATTACTGGTCTTCCAGTTAAATATACTTGTTATGTGAATTTAAAAGGGATGATAAGGAAATGTGAAATACATTGTGAGTGAATAATGAGAACTATGTTGTCTTCTTTTTTTGGCAGCTGCATACACCTATTTTTTATTATGTAGTTACTGATGAAATGTTACCAGAGCGTTTTATTCGTCTGTTGTCCATGCTGCCCTGAAGTATAGTTTGTGATGACATACTAACCTGTAGCATAGCTAAGGATCTTGGTGAGCCTGGACTGTTGTATGTTTTAACACAAGTGATGATCAAATGCCAGAAGAGGAATTACTGGTCTTCCAGTTAAATATTGTTGTTTTGTGAATTTAAAAGGGATGATAAGAGAATGTGAAATACATTGTGAGTGAATAATGAGAACTCTGTTGTCTTCTTGTTTTAGCAGCTGCATACACCTATTTTTTACTATGTAGTTACTGATGAAATGTTACCAGAGTGTTTTATTGGTCTGTTGTCCATGATGCCCTGAAGTATGTTTGTGATGACATACTAACCTGTAGCATAGCTAAGGATCTTGGTGAGCCTGGACTGTTGTATGTTTTAACATAAGTGATGATCAATATCCAGAATAGGAATTACTTGTCTTCCAGTTAAATATTGTTGTTTTGTGAATTTAAAAGGGATGATAAGGAAATGTGAAATACACTGTGAGTGAATAATGAGAACTCTGTTGTCTTCTTGTTTTAGCAGCTGCATACACCTATTTTTTATTATGTAGATAGTGATAAAATGTTACCAGAGTTTTTTATTGGTCTGTTGTCCATGCTGCCCTGAAGTTTTATCTGTGATGACATATAACCTGTAGCATAGCTAGGGATCTTGGTGAGCCTGGACTGTTGTATGATTTAACATAAGTGATGATCAAATGCCTGAATAGGAATTACTGGTCTTCCAGTTAAATATACTTGTTTTGTGAATTCAAAAGGGATGATAAGGAAATGTGGAATACACTGTGAGTGAATAATGAGAACTCTGTTGTCTTCTTGTTTTATCAGCTGCATACACCTATTTTTTTTTATGTAGTTACTGATGAAATGTTACCAGGGTGTTTTATTGGTCTGTTGTCCATGCTGCCCTGAAGTTTTGTTTGTGATGACATACTAACCTGTAGCATAGCTAAGGATCTTGGTGAGCCTGGACTGTTGTATGTTTTAACATAAGTGATGATCAATTGCCAGAATAGGAATTACTGGTCTTCCAGTTAAATATTGTTGTTTTGTGAATTTAAAAGGGATGATAAGAGAATGTGAAATACATTGTGAGTGAATAATGAGATCTCTGTTGTCTTCTCGTTTTAGCAGTTGCGTACACCTATTTTTTATTATGTAGTTACTAATGAAATGTTACCAGAGTGTTTTATTGGTCTGTTGTTCATGCTGCCCTGAAGTTTTGTTTGTGATGGCATTCTAACCTGTAGCATAGCTAAGGATCTTGGTGAGCCAGGACTGTTGTATGTTTTAACATAAGTGATGATCAATTGCCAGAATAGGAATTACTGGTCTTCCTGTTAAATATACTTGTTTTGTGAATTTAAAAGGGATGATAAGGAAATGTGAAATACAGTGTGAGTGAATAATTTGAACTATGTTGTCTTCTTGTTTGAGCAGCTGCATACACCTATTTTTTATTATGTAGTTACTGATGAAATGTTACCAGAGTGTTTTATTGGTCTGTTGTCCATGCTGCCCTGAAGTTTTGTTTGTGATGACATACTAACCTGTAGCATAGCTAAGGATCTTGGTGAGCCTGGACTGTTGTATGTTTTAAAATAAGTGATGATCAATATCCAGAATAGGAATTACTGGTCTTCCAGTTAAATATTGTTGTTTTGTGAATTTAAAAGGGATGATAAGGAAATGTGAAATACACTGTGAGTGAATAATGAGAACTCTGTTGTCTTCTTGTTTTAGCAGCTGCATACACCTATTTTTTATTATGTAGTTACTGATGAAATGTTACCAGAGTGTTTTATTTGTCTGTTGTTAATGCTGCCCTGAAGTTTTGTTTGTGATGGCATACTAACCTGTAGCATAGCTAAGGATCTTGGTGAGCCTGGACTGTTGTATGTTTTAACGTAAGTGATGATCAATTGCCAGAATAGGAATTACTGGTCTTCCAGTAAAATATTGTTGTTTTGTGAATTTAAAAGGAATGATAAGGAAATGTGAAATACACTGTGAGTGAATAATGAGAACTCTGTTGTCTTCTTGTTTTAGCAGCTGCATACACTTATTTTTTACTATGTAGTTAGTGATGAAATGTTACCAGAGTGTTTTATTGGTCTGTTGTATATGATGCCCTGAAGTATGTTTGTGATGACATACTAACCTGTAGCATAGCTAAGGATCTTGGTGAGCCTGGACTGTTGTATGTTTTAACATAAGTGATGATCAATTGCCAGAATAGGAATTACTGGTCTTCCAGTTAAATATTGTTGTTTTGTGAATTTAAAAGGGATTCTAAGGGAATGTGAAATACATTGTGAGTGAATAATGAGAACTCTATTGTCTTCTTGTTTTAGCAGCTGCATACACCTATTTTTTATTATGTAGTTACTAATGAAATGTTACCAGAGTGTTTTATTGGTCTGTTGTTCATGCTGCCCTGAAGTTTTGTTTGTGATAGCATACTAACCTGTAGCATAGCTAAGGATCTTGGTGAGCCTGGACTGTTGTATGTTTTAACATAAGTGATGATCAATTGCCAGAATAGGAATTACTGGTCTTCCACTTAAATATACTTGTTATGTGAATTTAAAAGGGATGATAAGGAAATGTGAAATACATTGTGAGTGAATAATGAGAACTATGTTGTCTTCTTTTTTTGGCAGCTGCATACACCTATTTTTTATTATGTAGTTACTGATGAAATGTTACCAGAGCGTTTTATTCGTCTGTTGTCCATGCTGCCCTGAAGTATAGTTTGTGATGACATACTAACCTGTTGCATAGCTAAGGATCTTGGTGAGCCTGGACAGTTGTATGTTTTAACATAAGTGATGATCAATATCCAGAATAGGAATTACTGGTCTTCCGGTTAAATATTGTTGTTTTGTGAATTTAAAAGGGATGATAAGAGAATGTGAAATACATTGTGAGTGAATAATGAGATCTCTGTTGTCTTCTTGTTTTAGCAGTTGCGTACACCTATTTTTTATTATGTAGTTACTAATGAAATGTTACCAGAGTGTTTTATTGGTCTGTTGTTCATGCTGCCCTGAAGTTTTGTTTGTGATGGCATTCTAACCTGTAGCATAGCTAAGGATCTTGGTGAGCCTGGACTGTTGTATGTTTTAACATAAGTGATGATCAATTGCCAGAATAGGAATTACTGGTCTTCCTGTTAAATATACTTGTTTTGTGAATTTAAAAGGGATGATAAGGAAATGTGAAATACACTGTGAGTGAATAATGAGAACTATGTTGTCTTCTTGTTTTAGCAGCTGCATACACCTATTTTTTATTATGTAGTTACTGATGAAATGTTACCAGAGTGTTTTATTGGTCTGTTCTCCATGCTGCCCTGAAGTTTTGTTTGTGATGACATACTAACCTGTAGAATAGCTAAGGATCTTGTCGAGCCTGGACTGTTGTATGTTTTAACATAAGTGATGATCAAATGCCAGAATAGGAATTACTGTTCTTCCAGTTAAATATTGTTGTTTTGTGCATTTAAAAGGGATGATAAGAGAATGTGAAATACATTGTGAGTGAATAATGAGAACTCTGTTGTCTTGTTGTTTTAGCAGCTGCATACACCTATTTTTTATTATGTAGTTACTGATGAAATGTTACCAGAGTGTTTTATTGGTCTGTTGTCCATGCTGCCCTGAAGTTTTGTTTGTGATGACATACTAACCTGTAGCATAGCTAAGGATCTTGGTGAGCGTGGACTGTTGTATGTTTTAACATAAGTGATGATCAATATCCAGAATAGGAATTACTGGTCTTCCAGTTAAATATTGTTGTTTTGTGAATTTAAAAGGGATGATAAGGAAATGTGAAATACACTGTGAGTGAATAATGAGAACTCTGTTGTCTTCTTGTTTTAGCAGCTGCATACACCTATTTTTTATTATGTAGTTACTGATGAAATGTTACCAGAGTGTTTTATTTGTCTGTTGTTAATGCTGCCCTGAAGTTTTGTTTGTGATGGCATACTAACCTGTAGCATAGCTAAGGATCTTGGTGAGCCTGGACTGTTGTATGTTTTAACGTAAGTGATGATCAATTGCCAGAATAGGAATTACTGGTCTTCCAGTAAAATATTGTTGTTTTGTGAATTTAAAAGGAATGATAAGGAAATGTGAAATACACTGTGAGTGAATAATGAGAACTCTGTTGTCTTCTTGTTTTAGCAGCTGCATACACCTATTTTTTATTATGTAGATAGTGATGAAATGTTACCAGGATTTTTTATTGGTCTGTTGTCCATGCTGCCCTGAAGTTTTGTTTGTGATGACATACTAACCTGTAGCATAGCTAAGGATCTTGGTGAGCCTGAACTGTTGTATGATTTAACATAAGTGATGATCAATTGCCAGAATAGGAATTACTGGTCTTCCAGTGAAATACACTTGATTTGTGAATTTAAAAGGGATGACAAGGAAATGTGGAATACACTGTGAGTTAATAATGAGAACTCTGTTGTCTTCTTGTTTTATCAGCTGCATCCACCTATTTTTTATTATGTAGTTACTGATGAAATGTTACCAGGGTGTTTTATTGGTCTGTTGTCCATGCCGCGCTGAAGTATTGTTTGTGATGACATACTAACCTGTAGCATAGCTAAGGATCTTGGTGAGCCTGGACTGTTGTATGTTTTAACATAAGTGATGATCAAATGCCAGAATAGGAATAACTGGTCTTCCAGTTAAATATTGTTGTTTTGTGAATTTAATAGGGATGATAAGAGAATGTGAAATACATTGTGAGTGAATAATGAGAACTCTGTTGTCTTCTTGTTTTAGCAGCTGCATACACCTATTTTTTATTATGTAGTTACTGATGAAATGTTACCAGAGTGTTTTATTGGTCTGTTCTCCATGCTGCCCTGAAGTTTTGTTTGTGATGACATACTAACCTGTAGAATAGCTAAGGATCTTGGCGAGCCTGGACTGTTGTATGTTTTAACATAAGTGATGATCAAATGCCAGAATAGGAATTACTGTTCTTCCAGTTAAATATTGTTGTTTTGTGAATTTAAAAGGGATGATAAGAGAATGTGAAATACATTGTGAGTGAATAATGAGATCTCTGTTGTCTTCTTGTTTTAGCAGTTGCGTACACCTATTTTTTATTATGTAGTTACTAATGAAATGTTACCAGAGTGTTTTATTGGTCTGTTGTTCATGCTGCCCTGAAGTTTTGTTTGTGATGGCATTCTAACCTGTAGCATAGCTAAGGATCTTGGTGAGCCTGGACTGTTGTATGTTTTAACATAAGTGATGATCAATTGCCAGAATAGGAATTACTGGTCTTCCTGTTAAATATACTTGTTTTGTGAATTTAAAAGGGATGATAAGGAAATGTGAAATACACTGTGAGTGAATAATGAGAACTATGTTGTCTTCTTGTTTTAGCAGCTGCATACACCTATTTTTTATTATGTAGTTACTGATGAAATGTTACCAGAGTGTTTTATTGGTCTGTTCTCCATGCTGCCCTGAAGTTTTGTTTGTGATGACATACTAACCTGTAGAATAGCTAAGGATCTTGGCGAGCCTGGACTGTTGTATGTTTTAACATAAGTGATGATCAAATGCCAGAATAGGAATTACTGTTCTTCCAGTTAAATATTGTTGTTTTGTGCATTTAAAAGGGATGATAAGAGAATGTGAAATACATTGTGAGTGAATAATGAGAACTCTGTTGTCTTGTTGTTTTAGCAGCTGCATACACCTATTTTTTATTATGTAGTTACTGATGAAATGTTACCAGAGTGTTTTATTGGTCTGTTGTCCATGCTGCCCTGAAGTTTTGTTTGTGATGACATACTAACCTGTAGCATAGCTAAGGATCTTGGTGAGCCTGGACTGTTGTATGTTTTAACATAAGTGATGATCAATATCCAGAATAGGAATTACTGGTCTTCCAGTTAAATATTGTTGTTTTGTGAATTTAAAAGGGATGATAAGGAAATGTGAAATACACTGTGAGTGAATAATGAGAACTCTGTTGTCTTCTTGTTTTAGCAGCTGCATACACCTATTTTTTATTATGTAGTTACTGATGAAATGTTACCAGAGTGTTTTATTTGTCTGTTGTTAATGCTGCCCTGAAGTTTTGTTTGTGATGGCATACTAACCTGTAGCATAGCTAAGGATCTTGGTGAGCCTGGACTGTTGTATGTTTTAACGTAAGTGATGATCAATTGCCAGAATAGGAATTACTGGTCTTCCAGTAAAATATTGTTGTTTTGTGAATTTAAAAGGAATGATAAGGAAATGTGAAATACACTGTGAGTGAATAATGAGAACTCTGTTGTCTTCTTGTTTTAGCAGCTGCATACACCTATTTTTTATTATGTAGATAGTGATGAAATGTTACCAGGATTTTTTATTGGTCTGTTGTCCATGCTGCCCTGAAGTTTTGTTTGTGATGACATACTAACCTGTAGCATAGCTAAGGATCTTGGTGAGCCTGAACTGTTGTATGATTTAACATAAGTGATGATCAATTGCCAGAATAGGAATTACTGGTCTTCCAGTGAAATACACTTGATTTGTGAATTTAAAAGGGATGACAAGGAAATGTGGAATACACTGTGAGTTAATAATGAGAACTCTGTTGTCTTCTTGTTTTATCAGCTGCATCCACCTATTTTTTATTATGTAGTTACTGATGAAATGTTACCAGGGTGTTTTATTGGTCTGTTGTCCATGCCGCGCTGAAGTATTGTTTGTGATGACATACTAACCTGTAGCATAGCTAAGGATCTTGGTGAGCCTGGACTGTTGTATGTTTTAACATAAGTGATGATCAAATGCCAGAATAGGAATAACTGGTCTTCCAGTTAAATATTGTTGTTTTGTGAATTTAATAGGGATGATAAGAGAATGTGAAATACATTGTGAGTGAATAATGAGAACTCTGTTGTCTTCTTGTTTTAGCAGCTGCATACACCTATTTTTTATTATGTAGTTACTGATGAAATGTTACCAGAATGTTTTATTGGTCTGTTGTCCATGATGCCCTGAAGTATGTTTGTGATGACATACTAACCTGTAGCATAGCTAAGGATCTTGGTGAGCCGGGACTGTTGTGTGTTTTAACATAAGTGATGATCAATATCCAGAATAGGAATTACTGGTCTTCCAGTTAAATATTGTTGTTTTGTGAATTTAAAAGGGATGATAAGGAAATGTGAAATACACTGTGAGTGAATAATGAGAACTCTGTTGTCTTCTTGTTTTAGCAGCTGCATACACCTATTTTTTATTATGTAGATAGTGATGAAATGTTACCAGAGTTTTTTATTGGTCTGTTGTCCATGCTGCCCTGAAGTTTTGTTTGTGATGACATACTAACCTGTAGCATAGCTAAGGATCTTGGTGAGCCTGGACTGTTGTATGATTTCACATAAGTGATGATCAAATGCCAGAATAGGAATTACTAGTCTTCCAGTTAAAAATACTTGTTCTGTGAATTGAAAAGGATTGATAAGGAAATGTGGAATACACTGTGAGTGAATAATGAGAGCTCTGTTGTCTTCTTGTTTTATCAGCTGCATACATCTATTTTTTATTATGTAGTTACTGATGAAATGTTACCAGGGTGTTTTATTGGTCTGTTGTCCATGCTGCCCTGAAGTTTTGTTTGTGATTACATACTAACCTGTAGCATAGCTAAGGATCTTGGTGAGCCTGGACTGTTGTATGTTTTAACATAAGTGATGATCAATTGCTAGAATAGGAATTACTGGTCTTCCAGTTAAATATTGTTGTTTTGTGAATTTAAAAGGGATGATAAGAGAATGTGAAATACATTGTGAGTGAATAATGAGATCTCTGTTGTCTTCTTGTTTTAGCAGCTGCATACACCTATTCTTTATTATGTAGTTACTGATGAAATGTTACCAGAGTGTTTTATTGGTCTGTTGTCCATGATGCCCTGAAGTATGTTTGTGATGACATACTAACCCGTAGCATAGCTAAGGATCTTGGTGAGCCTGGACTGTTGTATGTTTTAACATAAGTGATGATCAATTGCCAGAATAGGAATTACTAGTCTTCCAGTTAAAAATACTTGTTCTGTGAATTGAAAAGGATTGATAAGGAAATGTGGAATACACTGTGAGTGAATAATGAGAGCTCTGTTGTCTTCTTGTTTTATCAGCTGCATACATCTATTTTTTATTATGTAGTTACTGATGAAATGTTACCAGGGTGTTTTATTGGTCTGTTGTCCATGCTGCCCTGAAGTTTTGTTTGTGATGGCATACTAACCTGTAGCATAGCTAAGGACCTTTGCGAGCCTGGACTGTTGTATGTTTTAACATAAGTGATGATCAATTGCCAGAATAGGAATTACTGGTCTTAGAGTTAAATATACTTGTTTTGTGAATTTAAAAGGGATGATAAGGAAATGTAAAATACACTGTGAGTGAATAATGAGATCTCTGTTGTCTTCTTGTTTTAGCAGCTGCATACACGTATTTTTTATTATGTAGTTAGTGATGAAATGTTACCAGAGTGTTTTATTGGTCTGTTGTCCATGATGCCCTGAAGTATGTTTGTGATGACATACTAACCTGTAGCATAGCTAAGGATCTTGGTGAGCCTGGACTGTTGTATGTTTTAACATAAGTGATGATCAATTGCCAGAATAAGAATTACTGGGCTTCCAGTTAAATATACTTGTTATGTGAATTTAAAAGGGATGATAAGGAAATGTGGAATACACTGTGAGTGAATAATGAGAACTCTGTTGTCTTCTTGTTTTAGCAGCTGCATACACCTATTTTTTATTATGTAGTTGCTGATCAAATGTTACCAGGGTGTTTTATTGGTCTGTTGTTCATGCTGCTCTGAAGTATTGTTTGTGATGACATACTAACCTGTAGCATAGCTAAGAAGCTTGGTGAGCCTGGACTGTTGTATGTTTTAACATAAGTGTTGATCAATTGCCAGAATAGGATTTACTGGTCATCCAGTTAAATATTGTTGTTTTATGAATTTAAAAGGGATGATAAGGAAATGAGAAATACACTGTGAGTGAATAATGAGAACTCTGTTGTGTTCTTGTTTTAGCAGCTGCATACACCTATTTTTTATTATGTAGTTACTGATGAAATGTTACCAGAGTGTTTTATTGGTCTGCTGTCCATGCTGCCCTGAAGTTTTGTTTGTGATGGCATACTAACCTGTAGCATAGCTAAGGATCTTGGTGAGCCTGGACTGTTGTATGTTTTAACATAAGTGATGATCAATTGCCAGAATAGGAATTACTGGTCTTCCAGTTAAATATACTTGTTATGTGAATTTAAAAGGGATGATAAGGAAATGTGAAATACACTGTGAGTGAATAATGAGAACTCTGTTGTCTTCTTGTTTTAGCAGCTGCATACACCTATTTTTTATTATGTAGATAGTGATGAAATGTTACCAGAGTTTTTTATTGGTCTGTTGTTCATGCCGCCCTGAAGTTTTGTTTGTGATGACATACAAACCTGTAGCATAGCTAAGGATCTTGGTGAGCCTGGACTGTTGTATGGTTTAACATAAGTGATGATCAAATGCCAGAATAGGAATTACTGGTCTTCCAGTTAAATATACTTGTTTTGTGAATTCAAAAGGGATGATACGGAAATGTGGAATACACTGTGAGTGAATAATGAGAATTCTGTTGTCTCCTTGTTTTAGCAGCTGCATACACCTTTTTTTTATTATGTAGTTACTGATGAAATGTTACCAGAGTGTTTTATTGGTCTGTTGTCCATGCTGCCCTGAAGTTTTGTTTTCGATGACATACTAACCTGTAGCTTAGCTAAGGATCTTGGTGAGCCTGGACTGTTGTATGTTTTAACATAAGTGATGATCAATATCCAGAATAGGAATTACTGGTCTTCCAGTTAAATATTGTTGTTTTGTGAATTTAAAAGGGATGCTAAGGAAATGTGAAATACACTGTGAGTGAATAATGAGAACTCTGTTGTCTTCTTGTTTTAGCAGCTGCATACACCTATTTTTCATTATGTAGATAGTGATGAAATGTTACCAGGGTGTTTTATTGGTCTGTTGTCCATGCTGCCCTGAAGTTTTGTTTGTGATGACATACTAACCTGTAGCATAGCTAAGGATCTTGGTGAGCCTGGACTGTTGTATGTTTTAACATAAGTGATGATCAATTGCCAGAATAGGAATTACTGGTCTTCCAGTTAAATATTGTTGTTTTGTGAATTTAAAAGGGATGATAAGAGAATGTGATATACATTGTGAGTGAATAATGAGATCTCTGTTGTCTCCTTGTTTTAGCAGCTGCATACACCTATATTTTTTTATGTAGTTACTGATGAAATGTTACCAGAGTGTTTTATTGGTCTGTTGTCCATGCTGCCCTGAAGTTTTGTTTTCGATGACATACTAACCTGTAGCATAGCTAAGGATCTTGGTGAGCCTGGACTGTTGTATGTTTTAACATAAGTGATGATCAATATCCAGAATAGGAATTACTGGTCTTCCAGTTAAATTTTGTTGTTTTGCGAATTTAAAAGGGATGATAAGGAAATGTGAAATACACTGTGAGTGAATAATGAGAACTCTGTTGTCTTCTTGTTTTAGCAGCTGCATACACCTATTTTTCATTATGTAGATAGTGATGAAATGTTACCAGGGTGTTTTATTGGTCTGTTGTCCATGCTGCCCTGAAGTTTTGTTTGTGATGACATACTAACCTGTAGCATAGCTAAGGATCTTGTTGAGCCTGGACTGTTGTATGTTTTAACGTAAGTGATGATCAATTGCCAGAATAGGAATTACTGGTCTTCCTGTTAAATATTGTTGTTTTGTGAATTTAAAAGGAATGATAAGGAAATGTGAAATACACTGTGAGTGAATAATGAGAACTCTGTTGTCTTCTTGTTTTAGCAGCTGCATACACCTATTTTTTATTATGTAGATAGTGAAGAAATGTTACCAGAGTGTTTTATTGGTCTGCTGTTCATGCTGCCCTGAAGTTTTGTTTGTGATGGCATACTAACCTGTATCATAGCTAAGGATCTTGGTGAGCCTGGACTGTTGTATGATTTAACATAAGTGATGATCAATTGCCAGAATAGGAATTACTGGTCTTCCAGTTAAATATACTTGTTTTGTGAATTTAAAAGGGATGATAAGGAAATGTGGAATACACTGTGAGTGAATAATGAGAACTCTGTTGTCTTCTTGTTTTATCAGCTGCATACACCTATTTTTTATTATGTAGTTACTGATGAAATGTTACCAGGGTGTTTTTTTGGTCTGTTGTCCATGCTGCCCTTAAGTTTTGTTTGTGATGACATACTAACCTGTAGCATAGCTAAGGATCTTGGTGAGCCTGGACTGTTGTATGTTTTAACATAAGTGATGTTCAACTGCCAGAATAGGAATTACTGGTCTTCCAGTTAAATATTGTTGTTTTGTGAATTTAAAAGGGATGATAAGAGAATGTGAAATACATTGTGAGTGAATAATGAGATCTCTGTTGTCTTGTTGTTTTAGCAGCTGCATACACCTATTTTTTATTATGTAGTTACTGATGAAATATTATCAGAGTGTTTTATTGGTCTGTTGTTCATGCTGCCCTGAAATTTTGTTTGTGATGGCATACTAACCTGTAGCTTAGCTAAGGATCTTGGTGAGCCTGGACTGTTGTATGTTTTAACATAAGTGATGATCAATTGCCAGAATAGGAATTACTGGTCTTCCTGTTAAATATTGTTGTTTTGTGAATTTAAAAGGGATGATAAGGAAATGTGAAATACACTGTGAGTGAATAATGAGAACTCTGTTGTCTTCTTGTTTTAGTAGCTGCATACACCTATTTTTTATTATGTAGATAGTGATGATATGTTACCAGGGTGTTTTATTTATCTGTTGTCTATGCTGCCCTGAAGTTTTGTTTGTGATGACATAGTAACCTGTAGCATAGCTAAGGATCTTGGTGAGCCTGGACTGTTGTATGTTTTAACATAAGTGATGATCAATTGCCAGAATAGGAATTACTGGTCTTCCAGTTAAATATTGTTGTTTTGTGAATTTAAAAGGGATGATAAGAGAATGTGAAATACATTGTGAGTGAATAATGAGATCTCTGATGTCTTCTTGTTTTAGCAGCTGCATACACCTATTTTTTATTATGTAGATAGTGATGAAATGTTACCAGAGTTTTTTTATTGGTCTTTTGTCCATGCTGCCCTGAAGTTTTGTTTGTGATGACATACTAACCTGTAGCATAGCTAAGGATCTTGGTGAGCCTGGACTGTTGTATGATTTAACATAAGTGATGATCAAATGCCAGAATAGGAATTACTGGTCTTCCAGTTAAATATACTTGTTTTGTGAATTTAAAAGGGATGATAAGGAAATGTGGAATACACTGTGAGTGAATAATGAGAACTCTGTTGTCTTCTTGTTTTAACAGCTGCTTACACCTATTTTTTATTATGTAGTTACTGATGAAATGTTACCAGGGTGTTTTTTTGGTCTGTTGTCCATGCTGCCCTGAAGTTTTGTTTGTGATGACATACTAACCTGTAGCATAGCAAAGGATCTTGGTGAGCCTGGACTGTTGTATGTTTTAACATAAGTGATGATCAAATGCCAGAATAGGAATTACTGGTCTTCCAGTTAAATATTGTTGTTTTGTGAATTTAAAAAGGATGATAAGAGAATGTGAAATACATTGTGAGTGAATAATGAGAACTCTGTTGTCTTGTTGTTTTAGCAGCTGCATACACCTATTTTTTATTATGTAGTTACTGATGAAATGTTACCAGAGTGTTTTATTGGTCTGTTGTCAATGATGCCCTGAAGTATGTTTGTGATGACATACTAACCTGTAGCATAGCTAAGGATCTTGGTGAGCCTGGACTGTTGTATGTTTTAACATAAGTGATGATCAATATCCAGAATAGGTATTACTGGTCTTCCAGTTAAATGTTGTTGTTTTGTGAATTACAAGGGATGATAAGGAAATGTGAAATACACTGTGAGTGAATAATGAGAACTCTATTGTCTTCTTGTTTTAGAAGCTGCGTACACCTATTTTTTATTATGTAGTTACTAATCAAATGTTACCAGAGTGTTTTATTGGTCTGTTGTCCATGCTGCCCTGAAGTTTTGTTTGTGATGACATACTAACCTGTTGCATAGCTATGGATCTTGGTGAGCCTGGACTGTTGTATGTTTTAACATAAGTGATGATCAAATGCCAGAATAGGAATTAATGGTCTTCCAATTAAATATTGTTGTTTTGTGAATTTAAGAGGGATGATAAGAGAATGTGAAATACATTGTGAGTGAATAATGAGAACTCTGTTGTCTTCTTGTTTTAGCAGCTGCATACACCTATTTTTTATTATGTAGTTACTGATGAAATGTTACCAGAGTGTTTTATTGGTCTGTTGTCCATGATGCCCTGAAGTATGTTTGTGATGTCATACTAACCTGTAGCATAGCTAAGGATCTTGGTGAGCCTGGACTGTTGTATGTTTTAACATAAGTGGTGATTAATTGCCAGAATAGGAATTACTGGTCTTCCAGTTAAATATTGTTGTTTTGTGAATTTAAAAGGGATGATAAGGAAATGTGAAATACACTGTGAGTGAATAATGAGAACTCTATTGTCTTCTTGTTTTAGCAGCTGCATACACCTATTTTTTATTATGTAGTTACTAATGAAATGTTACAAGAGTGTTTTATTGGTCTGTTGTCCATGCTGCCCTGAAGTTTTGTTTGTGATGACATACTAACCTGTTGCATAGCTAAGGATCTTGGTGAGCCTGGACTGTTGTATGTTTTAACATAAGTGATGATCAAATGGCAGAATAGGAATTACTGGTCTTCCAGTTAAATATTGTTGTTTTGTGAATTTAAGAGGGATGATAAGAGAATGTGAAATTCATTGTGAGTGAATAATGAGAACTCTGTTGTCTTCTTGTTTTAGCAGCTGCAAACACCTATTTTTTATTATGTAGTTAGTGATGAAATGTCACCAGAGTTTTTTATTGGTCTGTTGTCCATGCTGCCCTGAAGTTTTTTTTGTGATGGCATACTAACCTGTAGCATAGCTAAAGATCTTGGTGAGCCTGGACTGTTGTATGTTTTAACATAAGTGCTGATCAATTGCCAGAATAGGAATTACTGGTTTTCCAGTTAAATATACTTGTTTTGTGAATTTAAAAGGGATGATAAGGAAATGTGAAATACACTGTGAGTGAATAATGAGAACTCTGTTGTCTTCTTGTTTTAGCAGCTGCATACACCTATTTCTTATTATGTAGTTAGTGATGAAATGTTACCAGAGTGTATTATTGGTGTGTTGTCCATGATGCCCTGAAGTATGTTTGTGATGACATACTAACCTGTAGCATAGCTAAGGATCTTGGTGAGCCTGGACTGTTGTATGTTTTAACATAAGTGATGATCAATTGCCAGAATAAGAATTACTGGTCTTCCAGTTAAATATACTTGTTTTGTGAATTTAAAAGGGATGATAAGGAAATGTGAAATACACTGTGAGTGAATAATGAGAACTCTGTTGTCTTCTTGTTTTAGCAGCTGCATACACCTATTTTTTATTATGTAGTTAGTGATGAAATGTTAACAGTGTTTTTTATTGGTCTGTTGTCCATGCTGCCCTGAAGTTTTGTTTGTGATGTCATACTAACCTGTAGCATAGCTAAGGATCTTGGTGAGCCTGGACTGTTGTATGTTTTAACATAAGTGATGATGAAATGCCAGAATAGGAATTACTGGTCTTCCAGTTAAATATACTTCTTGTGTGAATTTAACAGGGATGATAAGGAAATGTGAAATACACTGTGAGTGAATAATGAGAACTCTGTTGTCTTCTTGTTTTAGCAGCTGCAAACACCTATTTTTTATTATGTAGTTACTGATGAAATCTTACCAGGGTGTTTTATTGGTCTGTCGTCCATGCTGCCCTGAAGTTTTGTTTGTGATGACATACTAACCTGTAGCATAGCTAAGGATCTTGGTGAACCTGGACTGTTGTATGTTTTAACATAAGTGATGATCAATTGCCAGAATAGGAATTACTGGTCTTCCAGTTAAATATACTTGTTTTGTGAATTTAAAAGGGATGCTAAGAGAATGTGAAATACACTGTGAGTGAATAATGAGAACTCTATTGTCTTCTTGTTTTAGCAGCTGCGTACACCTATTTTTTATTATGTAGTTACTAATGAAATGTTACCAGAGTGTTTTATTGGTCTGTTGTTCATGCTGCCCTGAAGTTTTGTTTGTGATGGCATACTAACCTGTAGAATAGCTAAGGATCTTGGTGAGCCTGGACTGTTGTATGTTTTAACATAAGTGATGATCAATTGCCAGAATAGGAATTACTGGTCCTCCAGTTAAATATTGTTGTTTTGTGAATTTAAGAGGGATGATAAGGAAATGTGAAATACATTGTGAGTGAATAATGAGAACCCTGTTGTCTTCTTGTTTTAGCAGCTCCATACACCTATTTTTTAGTATGTAGTTACTGATGAAATGTTACCAGAGTGTTTTATTGGTCTGTTGTCCATGCTGCCCTGAAGTTTTGTTTGTGATGACATACTAACCTGTAGCATAGCTAAGGATCTTGGTGAGCCTGGACTGTTGTATGTTTTAACATAAGTGATGATCAATTGCCAGAATAGGAATTACTGGTCTTACAGTTAAATATACTTGTTTTGTGAATTTAATAGGGATGATAAGGAAATGGGAAATACACTGTGAGTAAATAATGAGATGCCTGCTGTCTTCTTGTTTTAGCAGCTGCATACACCTATTTTTTATTATGTAGTTACTGATGAAATGTTACCAGAGTGTTTTATTGGTCTGTTGTCCATGCTGCCCTGAAGTTTTGTTTGTGATGACATACTAACCTGTAGCATAGCTAAGGATCTTGGTGAGCCTGGACTGTTGTATGTTTTAACATAAGTGATGATCAAATGCCAGAATGGGAATTACTGGTCTTCAAGTAAAATATTGTTGTTTTGTGAATTTAAAAGGGATGATAAGAGAATGTGAAATACATTGTGAGTGAATAATGAAAACTCTGTTGTCTTCTTGTTTTAGCAGCTGCATACACCTATTTTTTATTATGTAGTTACTGATGAAATCTTACCAGAGTGTTATATTCGTCTGTTGTCCATGATGCCCTGAAGTATGTTTGTGATGACATACTAACCTGTAGCATAGCTAAGGATCTTGGTGAGCCTGGACTGT